>NC_092528.1:8712500-9335000 GCF_037038585.1 Patagioenas fasciata
TTAGAGCTGTGTTACTTTACAATCGACTTACAGTGCATGAATTCCCTTTGAAGTATGTCCTGTATTGTTAGAGAGAAACTAGGGCTAAAACACAGTTTATGGCTAAAATGCTGTTTTTTTAAAAATTAATATATTTAATTAGACCTATCATCCTAAACCCAAAGTGCTCTCAAAAAATACCCAGAATTTTATTCACATCTTCTCACTTGTCTGCCATCTGCTAACCTTTCTTTTAGTGGATTAAGATGGAATAAAACACATTGATCAACATCAGTTGCTCGTTCCAACTCTCACATTCCAATGTGGTTCCTCACTGAAAATGAATTTTTAAATTGTTTTCATTACCCATAATCCATTTAATGTTGGTACTGTATAGGGTTAGTATAGTCAGAATGTTAAGTGGCATTCAAGTATGTTAACAAAACTGAGATTACAGGTGTGATTTCCAGCTAAACTGGTAGGTGTACGTCGTGTTTTGTCCTAATTGTGTAATGAAACTGCGATGGTAAAACCGTAAGTAACAACCTTATGCTGCTATTAAGATTTATTTTGCTTCAATTTGACAAGAAAAGTACTAGTGAGTGTGATATAACCAGAATTCTTGCAAAACCTGATGTCTGTTTCAGTTGACTTTAAAGTTCAGAATGATTCTTACATTCTTAAGGAGTATTTGAGATAATTCACTTTACCATACTTTATTAGGTGAGTGATTAATAATAATAATTATAAAAATTCCACAGTCTTGAGCATTGTGTGTCCTTGTAGGGAGCACTTCTTGGAGGCTTTGCTCATCATCAAGTGTCAGTCATTAAGATTCAGAGTGTCTTTTGAGCTCCGTGCCTTAAGCAGCCCTTCCGTGCCACCTTGGAAACAAAATGAGATGAGCAGAGAGTCAAATGGGAATGCATTATCCACTGTATCAGAAAGTCAGGTTTTCAAGCCTGTTTCACCACAGTGGGTAATCTGGCATTCACATATCCAATAACATATTCAAAATTAAAATTGCATACATGAGAACTGCACTCAATATGAAGATCAGTTGTCTGAATTGTCACTAAAGGCTGTTTAATCCTCTCACCCTGACCATGCATTTGCTGTATCTCAAGAGGTGTAGACCCTGTAGATTGCAAACAGAGACAGTTAAATTTGCTTCACTTGATTTCCATTAGAGTTTTTACCACAGGAACAGGTTTCTTTGTCCCACTTTCTCTTCATTGTGTTGAAAACAAGACAGTGTCATGGATGTCTCCAGTGCAGTCAGTAGCTAAAAGTATAAACTTTAGTGCCCTTATAATCCTATGCTTTAACCTTTTTAATATTCAGTGTTTTCATTTGTTGGCCTTTCACCTTTCCTTCATGGGTTATTGAGGCAATAAACAAGGGAGTAGGGGAATAAGTGATGACTCAAACTTCAGAACACCGAAAATGTCACTGACATATATTTTACAGCTTTTCTCTGGTCTGTGTGGCACATGGAAGTGCCAATACAATGGACTCAGTTCAGACTGATCGAATTCCTTTTTGCTGCTGCAGCTCAAACCCAAATCTTCCTTTATGAGTCTCCAGGGGAACCTGTGGCTGCTGGACACCCGAGTGTTACCTCCTGCGGGTGTTTGAACACGGGCTTGCTCTCGATACAGATGGTTTGATAAAGGCCTCACTAGGTGCTTGTATTGGATGAGCTCAGAAGCACAGCAGGAGGGAGAGGGCAGGTGTCCAAGCAGTCTCTGAGTGACACCGCTGGGGGACGCTTGTCTCAAGTCCACCGTACATCCCACTGTGGCTTGCTTAGGCAGCACATTGGTCACATTTGGCAGACAAATCAGCCTTGTTTTCTTCGTAGGAAATGGGAAAATCGTATGTTACAGAATATTTATTATGGAGTTCTCATGCTGTGGGACAGGAGTGGAATTGAATATGGGATACAGAACATGTTCAACTCCAGGTTTTCTAGTTGGGGCATTGATGTTGCTTGGCTTGGCAGTATGGACAGAGATACTTGCTGTGCACCTGGTTGGAAGGGTACTTTAGCAGTGTGTCCTTCCCTTAAGACTCACTGAATCTGCTAATACCTCAAAGTTGCTGTTAACCCTGTCCTTGCTGAGCTCAAGTCACACGTCAAGTGCAGTGGTGGGGTAGTGTATGGGGAGAGATGACTTTAGATGGCAAACGTTTAATAAGCTGAACTGTACTGACTGCAAAATTGGTACTTGGATTTTTCTGGCTGAGAATCAGCTATAGAAAAAAAAAATTACATGCTTATACCTTATGCTTTGAACACAGTATAAAATGAGACCTCTAGAATTTGTCAGTTGATACAAGAGATGACGTTGTTTAGTTCACTCAGCTTAGAACAAGCTGTAAATCAAAGCAGGCATATTTTTTTATATTTTAATGGGGACAACTGCAGGAAGCCGGGTCGAAGCCCAAAGCTGTGGTAACCAGGACAACAAAAAGGTTTTAAACAAAATTGAACTTTGATAAGCAAGGAAAAAACCTGTCCTGCTGCATTATCTTTACATTTGAATAGCTTAAGGACTGGCAGAAGGTTTTTTTGTAATTGTTTGATTTGCATGAAACACTTGACCTTTTCTGAGTTACCAAATATCACAAGGGGAGTTATTTTTACTTTTGGTAAAAAGCATTTGATACACTTCATCGATTTTTAATTTTTTAGAAGCATGACAGCACGCGATTGTTCATTTCAAGTCAGGAATTTCCCAGTCTAAATAGCTGGACCAGAAAAAGAACTCAACATTTTTACTGCGGCTTTTGTGACTTGAATATTCTGACTGTTCTGATGCCACTCAGCATTATTAATAGCAAATTGGTCCTTAAAGAAGATGTTTATGTTTATTTTGCATTAACAGTGTAGTTTCTGGTTTTATTTGGAATGTTTCTTTATGTTTACATATTATATACTATACTGAATGCCACCAACTACTAAGAATAGTAATAATTTTATAGCTGGTGTATTTAATAGGAAATGGAAGGTCTGTGACATTACTTATGCTTAAGCTACTTATACTGTTGGTGAACTATGGACAGAATATATACATACATATATATATATAAAAGAGTGTGTCACAAGATGTCAGGAATAGTTTTGTGGCCACAGCAGACTGATACAGGAGGATGTTAACAAGGCACAGAAAGCCCTAAAGCCAAACAATCCATAATCTTGCAAATGATCCCTTTCCTGTTGATGTTGACTATTTCCCTGCAGCAAAATACAAATTCTTCTTCTGAAGGGATAATTAACTTTCCTTCTTGGTGGGTGTCAGTCTCATCAAAACAAAGATGGAAGTTAACTGTTCTCTGAGCTTTCTGTTCACATTTACCTTCTTTTCTGTTTTCTTATCTCTCCAGACTGTCAGACTGAAATATGGAATAGTAAACTGCACAAACAAAAACCCTGGTTATTTCTCCAAATCTTTCAGCACTGCCTGCCATTAAAGCTTTTACCATAGTGGAGACCAATGATTTAATATTACTTCAATGCTCTGTTTTCTCTAGGTATACTTTTTATGGAATAAAAGGAATACTACATAAATGATCATAAAGTTGCCTGCTGGTAAAGGCAGCCCACTAGTTAGTTGAATTGCTCTAGGTAAGCTGGCTTTACTGTGATCCGGCCTGCAGTGGAGCTAATGAAATTCTTGTCTAGAGCATGTAAATGCTTTAGAGAAATAAGAATGGATGAGGCAGATTCTATCATATTCAGAGGCCTTGGAGAGTCTTAGATATCTTCCTTTCAAGAGGAAAAACAAAGCAACAACAAAAATCCATTTGTTTTGTCAGTAGTCATAAGTCCAGAGTATCTTTAGAAAGCTGCACAAACTAAGCATCTCCTGTTCAAGGAGATTAATTCTTTCTGGTTTGTGTTAGGTTAGAAATCACAGTACGCGTGTGACATCCCCGCTGCCCCACGTCTGATCCTCTGTCCTACTGGTGTGGAGGGAGTTGGACAGAAGGGCTTGCACCTCCTAATCAGCCCACGAGCGGTGGCCCAAAGTTAAATTAGACACTGAGACTGCTCTTGGTTGTGCAAGACATATTCTGAATTCTTGCAAGCACCCTGCGTGTCTGCGCTGCAGTATTTCCCTGTGGGTGAGTGCAGCAAACATTGAGCTTGTTTTGTGGAAAGCTCACTGAGGGTTACGGAGTGACTGCCTCTGGCAATATGCTGCGGCTCTGCTGAAAAGCTGCTGGTGGTACCGGAGCGGTGCTGGTGAGCACTCAGGCTGCGTTCATGATCCCTGTTCCCCTGAGTCACTTGCTGGCGTTTTTTTCAGGTGTTTTTTAGTGTGAAGGTTGTTTGAATCTACAGCTTCCATTAAAACTATCAAAATACTTAGGCTGATGCTGTCTCCGTTAGTCAGCTCAACTGCTCCAGGCCTCAATCCATTCCCTGTCTCAGGTGACAGTTGCTCAAGTGAGAAAATTTTGGTGTCCAGTAAGATTGGAGAGTCAGACATGTATTTTGTCCAGAGAATCTCTGTTTCCCTCCAGGTGGAACAGTTTCTAGCATAGTTGTCCTCAGTTCATATTAACCTTTTACTCGTGGTGATCTGGCTCTTTGGAAATATAGGAAGTGTCCATGACTGCCAAATTTTAACAGAATGTTGTAAACCATATTTTGTTGATATAAAAGGGGTTGAGGCACCTAGTTCTGTAGCCACATACTCTGCTTATGTTTTAGTAAAGTAGATAACATTGGCTGCTGCAACATTTATGCCAAGTCTGCTGCTCTCGTTTGTGTTAGAGGCTCACTGAGTGTCTGAGAACTTGCATGGAGATACATCTGTCCTCTGGAATCCAATCAGGTCTGGGTGGCTCTAAAGAGATTCTGAAGTACAATTTGGCATCTGGGGTACAGAATATTTTACTAGTACACTTTTTCTGGACTTGATAAGTGATTTTGAGAATTGCACTGCAAATGGAGCACAGAAGTCTCTGCCTTGGGTTCCTTTTAGAGGGTCAAGTTCTTCTGAAAGTCTGGATTGACGTGACTTGCTGTCAGCAGCTGTGTGCCAAAGCCGATTAGTGGCAAAACTGAAACATGTCGAATCTGATTTTGAAGCCTGTTCATTTCTTAAGACTGAATCTCTGTTGTCTTTGTTTGACTTGGGCTCGACTTGGACCCACATCTGCTCTTTAGTTACAAGGCTGTCCTCATTTGTCTTGATAGTGTCTCTGTACCTTCAATTAACATGAATGCCGTATCAAGAGCCGAATGGGTATATTATGAAGTGTGTGGACCAGAAAAGCAAGCAAGATTATTAGAAAACTTGAATCTTGAATGTGCAGTTTACTGTGATGTCAAATATTGCACATTCTGTCTAAATGGTAAATCTTCACATAATTCCACTGAATATTTAGTATATCTAGGTAAACGCTACTTACCAATAAACCTAAAATAATATGGGTCTTAACCAATATACTTATGCACAATTTTGTGAATTTTCTGCACTGTTGAATGAAAGCTTACCAAAGGGGCTATATACATCGTACGCAACGCTGATCGATAAACTGGGATGGAAAAGACTTAACAGATAGTTGAGCTGCGTTTTCAGTCTGGCCGTGCCCGGCAGCTGCTGTGGGCTGGAGGCTGGCGTGTGCTGCGGCACTTTGCTCCTGACAAACAGATGACAGTGCTGCTAAGCCCCTTTCCGTTGGCCTGTGTCCTCGCTGTGTATATTGGACCATGCCAAGCCATAGATGCCATTCCGGTGTCCTTAGTAAAGCTCTGCTGTTCTGTACTAACAGGGGACGTAGTCCTTAGTGGCTGTATACCAAGGCATGTTAGCACATCAGGTTAATAGCCAAAATTAGGGAAAAATGGGATAAAGGATTTCCAGGCGTTCTTAAAAGGACTGCAGCCTCTGTTGCTTTCACTCTGTGCTGCTGTCATGTTCAGATAACGTAAATCTCTTCATATCATGTCTGTAGATGGTGAAATTTCTTGGAATACCCAATATGAATAAGCACACACTGCATTTGGCAATCATCTCTGTCTAGTAAAGAGTTGGTGATTTCATAGGCTAGGAAATAGTTTTTGCAGTGGAAATTACTCTGTTAAATTCTCTCCTTATATTGTAGTTTGTTCTTCAGTGCAAATATATTGGTTGTCAGGCTTGCCATGCAGTCTGGAAGAGGGACCAGGCTGATGATTTAATTTAATGGCAATCAGTGTGATCCAGATGAAATCCCTTACTGCATTACAGGCAGAGGTTTCTCATTAATCTGGGAAGGTTTTCTGCTATGACAGTTCTTTACACATTTCCCTCTTGGAGGATTTTTTTAAACCTTGAAGAATTACCTTACAGGGGTTTGTGTGTCAAGGATAATATTTCTTAAATTTCTGAAGTTAGGAGTGGAGGAGTGGTCTCTCCCAGCACTGAGACCGTGCCATCTGTGGTCCTTGAGGCTGCTCTGTCCTAGCCTGAACATCAGTAGCATGTGGGCCTGGTATAATTTCTGTTTTCTTTCCACATCTGCACTACGGGATTGTGTGACCTTGGCAAATGCTGTTACCTCTCTGCAGCTCTTTCCCTTCTTACCCACTGGCTCATCTTTCCCGCTTGCAAGCTTCCCAAGGCTTGGATTATTTGTGCATATACAGTGCCAAGCACAAAAGGCATTCTGGTCTGGGAATTAAGATGCAGACTTCAAGGGACTTTGTCTAAATCACAGGGTGATAGAACCAACCGATTATATCAATCATACACTGTCCTCCTTATCAAAAATATCCAGTCCTCATGGGCACAGCAAAACTAAAGAATGTGACCTGAATTTAAGTGCAGCTGTGATCAATGCTTTATGCTGCAAACTCTCTTGGCTGTTGTGAGGCTGCTCCGTGCTCAGAGGACCAGCAACACATTAAGAAAAGTCCCCTTAACTGTCCCAGGGGGAAAGAGGATCTTAATGTATCTAGAGCCAGTGGAGGAATATCTGTGGAAGGAAATGTATCTAGAGCCAGTGGAGGAATATCTGTGGTGACCTTATAGCAAGGAAACTTGCTAAGCCACATGATAGCTCATCACTGTAATAATCCTTCCCACATTTTAAATCGTGTTAGCTAACAGGGGTAGAGGGAAATCTTGATCTTGTTGAAATCAACAGCAAGAGTGCCAACTGATTTTTATCAGAAATTCATACCTAGTCTAAAGGATTGTCAGGTATGGGAGTTCAGACTGTCATTACAGACACTTTGAAACTGAGCTGCTTTTATGGCATGTCATGTCTTTAAAGAGTAAATGCCAGTTAAAAGGACAAGTAGAAATTATACATAGTAAAAAAAAAGAGGAAACCAAAACTGCCAAGTTTCTGTTATTAGTTACATCATTGAGATTTTACCAGTGTTCACTGTCTAAGATGCTCAGTATGTACGTCAAGGCTGGATACAGAACAAGGTCCAGCAGTGAAGAAAAATGGAACAAAGTATGTCTTAAACATACATCTGGAAAGAAATACATTGCCATTTACAGAATTTTGAAGTAGTGGTCACTGCAGCAAATTGGGTGAGTTGTTGGGCAAGGTGGGACTGACTCAATTGGAAGTTGTGCTTTGCAAATTTTACAGTGTCAAGCCTTGTGAGGAGCTGATCAAAGTGTACATTAAGGCAGTATATTTTCTGAGGACCATGTATGTATTATAGAAGATGTTAGCTTACAGAGAGCCAGCCATTTGGTAGCTGCTGTAATTTGCAGCTAGAAAGGAAAATTATAATACATGTGGGTCCACTTCTTTGTCATTTGCCGTTTTTAATAATGTTATTTATTCACTTTATATTAAACAGTCACCAAAGACAAGGTAGGTGACTAGACGTTAAATTAGTGTATTATTTTTTCTGTTCATAAAACCTGTTTAACACTAAGCACCAAGTCCAAAAGATATTAAAGAACTACAACTCCTTCGTTCTGGGCAATATCACTTTGAAATAAAGTTAATCTAAGTCATGATGTGCATCTATAGGTTTTACAAGAGCCTATAAATTTCAGGAAATTAACTTCCTCTTAATCACATGTTCAAGCTAGTCTTTTTGAACAGACATTTTATTTTTAGTTTAATCACTGCTGAATGTTGGAGGGTTTTTTTGTTGTGGGTTGGTTGTTGTGTGTGGGGGTTGGTTTTTTGGTGTGGTTTTTTTTTTTTGGTCCAGAAATCTCTCATGTTCAGTCTCTTGAAAGGAAGAAGAAAGTTGGTTTTAGATTATTTATCAAATTGGGATTTCTCTCAGTCACTTGTATCAGGAAATGCTCGCTGCTAATGAACAGACAGGCATATACCACTGGATATCTATTTCATGCTATTAGCTGATTATTCAGTTACTATGCATATCAAGGAATTTGTCATGTTTTATTTTGCAAAACAGAGAGAGAAATGTTGAGGTAAGGTGAAACAAAAATAGTGCTATTGATTTAATTAATCATGGGCAACTTTTTCTCAGTCAAAGGTCTGGCTTAAAATCTGTAATGCGATTATATAGGGTCACCCTGCAGATGCTTTCAGAAGTCCTCAGGTTATTCTCTTTATTGATACGTCTCCTTTGTGTACTGTCTGATGTTCCTGAGTTGACCCCTGAAAGATGAAACAAATATCAACTCTGGATCAAACCAGTGGTATTATGAAGTTGTCTCTGATGCTTTTGTAAACATGCTCAATTCTAATTTCCAGTAAGCATCAGATTTGCTGCCTCAGTTGTTATCTACATCTTAAATCAAGAGCACTTCAACAGCAGTTGCTTTCTGCTGATTAATATTTACTTGCATGGTCTTGTTCGTTGGTACTTGAAACTCAGAAAGCACCAAAACAGAGCTCAGTTTCTGTAATCGTAGACGATAATGTACCGTTCTGAAGTTATTGCAGCAATTTTACAGAAAAAAAAGATTAACACAATTTGCATAAACCAAGCAGTGACCTTACACATGCCTTTCTGACAGAGTTTTTGTGAATTATAATAACATTATTAAAAAAGAGAATTGTGATCTCTTCCCTACAGTATGACCTTCAGTCTGAGACTTGACTTGCTTTGCAACAAACTTCTGTCAATCTTGTTGAGACTGGAAAAAATAGTTTAAAGTGCAAAATCGAAGTATGGTAGAATTTGGCAGGAAACATGGATACTGGGATTGTTCAACACAAAGGGAAAGGTTTGCACAACTCACAGCCCTACGGGAGTTTTTTTTTAGCAAGCACTTCTTTTATTCTGTTGATAGCAAAGCCAATTCTCTTTTGTATGTCCACATGGAGTGGATTTGCTGAAAAACTTTCACAGATAACATGTTCTTTACTTACTATCAAATATAAATGAAAGCAGAAGTTTTGTAGCCTCATTGCTGGGACACATTGCCCTCTTTCATCATTACATCCAGTTATTTACTGAATTGAGATACCTGCTCTCTGTTTTCTGTCTGAATCTGAGACATCTTGTGTTAGATCCTCTCACTGCAAAATGAGTTCACCGTAGCATTTCATAGGGTCTGTCTTCGGTGGTATTCCCCTCCATCTCACCACAAAATAAGCTGCTTTCCTTTAGGTGAAAATAGGGGTTTATGACCCCTTTGACTGAGTGTTGCATAATGGAACACTGGGATGTTTTAGTGACTAGCCATGTTCTGCTGCTACTTTTGTGTTACAAGGCAACATATTCAATGTAAGAAACTCATAATCAACTAAAACAACAGTGTCCTGGGCGTAAAGGAAGCGTAAGCCAATGAGAATAAGCTCAGCAAAAGGCAACATTCATTCATAGTTCATGTCTCTTTTTTTGCATCACTAAAGCTAACAAGGAGAATAACTGAAACCCACATACTGCTTCCTTTCCTCTTGTCCCTAGGGTGTAGCTTGTGGGACTGGAAGAGTGAAAATTAAATTACCTTCTCATGCTTCAGATGAGTTGGATACCAAGGGATTCTTGAATAAAGTTCTAATCAACAGCCAGTTTTCTGAGCGGAGTCAAAGAGAACAAAAAACCGCTGTGAATACAAGATAATTATGAAGCCAGTCTCTGGCACAACAATTACAGTAAAAAGGAAGTCAAACAACAACCTGCTCCTGTGAGGCATTAAAAGATGGTGTTGTCAAGGTATACTGGCTCCTGACCTCATTTTCTGTGTGCTGTTAGGAGCAGGTGGCAGGGAATATGGCTTGTGTATGTCCTTTCAGTCCCAGAAACCTCGGAGGCTTATGTCACCATTTATTTTGCAACCAACATTCAACCTTCCCTGTTATCTCTTCCCAAAATCTCTTTGTCCTTATTGACCTTGCTTACATAGATACCTGCCAGGTGAAAGACCACGTGTATGTGTTTGTAATTGTATAATATAGTAAAGCTTTAAATGTTTAAATCTGGAGTGAGACTGAGACACGATCATCTTACACCCTTGCAAATTTTCTGCAACCTGTAATTACTTGGGTATAAGCCAAGTGCTTGAGGTATGTGAGTTCTTTGTAGCTGCAAATGACTTACTATCTCTAAGTGACCAACTGTTCCTTTAAAACTTCAGTTGAAAAAAATTGAGGTTTTAGGATGAGTGGAAAATGGGACCCTAGGTACATTTTGTTTCACTGTTCCTAATTCTTGGCTTGAGCCACGAGAAGGGATTGTCTAGCATGGCAGAATATGAAATAAAGTGTTATTAAAAGCTGTAGTGTATTTTAATTCAATTCTGCTGTAGCAGTACAAATTGCAGCCTTTAGAAAAATAAATGCAGGGAAGTAGGAGTACACAATTAATCTTATGAGTGACTTTAATGAAGCCAAGGGGACTTCCCACCCATACACAAATGGTGACTGCTACGTGTCCTGTGGCTTAGTAAACCTTAGCTGGATTTGTCTGGGTCTCACAAATGGTTCTTCAGTACCTTCAAGTGGAGCTCCTTACCAGTCTCAAGGTTCATGTCAGGCTTCTGAACTGATCCATGCAACTGCTTTTGTAGATACAGTTGAAAGTGCAGTGGGCCCTTAGTTATCTGAAGGGACTGGAGCCATATCACTTCTGAATTATTGAAAGTCCACATTTTTGCAGTATGTTCGTTGCTTGTGCAAATCTTCAGATATGCTGCTGAAGTGTGTCCCTGAAAATGAGTGCATTGGCTTTAGACGAAGTGTGAGAAAATGTGTACACTAAATGCATAGAAATAAAAACCAGAAGCCCTATGGCAAAAGGAGCAGCAGAGGCAAACACTCAGTTGTCTGAGTCAGTGAGTAGAAAAGAGTAAGATTCTATTGTACTTGGGTTTTAACTGTTTGTATTCTTCAAGACTTTAATGCCCATCATAAAGAAACTCAACCAAAATACTCACCTAGAAGGCAGGCACAAATTGAATCATGTTTAACTGGATGAAGATGAAGGATCATATTACAATGTTTTGGACCATGTTATTAGAAGATGGTAGAACTGACAGTCTGGATAGGTTAAATGTATGTGAGGGTTTTCCAGACTGAGAAGTCACTGGACCTTTGCAAGCAGATCAGCGTAATTCATCCAGTAAGTAAGCAAGCTGGTCATTTTTCGTGTGGTTTCTCTCATTTTTCTCTCATCATGCCTGTTAAAACATGGGTGAAATTAAATGGTTCTTTCTTGTGGTTGCTGCAGGATAGTCCCCACCTAGCTGTGCCAAACCTTGGCAGATCCTTCTATGTGCTTAATAGCAGAGAACAGCAAAAGAAGGGGTATAAAAACAAACAATACAGGCCAAGACATAAATCTTTTTACAAAAAGTATCATGAAGTGAATGATGGATCTGGTGCATGTTAGGAAAAGGGTTGCGATATTAATCGTTTTGAAGCTGACCCACACTGGGACACCAATCAAAGTTAATGAGCCGACTGTACATTAAAAGGACAATATAGAACACATCTGCTTTAATGGCATCTCTTCTCTGCTTTGGACTGCGCCTTCAGGTAACGTAGAAATGATGAATGAGGCACTTAGATTAAAAACCTTGTGGATTATCATTAACTGAATTCAAATCAGAAAGACTGGCTTTGCTTATTGCAGAAATGGACACACAGCACATAAGACAACCGCTACCCAAGCATTTCCATTTACCAACAGAAGGGGTTTTTTTAAATAAGTATTTATTTAAACAGTATATATTGTATCTCTTTTCTGGCTGCTAGTCTGAAAGACATTGATCAATGCATCTCTTTCACTATACATTTGGTGGCTGAGATTTAAGCTTTTTCAAAGAAAGTAAAGAGTAATAGAACCTAGTTGTTGATGTGAAAGCAAAGGAAAACAGTAAATGTTCTGGGGTTGATTGGTTGTTTTGGTGTTTAGGTTTGTTGGATTTTTTTTTTAGCTAGAATTATGCAGCCATAAGAGTGAAGAGTGTTACATGCAATAAATTTCATAGAAGTGATTCCAGGGACTGTATTTTGTGTCAAGACTGGGAATGTGAAGATATTGTCTCTTTCTTGTGTTTCTTTCATTTAGTTCAATAGAGACAGAAGGGGCTGGAAACTCTACCATTATTCAGTTGGGTGATTCCCAAGCCTGGAGACTACTAGTGTGATGGAGCTCCTGCAGTGCTGAGTGCTGAACAGATGTATGGTAAGAAAAGGGATTTACCTTTTGGAATTTATAGTCTAAATGAATGCAACAGATGAATTACAGGAGAGGCTGCTTAAATCTTGTAGGTCATTTTATGTTGCCTGTGAGTTCTTGTTTGGTTTTGCTGCTCTTTCCATGCAAAAGTGAGTCAAGTTAAAAAACAAACAAAAAAATTTGGTTTTCTTCTTTTCTCTCTGATTATATTTTTTGTCTATTTTCTTTCTTAAACAACTGTTCAAAGATGTTTGAGTTCTCAATGCCTCAAGAAGTCCAGAAAGGCCCCCCAAGTAGTCACTCCCAGTGTCTCTCAATTTAGAGTTTGTTTCCTGAGGATTTGTTCCTGTGCCTTTAAAGCCAAGAAGAACTTTGTGCAGAGGCTTCTGCCTGTGAATGTCATGTGAATTATGTAGCACAGTCTGAGAGCCTTTATTAAACTCGAGCCAGAGATCTGAAATTGGGAATTAATGGCTTTTTAGAGTTTGGATTGTTGTGTTTCTTCCTAAGGGCAAATGCTATACAGCCAGATTCATCCTACATCTTCTCCTGCCTCCGGCAGTAGAACCATAGGCCATTCTGTGGGGAGATGGCTGGAAAGAAGACCAGTGTTACAAGGATCCCTGCCTGGGAGACAAGTAGCTGCATAGCTGATGCCCGTTCCTGCTGCTTTCTCAGAGGCACATGCTTTAAAGAACAGCAGGATGTACTGCAGTGGCAAGCAAAGAGCTGTACCCAGGATCTGCTGATTCTGGAGAAATTGCTGGGGTGACACTGAGCTGAACAAGATTTCACGGCATGTAGTGGCTGTTTAACATTTGTCCTTTTGGCTGAAATTAAGCAGGATCATGAGATTTTTATACAGAGCACTATAGTTCTTCTTGAAATTTTAACCTGTAGCTACTGGTAGCATATACAGTTAAAATAAATGAAAAGTTATGTTCCTCTAACTAAAACTTTAATTTGCAGTCTGGGGTTTTCCAAAGCACCAAAAGCAGTATCCACATTTTTAAGGGCTACCAAGGCTTTGTCCAGCAAATAAAGGAAACTGTTAGTGTGTTCTGCTACAGAGTATTGTCTGGCCGAGTAAAAGGTTTGAACGGCAGCTCAGCCGCCTGCTTAATGTCCACCTGGTACTGCAACTCCTCTGGCCCAGGAGAGGCTGCGCTGCTGCCCCGGGGCCAGTTCTCTTCAGGGGAAGCTGCAGTGGTAGAAAGGCTCTACAGGGGAATTTGGAAACTGATTTCTTCTTCCAGGAAAGGGGACTGTTGTGGGAACTAGGAGCTTTGCTTTGTTTGCTCTGTACGGTGTCTACTGATACAAAGTGACTGTTTCTTATGTAGGTGAGAAGACTTATTACTGATTTATTTATTTATTTATTTATTTATTTACTGAATTACTCTCATGAAGCTGAGAACACATCCTGTGTCTTCTCCTGCCTCCAGCAGTGGAACCATAGGCCATTCTGGGGGGAGATGACTGGAAAGACCAATGTTACAGGGATCCCTGATACGAAGTGACTGTTTCTTATGTAGGTGAAAAGACTTATTACTAATTCGTTTATTTATTATTTTACTGAATTACTCATGGAGCATCAAGTTTCCACCAGGTCTGACAAGTTACAGAGACTTTTAGAAACTTTTATACTACATTGCGGATATGGAGTAGAGTCAGATGTGTGCGTCAGTCTATTTTTAATGCTATGGGAGATTTAAGGGAATTGTTCTTAGCATTTCCAGCATTGTAATATGAAAGCACAGGATGGTATGTAAACACAACTGTGTGTAGGCATAGCACTCTTTACTGCACACCATTAACTGAGGATTAAAGGAGATGTAAGACTTTGCCAGTAATGAGAGATTTCATAGAAGCCTTATGATTTTCCTGTTCATCTTGTCAGTAAAAAAGATTTGATAGGGCTCACTGGTGGTATCTGTTACCATGGAGACTGGGGCTCAAGTTATTTTTAGGGCACAGAGAAGTGGCGATTGTGGACCCTTATCAAACCTTTGTCCTTTAAAGCAAATATTGTGTATAGGCACAGTTAAAGACTTTAAT
This sequence comes from Patagioenas fasciata, assembly GCF_037038585.1. Taxonomy (NCBI): domain Eukaryota; kingdom Metazoa; phylum Chordata; class Aves; order Columbiformes; family Columbidae; genus Patagioenas; species Patagioenas fasciata. Next base: position 8,727,115 of record NC_092528.1, read on the forward strand.
TTGCAGAAGTGCCCATGCTGTAAGAAGCAGGAATGTTAAGGATCAGCCCAAAGGTCACTGGGAACTCAGTTCTTCCATCAATAGGGAAGCTAAGCAATAAAAAGTCACTCTTGATGAAGTGCCTTAGAAGGCTGTAATTACTGATGTCTGAGGAAAAGCAGTGCTTAACAAAATGAAACTTAAAAGAACTATTGCTCTGCAAATTATATTAAATAACACACATAATGGACTAAAAGCAACAGGGAGCCAGAATCATGTCTTAGTGTGGCCTACAGAATTATTGTGCCTGATTTTAGTGTCTTGGGGCACTTCATAAAAGTAAAGCTCCTTGGAGTGGATTTTTAGCATCAACTTCATACAAAGAGCATATGGCACAGTCTCCCCGTCTACTGTCCTCTTCAGCTGGAGTGTACTTGCTTATAGAAATGTGTTAAGTGTGTTACATGTGTCCCATTCATATATGGTGCAATTTTTGTTGTTAAAACTTACTGCAGACCACAGTAACCTTAAATTGAACCTGTTCTCTCTTGTGGCAAGACGAGGTTTTCTTCCTGACTTCTAGCTAAAGAGATTAAGAATAACATTGATATTGTGCAACTTTCAACTCCATGTTTTTAAAGTGATATGTTAAACTATCAGGTACACATAATATTCTGTCCAGCTTGTTCAGTGCTTTTAGGTTATACCAGGCATTTTCCTGCCCCAACGCAGTACGTAGTTTTAGGTTGGTTGAGAGAAATGTGCGTGTATTATAATATAATTTCTTATTTCTTAGTTTTAAATCACCTCACCAAAAGTGACCAATGTGCAGTGTTACCATTTGCAAGTTGATAAAATGTAGCAGTGTTTTCTAATGAAACTGTTCATGTAAATTAGGAAGAGTTTCTGAGGCTAATATTGAGTTGATTTTCAGTTAGCAATTGTGAGTACAGTTTTTGGAAATTATGCAGGGAATGATCAAGAAGAACATCTGGTTTTGAAAATGGCAATTTAAATTTCAAAGAAGCTATTTACATTTTAATAGCCTTATTCTCTGAAAGTTCCTGAGGTCTGATACTTCTGATTAGGAAAATGATCTCTGGACCCACGTTTTGTATTTGGTATTCATTATAGTAACAGCCCTAATGAAATTATCTTGTATTAGTGTGGACGCATGTAATGTGCAATTACAGAGGAATTCCATTGTCATTTAGCAATGAATTGTCATAGCATTCCTTTGAAATCTGGGATTTCACCAAAAAGTGTTGAGAATGGCATCTAAAATACTTCTCAAAGGATAAAACTTCTGTTAATCAGGAGAAGGTCTGATTTTGTTTTCAGTTTCTTTGCTAAAATATCTTGCTAAAAGGCCGACTGATGTAGGGGTAGATTTTCATGCAGCTTTATTCTGTTTAAAAGGTTGGCTCCTCGGTGACTTGGTATTTTTAAATACTCTCTTATAGTCGTCTATTAATCAGTGCCACAGTATTTTAAACCTCTTTCCAATATACAAAGAACTTAGTATTGTTGTTGGTCTTTCGGAGGGCTCAGAGTTACTATAAATTACATGTCTGTCTGTATAGAAAATGCATCCTGGTACTTCAACCCAGGGCTTATGCGAGGACAGTTGACAACATTGTCGAATAATGTTGCCAGACACTTCCCTGATAAGCTCTTACGGTCCATGATCTGTGAACATCAAGGGACTGAAATTTTCAGTGGAAAGTATTTGCTAAAGAGTGAGGAGGCAGAGAGGTTTGTGGCACAGAGCCAGAAAAGCTTCACTGTTGCCAAGAATGAAGGAACACGTTCACCTCTGCTGAAATTCTGGTGGCTTTTCCTTTGAAGAGTCCTAATGCTCGGACTCTGAGGCAGGAAATTGAAATCTGTTAGGGATTAACCATTGGGTCAGGGATGTGCCTTTTGATTTCCTCCTGAAATTGAAATTAAGCCTGTCCATTTGGGGATTTTTTTTAATCTGCGATGTGCCAATTGGGTAATGGCTTTTTTTCTTAGCCTCTGTCTATCCTTCCTTCCAAAATCGCTGCACAAACAGGGAGATACAGAGAGCATGATCAGCTAGGACTTTCTTCTGATCTTTCCTCCACACTAAATTTGTATAATTCCCATGAAGGACTCCCTCCTGCTACCTTGCAAAGATAATCCTGGCCTCTCTTTTCTAACACGATACTCCTCCTCTTTCTCATCTAATTCAGATCTTTGGCATTCTCATGGGCTTAACATTTGGCACCCTTTTCTTCAGAAAATTTTAAACAGTGTTCATCAAGAGTTTTGTATATCATGACAAGTTTGTAACTTAACCAGAAGTTTTCAAACATGCTTAAGGAATGCGAGGGTTCTCATCTCTGATGACAAATTTCAAAATGTCAGGTTAGATTATTAGGAAACACCAATGTGTAAAGACAAATTACATGCCGAAATGAAGGCTGGAACAGAGATCTGTGAAACCTCTTTCTGAAGTTCAGTGGGTTGAAGAATTTATATATGCTTGGAGTTCAAATTCAGATTGCCAGCTTAGGCTGTGGTGGGCAGTTGTTTATCACAACATCACCTAAAGTTTTGTCGACAGATCATCACAGTCGCTGTTTTTTATTTAAGAAATTCATGCCTGGAGCACCTGATGCGAAGTGTGTTGGAACAGATATATGCAGTGTATCTGTCTGTACTAAGTCAGTTACTAGTACATGCTGTCAATCCAATCACTTTCAGAAGCCCTAAAAAAACCCATTGTAGTTTTAGAGAAGCATTGATGTTTGTGAGGTGCTCAAATACTGCATTTATGGGAACAAAATGCATAAACAACCAGATAGATATAGTCACTATTTTATAAAGGCAGAGAATCACAACAAATTACAATAAATAATAATATTTTTTATTTAGGTCTTCCTGTTTATTCACTAGCTTGAGAAATTTGAATATTGGGGTTTTTTTTTTCCTTTGTTGTGCAATTATAGGCAATTTTCCACCTTATGGGGAAAGAACAGAAGCCAAAATGTCCCCTGTAAAACTTACTTAAAGCTAATAAAGGAACTCCTTCAACTTCAATGAACTTTGGATCCCACCCTGGGAGATTTTATGGGTTACCCCAAACCGCTTACGCAGTCTATGTGGGAGCCAGAGGGAAATATGGTCCTAATACACCTTAGTTCAACGCCATTTCCTTAACCACTCCTAACACTGTGATGACCTAAATCTGGTGGGAGAGGTGCAAGCTAACTTAAGAGCACTTCCACTGCCAGGACTGGAGTCACTGCAGATGTCATGCAAGTGTAACAGATGACCAAATCCTGCTGGGCACATCTGTGGGGTGCAGTGGGGCTGGATGCCCAAATCCCTGAGCTCATGTTGGTCCATCTGATGTAGCACATCTCAGCTGAGGGCTGGGGTTGCAGGGTGGGCACAAACTGTTGGCGCTGTTGACAGAGCTTCCCTGGGGGGTGCCGGCTGTGGGTTGCAGGCCAGGGCAAGAGGAAGGGCTGGCAAGTTGTATGTAACCCTCACTTCTGTGAAGGATGAGGAAGACTGAATGGCATCTGTGCTTGGAGGGAGATGAAGCTGATGGAAGATGCTGGAAATGCTATTTTCACCATCCCTGGCGAACTGACAATGCCTGACCCTGGTTTCATTTCTACCACTTTAATGGAATTGTTCTTATAATCTACAGGAAATGAGGAAGTTAGAGCCTCAGGTCCAAGGCACGTGGCAAATATAAATCCTGTAAAACAAAATTTTTAGTACCTGTATTCAACTTATGTAATTTTAAACCAAGAAATTATTTTTGTCCCTAAAGTGCTGGGTGTACTGGTAATAAGTTGTGGTTGTCTCATTACTGCAGTGAATAGCACCATCTAGGGATCAGGATGGTTTTCAAGTCATCTTTTTAAATTGTGCATGGCAAGAATGGCTTGAATGTCAGATGTACAATGCATATACGTTGTCCATACTTTTTAATATTTATACTATTCCAGGTGCACATATATTTTCCTCAGGTTTTATACATATGTATATGCATAATATTTCACACATAGTATTTCCCTCAGTTTTTATACACATATAAATATAAAAACTGAGGGAAATATTTTGAGCGGTCACCAGCAGTACAAAGCTTAAACAAAGCATATACCCATATTAACAAACACAAAGCTTGCACAGATATGCTTCACATTAACAGAATTCTTTGGCACTGTGGTTATCAGATGGTGTTAATGCCACACTAATCTCCTGTACTGTAACAGCATTTTCCAAATATTTGTGCCCAAAATGTAGCAATTTACTGTGTTGTGCATTGCACTGTAGAGAAAATTGGAATTAGTACTTGTGCTGCTTTAAAATCTCTCTGTCTTGACTGCGCAAAATCGGGAAGATAAAGATAATAGTACTAATTTTTATCATAGTGAAGCTGAGTGACTTTGGGAGAGGTCAGAACTCCTGTTTCCAGAAAAACTTGCGTGTATGATGAAGCCATTTCTATCCTGGCAGAGAGTGTCTTGGCCAGAGCTGGGACTATAATATTCTTGATTAAAACATTTTTGGATTTCTTGATTCAGACCAATAGTTTGAAAGCTCCCTGTTGCTTAAGAGATCGCTAAATAAATAAATAAATTTGGAGACAAAAGCCAATTAAGTAAATGCTAAAGTTTTACTGCATTTGTAAAATTATATTCACTAATGCAAATTGTATGCAATCTTTAGTATACTTATGTAAACAGTGTTCGTATACCATGTTCTTATTATGGCGGCATCTGAGACTTAATGCAGTTCAAGTTGCTGATTGTCTGGGTTCTTTTCTGGGAGGGCCGAGGAGAAATGATGGCTATCACACTTGAATATGATGCCTTTGGTTATTTTCTCTGAGGGTCCTGCTCTTGAAGAAATAACACTGAGTCAGTTTTCCATAAAATTCTCCCTGACCATAATAGTGTTCTGTTTAAATCGGGGTACAACCCAAGCTGAGTTAAAATACTGAAAGAAATTTTACTTTTTCCTTTTTTCTCACTTTTATTTCAAATAATTCTGATGCTAAAAAATCTACCATTAAATGTGAACAATCAGTTTTATGGTTTTACATTACTATTATGACACTAGTTTACCACTCCAATAGTACCATAGTATGTGCTTGCTTTTGTGTTTCTATATTTTTGCATAACCCATAGGAATCGCTGATACACTAAAAATACTGGCTTCCTTTGCAAATAACAAGAGTTTTTCTTGCAGACTTGACTTGATTGAATATTATTGGTAGTGTTTAAATATTTTACATCTGCAATGTGTTAGACACTGACTGTTCAAGAAGCATGTTCCAATCCTAACAATACTCTTAAGTACGGGGCCAAAACTGTCATGACTTCACTCCTCATTGTAGTTGCCTATAATTTCCCTGTGTTGCAGAACCATGGAGCTGGAAGAAATCTTTTCCATTCTTCTGAAAGATGCTCATGTTCAAATAACCTCTACCTGATACTGGGAGATTAGGGACAGAGAAGCAGAGGTGTTTGCTTGAATGCAGGGACTCCATTTTTAAATTCCTCTTTAAAAATCTTCATGATTGGAAACTGTACAGCCCTTTCAATCACTCTGTTAAAGAAACTACACATTAATTTTGGAAGAGCTGCCACTGGCTCATGCTAAACTTAAAAGCAAAGTTGTTTCTAAATACCACATTTCTTCATTTTTCTAGGTAATAACCAGAACCTGACCCTGGTCCTGCAGTGCGTTCTCCCATGATAGAGCTGCGCAATTCCAGGATTTCCAAGGACACCGTTGTTCTAATAAAAGGAATTGATCCTGCTTTATTTCAGTGGAGCTCATCAGCTTAACTGTTCCCACTGTCTGCCATCTGAATGGTGACTACTGCCTTCAGGTGAGTTAATGTTCACCAGTTTGCTAAAACAAGCCTGTCTAATCTTGCTATCTAATCTTGTCTAATAAACACTGTCTAGTCTTGGAAAACAAACACAGCCTAAATTTATATGTATGTGAGGGCAATGTTGCCTCCTGGAGTCATTGGCCTCTTACTCACTCATTCTGAGAATTGCTGAGGGAAAAAAGCAAACAGACAAACAAACCTTCCTTGGATGTTTTATGAGTGTATAGACGTCCAGTTACTGATGATACCCTGTACCATTGAGGAACAGCTCCTCTGGAATCCCACCATTTCATAGCAGAATGGCATGACCCTCCTAGGAGAGCTTCCCTTCTCTCCTTCAGAGCTAAGCAGGGAACAGATTTCCCCCACTCCCCTTTCTGGAATGAATTGGGTCCCCAAATGTGTGTCAGTGGTGCCCCGCAGGTCAGTCTGGGGGTGTGCTCTCTGCTCTTGGCTGTCTGTCAGGTTTGGTTTGGTATTGTGACATTAGAGAAGCTGAGGCATTTGTTTGAATACAAGAACTAGAATGCTTGGTTCCTTTTACAATGTATTACAGGCTTGGACACAGTATGGTTGTTGCTTAGAGTAGTGCAAAGGTCTCATCGGAAGTGTGGAACACTGTCTGTTTTAGGAGAGGCTCTTATAGACAGAGACAGCTGAAGAAGTGTGGGGATGAAGTTAGGACAGAGGTCCATTGTCACAAGTGCTGCGGAGAAGGTGAATGGGGCAATTATGTTTCTTACAGTACAGAAATCAGAAAGTGCCTCTGATGCAATAATATGGGCATGTTTGAAAGAGACCAAGAGGAGGTATTTTTTTATACATTGCATAGTAGTAGTTGTGGAATGTTGCCAGAGGCTATAGACAGGAAATGGATTTAGAAAAATAACTGACAAGTTCAGGGATGAGAGTTTCCCTCAGTGACAAGAAGCCTGAGGGTCTAGATACAGCTTCTAGAAATCCCTCAGCTGCTGATTCCTGGAGTACATAGCAGGGAAATAAACATCCTATAAGGATTTTTCCTTAAGAAAAAAGTAAAAAGTTGCTATTAGCCACTGAAAAGTAAAGTTTGTAAGGTCAGATAAATCCATAGTCATACCCTGAATATCTGTTCTTGTGTTTACTGCATGCTTTGTAATCCTGCAGTGGGCTCATAGTGGGACAAAGCTTAACTAGCCGCATTTATTTCTGTTTGTTTTGAATTCCTAGTAGTATTACCAAAGATAATGACTGCACACTAACTTAGGTTTTCCTATTAAACACAATTACAATGGTTTCAAAGGTAGTTTATGATATTTGTTACTTTATGTTGCCACTTCACTTAAAAGCCACCTGACCATTGGAGAATGGGCAGCAGTATCCTGTCAAATGTGGCTGCCACACTCTTGTTCTGCGTTATTGTGCATTGGAAGAAATTATTGTACCTTTCCATGCCGGTGTAATGGCTTGGAGCATAGTAGGCATGTCCCATTCATGTCACAGGCCTGGTTACTCCTGCAGCAGACACAAGAGAAAGTCCAAGGTTGCTTGCAAAAATACTACTTTTTCATTGCTTGCACAAGCTCTTTTCTCCATTTCTTATGAACTTCCTCACCAAAAAACATGGCTAACAAAAAGCGATTGTGGTCCTGCTGTTCCTCACTGGCCTGCTAAAGGGGATGCCATGAAGCAGAGAAGTCCTCTCAATTAAAATCATGGATCCCCAGGATGATCTTTGTGCAGAGTGTAACAGGGAATTAGACCCCTCCTTAGCAGTGCAACATAAAAAACATGATTTAGCACTAATAACTCGTATCAGGAACTGTAACTCTGATTTAGCTGCTAAAGCACAAATAAAGGATTGGTCTCAAAAATTGGTCTAGACCTACTATGGTAATGGTCAGAAATTTCTGAATTTTTTGTGGCTCAAGATGGAGCTTGATCATTAACTGATTCCTTTAGTCTATGAGAATTCAACAGCTGGCTATGAAATCCCTTTCCATCTTAACATGCTTCTATAGAAAAGATGTAAACAGCTGTGGTTTTGAAGCATTATTCAGAGATTCAACCACATGACTTGTGCTAATAACAGCAGGAAATGCACAGCTAAATCTCTATCTACTATCTACTCTCTATCTCTACTCTCTATCTACTATCTACTATAAGAACTTGCTTTTTGCTATCCCAGGCTTATCTTTTGAAAAATAACATTTATAGGTGTTCATATTACTTTCTTTAAACTATGGCTGCTTCATCAAGGAAAGGGTAAGCCTGCTCTTTTTTGTATGCCTCCACTTGGATGAGCAATCTCAGTTTTAAAATTTGCATCCATGCATTAACTAGATATTCTTGGAGAAATATGTATTCTTATGGTTATTAACAGCCCACAGAAAATAGATAATTGGGAAATGAAAATGAAAGATTGCTTAGCCGCCTTTGTGTAAGCAAGGAAAATAGGAAAGGTGGCTTTACAGACACATTTACAAAACCTCATACAGAGACAGTAGAGAAGGGACTGTGAAAGAGCCTTATGGAGTTAATGGGTTCTGTTGGTCAGGATTTGTAAGTTATTTGGATATGTCCTTGGCCAGAACCTGTTGTACATGTGCCTTGTACAGTGGGGCTTTAACTATGGAAATGTAGAGAGGAAGACAAACAGCAGGGAAGAGTGAGGAAGAGAACATCAGGTATGTTCAGCAGGACTGCTCGGGGTAAAGGTATCAGTGGCTGTAGAATGGTTGGGCCACAGTCTCTCACCCAGCACTTTAATCCCTGGCTTTGGCCAGTGCTTGAAGTCTGTAAGATAACATGAAAAGATGCCAATGATGAATTCAGTTAAGAGTTTCCCAGCCTCCAGCAGTTTCAAGCTCAGGGCCTTCCTGAACCAGAGATACTTCTGGTTGTATAATCCATGTTAGATTGTTTTTCTGTCGCTATACACAGTTAGTTTTGAACCCCTGTGTGTTTTTTGGCATTTGCGGTGTCCTGTAACATGGAGTTCCACACCTGACAGTGTTAAGGGCGGGAAGTGTGGTTTGGTTTTGAGTTTGCCTTTTGCTAATTTAATCTGATTGGTTAAAGGTACTAAGAAGTGATAGTGACTCTGAGTCCTTAATCATGTGTGTAAAGTTAGGATTGTTTTTTTGCCCTGTGTTTGACTTCATGTTTCATTACATATAGTTTAATTTCCTAATTGTTTTAATATTTGGTCTGTTTTGGAAGGTCCTTTTGCAACATTTGGTCTTTAAGATCCCTTATAGCTCTGTGTCATTAACAGACTTCACCATGATTCCCTCATTTTCCAAATCACTTGTGAGTGTGCATCCAAGGTTAACAGCACCCTGTATCCTGCAGAGAACCAAGCAGGGGAAGGAAATGGACACCATTGCAATCAAGGAGGATTGGTGGGTGCAAAGCAGGATAATAAAAGCAACGTAGAGCCTGGGTACCTATGACATGGGATGCTGTAGGTGCCAGCAGCTCTAATGGTTGGGTAGAAATGGCCATGGGAATTGCTCAACAGACTGACCTTGTGGCTCTTTCAAAGCAGCAGCAAATGCCAAGCACATACCTTAAGACAACAGTTTCTAAACTAGTTGTGGATGTTTTGAGGTATTGGTGATGATGCCAAAAGACACTTTTTTGCTTCGTTGTCTGTTTTCAAGGTAAGAATTGTAGCTTTTCTTGTGCTTGGAGCATTACCATTGCTCCTAGGTAGGTGACAGGTATGTTGGGCCAGTGCCTCTCTTATCTGGAGGCAAGCGAACTGCCTGGGCTGCAGGTGGAGGTGGGCACTATCTGAGGTAGCTGTATTGTTTCTCCCTTGTTCAGAGCTGCTACTTGACAACTTTCTCCCTTATATCCACACCCATCTGGAACAGCTCTTTAAAATGTGTGCAGCAAATTAGGGAACCGTAAGGTGAGCAGGTGCGAAAGCTCAGGGCTGGCAAATCTCTCTGAACAATCTGTACCCATTTGTCATGTGTGGATATTGTAGTAAAGACAAGGACAATGAGATTTATTGCCAGAAGTAAGAGAAACTTCAGAAGCACAACCCAAAATTGTTTCTAATATACTTCCAGATGAGATACAATCAGAACTGGAATGCAGCCCGTGTCAATATGTCATTTTGTGAAAAAGAAAAAAAAACTTGAATACAAATGCTGCTTATGGATCAACTGTTACCATGCACAACCAGACTTCAGAAGCAGATTATTTGAACCTCAGGCAATTTATAGTTTGTGTACTTACTGAAATCTTCATTTTTAAATGCTAGGGACAGAAGATAGATGTTCATACACAGCAGCTCTTTTCCTTAAGTTCCCTTTCACGCAGTTTGGCTGAAGTGAGTCAAAATGTATTCTCCTCTGACCTTCGAATGCAGGGCACTATTGTATAACAGGTTTCACTTTCTGGTCAGAGTAGAGGAAAGTCGTGTCCTTTTCCAGGCGAGCTTCTGCAGGGGAATAATGAACCAGTGCATGTGTCCAGGGCTGTCAGTCTTCCACTTACAGCATGTCATTGTCTTCTGGGAGGTCTCCAAACTGTATCAGGTTGGATAACTTGTGGAATAGGACCTGAATATAGCATCAAAAAATGTTCTGATGACAAATACTTAGATTCTGCTTTTCTTATGATTGAAACACAGTGTTCCTACATATACCTAAATAAAGATGCCTTTCTTTGTACCTGTCTCAATCTTCCTTGCTCAAAAATGACAGTTCTCTATGTTGATAAAGTGTTAGTCTGCATTTTTGTCAGTTTTGCTTTAAATTACAAACTTGAGTGAAATGCACAGCTATAAATACCTCTCTTCTCTGGGTTATTGACAAAATATGTCACAGATATCTGAGTTCCTACTCCTAAATTTAGTAATACTGGCTTGTTACTAATTTCAGAGATCAGCAGTAGAATCTGCAGGTGACTATTGTGTAAGCATCCTCCAAAATCATTATGCCTTACATAAATTTGCTGACTCTAAATGAACAGAAATATACGTTTTGCTTTTGTTATAGTCACATTTATGTGTATCTGTTTGTGTTGCAGCTATTCGAATATTTATGTTACAATTATGCATGTATAATAATGAATGGTAATAACCTGTGTCACAGATTAAAACCGCTCAGCAGAGCTAGTCAGCCTTTCTACTCTGCAGCTGCAGTCAGAGGTTGTAGCTGACAGGAGAGTTTGGATTGTGTGAGTTACCACTGAAAACTGTGACTTTGTGTCTTATTATTCTATCATATTTGTGCACTTCTTGAACTGCATTGGAGAAAATAGTGAAGTTACTCATTAGTAAGGATTTTTCAAGACATTGAAATATGTTTCAGAGATTGTTATTTGAGTCTCCATGATAATCAAAGGGTGTTCATATGTGCCATCTAAATTTCTTTTGCTGCAAAGATTTAAGTTAACAGAAGGAAGAAATAGTGAATTCAGCTGCACAGCAGAATTAGAAATCAAACATATGCCCAGTCGTTGAAGATGCTTGTAAACAGCATGAATATTATTGCTTGAAGGAATGACAGACAATTACTGTCCAGCAAAAAGGAGCTGGTGTTTTAAGAATAGCTTTGTGAAGCTAGAGAGATCACAAGTCGATCATGCAGTGTCCATTAATTTTCCAGTTTCCCCTTACAGGGAAATATTCAGTTTTTAAAGTAAAACAGAACAAAAAAGTGATTGAGGGATACAGGTTTCTGGTAGGGAAAAAGCGTCTTTTTCAGTGTGAATGGTAATAGGGTGGCTGTCTGATATAGGCACTCTAGATGTGAGCAGACAACCTGCCTCACTGCTGTCCCACATTTCTCTCATCTTATGAAAGGTACAGTAATTTAAAAAGTTACTTTCAGAAAAGTGTTTGGTGTGGTTATTACTTGAAGTGCTCAGCAGTAGCTGAAAAGCAGGGATTGCCATGGTCAGAGGCACACAAGTGCTTGGGCCCTGGCTTATAATCTACTTGTTTCACACTTGTTCTGTTTGAGCTGTGATACTAAGAGGAGGTACTTGGGGCAGGGGCGATATTTGCAACAGGTGACATTTTATTTGATATTTTTTTCCCTCAGTTTTCACTTGTAGTTTGTTGTTGCTTCACTGCCATCCCTTCGTAAATTCGCCTTTCCCGCCTTCTGATTCAGGACAATGCTGAGTGATCCGGTGGTTTCCTGCAAAGCTTCTGGTCCCTTCCTTGCTCCCTGTAACTCGGAACATCTAGGATTTTGTGGCAGGGTAGGTGGAGAGAACAGGGTGCTGCTGAGGAAGCAACAGTGCCACTGCAAAGGGCAGAGCTGTGGGATCAGTTCAAATAGAGGTTGTTCATATATCCTTTGCATTGATGTCTGATGTAATAGCATGAACATTCTGATAGCCATTTGAGGGAAAAACCTTGTAGCTTCATCTTTTGTACATTATTGGAAATGTGGCTATTTGGAAGAGCCTCTTGAGAAACATAATTTCTGTGAGACACCCAGGAAAGCTACAGTCATATAATCCTATTCACCGTATTTCAGACAACAGAAACAATACACGGCAAGATACCACAGCAGGATTCGTATTGTATTATTTATTCATTAGTTAGGACTTAGAAATGGTGAGGAGCTGTATGCTAGACAGATTCCATTTTAGTCATTCGTGGGATCTGGATTTACATTCTTGTGTCAGTCAGGATAGGACTGCCAGAAATTGGATGCGCTGATTTCTATCTCAGTGTACAGTGGTATCCTACCCTCCTGCAGTTCTCTGTTGGAAAGGACTGGTGGGTGCAGAAAACTTCAAGCTGCATCATTTGCTTTGGAAAGCATAGTGGTGTGCAGCTACCTCTTGGGAATCCGTAGGAAAAATAAATGAAGTGCAACAGCATTCTGGCTTACTCCTTTTTTTTTTTTTCCCCCTCCCCTCCTTGGCAGCTATTTAGCATCTATATTACTCTGTAGCAAGGCCTCTGGTTACGGATCCAAGTACAAAAGAAGCATTAATAGTGCTCAGACAAGCAGTAATTTGTATGTACCTTTCACAAAATAATAACTTTGGGATTTTACCTGACACAAGATCAACATATCCTGTTGTGAGTATGGACAATACATACCCTGCAGGAGGAGGATGGTTTCTGAGCAGGAGTGGATCTTGCAGCACTGGTAACTCGGCACCTTTGTGCACTAAGACCGGTTGTACTAACAATGTCTTTGCCCTTTCACTTAGTGTAAGGTGTACTGAAGTGGACAAGGTACCAGGAAAACACCAGTTGCTTTCAAATAATTTGACAATACAAGCACAAGGGAAGATTTTAAGAAACTTAGATACCTGCTCTACCAATGCAACCTCAAAGCCTCTAAACCTTCCTCCAAAAACATTCAACATACAGCACAGTGTAAGGGCGCTGTCAGTTCTTTGTATTAATTGTAGGGAGTTTCTGCATTGTCTCATATGATATGAAAGATTTTATTTGCTTCTTAGGACAGTTGTGCATAATGTGGCATTTAAGTGTCTTTATATGGAGACATGATGAGTTTTTCTTCTAAGTTCTCATTCTTGTGCAGGACTTTTAAATATTAAATTCAAAAGATCCACCCATAATGTTGGAGGTGGAATACTCAGGTTTCCTAAACTCTGTCATTTCAGTACTTTCCAGCTACTGAAGATTGGGTTCTGGTTATTTAGTGCTTGTGATCTTTTATCAGGCTGTTCTAAAGTATTTTTTGTTCCCTTCTTCCTTTCCTCTGTCTCTCCTTCCATCAGTGCAGCAGAGAGCTGTGACCATGTTACCATTAAAAAAACATAAGAAATTGCATTATAAAAGAGGGCCATTCAACATGAAATACTGTACAGTAAAAGACTTTATTAGTTCCTGCCATGAAGTAATGTTCACTTCTAAATAATTAGGGTAAAAATAGCAGTAATTCTAAACTGTCTTTTTACCTATGCCTAGATTTCAGTAAGGTTTAATTGGGAGGAGTACGACACATCTGAGTTCTGTTACATTAGGGAGTAATTTGTTCTAATTTCAGAGCCTGTTTTCAGTTTGCAGAAATTATTGATATTTATATAGCTTGATACTCTTGGGGAGATCTCGATACCCTTGTGAGTTGATACCTTTGGAACACATAAGGACATCCTTCATTCCTAGTGTGGGGAAAAGGCCAGATCTCCTTCAAACGACAAAGTTCTTTTTTGTTTTCCAGGGTTTCAAGCAGCACTTCAGCATTTAACATTTTCACATGGAGATGTCTCGGACGGAGGTAGATGTCAGAACATCCTTTCCCACTCCTGTAGAAGTTTCTCAATAAAACCAGAGGCTTAGAGTCTTAGCCCATAGCTTTTTTTTTTTTTTTTTAGCTCTGGGGGGCAGAATCTCAGCTGTGAGAGAACCCTTCCATTCTCTATAAAACTCAGCAGTGATATGATGATATAAAGCCCTGGTGCTACCACACAGTGTGTCACATTGGTTCAGCACAAGTGAACTTGTGCCAACATACTGCACAATTGTCATGCTTTCCAGTAAGTAGTTGCTACTGGAAACAGCATTCTTGCTGGTAGGTAGGGAGCCTTTTCAGTGGAAGAGGAGGAAAGGAGCCTTTCTGTTCCTTCCCTGTTCCATGGAAGACCAAGTTCTTTGCTCCTCACTGGATGGCTCGTTCCAATTACCAGTGACAAGAGTGGTCTGAATCCTTTCCTGAAAAACTCTTACAGTTTTGTGCCTGGACTGGAGATACACTGTGCTAACAGATTGCCAGCCCAAAGGATCAGTCCTTCACACTGAGCATGGCCTTTGTAATGCAGCATACTTTATCTTTGGCACAACGGATTTGAACGTGCACACACCACTCTGAATATTGCAGCTGATCCTCTTGAAAACAAGAGTTAAACCAGGATATTCTGGGAGATCAAGGAACTTAATTCCAAGACAAACTGCTGAGCTAATATCCCAGGAGGGTTATCAGGTGGGAATCTGTTGGATGGTGGAGTGAGTTTGTTTGGGTTTTGTTTGTTTAACTGGAGGTGAAATTCCTCTAATTGTCTCTTTCACCCCTGTAATTGACTCAGTTTCCTTTTTTTGTCAGCTGGATGGATGGGGAAATGATACAAGAAGATGGGTTTGCTCATTCGTTACACCTTCTCTGCCCCTTGCTATAGCAGAGCTGCTAGAAAATAGTAGCTCTGCGTTTCTTGCCTTGAGTGACAATGTAACATATCAGGACAGACATAGCTTCTCTAGGTTGTTCTCTTTGCTGATCCTCCTACTGTGTTTTGACGGTTGTATTTATTTGTTAATATTTGTATGGAACTGTTCTATGTATCATTCTCCTGTGGCTATGGATTCATCTACTAACGCCCACCATCTCTATCCCCATAGTCTCTCTGTCTGACAGAACATAGCCCTTTGCAGGTGAGAAGGTGCTTTAAATTAAACTCCTGTTTTTGTGCCTGCTAAAGGTAATTAAGCAGTTTGCTGTGAGATTCAGGGAGAGGTTGAAGAGAAGATGGAGAGATTTGATAACATCTCTAGCCTCTCCCATGATGTTCTGTGCAACATGAGTTTGCCAGAGAAGAGGACTGGGGAGGTGCTCAGCCATCACCTAAGCAATAGGTATCAGGTGTATTTTCAGACCCAGCCAATATGGCAGTGTCCCACACATCAAAGTATCTCCATGTGTTTGAACCTTACAAGGTCATACAAAATACAGATCCATGTAATCCTCCTTCTTCTGTACCTGTGGGACCAGGCTTTTGTTGGAAAGGTTGGTGTCTGGGCACCTTCTGCGGTACTTGTACTATACATCTAAATGTATATGTACATATTTCGAAGTATTTAGGTAGCTCAGCTGATTTTCTTCAGTACTTCAAGAGAGAAAATTATGCCAAAGAATAGAGGTAAATTGTTCTCTACCATTGCCCTTTTTTATCTTATTTGCTCAGGGTAGCAGACTGTAAGAGTTTCCTTCCCAATCAGGAGAATTAGCCAGTTTCAGGAGATGAACATTATATTGGAATATATCCCTGAAGACAGTAACAACCTAACAAGCTACAAATCGAAATAATGGGAAAGTGTTGTACTATGTTTACAATGGAAAAGGTTTCACTGTCTGTCATATTTTCTTAACATCGTTTTTTTCATCCATCTTAAAAAAAGAAAAAGTGTAATCTAAAGTATGGATGGAATTGGACCATGGATGGAGGTTCAAGAATGGCTCACTGCAGGATCATTTTAGAAAGTTCTGATTCCCTGTTGCAGTCTAAGGGTGGGGAAGTGTGAAATAAAATTTCTGTTGCATTGCCTTTTCTAGCATAATTAACCAATGTGCTTTCCCAGGAACATCCAGCCTGTTGGTATCCAGACATTGAGATGCTGTTGTAATCATAAGACATGTGCTTTCAGGGATTGATCCTCAGGCAGCCCCACTCCTGCTCAGTAACTAGACCTCCAATAATATCTTCAGGAAGGTAGTGTTAGGTATACTTCTAAGAATCAATCACGCACCTCAGAACGATTACAGTTGTCCTGGATTTGTTAAAAAAACAAGTTTCTCTTTTAGTGAATTTTGCCTGTCAGCTAAAGCCTTCATATTAGCTGCGTTTTCCTGGAGAACCAGATACATGTTTTGGTAAACCTAGCAATGGAATGCAAACTTATTGATAAGTACGGATGGACATCTCGCGAGAGGGGCAACGAGAAACTGGTGACCAAGAAACTGACCAGTGGTGTATAACATTCCATTCACGTGAATACTTCATATAAAAGTGGGAGATCATGAGGATCTCGTCCCTTTTCCTTCCCTTCTTCCTCATGGCTGACATTAGGAGAGGACCTTGCTGGTTGTCCCTACAAACTGAAGCCCAGTGAGAGACTGAATCCAGCTCCGGTTGGCTACAGAGTCTAATCCAGGACTTTGGGTGCTGGCTCTGCAGTTGCTGAGACTTTGAAGATTGGTTTTGTATATTTTGTATTATTTTCTCTATTCTTATCAGTAGCATTAGTAAAACATCTTTGATTTTTCCAACTCTCTTCTCTCTGTCCTTCTTTCCCTCCCGATCGCCTGTCCTGAGTGGGAAGGGGGGAGAGGGAGGGGCAAAAGGGGGAAGTGGGGGGAGAGGAGGTTAACAATACATCTGCCAGGGTTTGATTGTCACCCCGCAATCAAAACCCTCAACAACAGTACTAATGAATAACATAGCAGAAAGGAAAATATGTTTTAATATTGTATGTGGCTTAAGAATATTCTAACTTGGGTTTGTGTTTTTTTGGGACCTTATCTGTAACATCAGTTACTCCTGCACTGATGCTCATGGGAGGTGCTTTTAGTTGTGGTTTGGGATTTGTTTTCTTTTTTTCTCTATTTTTTTTTTGTGTTGTGAAGAGTGTAAGCTGAAGAGAGCCGCTTTGATAGGAAGAGTGCTGTGCAGTTCTGCTCTTCCCCAATTATAGTTCTTAATTGTGCACAAATGTTGGAAATACCGAGCTCTTACATGTCACTTTTTATCAGCTCTAAAACACTTAACCAAGAAGATGAACGTGCCATCATTGTGCAGAGACAAAGAACTGACAGTCCAGCACCTTGCTGAAGATGTGTCAGCAGCACTTGCAGAGCTGGGCTCAGAGCTCTGGCCCTGCCTGCTCCAGCGCCCTCCAACAGGGGCGACTTGAGACACAAGTGGGAATCTGTGGCTGCGCTCACGAGAGTCTGAGGGCGATAAAAATCTCAGTGTGTGAACTACAGAAGTTTCAAAGATGGCTTATGGGTGAACCTAACTCTTTGAGGCTTAGAGATACTTTCTCCGCTTGAAGAAGAGGTCTTTTAATTGTCAGTATGTGGGACGTGGCCAGCAGATCTCCCCACTGAGGAATGAAGTTGATAGGAGGGCAAAGCAAACCTGGGAGTGTTCAGTCCCAGGGATATGGCTGTAGCAGAGGTGTGACTTTGTGCATTACAATTCTTTTTCTTTCTGAGCCCTGCTTTATTTATCCCAAACTGAGTTTTCTGGGCCTCCTTTCTCTCTTACGTGGTTTGCCTTGCTACTTTGTGTTACTAGGCACCCATGTTTAAATCTGTCAGGGAGTATTTTGAAAACACTTTGCACAGTGCCACCTTTCCAAAGAAACCCCACCAATTAATCTTTGCTGCAAAGGCCGTTCATATAGATGATGTTCTAACACTAACTTGAGTTTTGGCAGGAACACTTGTCAGAGTATTTCTGCCAAGGCCCTGAAATTGCTGATTTCTCTGCTTTCATCAACTAGAGCAGATGACTGTTTTCAGCATTAAAAGCAATGTGGGAATAAGCTGGTATTTTTTCCATCTAGAAAAGCAAATGGATTTCAAATTTCAGACTACTTACAATGATGGCTGAGATAGCCAGCTTGGGCAGGATTCAGTATAGTTTCTTTGTACTAACCTGTCAGGCTATATCCTCAGGACTCTGGTAGTAAATTGTGCAGAGTATTATGGGTGACATTACGTAAGGCACTTTTAAAAGGCACACGTGGATCTTTTAAACAGCAGGGATGAGAAAAATAGGATGATATGAAACCATTTTTGTGTTATCCTAATAATGAGCGTGTTGCTTGGCTCTTTCTTTAAACCACCTTGAGGATCTGGTTTTTCATGGCTGCTCCATTCTTCTAGATATTTTATTCTTTCTTAAATTTGATGTGGTGAGTTTTCCTGACTGCCTTACATGTGTAGCATTACATGTCAGAGTGACCTTTCTGAAACACAAAATTTGCCCACCATCTGCTGGATTCACTGGGAGTCCTTGCTGGATACTGACATTGGAGGTTATGTGAAGTAGCTAATTCAATCTACTTTAATAAAATATTCCTCTGTCCCAAACAGTCTTGCATTTTCTCCCCCAAGTATCTTTGTCTTAAATATTCTGTTTTCCATAGGTCTCTCTGTTGTACATTTAATGGTTGCTATGTTATTTGTGTCATGTATTAATGCTGTAAGTCCTGTGCAGCCCTCTCTCAGATCTTCAGCAGCCAAAATAGTTGTGTCAAAATATTATGGATATATTTTTCCAGAAGGCTTCCAAAACTCTTTATATTCTGTCCATTTTTTAGTTGAAGTTTAAAATCTTGAACAAATCATGTGCAGCATGACAGTTCTGACATTTCCCTTCATACCACATAGCCTTAGATGGGTCTTTCTCTGGAGCTTTCCCTTCACCACAGCACTGTTGTCCCTAACCACTCTTCCCTTTGCAGATGTTGATGGCCACCGCTGTGGTTGCTGGTACTGAACTGTATTGAAGTATCAGTCGTTTCAACAGTCCAGTACTAACGCTGTCTGTAATAATTGCAGTGTTCTCCCCTTAAATGACTGCAGCAGAACTACTGTTGTTATAAGCAGTCACAGCAAAACTAGAGGTGAGACTGTCTGCTTACTTGAGACAAGAACTATTCTCCCTGGTTTCAGAAAAAGGCACTCTAAAACCGGCAGAAATGCTGCTGATGTTGGTGTCAGCTATTTAGATTCCATCTGGCAATCTTTGCCTCCTGCTTTGAAAGGAAATGTCTGCTATTCCACCCCATGGTTTTAGTGTTGCAAAGAGTCATGCTGTCAACTCAACCTTTTCCTACACTGTTTATTTCCAGCTTCATGTAGCTGGGTAAGTTCCCAAAGCATTTGCCTGTTTGATACTACAGACATTTAGCTGGCAGTAACTTCAGTCATCACTATAGAAAAGACAGTAGCTCTAACTACTACATCATGTAGGATGATAACAGTAATTTTTAATGTAGGTAAGTTGGTCTAAGTGAACACTTTTTATTAGATTTGAGTTGCTCTGACTGGAGAAGTATTTTTAAATTGTTTTTCAATGAATGTTCTGCTGTTAACCATCTGATTTATTAAGTAAAAGATTTTCTGGCAACCGTTTCTTATTCATCCAGGGAATCAATTTTCAGTGTATTTTAGAGCCAGGTTTCATAAAGGGCTGTGTCCGTGCACTCGTTGTCTACAGGTGTATAGGTAGATTCATGGGTTTTCCAAAAATTCAAGTGGAGGGTTTAGACGTTGACCATTCACCCTTTTCATGAGATGGCTCTGGTGTTGCTAGAGCAGTGGCTGTATAAAGGGGTCTGTTTGGTTAGTGTCTTGCAGTGGATTTTCTCAGGGTGGACTCAAAAGGAACAGAATTAGGAAAAAACCAGGAAGACCAAGTGCTGCAAAAGCTAAAACATGCAGAGAAAGTAGTCTCCTGGAAACTGAACAGGCACCAGCAGGGCAGCCTGCTTTCACATTCAGTGTGACACAATAAATTGAGCAATTTGTCTGCTCAAGTTATTTTCTTTGGAGCTCAGAAGAAATGGCTGGTCATTTCCAGGTTACAATTTACGAAGAACAAAAAGGGAAACTGATCTGCAGGGCTTCTGCTTCAGCACTAGAAGCAGAGCACTGGATAGTCTGGGGCTGAGTTTTCTATAGACTGGAGCGACCTGAGCAGACCTGAAGCAACAGAGATCTGGTGTGGAATATAAACACTTGAATTCAGAAGCTTGGGGAAGGATGGTGCAGGGAAGTTTTCCTACTCACTACATTATGGTCTGGATATCCCCATGTCCTCTAGTGTGTGCACAATGTATATATTGCAATTTGTGCTGTCATGTTACCTTTATGTTTTAGAAGTCCCTGTATTAATAATAATTGAACTCTCGAACTTTTTGCAATTCTGAGCTACTAGCATGTTGCTGGTTTTAAAGGTACTTGGTAGAGGGTTAATTTGATTTGTGAGTGAGAGTGGTTTTGAAATCTAAATGAGAAAATAGATTCTGTGAGAAAACAATAAAATAACTTGGCTTGTTTAAAGATTAAGGAGAAACAGAACAGAAATGCGAATAAGGTTGTTGAAGAAACTAGAAAAGAATAAATTGTTTAATTATTTTCACTGTTCATAGGATGTAGGAGTTGTTAAAAAAAATGGGGGGGAAGGCAGTTTTTAATGGTAAATGTATTTAAGCAATTATATATAACATGGGCTTTAAATCACCAGAAATTACTAAGGACAAGTTAGACACGTTGCTTAGGGATGGTGTAAGACGGCTGAATTTCTGTTGGAGCACAGGAGGCAGGGTATGATGTCTTTTTAACTAAATTTTCTCTTGTTTTCTTGTGTGACTTTCTATTAGAAAGTCATGAATGGCTTTAATATTCTGACTCAAAGAGGAAAAAGTGTGAGAGCTGGAGTGGTGCATCCTCTGAAGGGATGGAGGGTGTTTAGAGCCACAAATATTTAAGGACAGTGCTTAAAAAAAAAAAAAAAGAGGGGAATTAAGAAACTGTTGTTTAAGAATTTTTTCCACTCTAGGAAGTCGGGGAACAAGTACTTACTCAAAGATAAACTACATTGAACTAGAAGCTCTGCACTCTGCTTTTTATTTTATTCTGTTTTCTATTCATTTTTACTTAAACACATATGAATGTTGGAAATTGCCTCCAGTGAACTACTTGTTTCAGTCAAACTCACTAAAAACTGTCGGGCTGAACTAAATGCATATTTTAATCTTCATCCCTTCATCCATGAAGCTTTCGCTACATGGAAGTAAACACCATCTCTTTGCTCAGCTGCAGCAAAGCCCATTTCCATTCTGGTGATGAATCTGTAATGCCTGTGCCCACACGTAATCTGGGAAGATAACAGCATTTGAGTTTGGACCACCTCTGTTCTCTTACAGTCTTTCTTCAAAATGAAATCCTGCTTTAAGGGCTCTGCTGAGGGTCAGACCTCCCCTCCGTATCTCATAAGGAAGAGCTCTCAGGTACACATTCTGGCAGCCAAACTCCTAGAGGGGCTGGCTGTCTCATGAAGCATGGCTGTAAAAACCTACACGCAGAAGAAAGAAGAGCTGAGCTTGTTTAATGTGGAGGGACTCTTAAAGAAAAAGGATTTCCTGCTCGGACTGGGATAGGCAGTTTTGGTTTGCAGGGGGTGGGAACCTGTGAAGAGGTAGGTGAGGGACTCTGGACTGGCCTCTGTGATGGGCAGGGAAGGGAGCAATGTGTTCAAAGGACAGAGCTTATTAGAGGCAAAACCTGACACTGACCAGTGGGATGTCTGATTGTTCCCTGTGCCTTGTGGCAATCCATGGTAGGCTCACTTTCTGTCCTTGCTTTATGATCTGACTTTTGAGAGCACAAAATACTAGGCGAGAAGATTCAAATTATGCATGCAAAATATGAGCATGCCAAGAGCTATCTGCATGCAGAAAATGTGTGCTCAGAAAAGCTCGTCTGTACTTGTACAAACAGATGTGGGATTTTGTCTGATGTGTGGGGATCAAGCAAGTGAGCTGTGAGCAGGTAGTTGGAAATGAAAGCGAGCAGGAGGCAGACGTCATGCAGCCTCGCACCTGAGGTCTCTTGCTTGAGCTGCAGGAGATCTCTTTAAGTTTGTGCCTGTATTGATGTTGTAGGCCAGAAAGGGCAATGTTGTTTTTCTATGCTGTGTCAATATATTACTCTGTTTGATATTGTGTTTTATTTCCTTATCAATGCTAAAGATCAAGCCCTATCTATGAAGTGTTTTGCTTCTTGAGAGCTGTGCAGCTGTTTTGGGAGCTGGTCTGTAAAAAATATAATTATCTGGAGCAAGAGGGAGACAGCTACATCCAGTAGTTCTGAAACTTAAGCCCTTATACCAGTAGGGTGAAAAAAGTTTACGAGTGTTGTGCAAAGCTAAAGATTCATGTGGTTTGCTCTAAGTAAACAAGAGCCCCCCAGGGAAGCAGTGGTGAATTTGATCAATCCTATGTGCGTACTCTGTACTAAATAATACCTCTGCAACAGAACAAACAAAAACTTCCTGTAGCTTTGCAGTAATGAGCTTAATGCTTACTCTGTAGACCTCTTTCCTTTTCGCTAATATATATATTCTTTCATCCATATGCTCTTAAAAGGTGTCATTTCTTCTTTTACCTCGAAGTTGGCTGCAGCAATGTTTCTGCCTTTTCTGCTCCTCAGAGTGCATATGTATGGAGGAAGGCAAGTTAATAGCCAGAAACCATAAAATTCACACCTGGATAGTTGTATGTGGCTATTCAATTTGCACCGTGAGGACATCTTTAGGGAAGAAAAGTTGTTTCTGCAGACTCTGAGTCAGTTCCTTTTAGTGTGTTCAGCAGCTTTAGTGTCAGGTTGACTGTTGATACTGCCTGTATGAACATCATCCTTTATTTTCTCCCAGATTCTGTAAATGACGATAAACTCTGTATTTATGTTTTTCTGTGTAGTCTAATAACATCAATTACTAAATTGGACAGCTGTCAAATACACCCTTAGTCTTTCAAACTACCAAAATACTTAAGGTTCTGTGAAAATGCTGATAAAAAGATTTCTGAGATTTTTAAGCTTTAACGTCTATAAAGATTACACAGAAAACATGGGATGAAAACAGAGTTCCAATTTTTCTGAGATTTTTTTTGACAAAATTATTTTTCTGACCACCTTTATTTCAGCACTTGGTCAGGTTAAGTAGAGAAAATATATACCGCTGTGCCATGCGCAGCTCTCAGGATCTGGGCTGTAAAAGAAAGTACAGGTGACCCAGACAGCAAAGACTGACTGTCATGGTTCTTCTTCAGCCTCCTGCTAAAGAAGGTAGAGCAGCCACACAGAGGGAGAAGGAAACAACCCTCTCCGTTGCTGGGGCACAGGCAGGGCTTAATGGAACTCGGAGAGAACAATGTTGTTGCTGAGAATTAAACCTGCAGGACAGGCTTACACAATCTGGTGTGTGTGTGATTATGACTCCTACCTTATTGTCCTCTCCTCCCTAGACTGAGTGCGTGCAGAGGAGGCCTGTAGTCTGCAACTCCTGGGGTAAAAAAAGGAATATCTGGCTGGTCTACAGGAAGACAGGAAAGTAACTGTAGACAATAAACAGGAGAAATAAGCATGTAAGCAGCATTGCTGTCTGTTCTTCAGCTGAAGTTCAGGACAGTGACAACAAACTGTACTTCAGTTTCCCCTGCAAGTAAGGATAGACTGTATACATTCCACCTGTAGCTTGAAGAATTCTTTTCCTGGGAAACTTCTGCTCTATTCTTGCAAGCACTTGCCCACCTGTTTCTCTTTAATGGAAGCTCATTGGACCTGTTACATGTTTAAGATGGAAGCGTGTGGGCAGATGTGTGCAGGACTGGATTCTGTACAGGTGACTGACATTTGTAGACTTCTTAGACATTTCATAGGGCAGTAGATCTTACTTTAACTGTACCATTCTGTTTGTAATTTCAATCTGTAAGTAGGTCTTTTGAGAATAAAATGGTAAGTAAATGTAAGAAGGCATTTTAAACAATTTTTTATAGTTTAATAAATTACCAACTATTTATGAAGTGGAAGTTCAGGCAGAATTACCTTTTTCTCTGGTTATATGGACTCTTAATTAACTTAATCAATGAAATTCATATCCCAAACAATACATCTTGGGAAGAAAGACAATCCATCCATTTGCCCTTAAAAAAACCCCAAACACCCACACCACCCTGAAATGAATGTCAATGTAACTTTGAGACTTTTAATGAATTGTTGCCCATGGATCTACCAGAGCTCAGAGCTCCTCCCAGCAAGGCCACTTCACAAGACAGGGCTCCCCTTGAGGCCTGATCCTTCACCTTTCTCACAGAAACAACAGTGGTGTGGCTTGGGCTGCTTAATTATATCCCCTTCAAAGTGTGCATCTGTGCTGTGTCTTTATTCTCCTTGGGTGCAGAAGTTAAGTATCAATCTAGAAAAAAAGAAATTTGTTTCTACTTGTTGAAGTTCTGACTTAACAAGAGTGGCTTTCCTGAGTGGAGGGGTCATATACGTCTGGTACTGACCCCCCTCACAGTTGATCTGAGCAGTCTCTCACATTCCTCTGAAATTCCCAGTTCTTTCTGATCACTCTTTCCTTTTATCTCCAGGTCTCTTTGAATTGTGTTACATTCAATCCTTCTCATGTTGGTGTTATTTTATTAACACAAACGTGATTGAACACAGGCTAGTTATCAGGTGGTACCAGGTACAAAAGCCTGAAGGATTGCCAGTTTTGATTTTAGCTTCCATCCACAACTCTTTGGATGGAGTTTTGGATGCTCAGATTTAATAAGTGCTTAAAAAAGAAAATGTCTAAAATGGGAGCTACAAGTAGGTGGTTGTACTACTTGAAAGAACATCCTGTCTTCAAACTACTAGTGACTGGGATGTCCTCAAATAGATATCGCAAAGACTCAACTGATCTGGATAGTCTCACCAGTTAGAGGTGGGTGATACAGGACTGTGCGCTCCAGCAGAGCAGAGGTGTCCTCCAACAGGGCTTTTTGAGCTGGATGCCATGGCAAACAAGCACTTCTCTGCCAAACAGGAAGGGCGACAGGAAATTTGTGTTCCAAGTAGTACATCACCTCCTGTCACCTCTACAGCTCTTCCTACACAAATCTTTTGGCAAAGACACAAACCTAGCTGACATCTGGGAATTTACAATTAGCTGAGTGTGTGATTTATAATAACAATCATCCTCTTTCATACTGTTTTATGAATGAATTATTTTATGGAGTGGAATTTGATATAAGGATATGTTCTTCTATTTGACCTTTTCAGCTGTCTCAGAATTAGATTGCAAAATCTGGTAGTGAGCTCAACAATGTTGCTGAGATAAATACCAGCGCAGAGGAGAGGAAAGCATGCTAGTGACAAACGGGGTAGGGAACCTGCTCTACCCTGGGTACATCTCCAAACAGTGTCACAGCTTCTTTAATAAAGAAACAACCTACGTTACCCACAGGCTGGAGAGGGGGCCACGAACTCTGCAGTAGACCATTAATATGTTAAGACCATTAATATATTAATATGGAAAGCAGTAGAGAATTTGCAATACACTTTGATGTTAGCCAGTTTGCAATTGAAAAGTAGTCTAAGGGAAGCTTCTGGGTACCAGCAATGACGATGTCCCAGCAGTGACAGCGTCCCAGCAGGCCCACCTGAGACATTGCTGTACCTGTCCAAGGCTGTGATACTGCCTGGTATTTATAGCCAGGTTTGGCTGGTTCTAGACTTCCTACCGGAAACTTTTCAGTCTTCTACTTCCCCTGCTTGCTCAGTCCCTCCAGCCAGTTCCTGACATAACCAGCTCTGTTTAGTAATTTCTCACCTTTGCTCACCTGAAGTCAAGTGAAATGTGGGTTGCTGGATGAGAGGAGTGTGGTGTCCTTCTGGAGATTAGGTCAGCCAAAGGGTGTGACTGTATCCTACACATCAGAACAGGGATCTCAACCTTCCCTGGCCACCTGCATCTCTAGAAACACACAGCAGGGAGACCTCCCTGAGCCTTCCCTCAGAGGTGCTTAGGAGGGAAGGCGGTGAAAGCTGGGGCCCAGCTCCTTGCATGTCGCTTATTCCATTGCTTTGCATAACCTGTACAGCATCTTTTAACCTGCACAGCTCCTTCAAAGCATCTTTGCTTTTGATTCATTCACAGATGATCCGGGATAAAACATCTCCCTGTGGTGCTGTTGTGGGATCCAAGAGCAAGAAGCCCAAGTGTTACACTCTATTGCACAGACAGAGGTAAGCTCTTCAGCACTTTGATCTTTCCTACAGAAACTGTGATCTTTGCTACAGGAATCCCTTCATATATCTTTAATTCTTCATTCTACCCTTTGGAATCTTTGGCACAGAATTTATTTGACAACCTTTTCTACATGGATTTGCTGAGAGATGTTTATTTCGTTCTGAGAGGAATATAGAGTAGAAAAATTTTTTTCCTGGTAGCTGCAGTGATTATGGTGCTTTATTTGAGTCTGATGATGTTTCCATTATAACGCTCTGGTTTCAATGATTTATATAATGTTCTGAAAAGGCTTGTCTTAAAAATAGTCAGTTGGAAGAAATGTATGTGTGTACTTAACTGTCTAAAATCAGTGCTGTGTTTTACAAGTCTTTGGGATTAAAAAAAAAAAAAGTGTCAGCTTTTCATATACCTTTTGATTTGTTCCTAATAGCTCTGAACTTTTAGAATGTTTATGCTAAAGAGCCATGTACTTAAGTATCTGGATGCAGATGCTGAAGAGCATTATCTTGTTTAACAAATAACCTTTCTGTCTTCAGTTCAGTGCTCCCTTCCCAACTCTAAGTAGTCCCAAAAGGCACATCCACATTTGTTCTTTGTCTATAATGTTTCCTTTCTTTTGACGTGTATTTCAGCTTCATTCTACTTGTTTACAGTGTAACCATTGGCAGATTAGAAGTGATGGTAATCAAAGGATTAAATCATTGTAGAAAGAAATGCAATGTAATGGCATAGTATTTTGTTCAGTGTCATGTTGATGGCATGTATTTTAACAAAACTGCATTTACATCTTGTAGAAGCTTCCATGTACTTTAAGCATGGACTACTTAAATGGCAAGATCTCGATGCATCTGCTTGAGGAAGGAAGCATCAAGCCTATAGCCTTTCAGACTTGAATAGATTTTTTTCTTTAAGCTGTGTGCTACAGAGAGAACCAGTAGGGATAGCTTAAGAAACATGGTGAGAGCTCTGTGAGGAAATTTTTGAAGTATGAACTTAACTGCTTTGGACTGGTTGGCATGTCCTACGTCCTTAAATGTGAAACAATGCTGCTCGTTTGGCCCCTCTGCTGTTAGAAAATGGGGCAAAGCTTTTCTTCACAGCAGCCGAGCAGAGCTAGTGCTGATATGCATATCACTGCATCAGCCTTTCGCTGTTCCATTTACATCTCAGTTGTTTGGAGTTCTAAGAGTTTGAATTGAACTCTAAGTTTTTTAAGATTATGCCATTTTTAAAAATTTTGAAGTAGTAACAAAGAAACTAAAGAAGAGAAAAAGAAATTAGTGGTAGATTAAGATTATAGTAAGAGCAGTAATAATACATATGGTCAGTTTCTGATTCAGCAAAATTCATGCATGTTGTCGTCTAGTCACCATTTCCAGATCGGACTCGAGTAGTTTATGTGTTTGTTAGGCCAAACCTGCTCAGAAAATATTTCTATTAATTTAGAACAGTTTTGTAGCAGATCCCTCTAAATGTTTGGAATTGTAAACTACATGCATATGTTAAGTCTTATTTGGGTCACTCCAGTAAATACATTGAATTGTATGTTCTAAATGTGAGACCAGAGAAGTGTTTTCAAAAGAACGCTGTGACATAAATTTGATCTCTTTGTTTTGAACAACAAAAAAAAAAACATAAATGAAAGAGTCAATTCAGAGCTCGATTTAAAAAAAAAAAAAAAATATGGAAGAAGAAAAAAAGCGTGGTAAAAATTGAGGCTGTAAAAATGTGACTGCATTTAGGGAAAGGTTTGTGCACTTATGCCCTTTTTGGATCTTGGTTGTTACACACTAGTGCTTGTGAACTAAATATAGTACTTTCCAGTCCGAGTGAATTTAGATTCTTAGCTCAGTTGGGAAAGCAGTGATGGATTTGATGGCTGAAAACTTTTGATAGAAATTAAAACAAATCTGAATAGATTCGTTTTTAAAAGTCACACCTAGAAAACAGAAGCTCAGTTGAGTTCCATGTGTCCCTATAGAAAACTGCCATATTACTACCATGATGATAAATACCCTTAATGTCTCTTACAGAGCTGGGGGAAAAAAAACCCTCCAAGTTTCTGTCATAATTTAAATTACAGAGATTCCTTGACGTCCTATTTAATTGTTATTAACCAACAAATCCAACTGCATGTGATAGAAGTTTTAAGCTGAGGTATTTATGAACCACATGTTCTCTCTGCAAAATTAATTTAGGCTCTTCAGCACTTGTTGTTCCTGTCTGTGTGCAAATTCTGCTTTTATCTATATGCAACACCTTCTTAATATGATTTTGATCTTTAAGCCCAAGACAACTGGTAAGGCTGCTGGTGTACGCTAGACTTTGATTGCTCCTTCTGTGCCTTTTTGCAGGTAGGAGATGGTCTGGTTGTTCCAGCGCTGCTGCTCTCATGCAGTTTTGTGTGGCTGGATATGTATCAGCTAAACTGATCCAAGGGCTCAGAGTCCAGTTGGCTCCACAGTGAAAACACACCTTAAAAATAAGCAGATGGATAAAGGAAACAAATAGATAATGTATATTACAAGATTTACATAACGCTTAAAAGCAAATTATTCAGATTTACGTACAGTGGTAGCCCTGTGCAAGAGATACTATATTAGTATTTCTGAATTTCATTGGTGAGTGGTTATAGGTTCTTTGAATGATGGACATGCTCTGAAAAGGTTATAGGAAATATAGTTACGTATGCCCTCTCACCAGAAAAGAGAAATAAGACGATAAACACTGTATTAAAAAAACATTGAATGCCAGTGATGTAAAGAAGCAGAGCTAGAAATGTATTTCAGAATTACCTTATTTACCTTTTATTTTGAACCTGCACTGCATTTGGGAAACCATCTGTGTTGCACGTGGGATTAAATTATATTATTTTCAGTGGTTTTTGAGCTGTTATTGTACTTCCTTTTCCACTTCTGTGATAATTCACAAAATCTGACTGAGCAACATTTAGGTGCCTTTATTTATTAGAATCATCCAGAGCCAAGGTTGGTGAGATGTTCTTCTTTAGTCCTACTGGCATATGAGAGTAAAGACACTGTAGAATTGCACTGAAAAATGTTTAGATTTAGCATGTCTGTGTTTGCTTTCCTTGAATTGGAGCCCTAATTTATGAATTGTGTATCTGTTTGCTGGTACCAATTAAGCCTTGCTAGACAATACATGTCTGAGGTTATTTTAAACCTGCAACAACGCTGGAAATACTGAGCTGCTTCATCTGTAATAATGAAGCAGATTTTAGCATAGGAGGAACAGATACTTTCTGTTTTTTTCAAGGCAGCAAGCTTGACGTTCTGCTGTTAAAGCATTACTGTCAATTCTATGTTAGGCTGAGCATTGAATGTAATGGTTTATGAGTATTTTTCTTCCCAGATGCATGCTGTGTTTGAGACTGCAATCAGAGTTTAAAGCCAGGGCCTGACTCCTTCTGCTGGCCTTTGTCTCACTTGCTGTGTGTCAGAGGAATGGCAGTTCCATTTTGTCAGACTCTGCTCACTAAGTAAGTTATTAAGATTGTG
This sequence comes from Patagioenas fasciata, assembly GCF_037038585.1. Classification (NCBI taxonomy): domain Eukaryota; kingdom Metazoa; phylum Chordata; class Aves; order Columbiformes; family Columbidae; genus Patagioenas; species Patagioenas fasciata. The sequence goes on from NC_092528.1 coordinate 8,757,019, forward strand.
TGGCTTTTTTTCTAATTTGGCGCAACAAAGGTGAGGGCTGGAGCTTTGTCCAACTCGCTTGGATGCAGTGGCTCGACAGCTGCAACCCAGACCAGCACACTGCAGAGTCTCACAAGTATTCAGGGTGTGAAAAATCAGAAGGAACCTTCTTCAAGGTCAGGAAATGGTGCAAGTTGTGATCTGTGCCAGGCTTTTATCGACTGAGATTTTATTTTATTTTTTTTTAAATGTGTTCTTGTTTTTGAGTAAACTAACCAAGAGTGGAATACCATGAGGGCTGTAACATCTCCTTGTGCTTTGCAAATCCAAACCTGAAGAATATTTATTCCATTTGGAGTTCTTAGAAGTGTAGCAAAGCCACAATGTTAGTATTGTACCAAAAAGGAAGGTTTATGTGTGATACTAGATCTAGAATTGTCAAACTCAAATGCAGTAAGTAAATGTCAACATATAAATAATTCAGTAGGCTGCCAGAGTTCATAGAATTAAAACACATTTTGTATCGAGTCTTAAACTATCTCATCAGTATGCGCACCAGGGACTAAGAAATATACTGTATCATATGTAACAATCCTTGCACTTGGATGACAAATTGAAATCGTCAGACAGATACTCTACAAATGCTTCTCTTTCTGGAAGAGTCCAATCACTTGGTCTTTATCTTGCAACCTAGGGACCACAGCAGCTTAGGGCACTGATTTTCTGAAGGGTTAAAATGGAGTATGCTGTTATCGTATTGAATATACAGTTAAGAGATTTTAAAAGCCTTCTTCAAAGACTGCAGTCTGGTGGAAAGATTGTACTAGTTTTGGACATTAGTTAGTGCTTGGGGCACCTATAAGCTCAGAGCCACGTGTCTTGTGTGCTTATTCTAGTTTAGGATTCAAATTCAGCTCAGAAGCTTGTATTAGGAATTCAGTATTTTCTTAAGAGCTGGTAATTGAGGGGTTTAATTAAGTTCAGAGGTTGGTGTGATAAGAAAGTGCGCCTGTTCTGCTTGTAGAGGAATGACCATTTCTGAGGAAGCTGCTCCTGGAATCTGGCAACGCTGGATTCCTCGTGCTCCTGCTGGGAGTTCACATAATTGAATACCTGCATCTCAAATGCATGTTTGACTCTGTTATCTCTTACTGCCCTTATACGTGTGATGGTTCACAATCCCTGAGCAGAGCGTGACGTGTCCTCATTGGAGCAGAGTGTCAGACGCTGTGGGGAAGGAATGTCATGCTGGTATGGGAAGAATATTACAGACCACAGTTGCTTGCTGTAGAAATGGTGCATAAAACCACAATCTGGCCAGAAGTCCAACAGCCCCATTGCTCTGAACTACCCGTCACCAGACAATAAAAATCACAGGGTAGAAAGAGGAAAATAGTTGACTTGCAGTGCATGGTAGCAATCACCAAAACGATACTTCGTTTACAAAGCATGAAATAAAATGGATGAAGTTGAATTATATTTCTTACTCATCTGGTAGCTCAGTTAGTGGCTATCCTCATTGACTTTAGTGAGCCTATTTGCAGTAGAACGGAAAAAACCAAAAATGGTAGTCTTGTATCACTTCTGTCTCTGCATGATGGCTGTTTTGCATCCCCTGGAGACATCCATGGTTCTTCCTCCTCTAACACACAGGCCAGGGCAGCTGGGGAAAGCAGCTGTGCCCCTGGGGAGCTGGGTCCAGCGGCAAACCTGGCCTGGGCTGGGAAGGGCAGCGCATCAGAAGGTAAACAGTGATGTTTTGCCTCTCTGTTTAGTTCCCTGTGTGCTCCCAGGTTGGAGCAATATTGTGTTGTCCTTTCCCTGGGGTTCTGCAGAAAACAAATAACTGAGTGCAAAGCCCTTAAAGCTGGTGTATTTTTGAAAGATGCCACAAGAGTGCAAAGGAAGGTGAATCAAAATTTCGTGCATACACCAAAGAAAACTTCAATGAAAAACTGAGGCAAAAGCCTTATTGTGATTAAAAATAAAAAAGGCTATAAACATCCTTGATATCAACAGAAAATAGTGCTTGCTATACAACACACCAGCAGGTGGTTTTTTTTCTTTTTCCCTAAGTAAGCTGGGTTGTATTCTTGCAGGGGGACAATGAACAACTGAAAATAAAAGCCCTGGAATCAAATACCATTGTACTCTGCCATCGAGGCTATTATTTGAGTCAGGTGCATGAAATGAACTTCTGTCTTCCATGCATGTAAACAGCAGATTGGATATTAATTGGAAAGTACTGGAGTAGTGGGAAAACCTGGTTGGAATTGTGCTTTTGGCATTTTCTTTTATTTACTTTCTGAACAAGCCCTGGTAATTTTACAGGCTATTGAATTGCTGGACAAGTAAGATATTTTAACAGTGTACTATAATTCTGTACTTAAAGGTTTTGCCTCCAGAGTGCATGAGGTTGGAGAAAGGGATAAACACTTCACCAGTGATTATTTTTTTATTTTTTGAAGTTGATTTAAAATTTCCACTTTCCAGACAGGTCAAATTTTTAATGGATACAAAATGGCAAAGTTCCATTGAAGCAAGGGTCTTTGCAGTTTTACAGCAACTGAGGATTTCTTTCAAGCAACATCCAGTGAATAAAGCTAGAAGAACTAGCCAAGTGGCTTAGCACTGAATTGGAAACCTTAACATCAAATCTCTTCTCAAAAGATTCTGAAGGCTGTAAAGAAAATGTTGCTGGGGTGATGGAATGTGGCCTCCCATCACAGACAAGATGCTGGCTCAAGGAAACCCAAGCAGAGGTGCTGGTACAAAGAAAACTGCTTCACTCAAGCTTGAAAGGCTTGTCCCCTGAGTTGCTGGATGCCTTTGCCTCTTGGGGGAAGCAAGTGAAAGATGCCGGTGTCAGACAGCGTGACACTCATACTGGTGTTCTGAGCCTGGAAAAATGGTTCTTGCATGTGTCTGTCTTTTTCTGCATCATTAGAGCAATCTTTTGTAAAATAGGATGAGGCAGAAATATGAGGGCAGATTTTTTAGTACCTGGGAATCTGGCCTTCCATTATCTAATGAATTCCTGCAAAGTGTTGCTGTGATTTCAGTTACAACTGCATCAGCAGGACTGATGAATAGAGTCCAGTGAAGGAGAAATCAAACGGGCTGAATAGCATAACCCTTCATGGTGTTTTACTCATTTTTCAAGAAGTTAGAAATGAGGCTGTTATTAGGGATATAACAGGAACAAATTTTGTTTATATTCTCAACTGATGAGGCCTGGAATTTTTACATGAACATGCCATACACTTGGGAAGGAAGAATAGCCCCTGTAGCTCAGATTCTGGACAGTCAATGAATGGTGTTGCTCCTAAATGGGATGTTTTTGAGTCTCTGTATATTGCGATCAGCAGTTCCTATTGTGAGCCTTTCATGAAGTGAAATGTTTTATGGCAGAAAGAACTGGGGAACGCTTTGTGATTCTGTTAAGGATCCAGGAGATGACTATCAAAATAATAAATAGGAAAAGATTTTCAAGAAGTAGCACAATATGTTCACAAGTAGAGCTTGCATGCAACTTGTACTGTCTTTACAGTAGTAAGTAAAACATATGCAATGGGACAGAACTTTGAGAGCTGGTGAGTTGTGTTCTTTTACCATGGCCAAGCCCATACGATCACAATTTCACATTTGAATGTGGAAATGTAAGAATCTGGACTATGAAAAAATGAGCATCTGAAAACAAGACAAACAGAAGAATCCTACCACAGTCACTCTGTTTCCAGTTTTGTTGAACTGTGGACTCTCTTGTCTTGACTATATGGTCACTGTTGAGCAGTGTTCTTCATTTCAAAGCAGAGATCAACCATCTCTGTTCTCAGTAGGCCTGCTCTGAGACTGCACCATCCAGGCCAAGGCTTACAGGTTTTATCAAGTGGATAAATAAAATCTTGTTTTCCAGTCAACAGTGGTAGTAAATCCCACAGTAAACTGCACAGAATGATAGCACAAAAAGCACCAGAAAACATAATAGTGAAGTCATGATTGCGTCACAATTCTGTGACAGGGTCTTAAAATGGCAGCAACACCTTCCTGGAGACAGGGATTTCACAGGAATCGCAATGAGGCTTTTCAGCCTTGTGTTCATTGCCAGGGTTCCCTTGGGATGTCTAAGAATGACACCATGACAGGTTTCTGCCTATCACTTCTTAAACTGGAATCATTATTTCCATGGCAACGGCAAGTGTATAATGTACCCAAGGCCTTAGGGCACCCTGGCATATCTGATAGTTATGTAGTGCTGTATCTAGTCACAACTAAATTTCACTTAGCAGATAAAAAGCAAGGGGTAATTTATGGCCCCAGTTATTGATTCTTGGATAGATGAACCACCTTTCTAAGTTGAGGTTGCATAGTGACTCAGTGACTACCGTGATGCTGGGATTTCTCATGGTCCTTTGAAGTTTACAGTAAGCACTGATGAAATAATTACATTTGTTCTGGTAACCCTTTGCTCAGATCTTATGGTGTAAGGTGTCTTGTGAGGCAAACCCCTCATGGGTGAGGCAGGAGGAACTTCCCTAAGATGTTAAGTAAGTTTTCTTCCCCATAGCTGGCTACTTTTGTCTTTGCAGGGATTTCTTTCTATCGGCTTTATTTATTCAATTAAACAGTCTAACACATTAGACTTTTTGTATACTATCTTTGTACTTCTGCTTTTTGTGATTTCTGCCAGGATCCCTGTGAATGACCGTGATTCTACTTTGCCAAAGTCAGATGAGAAACTTATGTTCATCTCACTGACAGTTTCTGCCTGGAAGGGATGGAGGAACAGTTTCATTTTCTTTTTTTCTTCTAAGGAACCAAAAAAAAACCAAAAATCTTTGGATTAATATTAGCAAAGTAAATTGCCTTCCCAGTTTCCCAGCTTAACTTACTGTGTTATAGTTAAACCAGAGGGCTAAGAGAGGAAAAAAAACAAACGGTGGAGATCTCTGCAGTTCCATAAATCATGAGAGTGAAGCTGGTGTGTTTGAATGGAATCCAAGCAAGCAACAGCTTTCTGGTAATGTGTAATGTGATTACCTGCAAGCTCAGAGCTAAATTTTAATTCTGCTAAGTGTTCATCTGAGCAGGCAACAGTTTGGAATTAGTGTCTGTGGAGCAGTTTGAGATTTTCTGGTGCTGAAATAATTTTTTTTTTCCACCACAAGTTCACTGCAATGTAGCTATGATTGCAGCTTATCTGCCTTCCAGGCAGAATCAGGTGGGACCATATAATAAAGCCTGTGCTCTGCGTGTCCTTTCTCTTAGAGACTGTCAAACTGGTCTGTATTGGATATTTCAGAGGCAGCTGGAAGCTCGTCCTCACATTCCTCAGCTGCCAGCTGTGGGCTGGACTGGGAGCTGAGGGATCAGAGCTGCATATTAGGACTTCTAGATGTACCCAAGTTATGAAGTATGAAAGAATTATATTTTTAATTTCTTTTGTTACTGTAAAAATCTCTCTAGATAATTTTTTTTATCACTTGTGCTGTTGAAGGACAAATTAGATACCACATATGTCCTTTTTTAGATTTCAAATCTACTCAACTTCTTATCCTTATGGTATTACCTAGGACTTCTGGGATTCCTGAGCCTCACAGTCTCGCCTTGTTCTCTGTCTATATGCAGTTCTGGATTTTGCAGCTGGGAATTCTCTTAGTTTTGTGATGCTCAGTGCAACTGCAGAGAATAAGCCTGACAATTTGTGTTACAGCATCACCATAACTATTGGTACTTTTAAGTATTTTATACTGCGTTTTAAATTGCTTTCTTAGTTCAACTAGGCTTTCTGGAGGTTTCTTCCTTGTACCTGATGTTTTCCAAGCTCTCCACGTTGATTTAAATGGGAGCAGAATTAGATCAACAGCTGCTTTTTGGGAGCACAGATCCAAACCAATGTGAGAATGCTGAGGTGCCTGCTTGAACGCATTCTGGAAGGAACTGAGCGTTTTTACACTCCTGCCTCAGAAAAGGATATCACCTGCAGGGTGATGAGGTCTGCACAGAGAACCTCTTTTTCTAGTGGCTCATTCCTACATCCTTGCATTGATCATATACTCTTGGCAACGTTCCTCAAATTTGCTTGTATGTATTTGTGAAAGTTTCTAAAATATTAAAAATACCAGCAAGCATCACTAGAGGGCTAAGAGTGTGTGCTGTGCAATTCCCACACTGTAGAAGTCCATTAAAATGTTTTTTCCTGTAGCATCTTGAAGTGTATAGAACACTCAGGACTGGTAAGGTTCCTGTGTTATTTCTACACTAGAGTTTAGCAGGTGTGACAGCTTGAGGAGCACTCACGGCTGTAGGTCTGTCACTGCCATACCTGTTGACCAGATATGTTTTCTGAGTAAACAACTACTAATGGTTAACTGCCTGTACTCACTGAACAACCCAAAGGATTTATTATACCTGTCAGATGTAGAGATGTGGTATCAAAAGCACAGATCACAAATTGTTGTCATCAGAATCCTTTCCAGACTGAAGATGACTTTCCCATTTCCATAATACATGCTATTACTCTTCTCCAGATGGTGCTTCTCCCGGTACTGTCACGGGCTCCCCCTCACAGATCGATGTGGCACACTAACCTTTCTGCTCTCCTAAACTGAAATCTGACTCCTCCATATTTTTTGTGCATAGTACGTTGTCGTTAACATCAGCACCATTAACATCAAGAAGCAGCCACTCTTCAGCTCTCTCTGCTTTGAGCCAGTTGTTACTTGGAGAAAGGGCCGTGTGAGGATTTCAGTGTAGTTTGTGAGGCTGATGGGGAACCAACATGTAACAGGCTGGTTAAATAGCAGATAGATTTTCTTACATAATTACTTTGCTGATTTTGTGAACAGAGTGATTTTTTTTTTCTAATTAAAATTTACAATTCCATAACTTATCATTTTGACTCAATTGCTCCTTATCCTCTATGGACGTTTTGAGTGCAGATAATTTTAATTAAAAGAAGCCAACAGATGCCTTACATGAAAAATATGAAGGAATAATATTGTATTACTTTTTAAACATAATAATTGCTATGTTAGTATTTTGTACTATACTAATAGTTCATACTAGACTGTTTTAAAATATTCTTTACAGAGAAAAAGATTTTTGAAGAGAGAAAAATTAGCTGCTGCTTCTAAAGTCTGATACTCAGTTTCACTGATGAAAAAAATCCCGTTGACTTCAAGGGCTTTGGATCAGACTCACAGAAATAAATTCAGCAAAGCATATGAAGTACATGATTAACCTTCAGAATGTGCTCAAATCACTCTCCTCAACAAAGCATGTAAGCACTTGCTTAAATTTGAGTATTTGATTAGCTGTCTGAAGTATTCGCTGAAGAAAGACCAAAGCACTACCACTTTTAGGTAATGTTATCTACCCAATGCTGTCTCCTCGATTGCATCCGCATCTGAACCTGTTTTGTCCAAAATGTCAATTTTTACCTTTAGTCTTTACTGGGCTTCTAATGCAGTGATAACTTAGAAGAGCAGGGGGTTCACAACAGTTAATACATTTTAATTAAAGGTATTCTTTTTGAATTTGGTTTCTAACAATTTTTTGTTAATTAAAAAAAGGGTAAGCTTGAGTCAAAATATTGACATTGATTTTTGAAAGTTCATTGAATCAGAACTCTGAATGTTATTAAAAAGCAGACCCAAATCACAACACGCAGTCAAAATAAATTCATTTCTTTAGAAAATTTCTAGTAATTGAAACATTTTTCAGCTGGAGAAGTGCTTTATAGGGAAATGTACTTGACTCTAATGCTGATATATCACAAAACTTTTTTGAAACGAGAGCAGGCAATTAATGTTATTCTGATTCACTGTATTAAAACCAGAACAAAGCAATTGGATTTAGTTTTGCTTGTGACATTTGCTCATTCACTTCATAGAGCTTTAAACATTTCTAGTTAAGAAATGCTTACAGTAATAAGAATGCAAATATAATTGTTTTCCCCTTGCTTTTTTAAAGGATCAGTATTCATTTAGAGCTCTGGCAATGATTCTGTGCCTGAAAATACAGAAAACAATGACAGTTTATGCCTGAAGAGACCTCCCAGTTCACAGTGACGCAATTTGAAGCTGCCTGTAGTGAGCAGCTCTGGCCCAGTTCAGAATACATCTAATCTCTCAACTCATTAGTCACATTCTAGTGTGCTGATCAAGGCAGAGCTTTTGACAGTAATATTTGAGATGGGTGTCAGCCTGCAAGTTGATGAAGAGCAGTATGGTTTCACCTTTGTGTTTCCTTAGCGAGCAAACAGGAGGAAAAATCCTGCAGGTGGACGTGGACTTGTTAAAGAAGAAAAAGTCACTTGCCTTCTGACTCTTCCACCTCCTTGTGATGCCTGCAGTTATATCTGTGCTTGCTGCCTCTGCGTGATGCTCCCCGCTGCCCTACAGCAAAGATCAAACTTTCACGAGCGAAAGTGAGGCATGTGTGCTCTTTTGCCGGAGGAGAAGGCAGCCAAGCAACAGTGTATTTGTTCACCGTAGGTATCCTCTCCAGCACTTTATTTGCATTTGCCTGCTCTAGACAGAATTTGCATCTGTTCCAGAGGCACCATGCTGTGTTTAAATATTCAACAGACAGATGTTTGTAATAATTAGCAGATTTTGACTGCTATCTGTTAGGCACGCAGCAGGCGAAGTATCTAACACTGATGTTCAATAGCCCACTAAGCTTGCTCTAATGGTCCCTGCTGAGGAAACCTAGATAGTCTGTTATCAGGTAAGACAGGGCAGCAGCTCTACAGCCAGTACTTTGCTGCCAGCAAGCATATGGGAGATGGTGTCCCTTGATCAGAGAGTCCCAGTCTCTGCCTGGTTCCGAGCCGTCCTTTCCCTGGTCCCCATGAACCAGGCTCTCTTCTTGCTGCTGTTATGGAAGTTGCACCCGAGAGACCTGGGATGGAAAAGCTGCTCCTGAGCGTGAACACGGGAGTCCCTGCGCTGTATTGAGGGCAGCGCTGTGCTTGCCATCCTCTGGAGAGGAGCAGGCCTGGCCATGAGCCGTGGTGCTGAGCCCGTGCGGTTTCTGTTGTTGGGGATTGCTGTGGAGCGAGGACCAAGTCACACAAAGGGCATGTTGAACTGACCGCTGTGTTTTGCAGCATGTCTTTTAATACTATTGTGCTATTCAGGGATGTCACAGATCAGTCAAGCAGGCTTTTATACTCTTAACAGCAACAGTTAAAAAAAAATCACAGGTACCAGATTTATTCTTCCTCTGGCTTGACCTTCTTTTTCACTCTTAGCTTTTCCTATTGGCATAGAAGCCACATTTTTACTTCTGTAAAAGGAAAAATGCTTCTCTCTTCCCTCCTGCCCTCATTAATCATCTCCAAGCTGTTCAGTCTGCTGTTCCGGGGAGCTATTGCAGACAGAATGACTTGTCACAACCCCAGCCACCCAGAAACCCCTGGCTTCTGAAAGGGGAAATTCACTTCCCTCATTTCAAGGCAAATTCAATGCAGTATTACAATATAAATTGAGTTTCTGCATCTCAGTAAATGGAAAAGCCTCAGTTTTGGCCCATAAGGAAAGGATGTAACTGGGTCCCACTAGTCAAGATACTGGTTTGCAGAGAATGAGTCACTAATATACTGATACAAAAAGGGGCCTTTCCTGGTACTGAGTGGAAAGCTTCAGCCATGCAGTTTCAGTGGGGTGTCACTTTTGATATGTAACATAAATAATACGCATGTTTTGATAGAAGTAATGAGGAGCTGTATTTCTCAGCAACTTCTACTCTCTGCCTCTTGTAGAAAATAAAAATCAAATAATTATATATTAATCCATTTTGACAGTCCAACTGTAGTTTTCCCAGAGAGGAAATCTTTCAGGACCAGCAGCTTATTCAGTACATTATTCCTGAAAGTTTTGTATGAATTTGTAGATATTTCTACAGCTGTCTGTATTTGTATGTAAAAAAAAGGCAAATTTGATCACCAAAAGATTGTGACATTATGACAACTGTCTTCCTTTTGCTCTACTACAATTCTCATAAGAATCTCTCAGCTAGTAAATCATATGTATCATATATTGGTAGGTTGAAAGGCTGTTGTGTTAGTCCAGGGGCTTAATGTTTCAGATACTCCAGAATAGTGGTTTCTGTCTGTAGCAGATACTAAGAGAAAAACCACTACGGTTTTATCTGGCCAGAAGAAGATCTGGATTTCTAGTATCCAGAGGTTTTAAGGTCCTATTGTCACCTGCTAATGCAGAATTGTGTTTTCTGTGCATTTAAACATATGGAAATTGTTACAGAGCTCCCTGAGGCTCTTTATCGAGGATGCAAATTGGCAAGTACCTTTTGGTGCAGAAACTCTTGTGAACCTTTTTGTCTTTTGGACCTGAAATGAAATTAAGGTCTGAAAAACTACTGATATTGCTACATTAATTTCAGTTGTTTATCTTTGAGACCAGCCTGGAGGAGAGAAGAGAAAAAATGGCTTTGTTAAAAGTTTGTCAAAACGTATCTAAATACAGCTTCTTGTTTGGTTGGATGGTTGATTTTTTTCCTAGAAGATTTTTTTCTGTTGCCTTTAATTACATCTCCATGGGTTCATTTCCTTGGCAAGCTTTGAGAGAAAAAGAGTAAGGAGCGCTTTCATGCCAAGATGGTTTCTCCAAGTTCTTACTAATCCATACTTCATAGTAGCTTTATCAGTAATTGGTTTGCGTATGTTGGCAGTGCTTGATAGCTTTCAGCTGAGTTTGTAAAGTCAAACACATTTTCATAATCTACAGAATATTGTTCTCTTAGATCTTGCTTTTTGTTCTTTTCCGTTTTTTTAAACATTGCAATGTCTGATGTTTGCTGTTTCATTATAATAACATTTATAGCATAGCTTAGGTAACATTTAGGAGAGTAAACCCCAAACGTATGCTGTGCTTCTTACCAGTTACAGAAGGCTCAACTCAGTTCTTCTGGGACAAAACAGAAGAGCCTAATTAAGAAAGGGGTGGCCATCGTGAAGATGGTCTATGCTTCTGAATATTGTCCTTATATACTGACATTCACTGAATGTATTTCTGGATGCAAAACCAGTGTAATGTCAATGAATCACGTCATCAGACATATCATCCTCACTGCTGGTAAGGTGCTTAGCCAGCAGGTCTGAAAAGTGTAGTTGAATTTTTGGGTGATTTCCCATTACGTACATGTGTCAGCCTCTCAGTACCCTGAAAATTTTGCAGCTCAGCAGGTGGAAGTGGCAAAATGCTGTTTGCCTCTGCTCAACTTGATGATGTGATGGTTTGGGAGTGGACATTTCTCTCTGTCATAGGTCAGGCTGTGACCATGAAAATTATTTTGGATAGAGCCAACAATGCAAAGATGCTTTAAGCTGGTGAGGGTAGATTTGAGATTTGAAAATCCAGGAAAGGTAAAACTAAAGGAAGAGTGTAATCTTCATGTATGTAAAGATTCTGAATATAAAAGATAAATAAACTGCCCTGCATATTGACTGTGCTAGGCATAGAATGTTCTAGGCTTAGAGCAGGGGAGAGCTGGGACAACACATCGAGCAGGAAATTGTGCTGAAATAGTTTGCATAGGAAAGCAATGGTGTCTTCAGTCACTGGAGATTTGTAAGGACAGGCTGGGCGTGAGGTTTTAAACCTTCTTTCTGCTGACAGAAAGAACAAATTATCTGTTCTGGTGGCAGCAAAAGTAGTACCAGGCTATGTACTGGTTTTCTAAAGTTTCTTAACTACTTTGAGCTCCTCTCTATAAAACCATATTCTCAGACTTGCTGTGGGTTTGACATTTTGCAGAAGGCATATTGGTGAGAGGCAGTGGGTGGCTCTCTTTCCAAGGGCCTGTGAATGTGCACAGGACAGTGTGGCTGTGAGGTCCCCTGGATGATCAATCACTCCTCTGGAATGCTGCCACTGCTGTGCTGGTGATGCCACCGAGCTGTGTTGGGTCTTCATTACTACCAGGGACTCCAGTGCAGGGTGCAGTGCTAAGCACCTTGTTCAGTGTCCCCAGGTCTCTTGGGCTGTGCCACCAATGTGATGGGGTGGTGGCCATGGCACACTGGTGAAGCCTGGGATGGGCTGGAAGGCAGAGGTCGCTGTGAAAGGGACTGAGCTTCCTAGAAAACCAGCAGCCACCCTTTGTAGTTGCCCCTGCTGGATACCAGAGCCCCTCAGGTCCTTACAAAGATATTCAGAGGCGAGAGGTGGATCAGTGAGAAATTCGTTAGCTCAGGCCATGGCTGTGAGCTCATGCTGGAGCTGCACCCTCAAGCTGTCAATTATGTCAAAGGAAAGAAACATGCACACTCTAAAAAAAAGTACTTTTGGCTGTCTTTGTGTTTTACAGAACAAAGCCTATTTTTCTCCCTAGTTTTGTCATTCCTCTTTAAATTTGACCATTACTATGAATAATGTAAATGAGCATTTGCCACCTGGGGTAAGGCTAACTAAAATGTTAAATGTGACTTTAAATGGCCTGTCTAGCACCGCTTCGTCATGTTACATATTACAGCCATCACTTGTTTAACTGAAAGGCTGACTCCTGCTGCTTCACAGCCATCGGGGTGGCACAGGCAGAGCTGTGCGTGCTGGGGATGTGAGCTGCACACTGCGGTTAGCGGTGATTAATGGATGCAGTTACAAATAAGTGTGTACATGTGTATAGTAATCTGTGAAAAAGATTATGAAGTGCAATGTCAAAGTGAAAAATCTAACACTGGGGCATCTCTGAAGAGGTAGCGACCCACTTTGGATCCTTTCACTGTTGCTCTTTTGTATCGCCAGCTTCTGCTGCTTCATTGCAATCCATAGCCACTAATGCGTTTATAGGAAAACGATGCTCAGTGGGACATGTTCTAAAATGGTGCTTAGTGTTTGTGTGGAGAAAAAGATTCATCTCTCTTCAAAGGGAATTGTGCAAATGCATTTGTCAATATGCATGAAGTGAATGAAGAAGCAGATATGTTTAATAGGTTGCCAGTAGAATGAGAATGTGGTTCCTTTCTGAGACAGGCTTTATCAAGGCTGTGTGTGTGACTATTTTTTCCACGCCGTAAAAGCAGTGCAGTGATACCAGTGCCCCTGCAGAGTTGCAGACTTTGAGTGCAAGCACAGGATGCTGAAGGGGACTAACTGTGGCGAGGGTTTGTCATTATGGAGACTTTGCACTGTACCCTGAGTATTCTGTGCTGTTCTGCGATCCCTCCTCCATTCCCCATCTCACTTAGACACTCACACCAGTCAATTCCACGGTTATGCATGGCAGGCAAGAGGCAACAGGCATGAACTCAGACAAGAGAGGGTCTGACTGGATATAGGGAGAAACTTTTCTTCCACAGGGACAGTCCGGCATTGGGACCTGCTGTCCGGGGATGGTGTACCCCTACCTGTGCAGGCTTTCTGCCAGTTCCCCTGCTTGAGGGGAGGTTCCCTTCTCTGTGCACACACCCCCCTGGGAGCAGATACTGTGCAATAAGCTGGAGGCTTTAAGAGAGCCTGAGTGACTTAGATACTCCACATAATTGAACTGGGTTCCTTTGGGCTTCTTGAAAATTCCCTGTTGCTCAAGTGTCCATTTAATGCTGTTGCTTAGCTGATGTATACTTGAATTTCTGGCCGTAGAGCAGCATGCAGGCAGTAGTGCTGTACATAAACACGTATCTCCAGGTGACTTTGGCTGCTGAGGCTCCTGTCCTTTCTCTGTTTAGAAAAGACTTAAAAGTTAAAAGGGAAGGAGGAGCAGTGCTCAATACAGAAATTACCCTCCCTGTTAGTGAGCCATCAAGATCTCAAAAGAAACCATTATGAATGCTGGTAAGTCAGTGTCCTAACAGAGGCAGCAGAAGATGAAGCACTAGTTAATGCTGCTACAGCCCACCCACTGGCATCAGAAAACAAGCTGGCCAGCTTCTCAAGCAGCCATCTCTCATTTCGGTGGTGACAAACACTCTGGACTCCTCACAGACTTCAGTCTGAGTGATGCTTATGCTGCTGGTGCTAAGACACTTTTACCACTTCTGGCTATTCTCACTGACGGAATAAAAATCAGAAAGTCTGGCATCTGGTGGGGAGACGCTTGTAAAAATGAGGTGATTATAAAACAGATATTTTCAGTGTAACTAAGTGTGATTGGATCACACTTCTTATCTGCAAGTGTGAAACCAGCGGATATTCCCTAGATAGTTTAACATTGCCTGTTTCACGGCATTGCAGATAATTTTGAGGCACAGCAGAAAGGAGCTGTGGAAGTAAAATTGCAGAGCACATAAGGGGTTTGGAACTGGTTTAGCTCTTCTTACAAGGTCCCCAAGACATCACAGTTCAAAAAGAGCCACTGTCGCTGAGAAAACAGGAGCCTGATTTAGAGGGAGTGTAAGGCAACTAGAAAGGAAAAGTTTTTAAGTGTCTGACACATAACAAATGGAAGGGAGGGGAAGATGGTGGGTGGTAAAAGGAGTAACTGGAAATTCAGGGAGAAGAGGAGTAACGAAAGTTGAAATCTAAGTCTTATCAGCAAGAGAATTGGAAGACCTGGTGGGAGTTGCAGCAGTCCATTCCTAGGAAATGGTAACAGAGGAAGCATAGATGATAAGTTTTTAAATTAATACTGCTTGGTATTTGCTTGTGGAAAAATTGATCCAGTTAGGCTAGCTTTTTGATAGTATTATAAACTTATTTGATTAAATTAATAGTGTTTATATAATGTACTTTTGCTTGGTACCTTGGAATATTTTGACTGAGAAACAATGCAAGATGACTTTCATTCCTATTAAGTTTTATTTCTGGCTGATGGTGTTGAACTCTAAGAGCAGTTGGGTCATTCCCATGCTGCTGTGCTCGTGGGGAGATCCTGCAGTATTTTTTCAGTGACCTGAGAGACAACCTGAAGTTACAGAACAACACTTGCGGATATCACAACAGCTCCAGACACGTAAAGAATGAAAAGACTAGAGCACTGTTGCAGGTGTGGGAGACAGAGACACATTGTAACATGGCCAAATGTAAATTTCTATGGATAGGAACAAAGAAGGCAGAATGCCAATTTTAATGTGGACAGAGGCTTTCTGTTTGCCTCCCCTACCCAAATTTAAAAGTTAAATATAATTGTTTAATACTTAGGAATCCTACCCTCAAGAAAAAGTTCTTTTTCCCTCTTCAGGTCCCAAGAGGTTCCTTGGCTGGCTGGAGCAGCCCCGTGTAGCCCCCAGTCCCAGCCCTGTCCTGGGGGCCCAGGTGGGCAGGACACGCTGCGTGTGGCCTTTGGGATGATGTCACAAAGAGTCTGCACCGGGGGTGACTCTGGATCGTTGGGCTGACAGAGCTCTGGGGGAGGAACACCATTTGTGTGCCCCGTGTCAAGCAGGTCAGTCACAGTGATATTTTGGGTGCGTTGGATGCCTCGGTTCTCTTTGGACAGCTTGCAGGCTGCCGCCGCCTCCTGCTCAACCTCATGGCATTTGCAGCCACTGACTAGGTAGAATTGGTGAGACAGCATTGAAACATCATTGAAAAGGCTGGAAACAGTGCCATTGTAGTGTGACTCTGGAACCTGGAGCTTCTCAGTGAAATGAGGAAAAGGAGGATGATGTCCCTTCATGAGTGGCTGTGTGAGGATCCAGTCTTGGTAATGGACTTTGTCTGAACCAGTAAATGTGTGAGGAGACCCAAGTTTTAGTGAATGTAGCCGGACATGTTAAAAACAACTGACATTTAGCAGTAGGTATAATTAACACCCAGAAAAGTCTTTCTAAAAGTGTTCTTGGACTCTTTATTGCTGGCAATTTGAACATTAAGGCTGATTGTTGTAGTGCAAGGTCTGAACTGATCCAGACAAGAACTGAGCAGACACTGAGGCCTGTGTTATGCAGGAGAACACCTTGGTGATTGCAGCAGTTGTTCTTGGCTGCACAGTCGGTGATGTGAAGGGTGGCGTGAAGCCAGGCAGATGCAGTAGTAAACGAGCTGATCATCTGAATGAATCCCCTTTACCCACTTGAATTATGAGGATAGGATGCTTCTCACTGTGATGACACTCAAATTTGGCTCGTCCTCATCAGTGTGTCTGATGTACTGTGTGCCTATTTGCAGAATCTCAGGGGATGCTAATCAAGTTGTCTTTTAATCTCATAGCTAGCAGCCCTTTTAAGGAGGCACTAAGGCAATACTTCAACACATCATTTCTCTTCATCTTTTGGGGAGGTGATGGGGGGCGCTTTAAGTCACCACTTAGTGCACAGCAGTACATCTTGAAGACAGCTGTCTTTCCTATTCCAGTAAAAATAGTAGTAGAATGCCAACTCCTATGGGAGCTATATGAAAACTAAATAAGAATTTCATCATTTTCTTAATTCTCAGAAAATTAAATTAACAAAAACTGAATCAAATGTCTCCTGAGCAAAGGACTTCGTAATTTCTTATTGTCTAGAGTGCCAAAACAGTAAGGCTGTGATCAGTCTTCTCAGATGTTACCAATCTGCTTGTATTTCTTGGCTCTGTGAATCCTTAACAAGGTAAATGTTTGACTCCCATTTTTTATGAGCTATTGCCAGCACTATTTCACATATCAAGGTTAGCTTATTCACTGCATTATTTCCATGCAACACTGGATTCAGCTCTGCCCTGCCTTTTTCCACCCTCCATGTGGGCAAGCTTTGAACAGGAAAAGTATCTGGAAAACTCTTGAACTTGGTGTTTACTCGTGGATAGTTTATATATAGTCTGAGTATTAGAACACTTCTACTGGTGTTGGAAAGTAGGGAGATAAGAAATCATCCGTAGTTCTCTTAGGATGACAGTAGAAGTAAAAGAATATGGTGAGCGAAACAAGTACTGTGGGGTCTCAAATTGCTCATACACAGCGGTGGGCAGTGCAGCTAGTAACACATGAGTATGTTTGGCTGCATGATAAATATTTATAGAATAACCTACCTCTTCCTTATCACCATCCTTTAATGAAACTACTGCAGCAAAATCTGACCCTGATGTGGCCACCCTAACCTCCCTGCTGAATTCAGTACTCAGTGTCTGTGATATAGATTTAATAAAACTGATCATTAGATTCACTTTTCAGAGTCACAGGCCCCACTTCTTCAAATTCAGTGGGCCTGGGCTTAAGGCTGGTTTTGAGCAGTAGGGTGAGCCGCCTAGGAAAAGCTGAATATATGTGTGAGTCTTTGCAGTGCTGGAGGAACCCAGAGAGCTCCTCAGCAGCACGAGCTCGAATGTGCTGATGCTCCATTTTATGACCTGCATCTATAAACTGCATTAGAAGTTGTTATAATCTGATCCCAAGGTCAAATAATAAAGACAGCTTCAAAATAACCTTGAAGAACCAGGAAAGGTCATTTGTGGTGACTTCTGCACATCTCAGATTCTGCTGGCAGAGGGTTTTCCTGCTCCAGGATGCTGTGCTGAGTATAGAATGCTGTTATGCCAGAGAGATAAGGAGCTCACCAGCTCTGTACTCAGTATTTCGTTGGAAAGCGAGGGCTGGGAAGAGGGGAATCTTGCTCGTTGAGCTTCTCTGCACAATGGCAGATGCAATATATTGAGAGCATACACCAGATTAGCGTTTTGCAATGATGACCTATTTGCAAAATGGGTTAACAGTATTTGAACCCTTTAATTTGCTCTGTCAAGAAAATATAGGTTGAAAAACTGAAAACCCAGCCTTCCATCAAGCTTCTTTATTCATCAAGGATGCAACTAAAGGTGAAAACATAGGCCATCCATTCAGCTGAGTCAGAGAAGATGGAAAGAGAACATATTCCATTGCTTCCCTGCCACACTCAGCCACATGGAGTGGCCTTATCACAAGGGTGAGAGAGGAAGACAAGAAATTAGCCAAGTCCCCTGCTGCCTTGTCAGAATAATGGGCAGTGAAGTGGGCAGTGGAAGAGAAGGCAAGCAGGAGACATGCATTTGAACTCTCACACCATCTCACTCAGCACACACAAGGGAGCTGAACATACAGGGCAGTAACTCCCCATTTGACAGGCACCTATTGCCACTGCTGCTCCTCCTGGGGCAGGCGGAACCCACAATGGCCGAGCCAGCGGTCCTTCCCGGGCAGGAGCGCAACAGCGGGCTACTCTTTGCTATGGATTCTACAGCTTGCTTGCTTTTCTTTTTAATTTGTGTTTCACGACATTTGCTGGGCTTTTCCTCTAGTAAGTTCATATAACTTCTGGTGGGGTTTTTGGACCACATCTTGCTGCCTCCTGAATTGGGATGAAGCGGATTAGTTTCAATGCAGATTAGTGTGGGTAACATGGAATGAGGCCAGTCTCTAAAGCTTCTGAATTGCACCGTTGTTCCTTAACAGCATTACGTGGTGTAGCCAGCAATTAATCACTCTCGATCCTTAAATTATGAATCGTTAATGAGAGTGCAGAAGAAACAGAATACAAATGAAAAGTGGATTTCATTATTAAAGCAATTTTAACACTCTGAAGATAAGAAAATAAAGTCTGATATTCTGTAATAGAAAATAATTATGGAACTTAATCATTATCCTGAAATTATAAATTTACATACATTGTTCTCACAAAGAGCAAAACTTTGAAGGTTTGCTGTTCTCCTTTTATATTTTAAACACAAGAAAAAGCAATGCAAGAATTTTCAGAAATTGATCAGTGAGCCAAAATTTGAGGGGCCTACTGACTTAAAGTAGCAATTTACTCTTTGAGTAGTCCTGTGATATCAATGGAGGTTCTTTTCCTTGATAGACTTGAAATAGTTTAGGCCACGCATGCGAATGGGTCCCAGCGTATTCCTTAGATACTTTGTATGAGTAAGCATGTTGTGGAATACGTAACAACCTTCTTTCTGAGCATGATTAAACCTCTGTACAGTGTACGTTGCTTCTTAAAGCATTTAAAATATTTCCTTCTTACAGTGATACAGGATTTATGACCACAGCAATACTTTCAGTGCTTGCAAGTGGAGGCGAATGAACACAGCAAATAGGCATTTCCATTGCATTGCACACACATTCCTACATGCAGCTGCCGCCTATCTCACTGCGGGTGTTCCTGCACTTCCACCGCCGTAAACTCCAGCCTGCCGAAAAGAGAAGAATCAATGGGAAAGGAGGGGTAATAGCAACGCGTGAGCCTGGGAGTAGGTCTACAGTAAAAACAGATCAGGCCAACTTGGCTGCCCTAATAAGTAGAACTCAAAGATAAAGATAAAAATAAAAATGATCGAAAAAGATAAGAGGATCTTATAATAGACCTGCAGGATGGCAGGTGAGGGCAGAGCACCCAGTGTTTTTGCAGGTTCATTAAGAGCCTAGCACAGTTGTCATGGGAGGGCTTTAATGACCCTGCGAACGACTAGAATAAGAATTACAGGATGACTGGGGAAGGATGAATGTTTCTGGTAGTTATTTCAGGCCTGTTTTCTTGCTGCTTTTTCTTAGGCAATCAATAAGATCAGAAGCTGCTGTGGTACGTTGGAACTGAACGCTAAGTGACAAAAGATGGAGCCTTCATTTGAGGGAAAATGGTCATTATACCATTGGATTTGTTTGAGGTGCTTATGAGGAAATGTTCAAAGGCAGCAGCACAGAAATATTGGATTTTTAAAAGGTAGATGCAAGGGAATGTGAAAAGGCTTGGATGAAAGTGGTTGAAACAACTATTGTCCAAAAAGTCCACTCAGGAGCAGTCTGACGTAGGGCCTGTGAAGAGGAATCTTTGTTATAGAACACCTTTTACTGTTAATGGCAGTAAAGAAAGCCACCTTTGCTGAGCTGGAAAATTAGTGTTTAATCAGGTGCCAGGTTAGACGGGTGGAAATTGAGTGAAGAGGGTGAGGGAGGGTATTTCACCACAGAATATCATCAGAGACATTGAGTGATCCTTGTCTGCTCTCATAGAACAGCAGTGATTTCAGCCTATGTGGGTCTTCAGCACATTCGGAAACACTGGAGGGTTCTGCAAGAAATGAGGATCACTAATGTTAATCTCCTGCTCCCTGTGCTTCTACTCCCTTTGGGGACTCCAACTGCCAGCACCTGCCCCAAAATCCCCACTGAGTGGAGATCTTGTAGTCTGCAAGGCACAGCCTTGGACTTTATTACCTTTTTCATCAGATTCCTGCCTGCAGGCCCCTGCCTGCCTTTTCCAGCTGTCTCCCAACACAGACCTCTGGGACCAGCTGTTTTCGCTTTGCAAGGAGAGCAGTGAGAAAGGACAATTCCCCCAGTGAGCCCGATCCCTAATGTGCTGTGCTATATCCTGCTTTGCACCACTGTGCCGGACGAAAGGATATAGCTGAGCGTTTCTCAGTGCACAAAAGAAATGAGACAAGATAGATAATGTCCCTTTTGTTAAAATAAATGCTGGTTAAAAAAGCAAAGTGAAAATGAAGCTTGCAAGTTTGAATAAGTACTGAGTTCCTTTTTATGTAAGACTTACATTTATAATAAGTTAATAAATGAGAAAGAAATGTCTAATGTTTTTATAACATATGACTAGTGTGTGTTTCTAGACTGTTACAAGATGATGAGGAAAAGGTGTTACAGATGGTTACCTGCTGAGGTTATGATCAAGCTGTGTGACTCTTAACAGCTGATCATTTTTTGAACATCTATTCCTTTTCTGAATTCTGTACAAACCCTGTGCAGAACCTTCACATGAAATAAGACTAAATATTGAGTGAGGTGCAGATGTGCTACTTGCTGCTGGTTCTTGCACGTTGCAGCCTGCAGTGCCCCTGGTTCGTGCCACGTGGAGCTGCTGCTGGGGTCAGACTGGGCATGGGTGGTCTTTGGTTTGTAGGAGCAGCGTGGAAATTCAGAGAGCTGGCAGGGCAAGGAGAAGCAGGACTAAGCGGTGCTGATTCATTAGCCAAAATACCATGTTTGCAGGTTGCACCTTGAGGGGCTGTCAGTGTGCTTGAGGACTGATGGTGCTCATCTGGGCACACTTCAGCTTCTGCCCCACTGTTCCTGCTAGTGGTTTTCTGCCAAACAGACAAAAATGCAAAAAGGTTTACATGGATAAAACTCACTTTCTAATTGTCTCTCCTCAGAAATCTAGCTCCCAAAGGAACAGAAAAGAGATTGCTTCTCTTTCTTTTTGGGATCAAAACACTTCATGCTGGTTTCACTGACTTCTACCAGCACATGTTTTCTTTTGTCTTCATGAGCAGTGTCCATATCAGGTCCCATGGTCTCTTCATAGCTGTCTTAATGTTTTGTCAGAGACACAAACTCTTCCCCACCCCAAGGGCTTTGGCCGCCTTTAATCAAGGCTCTGATGTGGTGCAGCTGTAACCTGGGATCAGGCTGCTGGGGCAGAGCTGTGTGAGGCTGAGCTGGGCCATGCCTCCAGAGAGGCTTAGGCCCTCAGCTCAGGTCCTTGCCTTCACTCAGCCTCACACCTTCCTGACCACAGCTTTGTCTTGCTAAATTGATGTCCTGGTTTGACCTTGGACCTGCCTCTTCCCTGCAGGCTGGCTGCTGCTGCTGGGCCTCCTCTGCTCCCTTCAGCGCTGTGGGACTGTTCTCCGGGCTGCACCAGATCCTGCCCTGGGCCTGCCTTGTTGTCATTGTCCTCGGCTCACCTTCCCTTGCTGAGCAGCCCACTCACCATGCTCTTGGAGATGCTCCAGGTAAGAAAAACCTGTCTGGTATTTAATCTGTTTTTTTTACCTCCATAATTTTGACTGCTTACTTTGGTTTGTGAGAAGATAGTGGGAAATGGAGAGGGCTACACATATATTTTCTTGTTTGCATTTTGAGGGGCTTTTGCGGTATGAGATGACTTTTCTTCCTGTTTGCATCTTCAGTGATTCTCTTTTTTTTTAAAAAGTATGCCAGTTACAGATTTTCTTTCTCTAATTATTCTGAATTTGTTTTTCTTCTTTCCCAAAAGAGAAAGACTGAGATATTTTTGGCCTGGTCTTGTAGAACACAGAGTCTTTTGCCTGCCAGTTCCACCGTCTGTCATGCAATTAGCTGTTCTCACTTAAGCACCTCTGCTCTGTGCTTTCCAAGAGGAGACTCAGGAGTCTGCTTGTCACTCCCTCTTGAGCAGGAGAGGTTTCTTCCTTCATCCTCTGTTGGTTGATAGCAAGTGTGCCTGCAGCCATTTGTAGTAAAGGCAACTGGCTGTGTAATGCCTGGTCGGTGCTCCAAATCCCAGCTTCTCTGGCTCAATCCTGCTCTGTGTGGGTTGTTGTTCCTCAGCTGCTGCTGGATGCCAGTTCAGAGTTCCATGCAGTGCTTTCCAGGCTGGGCACCAGGCTCTACCCAAGAGAAAATCCCCAAGATTTTCTTGGGAGCTGTTGTAAAGAGAGGTGAACTACAGCCAGAGCATCCTGAAGAGCTCAGCCCCAGCTGGGCACACTTAAATTGGGGTAGGAAGGAGAGAAAGGCAGAGTTAGTTTTGCAGCCTCTTTTCTTTTTCACAACAGGCAATAGATAAGCAATGAGTAGGGACTACTGGCGGTTAGAGAGGCAGCTCCATCTGCCCTTGGCCTTCATCCTCTGCCCCAGTAAGTCTGCAATGGGTCTCTTACGGGCACTGTTTTCTGCCTACTGCCTCCTCTCATCTGCTGTTCTCTGCACTCGACAGCTCTCCCCTTGGAAGGTTCAGTGGAGAGGGCTCCATTTTGTGGCTGGTGTTACATGGAAACAAGTCAAGCACTGCTTTTAATTACAGCTGCTGTTTTGCAAAGCAACAGAAACAGGTTTTCAGCAGACATCTCTCCAAATCAGCTCATGTGATTTAGACTCGAGTGTTCGTAGGCAGGTAGCTAGTCCTTGGCCGTGGAGAATTGTGGGATTTGTTTTTTCATTGGTGTGTGTGTTTGTTTTTAATGTATAGCAGGAAATGCTGGTTTAACATGTAAAATTAAACTGTAGCTTGATGAAGTAAATCCCTATAAAATGCTAACCTTCTATTTATGTAGTCCTTCTTTGGGTGTTTCTTTGTTCATTTTTTTTTTTTTTTATGATATGGAGTGGAAGCTGAGTAGCTTCATACGAATAATGGTCTTTTAACCCCCATAATCTCATTTGTTAAATTTCTTCTTGTCTCCATATATTTCCCTGAGATCAATTCTAGGCTTAAGGTGCCGAAGATTTTAAAATTAATAATAGTTGCTAAGGACATCTTGTACAGAGTTAGGATAGCAGGGAATATTTGTTTTGAAGATAGCTGTTTCATACCGATACCACAGCAGTTTATGAAATCACTTTTTTGATGAAGAATGGTGTAAACAGGAAAGCAGTAAGAGTTACCTGAATAGACCTTTGGCTTATTTAACCTAGAGGAGGAAGCCTTACCTGGATACTGCCAGCTTTTGTGCTCTTCAGAAAGGACAGACAAATTTTCAAGTGCAAGAAGTCAGTATGTTGTCAGGAAGCCAATTGGCACAATCCAGGTCATGTTTTTCACCTGTGTGGGCACATAGATGGACAACTGGGTTTGACAAACCTCACTTGAAAATGTGTTTCACTGCTATGTTGTCACGGGATATGAGCCTCTGTCCCAGTGTGGGAAGTGAACTTCTGAACTGGCTTATGAACAAAAACGCTTCCCAAAAGAATCTGGACAAAATTGCAGAGCATGATTTAATGCAAGAACGAGGGCAGACACTGAAAGGTCAGCGTGATGACAGATGATATTTCACTCTGCTTAGAGTTCTGCAGCTGTTTGCAGGAGGGTGATGGGTGGGGGAAGGACAAATCCCACTAGCAGTATATCAAGAGACCATGTCCGTGTGTCATGTGGAAGCACCTGCTTGTGGGGGTGTCCACCAGGCACTGTGCGGTGCTTGCGGGAACACTCTGCTGGCCCTGCAGCCCTGGGGAATCAGTGGATTTATGATCTCCCAAGCTGCAGGTACTGCAGTGCGGATTTATGGAGAGGCAGAGAAGCCAAAAGCAGGCGAAAAGGCCCTCTTCTGCCCTCCCTTACCGTTGGTCAGCATGATTTGCCAGGCCACATCATGGAGGAGACACCCTGCAGCTCTTTATTGCACTGTAGCCGTCTGCTGTAAGAGATACAAGGCACACGGAGCTGGCTGACAGTGGAAGTAATTGGGACTCCCTCCCAGGAGCTGGCAGGAGGGGGAAAGAGCCCCAGATTTACTTGTTATCAACAGGTTTTCTTATTCTGGGGAGGCAAGAAGCAAGCGTATTGTCCTGCATACCTGGTCCAGGGTTTAGGAAGGCATGAGAAAGATGGGACCAGGAGAGAGGCGCTCTTAATTCTGTGCAGAAGGCCGTGCTTCAGCCTGTGCTGTGTCCCGTGGAGGTCTCTGCTGGGCTTTAGAACAAATCCTCGACATTGTTCCTTGGGGCCAGTCAGCCTCGACACCTGGGCTCTGCCTCCAGGAGCCGTTGTGGCCCAGCATGGTGCACGGGGGGTTCAGAGGATTGTTAAGGAAAGAAGTTGGTGCCTAACAGAGTGTGTCAGTTCCACAGCTTGCTTGACGGACCTTTTCTTAGTGAAGAACAAATACCTACATTGGGGTGAGGCTGCACAAGTGATTCTTTTTACAGTTATCAGTGTCTGTCTTAGTCTGCAAAATCTGGTGATTATCATCTTCATCAAAACAAATGACATCTTTTTCAGACAGATTAATTAAGGGGAAAGGCACAAGTTGGTGTGGTAGATCACTCTTACAAAAATGTGACTTTCCTGGAATTGTACCATGGGTAAAATTTATATATGCAGCTTTTATTGTTATCATAATTGAAAATGCAGAAGACATTAACCCATTAATACTCTCAGAAGTTATTAAGCAAAGAGAATACGAGTTATTCTAAGTTCCCTTGATTCCTAGTGTGCACAATTTTGGCCCTTCATTCTTTGGAATGAAAAATACACTACGGATAACTCAACCAAACATATATTGTGAATTGCTGCATTTTAGAAGGGAAAATAAAAGCTCTTGTTAGTAGTTGAAGATCTAATTCTGCTCAAATGATTTTACTAAGTAACTCTAGAACTCTGTTGTTTGTGAAGGGGAAGCTCTGGAGGCTTCTCTTGACGTTCTTGGTTTATTCTTAGTGTTCAGCACAATGCTTACTTACACTGTGTAGCTTCCTTAGTGCTCATGATTTTATCATACATAAGCAAGATCTTAGTGTAGATGAAATGAGATTCTTTACGTTTAAAGGTGGTTTCCCCTCTTTAATTGGTGTAGTTGTATTTGGTTGCTGTGGTACCAGAACTAGGAAATGCCCCTGACCAGGGAGCAAAAGGAAGTTATTAGAAATGTAGGTTCTGTATATGCTTATCTCACTTCTTACTTTTTTAACAGTGTCCAATTCTTTTTCCCAGCATCTTTGTCTTTTCCTGATTATTCCTCTTGTTCTCCACTGGGTTGGCATGTCCATTTAGAAAGGCACATTCCTATGTACTACCATGCATGTTACTCTAAGGAAAGTACTGTCATAACAACTGCATCTATTTTTTTAATCAGATGTATTTGTGCATATAGGACTGCTTAAAAATTATAACTCAGAGTGCTGAGACTCACTTTCCTACATGTGTCAGTGGTCCTAAATAAGTAATGAAGCAAATGTAGTTAAGATGCAAATGTAAAGTATCTTATTTTCAGCTTGGCTTGCATTAAGCTGTTAATTTCCATTAACATTCATGAGGAAATACACCCAAAGGTTTTCCCCAGGCAAGAGTTCTGATCCTCCTAACAATAATTTCCATTTTACATTGTCTTTCAATCAAAGATATTTGTATTTTGCAAACTTAATTAAGAATTAATTAATTAACAATATCCCTGGAAGGAACAGCAAATGGCATTTTCCCCATTTTACCAGTGAGTGAATGGAGGTTGCCCAGTGGGATCTGGGACTCTGATATTAAAATCTAAGCCACCTGTGTCAGCATCTTCAACTTAGTGGGGACTTTCACGGGTTTATGTCCAATGTATATCCGTATTTGTCATTTAGCATATCGTTTCTTTGATACCTGTTGAAGTAGGGTATGAGAAAGCTGTCCTTAGACAAGCCCTTCTTGTGATTATAGAAGAATTTCACTTTCATGCGCAGTTCTCTCTCTTATTTATTATGACTGACATTTCTGTTAAATACCCAACAGATCCATTGAGACTTTTATATCTGCGTTAGTAGAAACAGCAGACAATTTTAATAGCTGTCTGCAGAAACAAATTACTTTTTGGCTGTAAACTGTGGCTGATGCTATGAAACAGTACACTGGGATACCTACCCTATGATTTCCTACCGGATATTCTCTATCTGTGTGAACATCCTCAGTGCTGTGCTTAGTGGCCAGCTAATTTCTAGATATTCATTTTATGTAATATGTATTCCTATCACTCAACCAGGTTTGTAAACCAAATTCACAAATGATACGAGTATGTTCTTCTTTGCAATTACAATGATTCACCAGTGGCATAACTAATAGGAAAACAGGAAACTGAGAAATTATACCCTTCTGCTCGAGACTGACAGTGGAGCTTGGGAGCAGAGACGATAGGAAAGAGAAAGGAGAGGAGAGGATCAAAATACTGAAAAGAGGCAAGGAGATGCGGAGATGAGAGGGAGTACATTGGAACAAGAGAAATGATCGCAGCACACCTGAAAGGCAAGATTAGTTTATAAAGAAACAGTAGCACCAGCAGGAAGGTGGGAATCCTCCTGCCTGTCAGTGACTCATCATCGCAGGGCAGGATGCCGTGACTGGGATGGGTGGGCTGTGCCATGTACCTTGCAGGAGATTTGCTCAGGATGTTCTGTGTGACCCAGAGTCACTCCTGTGCCCTGCTCTGGGTTTTTTAGGCTGGGTATTTGTCAGACCTGTGAATCTGTATATCGTCTTATCTTGGCTAGAGTCTCTAGGTGCTTCCGTAGCATAAATAATAGAATAGTGTATTTGCTGCTGTGCATAGCAATTATGCCGTACTGATAATCAATACAAACAAGTTGGCAAGATGTCTTGAGAACTGGTTAAAATTACCACTCTGAGTGCAAGATGAGAAAGTTATGACAAATTTAATACTCTGTTTAAACATTAAGTTTGTGCTTTGCCTTAGCAGGATGCTGCTAACGGACTCTCTCCCAGGGTACCACTTAATTACAATTACTGTGGTTAGAAGGTTAAGCAATAAACTTTCATTTAGTCTTTCAGCAGGTCAAATTATTCATTAACAACCTCTGGGCAAAACCTAACCAACTCATGTGCTTAAAAACCAATTAGACTTATCCCTGGTTTTACTAAGTCTCTCTTTGGTCATGAAGGTTCAACAGCAAAGATGGAAGGAATTAGATCTGCAATGAGTCCTTCGGGGCTGTGCATTTCCTTTCTTCCTTCTTCAGGATTAATGCAGGATTCCATCTAATATAGGTTCAGCTTGTTAGATTCGTCAGTTTGGTTTGTCTCTCTGTAATTAAGCAGCCACTGACAAAACTGGTTTCGAATGGCTGTTAACAGCTTTATAACAGTGCTTTCTCTTCTGCTGTCTGTCCTGCAAAGCTTTTCTTATAGATTTTTCACTGAAAATCCAAACTGTGAAACTTGAGTTCTCCCTTCTGTCCCTTTCTACCTACTTCTTAAAAGCCAAAATAGCAAAATATTATGCATTTGTGAGTATTGCTCTATTTTAATGTGTAAGTCAGAACTTCATAAGCCAACTTTTCCATCAAAAGTTTTGATAAAAAAAAATCTGAGGTAAGTTCTAGGCTTCCCCTTCCTTAGGCACAAGCAAAATTTTGGGGAACAGTAACTGAACCCTCATTCTTTTCAGGGCCTTATCCACAAAGAGTCAAGGTTTGTCTTTTTTTATTACATCTGGTTTTTGGTAGATGTAAAAGCATTGGTAGCAGAAGAGTTATCCTCAATACTCCCGAGCCTCAGGGCTTCCAGGTTACTAATCGCATACCCAGTATTCTCCCTTCTCCTTGAACTATTTACTTATATTGTCATTTCCATTAATGTAGGTCTCCAATTAAATGCATTTTCTTTGTGTGAGTTTTGCTATTTGAAGAAAAATTATAAAATATATAAAGCCATCCAATGCTAAAATAATAATACTGCTGTGCTATCAGGTAGAAGGAGCCTTGATCTTGTCAGGCTTGTCTCATGAGGAGTCTGCAGGTAGCAAGGGTTAGCACATGTCCCCTGACTCTAGGAATCAAATAATATTGTAAGGAGACCAAAAGTAAAATTACATTTTGTGGTTTTACAAGCCAGCTGACATTTTGAAGTAATTTTAGCATAATAACGTAATGCAAAATGGCAGCTAATTCCCTAAAGCAATGCAGCAGCTCCAGATTATGCAGGCTGTTCAGCTTCAACGTGACAAACAATGTTGCTGTAGAGAACCTAGATTGCGAGTTATTATATGAGCTCCCCATGAGCTAGGAGTGCACATCCTGCTCAACAGGAGCTGGAAACAGCAGAGAACGGGTGCTGCCCCACGTCAGCTCAGGATCGCAGTGTCACCCTGAGCGGAGCTCCTGTATCTCAGTTCTGTAACGGCAGTTAAACAAGAAAAGCAAAAAGCTGGTTTTTGAGGACCACTGGTCTTCTCTATAGGAATAAATTGTAGATTTGTAACAGTGAGAGGTTGGACTTAGAAAGCCTTCGCTTGTGCTATAGAGTGTGGATAAAATAAAGC
Organism: Patagioenas fasciata; assembly: GCF_037038585.1. NCBI lineage: Eukaryota > Metazoa > Chordata > Aves > Columbiformes > Columbidae > Patagioenas > Patagioenas fasciata. The sequence continues at coordinate 8,785,605 of NC_092528.1, forward strand.
ACGTCTTTTCATTTTTACCAATGAGTACAAAGTGAGGAGGAGCAGTCTTTAGCATTTAACTCAATTTCTAGGTAAAATTAAATGGAAGGGACAATGAGGAGAATGCGATTCCTGAGAATACAAGCAGTGTGCGGTCTGAAAGGAACTTCTTAAATTCCCTTATGAAGAAATCTCTTCCTGATGGCACTCGTCTCCGTTTATGCTTCAAACACCTTATTTTTCATTTCTGCTTGAGAAACCATCAGCGCTCCATCTTGTTTCCTAAAACGTCACGTTCATTTTGCCTTGTGCTTCCCAAAGTGAATGTGTCATGTCAGCTGGCAGACTTGGAGACAGAACTGGCTCCTTCGCTCTTTCTCTGGATGACAGCGTTGAACCCAAAAATTATTTTTCTACCTCTCATGTCATGAAGTTCCTCCCATGTCTTCCAGGCGCTCCCTTGCTGGTGTTTTTGACAGAAAACACAATTCGATTGCTTGTGCCCTAAGGGACCCCCGGCTCCTCCTCTGACTGGCTCTGCACCAGCAGACGATACTGGGCAGGAGAGGGAACTGCCCAGGGAAGCAACTGGAGCTGTGAAGCCGCCATCCAGGCTTGTTCTGGGGTGGGGGAAATCACTGCCCATTTCCTCAGAGTTTTTACGGACTGAATGCTCACTGCAGGCTGGAGCACATTAGAAGCACACCTGAAACACAATTTAGTTTACTGTCACCTAAAGTGCTCCCTTTAGCACAGCCCGAGACAGCTGTGTGCTGCAAACCGAAGCAGAGGGAGCAGCGATCCAGAGAGGTTTGCTCCAACAGCGCTCTCTCATCCAGCCCGAAGCGCTGATGTAGGCGTGCCCTCCGGCTGCTCTGCACCTTCCCTTCCTCACCCTTTGCAGCGTGCTGGTGAGCGCCCCCGGTAGCTCACAGGGATGGGACAGGCAGGCTGGTGTGCAGGCTGCCTAAGTTCATGGCAGCCAGAGAAAGAAAGGCTTTGGAGGAAACACTAGGAGATTTAACTTTGATGCAGTTGCAATGCTCATTAAATAATTCTTTTAGTAAAGGCAGATGTAAAAATACCTCACATAATTACCAAATGGAAATACTGAAGATGGGTAGTAGACGTGAAAGTATTTAGGCCTCTGTTATTGGCTGCATGTTTGAAGAGGAACCTAAGGAGATTTCGTGGTCATTTCTTACTATGAAAGCATGCAAGGTGAATTCTGGCTCCTTGGGGTCAGGATATGAAAATTTTCTGTAAAGCAAAGGTTCTGCTGAAATTCTGTTCAAAAGTATAGAAGACTTCATTTGACTTGTTGAAACAAAATGTTTCCATTTTACTAAAGGAGTAAGAGAGTCAAGCTCTACACCTTGGCAATTCCCTGGTGAAGACATGACCAGCATTGCTGTATTCCTGCAAAACAATTTGATTCTGTCTAAAACATATTTTATGATAGGAAAATTTTCTGCTTTGATAGGTTCCAGCCATTTCTGGCTGTATATATGGATGTGATACACCCAAGCTATCACACTGGCGATGATCCAGAAGCTCAAACCAGGCAAGCGATGCTGAGCAATGCTGTTGTCCCCATGAGCAAAGTTTACCACAGCTTGCAGCTGAATGTCTTTGGACCTTTTGCGTTGTCCACAATGTCTGTGCTAAATGGAAAAGACCACTTACTGATTAAACAGCGTAGGTCTTATTCTCTTCTGGCAGGAAAGCTCTTCTTGTAAAAACTTTATCGATGGGACTTCCTTAGAGCATTTAGATTTAGGCTGTCAAGGCTTTGTGCTGGATGGATGGAAAGATGGGATGGAAAAGAGCTTCTATGTGGGTATCTTCCCTAAGAAAAGGTTCATCACAGTTTTGATCCCTGACTTCCCTATGGGCCTTAACTTCGTAGCTGCTCATGAGAGAACCTGAAGGATGCAGGAGGAAGTGCTTTTACTTATTTTCTGTTCTTACTGTCTGTCTTCCCAGAACTTTGTGGTTCTGTGACTTTAATTTGCCTCTTATTCTCTTTAACAGTACATCTGTGTTTTTAGTATTCTGGTTTTACGCCATTTGCTGTTGTGAGTTAAAAGGCCATTTGCCACTGCTGTAGTATTAAAATAGGCTTATTGTTGCCTTCTGTGTGTGAGTTTCTTTGCTGCAAACCAGGTATTTGTTGTACAGTGCAATGCACGGCAGGCTGTGATTACCTTATGGTTTGGATACTCAGGGTGAAGGCTTGAGGTCCAAAGGCCCAGTTCTGTCGTGTCCACAGCATTTAAAAATGATGGCCTTAATAAGGCTGACAAGATAGAGGGAAAATGTTGCTGCAGGACAGTCAATGAGCTGACAGCTCCCCACTAGTGATGGCAGAAAAGTCCATCTGTGGTCAGGGTGATGGACCTGATGGGCTCCCTTTGCTTACAGGACTGGCACATGTTTTGATTCTGCAGACGTGATCCCTGGACAGACAGAAGTAAATCCTTGATGGAAAAAGGCTTGTGACTGCACTGTGCTGTTTGAAACCACTAGTAATTTAGGAAGGACTGTCCTGGTTGTGGTGTTATTGATATACATTTACTGAGCTAATGCAGCAGTTCAGGGTGAGGGGAGTTCATGGGGATGGAGGGCAGAGAAAGGTCCAGGTAGAGACTTGCCTACAAATAGTGTTTATGTGTCGGGGAGGAAGAAAAGAGAGAAAAATAGAAAAACACTACTGTGTATTTTAGCAACTTTTAAGGTCATTTGATGGTGCGAATTACTGCAGTGCGTTGTTCTAAATCATATCTACAATTGGTGCTTACCAAAGGAGGAACCTAAAATAGTACAGTAGCTTCTGTAAGACAGTTTCAGCCTCTGCACCAAAGACTTCCTGAGAGCCTGAAGAAATTTTGTGCATGTATTTATAATAACCAAGTTAAAGGGACTTCTGGCAGCACACATAAAGTGCATATTACACTACATGTAAGTGAGCCAGACTGAGGCACAGAAAAAGGAAATTCTCAATGGGAGAAGCTTCCGTTGTGCGGTGGGCTTAAGTCTGGAGTTGAAGAGTTGCAGGAACCACTTGTGCAAAGGTCTGAGCAGGTGTCTCATTGCTTCAGAAACACAAACATGCAATTGAGTTTAGTGCTGCTGCTAACTTTTAGAGGATGCGGGCAAGGAATAGGAAACTGAAGTCACGTAGTCCAGCAACAGCTTAAAACTAAAGAAAAAAAAGAGAGGACTCTTCCCAGTTGGACTCTTGCACTGGTTTGAGCCCACTAGTATTTAAAAATTACCACAACTAAGACTTTCTGCACTCTTAGATGAAAGAAAACTCATTTGGATATAAAGTATTGCTCTTAATGCTTATGATTTTGATACGTTGGTTTACAAAAGGGTGGCATGTATTAAAAATAATGAAGTAGCACTGGCATTTCAATGCTGCTTAATTACAGCATGTGTCTCTCTTGAGGATGACAGTTGTTAGACTGCAGGTGTGACTATAACCCACATTTCTCTGGAGATGACTTTTTTTGTTCATGTTTGAAAAAATATCATAAACCTTGTTGCCTTTGTCTTCCATTTTTTAGCTCTTAGTTTTATGGTAGGGAGGAGGACAAGGGAAAAGGGGGGGAGGAGGATGAAGGGGAGACAATAAATGAGGAGAAGCGTGATGTTTGCTATTCCTAGAAGGTAAAGAAGAAAGGAGGGCACTACTGGCAGCATCCCAAGGAACTGCCACTCAGCTATGGCTGATTCTCCTGAGGAGAGCTGCTTCCTTTCTAAAGTAGTCCCAGAAGGCTGCTTTGAGAACTTGCCTTCACAAGTTATTTCAAAGATGTTCCTCATCCAAGATGTAATCAGGGCTGCACATCAGAAACTATATAAATTAACACTCTCATTAGGGCCTATGAATAGCTACACTTTGTCTCTTAAGAGTCACCTGAAATAATCTCAATTTAAAAGTAAATGCAGGTATTCCACTTGGTAACAAGGATTTCTTTCACAGAAGGCAAAGAAGTGGACAGTTGGCAGGGAACATTTCTGCAGATCAGCTCCAAAAGGTGGGCACTTTTTTCTCTCCAGGTAGAACTTGTTAGTTGTGTATTTTTATGCCCTGAGTTGAGTGAGTAAAACCGAACCCAAACACATTGTGTGTTATCCTGGTCGAGTAAAGTTCCTTCCCCAGTTCCGGAGAAGTCCTTGCTCAGCAGTGATCACAGTGCCCATTTTGATACTGTATTATCGCTAAAAGGAGAAACAGGCCTTCAGGAACAAAGGACATACGTAAGAGCAGAGTCAAAATTCTGGCGTCTACTGACCAGAAAGCACAGTAGGTTCCTCCTCACTGTCAGGTTTCATGTTTGCGACCCTTTCTGCTGGCCCTCTCATGTTCACATGCTGCCATCCATGCACATGAAGCAGCAGCCAAAGCCTGAGCTGCCACAAGGTTCCGAAAAAGAATCTGTTTCCTTGGCATGTGTTTGCCTGGTTACCAGGAAACAGAGCCTTTTTATCTGGATGGTGCAGAAGACAGGCCACAGCCAGGGCTGGGCAGGACTGCAGAGCAAGGAGGAAGGAACTGGGACAGCCCTATCAGCCTGTGGGAGGCCACAATGGTAGGTCAGCCTGCTTCGAGCCAGGGGACTTGCACCACGGAAAGGGCCCAAGTGCAAAAAATGCAGCTTCCCATGGCAGCACGTGCTCTGCCGAATTTAACCTTGTCTGTTTTCTGATTAGTTATTGAGCAGGTCATCTTGCAGGCTTTCAGAAGTGAATGCAGATCTCACTCCAGAAAACTAAACGCACTAGGTCATTGTGCTGAAGGCACAGCTTGAGTTGAGGTGAAAGTTGCACCAAAATTCGCTGTGCTGGTTATCAACTACCAGGTGAAGTAACTATGACATAAATGCTTTCATGTGCTACTGCTAGAGACATTCTTTCCAACTTCTTTCTGAGCCTGAGGAACTGATAAATATTATGAAACCAATTTTGGTCATAGATACTTGGCTGTTTTTTCCAGAACTCCAGGGTAGTGTTTGGGAGACTGCCTCTGGGATTCAGGTCTCTTCTTTACCTTCCTCATCCTTCTTTATGACATTGAACGTTTATTGCAAGGGCTTGATCCAAAGCCTGTTACTCTCTTCTGCCTTCAGTGGATTTTAGTTTGTAGACGTCACTTCGGGGCTGAGGATTCCCTTATTCTGTTAGAACCTCTAAAAATTATTTGAAGCCCACTGACAGGTGGTACAGCTGTTCTTTGAGTCTGTTCAAGACCATTAGAAACAGCCCTCTATGGATCTGAAAAGCATAGATTAAGAACCACTGAAGTAAATTCAACTCAAATAATGCCTCAAGCTCTAATAGGTGCTTTTATTTCCTTTTTCTCCCAACTCTGATCAAATCCAGCCTTTTCTGTTTTACCTTAAGGGGTAGAAAGCAGCTCAAGCATTGCTCTCACAAATGGATGAATATAGGAAAGCACAATTGCTTCAAGAAAGTTACCCTTCCATGAACCATTTAGGGGGGGAAAAGTAAAATTGCTTCTCATAAATTGTATAAACTCCATGGCTTATTGCCTCATCTAGGAAAGGATAGTAAAATAGTACTGAGTTGGAAATTTTGTAATTAAACCCAGACTTATTGACTTAAAGTTTGTTTATGAGTTCTAGGGAAGATTAATATACAACAGCAAACCAAACAATTTATTATTGCAGAGCTTTCTGTCATATAATTTGTAGAACTGAGTGAAAGAGATTATTACATTCAAATAAATTTATTGTTCTGTAGCTCAGGGATTTTATTTTGGTTGTTTTGGTTGTTGAGTTTGTCTTTTGTTTCATAAAGTAAGAGTAAATCAACTAAATGAAGTACTGAAGCTACTTTTGGACTTTCCCCAGAGGAGTGGGATGCTCACACATGCTTCAGACCAGCAGCTCTGGACCCTATCGATCAAGGCAGGAGGCTTGGGTTTCCTCAAAGCCAGAGTCATGTATTGTTATAGATGTAGAATAGAAGTGGATAAGTCATTGGTCTGATCTTTGAAATAGCCTGTTATTTTAAGGGAGAGATCCAGCATATAAAATCCTATGAGAACATGTACCTTTATATTGGTCTCAGATTCTCAAAACCTTATGGAAGAGCGTCAGCTACAGAACTGCTCACTGGAAGCAGTATTAAGTGTCAGAAAAGTGAAGAATCCTTATTGCCGACTTCATTTTCTCTAATGAATTAGCTACAACCACCTCATTAAGGAGGCTGTACTTGATCAAACTTTTCTGTCAGTTTTCTTAATGACCAAATTGAATTTAACCTCTCTCAACTTGAGAACTGTTATTCTTCACCTTAATTACAGGACTTCTTTTAAACTATTCTTTTTCATTTGCTACATTATTACAATAAGTATTAAATGTTAAAAAGAAGCCATTCCAAAACCTTGCTATACTAAAATTGGAATCTGAATTTCACTAAAATTCAGTGACTCAGATTCTCGGTGTAGGGCTGGATGAACAACCTCTCAACTTGTCTCAAAGCCGTTTACATGTTTTCTCCAGTCAGTCATTCCTGGCCAAACATGACGCCAGTTCAGGAGCTGCTCAGTTGTGCAGGGGCTGTGCAGGCTGGGACTTTGTTCTGAGCCCCAAAATCCTTGCTTTGGCACAACAAAGGGGTGGTTAGGAGCAGGAGACAGGGATGGGGAGGAGTGGGAGCAGGATGAAGAACCTCTTGCCCCCTAGTATTTGCACAGCTATACATTGCTGCACACGAGGAATGTTCTTGTGTTGTAGTGCATGATGTTTTCCATGGTCCCCAATGGCCTCACTACAGGAGGTGCTGAGCACAGCGTGCCAAGTGCCAGACAGCAAGCTGAGGCGGATTTTACCCTGAATGCTTCTACATCATAATTTGATGATAGTAAATGTGACTAACTCTTTAGTTGTCCCGAGTGAGACATTTGGGGAATGAGTTTTACCATTCCCATGAGGTGTTGGGGGAGGCTCTCTAAATTTGGATGGCCCTACGGAGAAGTTAGGCTGACACTGGCTGTCGGATCTTTCAGAGTTGTAGCATGTTTATTTCACTCAATTAACATTTTTCACATTGTAATCTTCTTCCTTTTTATTGCTGTCTTAACTTGAAGGGGAGAAACGAAAAGGAAATATCTGAAATCACCCTAAGAGATTTCCCTTTGAAAAGCAGAGGCCACCTTCAGCAAAGTAGCCATTCTTGGGCTGGGTGCCACTATTGAAACCTCAAATTTTGGACATTCAGAGCTCTCTTCAAAATATTTATTCTGCAAAATCCTGCCTTTATTGGAACATGATGCAATATCAGGAAGAAGATTTCTGAGGCAATGAATATAGTCTTTTGTTTGTATTATGGTTTATTGTTTCTTCCTCGCTTTGTCATAAAGCAGGAGTAATGTTCATGGCAGTGGAAGACACATGCACGATAAACAGCTCGGTGTTTCTCAAACACCTCAACTTTGCTTTGGTATTTAATCACCCAGAGAAAATGTTTATTGCCATGCACACTCCTCTGCTGTGGACATTATCCTTTTAATTGTAAAATGTTGTGCTGTACAAGACATACAGCACAGTTATATGGAACACAATCTGGTATCTGTTTCTCGGGCAGGAGGAATTCCATGGGGGGATCCTTGTCCCTTGGGTCTGCTTGTATTAACTTGACATAATATGGAGATAACCCATCTTCTCTGACTCCAGTGAGCTTTGAGCTGGCATCATCTTTTAAATGTGGCTGCTCCTGTGGAAGCTCAGATCAGCTGCCCCCTTTGGGGTCAAGCCCTGAAACAGCAAGTTCTCAAGGGCCAGATTTTACTGCCTTCATTCAATGAAGAAAAGGGAATGTTTGCAAAGTAAGCAACAGTACAAAGTAAAAGACAGAATCAGAGCTTCTCACTCCAATGGCTAGCAATAACCCTTGCTTAAAACCTTCCTTTTTTTGGACTTGCTGAATACCACTGTCTCGTTTAACTGTTGCCTTTTATGTTGGAAAAAAGAAAAATTCAGGAAGTTAAAGAGCAAGTTTGACATAAAAGGATGTTGTGACAAGTATTTTCATAGATTCTCTGTACCATGGGAAAACCCTGCTGTGTCTTTCTGCAGGGCTGCAGAGCAGAGGCGGAACAGGGACGTGGCGGGCAGCCCGAGGAGGCTGTGCAGAGGGCGTGTGGCTGCCCCAGCCCCTCAGTCCCGTCACCCCCAGCTCCCTGGGAACAGCCAGCGCAGCCTGACTCACGGACAGCCCCTCTGCAGCAGTTTGGCTCCTTTGTCACAAAGCATAGAGGAAAACGTAGTGTGAAAGCAGCTCAGCGCTTCCCTCGTGTCTCCCTCCCCCAGGGCTGCTCCTGCTGTGCAGGTACCTCTGGATGTGCTGGAATGTGTCTGCTGCTTGCTCAGCCCCACAGACACAGCACAGCTCCCCGTGTCCAATCCTCACAGTCAAACTTGGCACAGAGATGACATTTTCTGTGCAGTTACAAGGATATGACCAAGACATAACTGTAGCCCAGAGAGGCTTCTTCAGCTACCTGTGTTTTAAAGAAAACAGGAGCACCTGCTGTCATTCTGTCCCTATGCAGATCCCAGAGCAGTATAACAAACCCCTGAGTTGCATGTTGCTGTCTGCTGTGGTTTGAGTGCAAACATGCAGAGTGCCAGGTGGTTTTGTCAGCTTGTTCTGTGCCACCTTGGATTGTGAGACACAGACTTCAGCTGCTGATTCCCATGGACTCCTGCTGGGTTCCTTCTTCTGTCCTCCTCTCCTGCAGAGGATTGTGGTGCAAGAGGAATTTATCCATAGATATGTCTCCTTTGCTGGAAGACCTTCCATTCTTTCTGATATCCTCAATCTGACCCAGTGCTGTTTCTCGTTGTACTCATCCTACAATTCCTGGGCTTCAGGAACTCCTCTTGAAATCATAAGCGGTCACCTCCGCTTTGTCTTCCCCGCTCTTTTTCACAAAGCCAGTGGAGTAAATGGGCCTCAGAGTTTTATTCTAAAGTGTTTTCATCTAAAATTCCAGCATCTGTGGATTCCTCCCTCCTTTCAGTTGTGGTAGAGGATAGATTTTTACATAATGTTGTAGATTCTGAAGCTCAAATAAGAGACTTTGGTAGCAATGGAATGGAGTGGAGTATGAGTACAGCAGAACTTCATGGTGCATCCAAAAACATACCTAAGATAATAGTAATGTTTCAAATTACTTTTGGCCTTTAGTGACTAGCAGTCAGACTTACTGCTGGCATTTCGTGATGGCACTTCTGGAAAGCACCCAGCATGCATCACCCAGTCGTGTAACTTTGTCTGATGTGCCTCTCTTTTATGTATAGGTAGTAGAAGAGCTACAGACAGCTTTTTATATTTAGCAGGAGGTTTGTAAAGCTGAAGAAAAATGCCTGGGTACCTCTATTGTTCCCAAGGCACTTGAGCACTTAAATGTCTTTTTCTGTTTGACATCCTTTGTATTTTAAAAACACACAGAGGCATCAACAGAGATTGGAACTCTATTACATGAGGTGCTAAATGAACATGGAGAATGGCAGCACCTTCCCCAAGTAGCTCACTGTCTAAAATAGACAAAATGGGCGCTGAAATTCCTATTATCTCCATTTATAGGTAAGGCCACAAGATAGATTAATACTCCTCTGGTTCTGCACAGTCTATAATAGTCATAGATGTTGAACCCCTGTCTCTAGAGCGCCGGACTAGTGTTTTTTAAACAGAATAACTGTTGCTTTCTTGGAAACAATTTAACTCCATTAATAAGATTAATAAGATTGCGGGGATGACAATAAAAACCCTGGCAGATGTATTGTTAACCTCCTCTCCTCCCCACTTCCCCTTTTGCCCCTCCCTCTCCCCCCTTCCCACTCAGGACAGGTGATGGAGAGGGAAAGGAGGACAGAGAGAAGAGAGTTGGAAAAATCAAAGATGTTTTACTAATGCTACTGATAAGAATAGAGAAAATAATACAAAATATACAAAACCAATCTTGAAAGTCTCAGCAACTGCAGAGCCAGCACCCAAAGTCCTGGATTAGACTCTGTAGCCAACCGGAGCTGGATTCAGTCTCTCACTGGGCCTCAGTTTGTAGGGACAACCAGCAAGGTCCTCTCCTAATGTCAGCCATGAGGAAGAAGGGAAGGAAAAGGGACGAGATCCTCGTGATCTCCCACTTTTATATGAAGTATTCACGTGAATGGAATGTTATACACCGTTGGTCAGTTTCTTGGTCACTGGTTTCTCGTTGCCCCTCTTGCGAGATGTCCATCCGTACTCATCAATAAGTTTGCATTCCATTGCTAGGTTTACCAAAACATGTGTCTGGTTCTCCAGGAAAACGCAGCTAATATGAAGGCTTTAGCTGACAGGCAAAATTCACTAAAAGAGAAACTTGTTTTTTAACAAAACCAGGACAATAATCAAGATGTAAAATGAAGGAATTACAGATATTGATACAGAAAGGTAATATGTTCAAGTATCATGAGGATGTTGCCATTTCATTTCTGTAGGAACAGACCATTAAGAAGCATACTAAGGCTCTTTAAACAGGCAAAGAAGTGCAACATAGAACTAAAATAGAGCCTCAGTTGTCCTTTTACCACTTCCATGCCTCTGGTGTTCCCTAGTTTGACTGGAGTTACTTCAGTTTTAAACTACGCTAAGGAAAAGCAGCATATTGCCCTAACAGTCCCTCCCAGAGACTCTTTCATTTAGGAGTGGGACCTCAGTGCAGGGCTTACTGCTGGATCACCTGGTTCCTAGCAGCAGCTTTAAAAGAAATCCTCCAGTTTTTAAAAGCATTTACATTTAGTTGCAGTAGTCAGGATACAAGAGGAGAAAACATAGTTCGTCTCATTTATCTTAAAAAGCTAAAGCTAATAAACCCACTACTTCTTCAGGAAGGTAAGAGGGTCTTTTGAGATGGTCAGATCCACTACTCACTATTTTTTAAATCAGATCTGCAGCTCTGACACTTTATTTTGTACAGTGGATGAGTAACTGCATGTGGCAGGTTTATAGAAAAAGAATTCCTCACCTTCAGTGATACTTAAGGAGAGCATTGGTACCATCTGCACTGATCCCATTACAGCCAGCTTACGGACAGCTGGGATGTCTAGGCATCCACTCTCCTCATTAATCCCCCATTCCACAGTGATAAACTTCTGCAGAGATGGCAACACATTGCAGATGGAATTAATCCACCATGGCAGGAGCTAATTAAGAGAACAAATCTGAAGCAGTGCCTTATGGCTTTAATTCCCTTTTTATACCTGCAGGGCAAGGACTGTTAAAAATGAAAAGAAGTTAAGCATAAGCCGATGCTGGCACTAACCATGTCTGCTATCTCAAATACTACTGCTCCTGCTCATTTCAGAGAAGCCTTGGATCAGACTTTAAATAAAATAAATATATAAAAATAAAAATTTAATGAACTATAGAGAGAACAGAGGAAAGAAAGCAGTTTTCATTAGGAATATTAAAAAATCAACCTGACTGTTTTCCTGTGAAAGCTGATACAATTAATCTTAGCATCAAAGCAGAGTTTTGTGAGGTGACATGAATTTTAGGAAACACTACTGAGACAGATACAAAAGGTCTCTCCAGGAGCAAGTAGAAGTAGAGCTTATCTAAGATTGTATCATTTATAACAAGAAATAGTCCTCCACAAGGTGTTGATGTGTCAGGGTTAAGCAACCATCTGTGCTTGTGTTTTCCGAAGGGTATCTCTCTTTTTGTAGGTTTTCAAACTTTTGATCTTCAACCATCAAAAAAAAAATCCTGAAGCCTTTCATTATCCACCAGTTTAACTCTCTGATGAGCCCCTATCTAAAGTCAAGAACAGGGGATGATGGAAACAAAAACCTCTGCATGTCATTCTGCAGGATAGGAGTGCCAGCATATGAATGACCAATAGTGGGGGAAATGAATGAGATATGCACAGGAGCATATGGGAAATGTTAGAGCTGCTGGTGATCTGTGCAGTATTTATGTGCAAAACCTTGGAGTGTGTCTTCTGGATCAGAGCTTTACAAAATGTGTTATTTCAGACTTGAATAGCTCTATTTGTAGTGCACTGAAGCATGTGCTCTGCTTTCAGCATACATTTAAGACCCTTCTCTGCTTGTCAAAATACTTCGGGCTAAATATACAAAAGATGTAAGCCTGCTGATTAGTATTATGTGATCTGCCTTAGGGACCCTTGCTATCACAGAGTCCTGACTTTAGGCTCTCTAGGTAGTGAAGTCGCTGGTACCACAGAAACAACAGAGGGCTTGGCAAAGCCAATTGTAGAAAATGTTGAGTAACTGCCTTTTTTTTTTTGTTTGTTTTTTTTTCCCAGTACCTGAGGCACTTTCTTCTGCAGGAAAAGTTGCAGATTTGCACCTTTTCCCGGAAGCAATTCCTTCTTATGAAACTAGAGTGGTGAAAAAATAGGTCAGAGCTTTCTTTCATATGTGACTAGTGATGGCACTGGAACATCAACTCCATCCCAGATCAGTGGTCTGAACACAGCAGGTGAAATAAAAGTAGCTGTAGACATACAGGGCGCTCTTAATTGCCATGCAGCATCATCCAGAGACGTGTCAAGCACTGCTGATGTTGAGGAGATAGCCATGTTGTTAACCTGGGAGTCAGCTGCAGCTCAGCAGCATTTTTGAAAGACTGTGGTTCTGGCTTGAACATTTGCCATTTGTCATTTTGAGGATCTGGGCAGTGGTTCCCACTGGCAAGGACTGTGATCCTGAACAGGGTCACACTTGCAAGCGGTGTCAAAAATTCACTGCAGAACTCAGACTTAGAAAGGGAATTGTGATCCCAAAAGTGGGCAGCAAGGAGGGAAGGTGTGGAATTGTTGTCTGAAGGGGATAAGGGCAGTTGTAGCATCATTGAGCAAAGCACTGTGCAAATGGATCCGCACTAGAGAGAGCTGAGATAGGTTAGTGCAGAGCCATGCTTCTGTTACTCGCTCTGAGGGCTTTGGGCCGCTCCTGCACGCTGTGGCTCCCTGTTGCTCCAGCTTTCCTGCCTGGACAAATCAGCGGGACTTTTGTATCCCCTCCAAGTTCAAGGTTGCTCTTCAGCACAGGCACTAATCAGGACGGTAGCAAGTCCTTTGCTGACTTAGGGTCAGACAGATGTTCTTGTATCCCATATGCAGAGCATCTCATTAAAAGAATGTGTCTGATCCCCAAAAAATAACAGCTTGGGAGATGAACATTACATGTGCTTTTCGTCAGGGTGTTTGTTGCTTGCTGTGTGTCTGTTACTTGCAATACATTAGAATGATGTATTCTGAAATCCAACTGATAGCTGGTTCTGGGCAATTAAGATTGATTTAATGTATGGATCCTTGGAGTCTAATAACATATAGGAACAGATATCTTAAATAGTAAAAGGCCTCATTATTTTCCAAACTATGCAAATGTCTTAAGTTTTACTGCTAGATTATGAATGTCCAGTTGTTTGCATAGGAAGAGACAGAGCCTGGATAAATTTTCAAAAACATGGCTCTGAGCATTGATGCTAGAAAAACATCAAAGTTATTTCAAACCCTTCAGCGAGGCAGGGCTCCTAGAGGTTTGGATTGTCTCAAAGTGAGCAATTAAGCTTGAACTGCTAGATTGAATTTTTAGAAGAATTGCTATGGGGAAGAGGGGAGAAAAAAAATAAGTAACAGAGTTTTTGGCCTGTGCTCTTTGGTTGTAGCTCAAGGAAGACTGTGAGGTTTATTGATTGGTGTTCTCAGTTTCAAATTGCAAAAAAAGATTGAAGACTTAATTTTACTTGTGGCAGGCAAACATCAACCCCCTGCTTCTGTAACTGTGTGCTCGGGCAGGCTGCCCGGCCAGGCACAGGTCCTTGTCTCTCCTTTGGACTCACAAGGAGTAATTGCAGATTTTCAAAAAATCAAAGTTGGAAAAGCATTAGACATTTGCAAATTTACTGAAAATATACTGAGAGGAAACCACGGTGTTGCCTGTGTTGCAGAATTAGGTTCTTTTTCTTGACTGGCAGTGTTCCTTCTTTCCTTCATACACAGCAGGTTTTTGCTGGGCTTGTATTTAGAAACCCTGAGCTCCGGAGATGCCTGCAGATGAGATACAGGAGCTGAATGGGACTATCCAAGCTCTTTCAAATCCCAGTGATTCATGTCAGACTTTGTTTTGATTTGGGGTGAAGTTTTAATACTTAGATTAGATGCGGTATGTTCTTACCTTACTTGTTAGTGAAGGCTTGTTCCACAACTCTGTGTGATCATGGAGAAAAGGCTTCTAAATCAATTAGGCCTTGCTTAGGCATGACTTAAACAGTTTGCTGTTATTTGTGTAAACTGTTGCTCAGTGTATATGAGCACCTTTGAATGAAGAGGAGATACGAGTCAAGGGACATTTTGTTTATACCTTTTTGGCATTTTTAAAACAGAGCCCTCTGCCACAGGGAGTTACCCACTCACTTCTCCTGATGGACAGTAGGAGGGAACAGCACTCAGAGGTGTCGTTGTGTGGAAACCCCAAAACAACACACATCGGCATAGAGAAGTTGTGTGTCAGACTAGCTCCTCCCAGGCTGAATTCTGGCTGACAGCGCACATGCAAGACCAACAGAATCCTGCCAGGGATTCCTGTTGGGAAGTACAGCGAAGTGGCAAATAATTCCTGTTAATTTCGGACAGAGTGTTTGATTCAGAGGCAGGAGGAGCTGGACTCTGAATTCTTCTGAGTAGGCAGCTCCTGTGTTAAAGAGATGGGAGTCTTGGAAGACATCTTTAAGCAGAAGATACTCATATTTATTTGTTCTGTAAGTGAGAAAAGAGTATTTCTATGACACTTGGAAATTAACGCAAAGGCTTTCAACTCAATTTTTCTCTAATTTTTTTCCCCACAAGTTCAGATGGCAGGTTTCGTGTTTCCAAAACCGGAACCTCTTCAGATCAAATGCTTACCAAAAAATAGTTCAGTAAAATAACCCTGGCCTTCTGCAGAAAGTCATGGCAAGTGTCAGAATATTTTTTGATTTAACCAGTTTTGCCTTTCAGAGTCTGTCTATAAATCATTTGATATGTAAACTGTGCTATTTCACTTGGTGACCCTAGCAGTTTTGTTTGGGGATTTGTGGTTTTAAAATGAAAATACGTTTTGTAAATGAGCAGAGCAAGTATGGACTGTTTGTGGTTTTGTGGATAAATAGCAAACCTGATTTAAAACAATACACAGGAGAGTGGGGGAGAAGAGGATAGAGTGGTCTCAGGTGCCCTTTCACCTGCTGGTGAGAGAGGAAAGTTGGGAAAGGCCATGTTAACCTTCCTTTGTGCCCCCACGTATTCTACCTTCTCAGCTCCTACATTCCCCCATCAGAAGTGAACATCCATCCCCTGTAAAACAGGAGCAACTCTTGGGCTGTTTGTGCTCCTTTCAGGTGGATGGTAAGGAGGAGCTGGAGCAGAGGTCCTGCGAGGGCTGCTGGGTGAGTAGGGGTTGCCAGCTCTGGGTTGGGGGCTGCTCGCCCTGTCTGCCTGGCCCGGAGACTCGGTAATCCTGAGTCCTGGGAACAGGGATTTGCCCCAGACACCAGCACACCTGGCTACAACCCTGCTGGAGTAAACTTGAGCAACAGCAGAGGCTTTGAATGGACAATTAGGAGATAAGCTATCCATCAAAAACCTCTAAAAAGCACCCCGGGGAGCTGAGTTCATATTAGAATTTGTGGGAGGAGCGAGGTTCTAGTTGATGCTTACTTTTGATGTATCAAGGATAAGGTTTAAGAAGAAATTAAACACTTTCCTAAAATTATACCTTTAGTTGTGTGGGTGGAAGTAACAAATCATTCAGCTCATAAAACTGATGCTTCGTATAATTTCCTGATGTTCACTTACCTTGGCTGTTAATAGAAACTCGCATTCCAACATAAACTCTAATCGTCCCACTGAAAGCAGCAGGAAGGATTTGTCCCTGGTGGCAGCCAGGGGCCATTAATGCACTGGCACAGTGGATGTGCACTCCCTGTCTGTTCATGTGTTTCAGAGCTATCGTGAGCAGTACAGTGCAAACTCTTCAGAGAAGTACAGCGGGGCTGGAGCAGTGTGCTCCTACCCATCTCTTAGTTAAAACAGACATGCTGCCTTGGAGGTCATGCCTGCTCCTGGGGTATTTACTTACCTTTGTATCCCAAATCAGAATGAAATGTGCCAGTAGAGCTCAGCACAAAGGGCTGGACACCAGGTAACACCTTAGCTACTGAGCTCACCAGTGCTGAGGACTGCCACACGTACAGATTTTTAAAGAGTCCGTCTTTCCAGGGGCAGATGGCAGATGCGGTACATCTGGGATGAGTCTTCTTGACTGTGCGTGTGCTGTACAGCTGGTCTGTCTGCACCACGGCTGCTTCACTTCCAAACTACTGCAAGTGCTCCAAGCTGATCCTTGGCTAGCATTTCTGGTATGCAAATCAATACTCTGATTAGAGAGCTTGTTCGGTACAGAACAATTCACTTGTGGAAATGTCTCATGGCACCAAGCGTTAGCCAGAGCAGGGGAGTTGGCTGAGAGAGGAGAGCTGGGCACATAGTGAGCAACCGGGCAACAGAGAAACTGGAGAAACACATGAACTACAGCACGGGAGTACAGCATTGTGTGCCACAAGAAAAGCTCTTGGGCAGACCAAAGGTAATGTTAATTGAAGAATCTGGGAAGCCCTGAATTTGATCTACCCAGATCAGGGTAAAGCCATACCAGTTAGCTAATACAGAGGAACTCGTGAGGATTTTTGTTGCAGCTGTAACATCAGGTAGGAGGTTATATGTGTGTGCGTATCTGTATACATATATGTGCAAATGTGTGTGAGTATACATATATATACAGGCCAAAATTTAACTTTCTGACAAGGTTGCTAATTGAACTATATTGGCATAAGTCCTCGTACTCTTACTGTAAATTGCTGCCAGGAATGAAATATCTTCTGTTTCCTTTCTTAGATGCAGCAAATTAAAAGCAAGATCAGAGTCACTGAACGCCTGATTTGCAAGAGAAGGCTTAACTGCTTGCTCCCAGGATTTAAAATGTATTTTGTAAACTTTCATCTAGTTCAGATTGAACTTAACTGATTGGAAGTGACGTGGGCAGTCTTGCTCTCCATCAGAACAGTGCAGTAAAGCAGATGGCTGGCCGAGGCACTGTTCCATTATTAAACAGGTCAGCAAGGAGCCTAGAAAGAAGTGCACTTACAGCCTTTATATCTTACAAGGCTATATATTTTCTCTAAGATGAGGGAAAATTAATATGGCCTCTTTATTGGATGGAAAGGCTTTTCAATTTAACCTTGAGCTATTTCCCTTTACAAAGAAATTGCATAAAAGCAACAATGAAAAAAATTTAATCTCCTTACACGATAATAGCAGAGAGATCATCTGGAGTTTATAAAGCACCTTAGTTAATGGGTTCATTTAAATAATGACAGGTTTATACGCCCACATTGGCAAATCTTGATTTTTATTTTTTTTTAGTATATGCATCCAGATTACTCCTCTTCAAGCACAGAAAGGAAGTGTCATACTGAGAATAATACAAGTACTCACCTGTCTCTCCTTCGGCAGTCGAGATGGAGAGTCCCAGCATTCTCCCTGACGCTTGGGTCCATAATTTGGGCACTCTCCCTGACCATCTTTTCTCTAGATCTTAATGTCTATGTTATGTCTGATTCATACTCCACCCTGAAGTGTAGCTGCTTTCCACTACACCTCTGACTCTCATCAGGGCTTTGCCAACTGAATTCCTCCATTGTCATCTTCTCTGACTCTTGACAGAGGTTCCTACTGGCAGCCAGCTGGTGTTTCCTCCAGTGCAGTTTGTCGGCTGGTTCAGCTGTGTAAGCTCTCTCTGTGTGTCCTTCTGCTGGTTCCTTTTTTACTTTTTTTACCCCCTACACTGTTCTCCCCAGCATTAACTGTTACCCTTTACTTGAAAAACTCTGCCTGATCTCTTAATGTCCTCATTATCACTTACCTTATGATGTCAAGACAGCATCTCCCTTTTCCATGCAGCTGTGCTTGGTCAACCTTAAACACACGTCCATGTGCCCTCCACCTATGAGGCGCTTCACATCTGGAAGGACCCTCCCACAGGCTGTGCCATTCTCCTTTCTGCCATTCCCTGATTAAACCTTGTTTTCCTGAAATGTTTATGGAGGTTCTGCCTGCTGCTAACACCACTGCTGTGTTCTGTCCTTGCTGCCTTGGCTGCCGTTTTGCCTTCAGGCGCTGGTGTCCTGTTGGTCTCTAAGTAGGTGAAGGAAGAGCTTTG
Organism: Patagioenas fasciata; assembly: GCF_037038585.1. NCBI lineage: Eukaryota > Metazoa > Chordata > Aves > Columbiformes > Columbidae > Patagioenas > Patagioenas fasciata. The sequence continues at coordinate 8,803,892 of NC_092528.1, forward strand.
TCGCTGCCCTGTCAGCTCCGTGAATGGTTCTGTCATCCTGGTCTGTCACCATAGCTACTGGTCCTACACTAATACAAATAATTAATAGCATTTCTTTTCACTGTTATCTGGAAATACTTGTCAGCTTTGTGGCATTTCTTGTAAAAGTCTAGCAAGCCTCGTGAAAGCGAATCTCGCAGTAGGGAAAGAAAGCAAATTATCAATCCAGGAATAATACAATACTGTCTTATGTTGAACATGCATTTATTTTTCACTTGCTGAATAGATTAGAATTCTTTAGGTAGGGCCTAAATTTGCCTCAGCAGATGCCTTATATGTTGTGAAATTCCTCTCTGTCTCGGATGCAGGTGTTCACCAAGGCTGTTGGAGTCTCTGGTCTGCTGCTCTTTGCTTTCCCTAATCAGCAGGCATACTAAGACACTTACTAGATTAATTAAAATTTGCCAGCTGGGAGGCAAATCTGTGCTTGTGTCTGACCATTTGGTTGGGTCTAATGTGGAAAGGAAAAAAAAATCCTCTCTCTGGTTTTGGAAGACTTGTAAAGACTTTCTGAAGGCTCAGGTTCACTGAGGGTGGCTCCTTTGCCCAGCACTACCTGAGATTTCTGGTAAAATCCCCAGTACCTCCTTCAGAACATTAGGAAACCTTAATACTTCACAACAGGATATACCCTAAGCAAAAATCTTGGTAAATGTTACATATACTGTAAGTGGTCATGGAATCTTCTCTCCATTACTTTTTCCTTTATTTTCCCCCCTCCCGTCCTACTGGTGCCATTAGTGGTAAAGCCAGAGCATTTCTGGGGGCTCCCACCAGTGCGCACCATGGAAATAGCCATGTACCCACCACCCCGTAACCTGAACCCAATGCTCTGAAAAGGCAGAAGTGCTGGACACTGTGCCCGACCCGTCTGATCTGCTCTGAACAGCCCTGCAGGGCTGGTGGAAATAAAAGATTGACTGAAGTGGCTGAGTCAGCATCCCCCGAGGTATTTAAATGACATGTAGATGTGGCACTTAGAGACATGGTTTAGTGGTGGACTTGGCAGCGTTAGGTTAGTGGATGAAATTAAAGGTCTTTGCAAACCTAAATGATTCTATGATTCTAAAAGCAGCTGAGTTGCTAAATTTCTGATCACATTCCCAAAGCTCATATAATGCAAATTTCTCAGGAGCAAATGCTCACTGTGAGAAAACTGCAACCAGTAATTCCAATGCAGTTAAATGAGGATTCTGAGGGTGAATCCTGTGCCAAGAATAATGCCCTGAACTAAATAGCCCAGGAGTGGAGAGCCCAGATTTGCTACCTTTGTTTTTACTGTTCTTTTGGCTCAGTTTCTCCATTTCTCCTGCATTGTCTGAATGAAGGAGTTGTTTTTAATAGTTTTGATTTTTATCTTCCAAAACTACCTGGGAAACATAATGGAAGAAAAGTGGAAACAATCATTGCAATACCAAAGACTTGTTTAATTTACTACTCTCTTCATTAACATTATCTTGATTCATCATTATTAAGCTGTATCTTCCAAACCTCCAGAGCAGAAGGAAGATTTATTAAACGTGCTTTCTTCCTCCTGGGAAGTCAAAATATGAGAGAACTGTCCTCTCTTCTGTGACAAGTTAGCAACATTCTATTAATGTGTCGATTGCAAGTGGTTTTGCAACAGTTTCAGATCCGTGTGAATCTGTTACAGGCAGCACAAGAATTGCTTCTATGAAATTCTGGATGGGGATATGGAAGCTTAGAAGTGTCCTCAGGGAGCCTGTGGTATCCACTTATTCAAAGCAGTAACTGCATCCAGAATATGGCTTGTGACACCCTGGATTTACCTGCAAATGCTGGCTAAAGAAGTTATTTTATTTTTGTTTTTCCGGGTGAGATATTAAGATGAAGAGTGTCATTCTGCCCTTTTAAGTAACCATGCTCTGCTGTAAGGAGCTGAAACCTACTCTGAGGACCAGGGACTCAGGCTGGAGAAGCTCTCAGGCTGATGTAAAGCAGCTGTTCTACTTCATGTGCTGTTATTAAACACCCACTGGTCTGGAGACTGCACTGTGCGTGTCCCAGGTGACTGAACCCAAGGTTTCTCCTTGTCTCTCATCCAACAAATTTAGTTACTCCATATGAGAGGAAATATCATTAATAAGAAAGATTATTAACTCTGTTGTGTATATTCTGTGGCCTAGTGATTTAAGACTTCATTCTCAATACAGAACAGGATAACTAACTTGAATCCTGATTCTCCATGTCCCCAGGCAGTTCTCTGGCTGCCAGGCCACTCTCTGACCAGCAAGGCTTTGCTTCAGGAGCCCCTTGTAACCATTGCTTTGGGAAAAATGGCCAACACAGGCAGGTGAGAACTGCTGTTGGATCATCAGTATTTTCATGTTGGTTCAGTTGACCAGGTTGCTCGTTTGTAAGCTTTTTGGAAGGGTGTGTTTTTTCTGCCACCAAACTGACAATTTCTGCATGCACTTCTGTTTCTTCTTCCCTGTCGGTTATAATTCATGTACAGAAAGGAGGAGGGAAGGGGAAAAAAAAAAAAAGAAAAAAGAGCCTAAGATATGGAAAGTAAATAGCTTTCATTTTTTTCTCAAATGTATTCATTAGTCAAAATTAGTCACTGAATAATTTACATGGATGATTCTTAGTTCACCAGTTGTCTGTGAGCAGTTCATTACCCACACTCAAATTGCAGATGTTTTGATTAGGTACATGAAATGCATCCCAGCTGTGATCTTTCCTTCAGAGTATTTCTCTGGTGTCAGCAGAGGCTTTCCCCATTATACCAGTAGTGGACCTGAATTAAGCCCAATATGTGTTTCTTTTGATTACAGAGCTTAAGCAAAGCTTCCTGAATTCAATGTGATCTTTATGTTCAGCCTTGTGCCACAAACCATTTTTCAGCTCTTTGGGGGGAACTGCGGGGTTCATAAACCCAGACAGAGATGCCAAATCCTGCACAGCATGCACAGATAACCAAGCTTGCTCTTCTGCGTGACCTTTCACAGGGTCTTGATGAGTGGCCCATAGAGTTTTGGTAGATCCCAGGCTGAAAATCATGGGATTAAACCTTTAATGAGGTGTCTCAGAACCAGGCTCTAGATGTGAAAGCTGACAGCTCTGAATTTGGCTGTCAATGTCGTTGTGGATACACTGTTATAAGAATATGTTTTACAGTTCTTTAGTCTTTCCTTTCTGCAAACAAGCTTTTCTTGCAACTCTTGGTTTCCACAACAGCCTCTGGTTCATTTAGAAAGTCCTGTACATGCAAGGACAGCTTCAGTTGTCATTCTGCTTGAACCCTCTTGGGGCAAAGTCTTAGTTCATCATTGCCATGGACAAACACAGCATTCCTAGTGCGTTTATTAAGCTGAGAAAAAGGTGAAATCATTATTGTTAGTCTACAAACAAGAGTTAAATACCTATCATCAAATGTAAAAAGGAGTAAATATCGTATAAATTATTCTAATAGGTTTGCACAAAAAAAGAGCAATTAAACTAATGCAGTTTGACTTCTTTTCAATTAATAATGTATCCAATCATTTCTACATTGTTTGGAAAGACTATGTGCAGATAATATTGTCTTATGGCCTAATTTTTTTCATGCAATTAGTTGCATACATTTGCTGACAGGCTAATTTATGAGCAATTGCTTTAAAAGCAGAACTATTTTGCATTTAATTACATTGGGTTGTAATCCATCTGTTGACAAATTTGTGTGTTTTGCTATTTATTTGCTAATGCGTTCCACTACTCCAATATGATCAGTCATACAAGTTGAATATTTTTTTGATTATATAAATACCATAGGGTAATTAAGGGCCAGATGTATGTCTGCTGGGAATGACTGGTTGTGCTATTTCTACACCCCAGTTGAACCTTTTATTACTGCTCTGTGGAGAGTGAACAAAACTATGATTAGAACTGGAATTGGGTGGCTGCTGCTTCTCAGCAGCTGCAGCAGGGGAAGGTGGGGAGGAGTTTATCCAACAGGGCCCTGCGATGCTGGTTGTTCCTGTGCAGGTTACCCCTAAAGCATCATGTTTCTGAGCAAATCAATGCTCTTGTAGTGGGAAGCAGAGGGCAGCCTGGGGAATGAGGCCAAGCCTTCCGAATTCACTGTTTTTATTACTCTGGGGAGGAGGCAAGGTGAGCTGGGCGGAATAACCCCTCAGGTGGGGTACCTTTGGACGTGGAAAACAGGAGCGCTTCAGTTCACTCAGGTTTCTTGCTGGATTGGTTGGCCGTGAGTGCCTGAACTGTGGGTGCAGTGTGGAGAACGGCGGCTCTTGGGAGAATGTGGTTTCTCTTGGCAGTTACTGCTTGTGCTTACTGAAGAACAGTGGTGTTTGAGTGTAAGAAATACTGTTTTTCTAATTCTCTTGAGAGATAAGAGAGGTATTGAGCTGAGTGATTTCAAGACAGGTATTGGCACTTGGACTTTGTGTCATTCTTGGGGGAAGAAACAGGAAGGTTCAGAAAAATGTAGTGGCCTGCGGGTGGAGGAGCTTGCTCGCTTTTGTTCCTTTGATGGGTAATTCCTTCAAGACCAGTTGAGTTTAGGTTGCTTTCACAGAAAGGACAGCAACAATTGATAGATCTTAGGACAGTCTTGGAAAAGTCAGTTGCATGTAGACACCCCATAGCACTTGACAAAACCTAGTGGGACTGTGGACAAAGCCTCCTTTTCTCTTACAGCGACAGCTGCAGGATGCAGTCTTGGATTCCCTCTGTCAACAAGGCACTGTCATTCTTTCCCGTATTGACTAATTACCCCTAAGGAACCCCTTTTGTTTGCATGATAATTTGAGGTGAACTGTACTATCTAGGAAACTGAAGGGCAGCATCATCTGGCTCTTGACAGAGCTTCTAAGACTGTTCATTTCAAGGCCCATCAAAACAGCTCTAGAGAGTCCCATGAAAGAGTGACAGCAAGAGTGACAGCTTCTTGTGTATCAGAAGCAAAGATTGAATAATGTGCATTGAAGCCTTTTACAGTGGCAGTGCCTGTGTAGATGTGCATGAGCATACGTACACTCCAGCAGCTTCATTTGCACTATTGTGGTAGAAGTACCACAGGTGTACCACAGTGTGAAGGTGGGTGTTTGTACACAGGATTTGTCTGTACTTGGCTTAGGTAAGGACACACATCAGCTTTCTCAGCCTCTGAGTGTGATTGAATGGAATCTTGCAATTACCACATTTTCTGGCAAACAGTTTCTGACTTTGGATTAAAGACAAAGGTCAAATTAGAATTCTCTTTATGTGTTGGATTTTTGGTTTTGTTTCTTTGTGGTCTTAAATAACTGAATTTCTATGTCTCCTGGGTATTGACAGCTGGCAGCTGTACAGATTATGAAAGTTCAGGCATCTATAAAAATACTAGTTCCTTTTGAAGTGCTTTACAGCATAAATTATAGTTAGATAATATCCTCAGATGACAGTATCAGTCTGTGAAAAAGGATTTTCTTTCACCACCTCCTCCTGTTTTTAATCTAGAAATTAAAGACAATAGGAACTGCAATTATCAAAGATGCCAAAAAATATTCCCTCTTGGGGGTTTCACCTCGAAGTTCTAGTTTCTGCTCAGCCTACATTGGGAAGCTCAGTTTGTTGTTACTATACTTTTGTAAAGCTGTCTAACAGTCACCGTGAAGCATGGTGGGAATAGAGCTTAAAGGAATGGGTGGACACTTTGTGAAAGACAAATAAATTGCATGCTTTTTATTCTCTGAAGCACAGATTACTAGAATTGTAACTGACTGAATAATTCATAGTGATTAATTTGAGGAGATTTTACAGGTTTTCAGTGTTCTTTGAAAATCTGGACATTTAAGCAGAAGTATGGTTTATTTAAACATATTTCAGTGTAATTGTTTGGTCTTGAGACTGCTAGCAGGCAGTTGCCATTTGAAATATTCAGTGTATAGACAAATTCTGTGATATTTTTGCCTTGCATGATAGGGAGTTACATGGAGATGTTTCTATTGCTTAAATTGCAAGTCGTGTGTTTGATAATATTTGCCTTTCTTGCCATTTTGGGTAACTGTATCAAACAGGGAGAGGAGATGGCATCATGTAATTCATATAAGTAGCAGGCTGAAATGTGGATTTTGTAATTGGATTTATTTATTATTGCTATTTTTATGGTAGTGGTTCCTAGTTACTGTTAGGAACAGGGAGAATGACTATGTGGGTGTTCCAGGCAAATGGCATCCTAGAAGTCTTCCCTGCACTGCCTCAAATCCTACTTTTCCTGCCATTAGCATCTTAGCTTCTCTTTAGGAGCAATTTTCTCATTGCAGTTAATAATTATTTTGGATACTGCTTTGTCCTGGTAAGCTGAGATGATTTTGGAGAGCAAGACAAAGATTATAAGAACATTAACCCTGCGCTGTGCATCTGAGAAAGTTACTGATGAGCAGAAGCCATGGGGAAAACCTAGAAGCCTGCTCATGTCCCTGTGTTCTGTAGGTTTACTGGGGATCAAGAGCTGAACTCATACACCATTGAAGGGCAGAGGAAAGGGGAAAGCAGGAAAGAGGGAGCCGCTCTGAGATTCGGTGTGTCAGCCCATGTCCACACTCCCGCTATGCCAGCTGAGGCTGTAGGACTTTAAAATGTTTAACACACTGCAGTTTTGTGTTACATTTTCCATTTCAGAACTGAAGATAAGCATTTTCTCCTGAGATCTCTGATCTCAGCTGAAAAAGTCCAGAGAGAGTTTGTAGAAGTAGAAGCAGGGGAATTATGAAGCGTTATGAGGCTCATCTGAAACTTAATCACTGTTGGCCCTGATTTTACATTCAAAATCCAAATAGCTGCAAAAATGAGTGTGGGAAATAGCAGTGTTTCTATCCCATCTTTCATCATGAGATCCTAGTGCCCTCCAGAGTCTGACTAATAAAATCACTGAGACCAAGATTCAATAAATGGGCTGTCTTCCCTGAAACAGATGGGATTATTTTATGGCGTGGAGCTTGTACTTTCCCAGTTGTCCTATTAGCTATCCAGAGTAATTCAGTTCAGATGACCAAGACGTGGATGTTGCAAATTTTTCCTGAGTGGAAATAAAGAACTCCTTGATCAAACAAGGGTGGGAATTAATTAATGAAGAGCAGTCACAGATCTGCAGAACTGTGAGGAGTTAGGAAGTTGTTGCATTGTAGCTGTCTTGTTATTTACTACAGCAGCAAAATTTAGGCCGCTTGGGGTAGGAGTGAGATGAGGAGGGTGTTTATAGCATCAGCTTTAGACATCCAGCTGAAGCATAGTTTGGTGCCATTAGCAGATGTTCCCTCTGGAGTTGATGGAGGGACAGGCACTACCTGAGAGCTGCTCAGATCACAGGAGTTAGGTGGCACAATTACCTTCTTCATTCCTTTTCATGGTTCTTCATTCAGCCAATTCCCATCTGCTCCTTCCTTCAGACTGGCTTTGCAGCCACAGCTGGTGTGCCTGGGGCATCTGCCCGCGCAGTCAGAGCAGCAGCACTGGGGGATGACGGGCCGTGGTTGCTCTCAGTGAGTGTCCCCTCACTGGCTCTTTGCCCCCGGCTGCCCCTGGCCCTGGTGAGCAGCACTGCCGGCTGAGATCGCACCTCAGCCCTGCTGCACGGCCCGGGGGCTGCACACCAAAGGAGGAGCTGCTTTGCCCCTGATCCCAGGTTGTGTACACACGCACTTGCTGGGGCACCACCTGCCCAGCAGCTCCTTAACTGCCTGGTAGCAGGTAGCCTGCTTCTCAGAACAGTTTATTATGAGCATGAGGACATTTCCTCTGCGACGTACAGCTTACTTTCTCATTACACTTTACAGTAAACATTGTCTAGGAAAAAAACAGATTTTATCTGCTCTCAAGATAAAACATAAAACAAACATCCATGGCTCTGTAATGCCAAGACATTTTTAGGATGCTTTTCAGAAAATGTACTTGACTTCAATCATTCTAAATCTATTTTGTAATTACAAAGCCATTTTATGTTCCTTTGAAACCAATTCTAAAGCTATTCCACAACCATACTGAAAATGTCTTATGTACAGAATTTACACAAACATTTATTTCAGTCCTGTCTTTTTTTTCTTCCCTGTGTTGATAATCTTTAGAGTAGAAAATGGGTCTTTGCAGAACCTGAGCTACCATCTCACCATGGCCTCTATAAAAGACTGCTGGAAGGAGCCCCATTCATCTGAGCAGTGTTAGTACAAAAAAAAAAAAAAAAAAAAAAGAGGAAAAGGCAAGGAAACCCACCCACTGCAAAGTTTTAAGACCAGATGGAGTCATTAATATTTCGTTTCAGCTTCCCCTCTGGCACAGGCCATACCGATTCAGTGAGGATTCCTTTGTGCAGGTGAGCAGCAAACGCTTACTAGACCACAAAGTTTATTGCTGGCTCTAAGGCTTCATCAGCTGGCTGCAGGGCATGACAGGCTGGTTTGCTCACTGGGCAGGGGAAAGGTCTATTCTCTTCTGTCAGATGGTGATAATAAAAAAGACAAGATTGAAAACCACTAAATGGGCCACACGCTTTAGGAATATCAGTGAGGTTTGGATCAGCATGCTTGCCTATTATTATTATATTACTTTCTCCTTGACAATGCTGTGTGAGGAGCATGATCAGATTTATGAAACCATTACAGCTGTATGTAACCCTGATACTAAGTAGGTTTTCTTTGACTACAAAATATTAATAGCACTGACAGAGCACAGATCATCTCTCTATTAGATACAGCCTATCTCAGACAAACCAAAGCTTTATTTAGAAGCAGCCGTGTTAAAGCACAAATCCATCATCAATGTGTAGAGCCAGGAACTGAATGATGTGCATTCAGAGAGTGACCTAGTTGTAGCGTATATAATGCCAAGAAAAGAAAATAGCAGCGAGGAAGGTGGAGAGCTGCTTCTGCAAGTGTGTGCTGTATTTGCAGAGTGAGAGCATATGCACTGAGCCAAAATCATATGTAATTAATTATCAAGTGTTGTTATGTAAAGTAATTGGAAATAAAACTCACGATACATTAAAAGTGATATGATACTGCTAGAGTGATCGCTGTGAAAGCAGAGGAAGGGATTGTAAACCAATGTGATCTGGTTCTGACTTGAGTGGAGTTTACATCCCCTGTGCATCACTTCCCACTCCCAGGTTTATGGGAAAAGCAGCTGCATAGCTGTTCTCTCACCCCAGTCTCATCAGTACTGGCTTTCAGGTTATTAGTTCTCAACATTGCACTTGCAATGATTCAACCTTTAAGATGTGGTTATTGTGCCTTTTATGGGTGAATGGAAAAAACCCACAAGGGTTAGCTATGTTTCTTCTCAGTGAATTCCTTAGCAGAAGGAAACATTCAATGATCCCCCTTTCTGAGAATGTGGTCTGACAGATCAATGCATTTTCTGGGTTCTGTTACCCTGCTGAGAATTTATAACAGAGTTTGAAGCCAGACCACATCGGCCCTTCTAGCCAAGCATAACTTACTTAGGTAAACACAGCCACACGGTCTTGCAGAGTTTCTGGATTGTCACTCTCTGCAGAGAGAGAGGGGCACGTTGTCCCCTGTCCCACAAGAAAATCAATCAAAGCTGTAGTGTGTCTGTGTGTGGAGACACCACCTACTTATGGGCCTTTTCCGCAGTTTGGGAGCACTTTCTGTGCTAGGGGGGCTGTGAGCCATTTACCCCCTGCATAAGAGGGATACAGAGTGCCACGGTGGTGATGATATGATGAATTGATAAATGATTGATATGATAAATTGACATGATGAATGATAAATTGATTTTTTAATTATTTTTATTACAAATCTGTTCTCTGAGCTTATTTCTTTTCTTTTATACCAAAGGAAGGTATGATTTTTTTTGTACTGATATAACTAATTACTTAATCAAGGGCTCCTGCCTTCTGTTTAGAGATAGCTGAGATATTAAGAGATCTCATTAATGCCTTTAGAAACACAGCAAGACTTGAGAAACCCATAAAGATATATTTAGTGGTAAAAATTATTCCATGGTAATTTGTCAATTACAGTATTCTATCAGATATCAAATGCTTGAGATGAAATCTGCTCCAGCTGGGAGAAGGATCCATTTTCTGTGCTTTTAGACGTGTCTGGAAAGAAAATGCCTTAACTTATTTTTTTCTCATGTTTGCTGGGTCAGTAGTGTTCAGGTTATATTTTGTATCAAGAGGGTTTTGTGTAGGGCTAGCAGATGGTTGATGGGTGTTACCAGCATGGTATAGACATAACCTGGTGTCTTCTGGATTGGTAAATGATGCCATAGAAAGTACTTATAAGTAAATGTCGAATACTGGTTTAGAGAGTCATGGAATAACTCCGGCTGGAAGAGACCCATAAAGTCATCTGGTCCACCTGCCCCAAAAGCAGGGCTAAATCCTTTAATAACAGAACCATAACAGAAAGTGACTTAGAACACCCTCACAGTTTTACTCAATGTTTCATTTCCATGTCAGTTCTGTGTACTTTAATCACAGTATCACAGTATGTTTGGGATTGGAAGGGACCTTGAAAGATCATCCAGTCCAATCCCCCTGCTGGAGCAGGAACGCCTAGGTGAGGTCGCACAGGAAGGTGTCCAGGCGGGCTTTGAATGTCTCCAGAGTAGGAGATTCCACAACCCCCCTGGGCAGCCTGGTCCAGTGTCTGTCACCCTCACTGAGAAGAAGTTTTTTCTCAAATTTAAGTGAAACCTCTTGTGTTCCAGCTTGATCCCATTACTCCTTGTCCTATCGTTGTTTGCCACTGAGAAGAGCCTGGCTCCATTCTCATGGCACTCACCCTTTATATATTTATAAACATTAATAAGGTCACCCGTCAGTCTCCTCTTCTCCAAACTAAAGAGACCCAGCTCCCTCAGCCTTTCTTCATAAGGGAGGTGCTCCACTCCCTTAATCATCTTTGTTGCCCTACACTGGACCCTCTCCAGCAGTTCCCTGTCCTTCTTGAACTGAGGGGCCCAGAACTGGACACAATATTCCAGATGTGGTCTCACCAGGGCGGAGTAGAGGGGAAGGAGGACCTTTCTCCATCTACTGACCACCCCCCTTGTAATACACTCGAGGATGCCATTGGCCTTCCTGGCCACAAGGGCACAGTGCTGGCTCATGGTCATCCTGTTGTCCACCGGGACCCCCAGGTCCCTTTCCCCTACACTGCCCTCTAATATGTAATTTCCCAACCTATACTGGAACCTGGGGTTGTTCCTGCCCAGATGCAGGACTCTACACTTTCCCTTGTTAAATTTCATCATGTTATTCCCTGCCCAACTCTCCAGCCTGTCCAGGTCCCCCTGGATGGCAGCAGAGCCTTCTGGCGTGTCAGCCACTCCTCCCAGCTTAGTGTCGTCAGCAAACTTGCTGATAGTACACTCAATTCTCTCGTCCAAATCGTTAATGAATCTATTGAATAATATTGGCCCCAGTACTGACCCCTGAGGCACTCCACTAGATACTGGCCTCCAACTGGACTCCGCACCATTGACCACCACTCTCTGGCTTTTCTCTTTAAGCCAGTTTGCAACCCACCTCACTACTCTATTGTTCAGACCACACCTCCTCAATTTAGCTGTGAGGATGCTGTGAGAGACTGTGTCAAAGGCTTTACTGAAGTCAAGGTAGACCACATCCACCGCCCTGCCTTCATCCATCCACCTTGTTACATTCTCATAAAAGGCTATGAGGTTGGTCAAGCATGACTTACCCTTGGTAAAGCCATGCTCACTGCCCCTAATGACCCTCTTATCCCTGATATGCCTTGAGATGACACCAAGGATAAGCTGTTCCATTACTTTCCCAGGGACAGAGGTGAGGCTGACCGGTCTATAATTACCCGGGTCCTCCTTCTTGCCCTTTTTGAAGACTGCAGTGACATTCGCTTTCCTCCAATCCTCGGGCACCTCTCCCGTTTCCCAAGACTTGGCAAAAATGATGGAGAGCGGTCCAGCAATGACTTCAGCCAGCTCCCTCAGCACCCACGGATGCATCTCATCTGGACCCATGGATTTATGGATGTCCAGACTATTTAATTGCTCCCTAACCCAGTCCTCATCGACTAAAGCAAACTCCCCCATTGACCTGGCTTCATCTGGGGTCTCAGGGGTACAGGGCTCCCCAGGACAGCCTCCAGTAGAGTAGACAGAGACAAAGAAGGCATTCAGCAATTCTGCCTTCTCTGTGTCTTCTGCCACCATGGCACCCACCTCATTCATCAGTGGGCCTACATTGCCTCTGGTAGTAGTTTTATCTGCTATGTATTTGAAAAAGTTCTTCTTGCTGTCCTTGACCCCTCTCGCCAGCTGTAGTTCTAAGGAGGCCTTGGCTATCCTAGCTGCCTTCCTACATCCTCTAACAGCAGCCTTATATTCCTCCCAAGTGGCCAGCCCCTGCTTCCATGACCTGTAAACTCTCCTCTTCTGCTTGAGCATACCCAACAGATCCCTGTTCAACCACACAGGCCTCCTGGCTCCCTTCCTCGACTTCCTACGTGTGGGGATGCTCTGATCCTGAGCATGGAAGAAGCAATCTCTGAATGCGATCCAGCTCTCTTGGGCTCCTTTTCCTTCAAGCAGTCTTGCCCATGGGATTTCCCCCAGCAATTGCTTGAAAAGGCCGAAGTTTGCCCTGCTAAAGTCCAGGGTTGCAATTCTACTTGCTGTTCTGTTCCTGCCACACGAGATGCTGAACTCCACCATCTCGTGGTCACTGCAACCCAGGCAGCCCTCAACCTTTACTGCTTTGACCAGACCCAGACCCTCTTTGTTAGTGAGGATGAGATCCAGCAGTGCACCTCTCCTGGTCGGCTCCTCCACCATCTGCATGAGGAAGTTATCATCAATGCACTGGAGGAACCTCCTGGACTGTGGCTGGCTGGCTGAATGGTCCTTCCAGCAAACATCAGGGAAGTTAAAATCACCCACAACAACCAGGGCCTGTGACTGTGAGGCCACTCTCAGCTGCACATAGAAGGCCTCATCAACTTCCTCAGCCTGATCTGGTGGCCTGTAATAGACACCTACAACCGTATCACCCCCGCCAGCCTGCCCCTTGATCCTGACCCATACACTCTCAACTCGCTCCTCATCCGCTCCTGGGCAGAATTTAGTACATTGCAGTTGCTCTCTCACATAGAGAGCAACTCCACCACCACGCCTGGCTGGCCTGTCTTTCCTGAAAAGGGCGTAGCCATCCATGACCACATTCCAGTCATGTGAGCTGTCCCACCACGTTTCTCTAATTCCCACCAGATCATAATCTCCCGACTGAACACAGGATTCTAACTCCTCCTGCTTATTCCCCATGCTGCGCGCATTGGTGTACAGACAGTTCAGGGAGCGAGCAGAGCACACCAATTTCTCCCTAGGGGCACAGGAGGCCACCCCGTCCTCATCCATTTTAGAATGCTGCCCCACTGGGACAAGCCCAGCTACAACCCCATCCCCCTTTGAGCCTAGTTTAAAGCTCTCCAAATGAGCCCAGCTAATTCCTGCCCCAGCATCCTTTTGCCCCTGCGAGATAAGCCTTTCCCACGTAACACTGTCCGGACTAGAGTCTTATAAAACCAGCCATTATCAAAAAAACCAAAGCCCTGCCTGTAGCACCAGTCTTGGAGCCAACCATTTAGAGATTGAATTTTCCCATTCCACCCCACATCCTCACTTGAAGAGGGAAGGAGTGAAGAGAAGATCACTTGAGCCTCTGAGTCTTTCACCATCCTTCCCAAGACCTTGAAATTGTTCTTCATTCCCCTCAGACTACGGGAAGTAGCTTCCTCCCCATCTGTTTGGAAGACCAGCAGTGGGTAGTAGTTTGTCGGGTGCACCACTCTGGGGAGCTCTCTAGCAATATCCTTGATCCGGGCTCCAGGTAGACTACAGACTTCCTGAAGATGAGGGTCAACCCTGTATATTGGGCCCTCTGTTCCTTTCAGAAGGGAATTTCCTATTACAATCACCCTTCTTTCTTTCTTATCAGAGGCAGTCTTAAGTTGTGTGGTCAACCGCCTCTTCCTATGTGATCTTGTAGGCAGGCTTGGCACCACCTCCTCACTGACCTGTTCTTCAAGATCCAGGGCCTCAAACCTAATGCTCCTTTTCATTGAGAAAAATTGTACAAATGAAAATGTTCTAAATTTTTCCTGTTATTGAGCTACTGAAACTCTTCTACCATTATTACTATTTTAGAGAAAACAGCATCTGTCCTTTGACAGAGGGATATTTGCCCATGTTCAGAGCACACATATTTAATAGCATTTGCTGGTTCCTGCACCTGAGTATCAGATTCATTGTTTCTTGTCTAACTGCACCTCTGGCACATGGACAGTCCATCACTCACCTTCCCAGGAAAGGGGATCAGCTCCCATGTCTGTCATCACTTTGCAAGAGACCAGCTGCCCCCCAGGCGGACCCACCGCGCTGTCCCCTGGACACAACGTGGGGCCTTGTCTTTGTAAGAGCTCCACAGAGAGCAGCTGGGAGAGTAGGCTACAGAGTCGCCATAAGCATCTGTTATACATTAAGCCCTTCCTCTGTTGTGTGTAATATGTGCATACAGGGTAATATGCTGATTTGCTTTATAACTATTTCTGTCATTTTATCATATCTTACCAGTTAACGATATAAAGCTATAGTTTCAGTGACGGAGAACCCCGTACTCTGCCTTTTCTCTTGTTTCAATAGGAAAGCTTACTGAAGGAGGACTAATGAAAATTATAGCTATTTATCCACCAAAGCTGTGAAATAATACATTATGATTCCCAAAGTGCTGGGTTACTGTACTGTGACAAATAGAATAGTTTCCTAAGTACCCTTGAGTGAGAACAAGTGTACAAAAAGGAAACTAATATTAGAGATTTATTTCTTTCAATCACTTAGTTGCCAATAGAAGGAATTATAAGTAAAGTTTGTATTTCTTAAATATCTGTCTGTCAGGGGGGGTTAAAGGTGCATGAAGCAGGGGGGGTACTTAGAACTGATTGTGTTTGAAGTGGAAGGAGGAATGAATGAGATTTTCAGACAGTGAACATTCCTTAAGAACTATGTCTACAGCTGCTCACCTGGGCTTTGCTCAGCCACTGAGCCCCGCAGCAGGACACGCTGTGCCCCTCAGCCATGGCCTTGGGCTCTGTGCTGTGGTGGCGCTCGGCTGCTGGGCACCCGTGACAGCTTGCCCATCGCTTCTGTCACTCATCTTCCAGGTGATCTTTTGTTCATCTGCTTTTTGTGCCCATGGCAAACATCCAACCTTTAACAGGGCCACACCAGTCAAGTCTGGGCTATTTCACTCTGGGGCTGGGCAACAGCAGCAGCACACACGTCAGCACAAGCCTGGTGCCATGGCATGTGGAGAGGCTGCTGAATCGGAAAAATTTCCACTCTTCTTTGTTCTGCCTAAGTAGCATGTAGGCATCAGGCACTATCTAAAAGGAATAAGAGTGAAAAGCGGGATTTGTGAAAGACGTGGCTCTCCTTTCCCCAGTGCAAGCAGGCCGTGTGAAAGAGTGACTTGGGTGCTGTTGCCAGCAGGGTGGCTCCAGAAAGGGTGCTGCTTGCAGCATCTGCTCAGTGCCTGAAAGATGGATAACACATGGCTCTTTGGAAGCTGCTCTGTCCCATATGGGCTATAGGACTGCGGCATGCCAGGCCCTGTGTGTAGAACATGCATATGCTGAGGACAGAAGTAGGCACAGGGGCAAATGAGAGGTCATGTTGAGGTCCTTCACATCAGAAAGAGAGAACATCTGGCTTGGCTTTGTCAAAGACTTGCTTTATTGTCTTGGGTAAATTATTTCAGACCAGAATTTATACTTTTCCCTCCCACTGACTCTCTTGATTGCTCCCTTGTTTTCTGAGATATACCTAAAGGGGCTAAGATTGCTGGGTTTGGAGCGGATACCTGTAGAGCTGTTGGCAGCTGAGCAGGAGTTCCCAAGTCCTGTGTCTCAGGGCAGGTCTGGCATGAAGTGTGCGCTCTGTTCCCTGCTGCAGAGCCAGCAGGAACCACCATGTTCCACTGCAGGGATCCCAGCAGGAGAGCACAGTTTGTGCAGCACATCCCAGTCTGCCTAGGAATGGGGAGAGCAGGAAGGGCTCTGCCTGCTGCAGAGCAGTGCAAGGCCAGGTCTGCATTCTGGGTGCTAGAGGTTCCTCAGAAGAAAGGCAGTGTAATAGTTACCCTGCATTCATGTCTATTAATTGTGTCAAGTTAACTGTCTCAGCAAATTAATCTGTGAACTGATCATTAATAATTCAATTCTCAAATGGGTGAACAAAACCATAGATTAATGAAGTTCTGTAGGCCTCATAATTCAGCTCTGATGCAAATCCAAAACTCATGCATGGAGTAAGCCCTCTGTGTTGTGTTCACCAAATTAGCTATAGAGAACAAGGTGATGTCTTTTGGTTTATCTAACAAATTGTCTACTTCGAGTTATCAAAATCTATATGCTTTTATACCACCTGGGGCTAAAATCAGGTCATCTGAAATCAAGAAGAGCTTTCTCATTATTTTCAAAGTAACTTAAAACTTCATGGACATGTAGAGAGGAACCCCATTCTGTCTAGTCTCATCTGGCCCCAGTTATCCTAATCTTCCTTGCTTTGCAGACAGACTCTGGCTCCATGTCCTCAAGGCACTTCCAAACTTTCCATCATGTGAATATAGACATTCAGAGTTGCAGCTGAGCAGTTAAATTATATGAAGTGCATGGTCTCTTGTTTCTTGATTATTTTTAATGTACATGGTATGTTTTTATAACTGCCACTGCTCACCAAGAACATTGCTGAACTGGCCACCTGACTTGTTTTCCTGAGCCATTACCACTGTTTCTAGGGCATGTTAGTGTGCTCGTGTAGTTCATGTTATTCTTTTCAGCCTGTACCTTGTTGCAAAGGCGATAATCAGAATTAGGAAACAGGTAGTCTGTGAACAAACATGCTAATAATAATAATACTGCTACTCTGAACTTGTATTTGTTGCACTTCTCAAGTCTTACTTCTCTTACAATGCCTACAAAATGCTTGAAGTCTAAGCAGCTGATGAGCTCTGACTCCTGCTCATCTTTCGTTTTCTGGTCTCTTGTTTCTTGCTGCCACCACCATTTCCCCCTGCATAAGTGGACTGAAAGCCTGCTGAGGTACAGAGCTTTTTCCAGCGTATTTGATGCTCAGCCTGGATGAGTCACACTAAAAGCAATGTTAAAAAACAGTGATCTTGGGATTACAGTGTTTTAAGAGACATTAAGCAGTACCCTCCACTCTGCTCTGCAGAGGACTTTCAGACAAACTTTTCAGTGAGACACTGAAGGTGCCTGGTCCTTGTCTCCTTGTGACTTGCCAAGGCAGCCTTGGAGCTTGCATGTTCCTGCGCAGCAGGAGGTTTCTGACCAAGGGATCTTTGTTTCCCGCTCGCCACCCTGCCCCCTCCCCCCCCTCCCCAGTCCAGTAGCTGGAAATGAAAGTGAAGTGAGAGAAAGTACTTGCATCACTTGCACAATGAGAGAAATTAGTGATTTATTTAGGTGTTAAATAACTACTGCAGTCACTTCAGATCAAGGCGAGATGTCTAACTGAACAATACCATTGTAGTTTGATTGCAAATGGATAGGTCTGACACAGAAGTAACGTGGTGAAGTTCTTGGCCTTGTATATAGTATGTCAGAGGAGTGCTCCTTCTGACCTTAACATCTAAAGAAATGTCCCTTCTCCTTTACCCTGTGGATCTGTGAAGCATTCAACGAGACGAGGAGAGACAGAAGGCCTGGGAACAAGGTCTTTGATAAATGAGATCATCTCCTTCTCTTACCTTTGACCTGCAGGTAACTTTGTTGATTAGTGACTCTGACATGTGTCCCGGGTTTTTTTTCTTAGTGATGGAGAAAAAAAAAAATGGGAATCAGTTCCTGATGATGACAGTTGTGCAGAGTTTTGAAATAAAACCAACGGTGTGTGGCTGAACCTTCCTGATAAGAAGTTATTAAAAAAAGTAATAATGTCTTCGTCACAGCAATGAGGAGATAAATTATATGTTAAATGGCAAAGCACAGCACTGCATATTTCATGCTCTGTAATGACTTAAGAGTTCATCATGATAAATGTTATTAAAATAAGCACCAAAGGAATTAAATGTGATGCTCTGCTACCTGTGCTGAGATCTCTTCAACTCAGTTCTTGCTGCATTGCCTTTGCATAGCCACTATTCAGTATCACTTTTGAAGAACGTGAACAGGTGAAAAAGTAAATCCTTTATGATGAAAGGCTGCACAATTAACAAGGGGAGAAGAGGAGTTGCCTTGAAGCTTTCCCACTGCCTATAAAAATGAGCTTTAGCTTTTACACAGGTGGCATTATTTTTAAATGTCAGAGCTGGGCTTTGTTCCCCCTTTTAATATAAATGTCAGTGGCATTTTGCTGGGAAATCTTTTTGTTTCACCTACTGCTTTTATAAATTTAGACCAGCTTTCAATCTTGCCATCTACCTTTGTATGTTAGTAACTCTGACAAAAGTTGGTTTGTTGGTTTTTTTTATCCAAAATCCCTGAATAAAACACAAGCGGTGAACCAGGCATGTTCCAAAAGATCAGCAACAAGGTTTAGCATGAAGTGGACAAGTGCTGTAGTGACAGTGGGGTAGAAATAAAGTGCCATGAACTCCCACAATCCTAACCAAGGCAGAGAGCTTCATTAGCACTTGGGCCACTGGTTAATTATGTTGCTGAGGAAAGGAAATAGAACCAATAGCACTTCCATCCAGAGTGCGTAAAGAAGTTGTGGGTGATGGAATTCCACAGGGAGAAGAAAGAATCAGAATCTGGTATATACTACCCTACTCTGCTCATAAGTGAGCTAGATCTTAGCTGTATAATCTTCGAAGAAAAATATGATGGTGTTAGAAAACTGCTCTTTTCCACCCAAATGATCTGTACTTCCAGATCAGTTGGCAGGTGCTCCCAAAATACCACAAGGGCAAAAAAAAAAAATCACTTTATCCATCATTAGTGCATTAATTCTGTACTTTCTTTCTAAGACTATTCAGAGCCCTAGTACCTTCAGATGCTTTCGTAGCCACCGTTAATACAGAATAATTCACCAGTGGGAAGGCAGGAGTGGAAGATTGGAGGAAATCCTGGGGAAAATATCCCCATCTGCTGTCCCTCACCTCAGCATCTGCCCAGGGTACAGGGCGAGGGAGACCCTTGGTCTCATTCAGTAATGCCGTCCCTTAGGAGCTGGCATTACCCCTTTCATTCGTGTATATTTTATGTTTTTAAAAATAGTGTCTCAATCTTTTATGTAGGTTTTTACCACCTAAAAATGTCGTTTATTGCATTTAATGCAAATAGATTTGTCTAATCTGAAATAGCAACAACTGCATTTCTGTATGAAATAGATTTGGCAAAACCTGCCCTTACCCAAGCAGATTTCTGCCCTACCTTGCTAATGCCAACTCTTTAACTTCCAAAACCCTCTAAGGTTCAATGTCATTTATATCATCTCTAAATGATACTAAAGTGGCCAAAAGTTCTCCTATCTCATTATTCTTCAAATAGTTGACTACTAGCATCTCAAGACTGAAATATATTTCTATAAAACCTTTTTAAGCTGTCTGTAATGATGCATAAACCGAGAAGTATCGTTCTAAGGATTTGCATGAAAGCCCACTGCGTTCATGGTACATTGCCTCTGAGTTACAAGGTTTTATAGCAGATTTTTAGTGTATTCAGATACTTAAAGGTGTTCAGCTATATTCTGTCAGAACTTTTGGGGCATGTTAAAACTCTGCTTTTTCACGTCTTAGAAGCTCCCCTGGATCTGTCACCCCTGAGAAGCCAGCTTGAAACCAGCTTGGCAGAGGCTGCACAGCTGCTCATGCTGCTTTGCATCGTGAGCAGAATAGCCCTGACACATGCACCTTCATTCTGTTACTTGAATGAAAGTGCTCCTGGTGTTCTCAGTACTATGGTATCAAGTACCCTTCTGGTGCAGAAGTTGCTGCTGATGAGCACAGGGTCATCAAGCCAGAGACAATTAAATACCTTAAAAAAACAAACAAACAAACAAACAATTAACTGGCTCCATCAATGTTCCTTTATAAACTTGTAATGCACCTAATTGTTCAGTGTCCAACTTCAACCCAAAAGTCTCTGTTGACTTTTCCCTCCTCCTCATGTTATGTTTATTACAATTTCACGTTCTTGAAGATAAAACAAAGATTTTATGCTGCTTTGGGGAAATGGGAGATGAAGGTGGAGTGCCAATGCTTGCTGACCAAAGTGTGCCCGAGGTGGCAGCCTTGGCTCTGGGCTACAGCTGCTCTGCCTTTCAGGCAGGCCTAAGAGAGTGAGCGAACTGAGATTCATCTCATGTCCTTACCAAGTAGACATGCACATGCGCTACTGCAGGTGAAATGAGACTCAGGTGTGTGACATACAGTAGTGCAGGTTAAGAAGACTAACAGCTCGCTCTACTGTCCTGTCTCATCCTATGTGCATTCTTTCTGTCTTAGCGGTAGCATCACGTTAGTCCAAACAGTCATCCACGCATTTTTTTTTTTCTGGACAGTTTCCTAAGTATCAAAACAACTAGGATTTGTTAGGTAGCAAAGCTCAGGCTGCTCATTCAAACCTTTGATTCCCAGAATTGAGTGAAGATGTGAACCAGGTTTGGTTTTCAGCTTGCCCTCTGGCTTAGTCTGCTAAAGAAAGTACAGATGGATGGTGAGCAATGTGGCCACTGTGATTTGAATCAGGACGTGATTAGCAACAAAAACCAAGCTGTCACCGCAGGGATGCTCTTTAATCCAGCTCCAGCAGGCCTCTGAGCAAACTGTGTTGCACCAGAATACCTCCTTGTGTTTGACGTGGACATCAGGTGCCACTGAGTTTAATGAGCTCTACTGAGCTTCACAAACAAGCATAAATATTAGAGTTGACAAGCAAAGACACATCCCACAAAGCAGATTGACACACATGGTCATTTTGAGGTTGTGCAGATATACAAGGCTAAGAAAGGAGCAAAGGAGTACGGATCTAATACTCTAAGTATGAAACCTCAACTTTCAGTGAAGACAATGGAGACATGAGAATAACTCATGGCATCTAGGTTTTAAAGCACAATTTATGAAAATAAATTGACTGAGAAGTGGCCATTACAATTTGCACACTATGGTGTGTTGTTGTTTGATGTGGGACCAGATGCTGATACTTAGTTTAAGTGTAAGAGCTCGGGGAGATGCCCAATGTGGGATTCAGTGGGATACTTCTGCATTAAGGTATCAACAACTGAGAGTGACAAAGTCTGTTGGTTAAGGTACAATTCTTAATTGGGAAGACTGGTGTTTGCTGATAAAGGGTAGTTAAACTCATGAGCTTTTTTAGTAGTGATAAAAGCGAAAATAGAACAGTACACAAGGAGTGATTTTGTTCTCAGATTCTTGTAACGTGGCTAGCTGCCAAACTCCTTGCAAAAGTGGTGCTGGCAAGGTGTGTTGGCTTTTGCAAAGCAAAGCCCAGGTTTGAGCTTACAAATGCCTGATTCACATGTAGTTTTTGAATGTGTTGAACAAAAAGCAGCCCTAAGAAATTGCTTGCTGTAATCCAAGCCTGGCTGAAAGGCTTCTGGGATTCAAATTTGACTACTTCCCATAGCCATTTTTTGAAAATATTGTCTACTGTTAATTCATCGTCTTCAAATATTTCTTTAGTAACTTTTTTCTTTGCCTTTGAAAAAATCTTTGATCTTATGAGTCAAAAATATAACTGACAATATAAAAATGGAAAAGCTTATGATGTTTTTATTAACACAAGTTTACTCAATAACTTTGAAGGCTGCTTTTCCAGTCTGAGAAGGAAATATGATGCCAGTCCAACTGCATCTCCTTTTACTCCATTGATGTTTTTTCTTCCTCTGTAGCAGTTAGAGTTCCTGCTTGTCCCAGTTCCCTCTGCTCTTCTTGCATCTTCCAGCAGCTATCAAACATGCCACATCATCCCACCATCTCCTTTCAATGGATTTCTCTCATATTGCCTCCTTTTTCATTGCATCAAACTTAAGCTTCTCGGATGCATTTCTTATTATTTTCTCTTTTTATTCTCTTACTCGGTTGCATTCCCTCCATTCTGCCCATGGTGGCAGCCTCAACGGCCTGTTTTGCCAATTTCTTACCAGATGCTACCCAGAAGCACCTCACTTTCTCTTGTTCTCTGTGGTGACGTAAAAAACTTTACTAGCAAATGGAAATCCTTTCTTGAAAAACAGATGAAGAAAAAATGGCATTTTTTGGCTGGCCTCTAAAGTATTGTGAACTCAGATTGTGTTTTTGACTAAGCCAGCCACCTTGCTCTCCCAGACGTCTTTGATGCCAGTATTCCCAGCGCACAGGGTGGCTTCACTTTGCTTTGCTTTCAGATTCTGTGCGGTGCCGCTGAGAGACATTTCTGTACCAAAGATCAGGACTCTGGCCACAGCTGCTCTGGCGAGTGCCAGGGCAATTCAGTTCATTAAATAAGATGTGTAAAGTTTTTGTGTTGCATGAAGGTTGCCAAGGCAGCTTCTGGTAACGGTTAAAAGAGAGACATGGAGAAATACAGGGAGAATAGGAAGGTGTTGAACAGATTGTTAGCAGACTTGAGCCCAGGATATACGTGACAAAGTCCAAAAAGCAAGTTGGAAATTAATCTTGGACACTGCTGAGACCTTGTCCCTTCAGCACTGCAGTGATGGGCACATCCAGCAGAACCGGGCTGTGCCCCCACTGTGGATCCACCTCAACAGGCGTAGGCCTTGGGTAGCCAAAAAGCTTCTGCATCTTGGTGGGGAGTTGGCCCATTTGTTGGCTCTGAGATTTGCAGTAGAGGATAAAAGTGGTGGGGAAACACCTATTGCCTCTCCCACCACCACTTCCTAACCACAGGTACTGTCCCCTCAGGGACTGGGGCCTGTTTGGTGCAAGGTGGGAAGGGAGGTCTGTGACCTGATGGCTGGGGGCAGGTGACCCACATTTCAGCCATCCTCCTGATGAATTAAAAAAAAAAAAATCCAAGAAGGATGTTGTTACAACCCAGGGAAGAAACTATTCTAACAAAGCAAGCCTTGAGCTGGGAAACACACATTGTGGGGTTCCAGGTCACTGGGCATATGTAGAATGAAACATTCAATCTGCTCACAGGATTTGGGCTGAGAAACCAGTGGGGCTGGAAATGTTAGAAACAGGTCATAATGAGATAAGTTTAAAGTAATTGTCCAGAGAAAAGAAACTTCTTCCCATTCACCACCCTTCCAGACAACAGGAGGCCCATGAACGCTGTGCTGGGACGGGCATGCAGGGCACGCGAGGCGCTGCACGAGAGGCTGCAAACGCGCCGTTCAGGCCTGCTGTGCTCCACAGTTAATTTAACCTTCTGTAGACCTGGCTATCCTAAAGTACAGTTCACCTTCTGCTTCTCTGTGGCTTTCATTTTGAAACGGGGAAGGAGAGGGGCAGATAAAGGAGGAACTTTGTCTCAAAGGATCTTCCGTGCTAAGGCTGAATATTTTAACAGAATTTAACTTTCTGGCCTGTTTTCTGGGAGGCAGTGAGTGAATCACGATTAACTCTGCTGCAGGCTGAAGGGGCTGAGTCAAAACAGACCAGAGGAAGAGATACATCAGGAGGAGAATCGGTGCTGGTCAGCCTCGAGTGCCACAGCCGAGGAGCACCATTAAACAGCTGCCAAGGACCATTCGCTCTCCAGGATGCTCTTCCATTTTGCTACATTAGTTATGGTTTCTGACAACGACCTCTCTTGACCCAAAGGATTTTTTTAGAGATAAATTTCTCTATTTAAATTTCATGCATTGCGAGTCTACTCAGATTCTATCAGAGGTTAGTTCTACATTTGACTGACTTGCTTTAAACAAAAATAGTCCTGGGAAATTAACTCCTCCTTTGC
Organism: Patagioenas fasciata; assembly: GCF_037038585.1. Classification (NCBI taxonomy): domain Eukaryota; kingdom Metazoa; phylum Chordata; class Aves; order Columbiformes; family Columbidae; genus Patagioenas; species Patagioenas fasciata. The sequence goes on from NC_092528.1 coordinate 8,827,828, forward strand.
CAGGCTGCTGTAAATGGTAGGTAATGTTAGGAAAGGAATGAAGCTTTTCATGGGAGTCATGATGCCAGGAAAAAGCAGCCTCACTTTTTAGGGGTTAGACATAGGTGTTGCAAAAAAGTAATAATGGCTGTAAATAAAAAAACTAATCAATTGTTGGGAAAACTGAGGACGTCTTAACCCACACCGTGTTTAATTGCTTTAAGCAAACAATCTTCCCACACGGTAGTCAAGTCCAGTGGAGGATCTGGAGGAGAGGCAATTACCAAATAAGAGACTGAGACAGTTGAGATATGTGTTAAAAATGAAGCAGCGATTGTTGGTGGTGGATCTGCTGTAGATGCACATGAATGTACTTCTGTGCTCATTTCTGGTATATGCTCCTCTGCTCCTGGAGTCAGAGGTTTCTGTAGTGTGTTGGCTCTTGTAGAGCCCAGTTAATGGTGCCCATTAACTTCAGTAAACTGCAGTTTTAGTCTTTAAAAAAAATCTTGCTCATGTTTCTGCTGTCTCACAGATAAAAGAACAAGAGGTCAGACTCCCTCATGTTTTAATTCAACAGAAATGATCTTATATTAATGTCTGACAGTTTTGAATCCATTGAGGACACAAAAAAGAGGCAAAAAATCAGAGATGGTGCTTGCAATCCATTCCTCTATTGGTTCAACAAGGAGTTCAGTTTTGTTTGCTCTTACATTTGACAGACTGAAATTACTGTCTCATTGTTTATAGGGCAAATTATGATCTTAATACTGTTATGGTGTGTTGAAATATCTGCACTACTAAAGAAGATTGGGTTTTCAAGAGCTTCCCATGAAAATCTCTCTGAAGTAGTTTATACATCTCTCATAATTGTGTATTTTCCTTTCCTTTGCTTTTACATGTGAACACAAAACAGGAGCTTGTTTCTTGTGTCTCTGCTTCCTGTAAATGCCAGAGTCGTTGTGTCATCTTGACTGAAAAAAAAAATGCTGTAATATCAATTTACTTTTGTTTTTAAAAAGAAATTTTGTTTAAAACAAAACCATTTGAAGTTAATATAATTGGGTTTTGGTTTTGTTTTTCCAGGATACCCAAGCTTCTCTGCTGCAGTTCAATTAATTTCCACCATGGATGCCACCAGAAGGCTGTAATAAGGAAAGCACTAATATACACACCGTCCTGAGAAAACGCATCTGAAGGCCTTTACTGCCCTGCTGTCGTGTTGCCAGCACATGCTGAGTGCACCACCAGGCTCTGCACCCTCTTCTCCTGCCGTGGGTTTTGGCTGCTTGTCTGCAAGGTCAGCCCTGGTGTGGTGCAGCTGACTTTGAACCTGCCTCATTGCTGTGGACTTGTCTGTGCATGGGACTCCTGACTGACCCTTGCGCCAGCGCCAACCCGCTCTGCCCTTTTTGCTGGGCCACACCAGGCTGCGGAGGGCACCGTCCTGCTGCTTTGATGCCTGCAGCTCCCAACTCGCCTTTGCAGATCAGCCCACTGACACAAGGTAAGATTTTTGTAATTATACTGAAAGAGACTGGTATTTTCTCAAGAAATTCTCTAATGTTTTTAAAATGTTGCTCTGTGCATTAAATCCATATCTGAAGGATGTAGTAAATCAAATAATTCAATGAACAAAGGAGCTTTTTTCCACAGTGCACATGCTAGTGCGTGCAAGGGTGGCCAGCCACAGACTGTGCCGCTTTTTATTCTCTCTGCCCGTGAAGTTGACTCATGTGGCCACAAAGCCAAAGGTGCAGGCTGCCATCTTTAGGGAGTACCGTGAATCCTACCTGACCTATGGCTGGCTTCAAAGTCCATTGGAATAATTAGAAATGTCTTGTGGATTGCCTGTGAGCAGTCCTACAGACCACATGTACTGCAGTAACTTGTGTGCTCTATTGTGCCCTTGAACCAAGACATCATTTCAGTGCCTGCTGCCCCATGGGGGTTCTTCGATTGACTTCAGTTTCTTCATCAAACCTTTACCAAACACGTTAGTGTAGATGTCTTAGAGAGGCTTTTGACCAAATGTGGCAAGGAGTCTGTTATTGTCTCTTTTTGTTTATTGTTTGTACTTGTGTGGAGCATCTAAGGTAACCAAGCTTTGCTTTAGCCCTTCACATTATGGAACAGCAAAAAATATCCATGCCAAGGTAAGTGACACTCACAGTTAGGCTCTGTCTGAACAGCTTTTCCAAGTCAGTGTTCTAATCTTGTAATCCAAACAAATAATCAAAGTGAAAATCCTCTTTCTGTAATTGCTAATCTGAAATACTCAGCCCTCTTCTATCGAATTCAGTAAGGAGGCAGATGATCTTCAAAGGTGTTTCAGCGTTTTAGATCAAGATGGATTTGGGTTTACTGTTGGAGGCGAGGTGGGGGGGAGGATTGTTGTTTTGTTTTACAACACTTAGACATTTGCGTGAGGTAAACTGTCAACTATTAACAGGAAAGTCAAAGACTGCGTTAGAGCAGGAAATAGTCCTTTTAGTTCCACATGCAAAGGCACCTTTTAATGTGGCTGCTGAATTGGATTCATCAGAAGTAAAGGCTAATCCTCCCCTTGACATTTCTGCAGTTAGTTGATTACTTCTCTTCTGAACCATTCACGTAGAGCATTGCAGTTTTTTATACATTCTTTCCTGGAAATGATTAATATTAAGAGGTTTTTCCAATTCCTAATTTAAGCTCTGCACATTAATAATTGAAAGCTTACAAGGTAAAGCAAAAAAAAAAAAAAAACCAAACCTGGCAGAGCACACTGGGAGAAAAAATACCTGTGAGACAAAAACATTTTAAACGCGGTGGCCAGAATTCTCTTGACCGTCATAAAAGCACGTCCTGACATTAGCTGAAGGCTGTTGAGGCGGGAGGGCGAGCTGGAGGCAGTGCAGCTGCTGGTGTTTGTGCAGGGCTCTGGGCTGACATTATTGCAATACTTACACTGCACAGAGAGGTGGAACTGAATGAGGGGACCCACCATGTATTCTTTGCTCAGGAAAAACCTTTTCCTTTCTTCTACAACTTACACAATTTATTTGAATTGACTTTTAAATTGTTTTGGAAGTACTTTGTCCCTATGAGAAGAGTACCTCTGAAAGGGAAATTGTTATTAGTATATATAGTTAAATGCCTATGTATTATATATATGTGTGTGTATATATATATATATATATATATATATATTAGAATGACAGTAGTAGCTAACAGACCCATGAGAGGTCAGAGTCCCACTCTATGTAGACTTAAGACTGGGGAGGAATTAGCCACTGTGCCACAGTTGACAACTCTATGAAGACAGACAAAAGAATCATTTCTGTCCCTATTTTTAGGGAAATTAATGCAAAACAAACATAAGGACTCAGATTTCTGTATGGTACACATCTTTGCAGGCCTTGAAAAGGGATCAAATTTTCAAATTAGTTCTCTCCTTTTGACAAGCTGGGCATAGGTGTTGTGCTGCAGGTACTAGATTAAAAGGTTTTCTTTAAATTGTGGTCCATATTTAACATCAGCCAGGCTCTCTATAGGAAAACAAACACACAAACTCCCATCCTGGAGCTCATACCTGTAAAACCTCTCCAGTGGTGCTGCTGTGAACCAGAAGCAGGCAGCTACTGTGGACCTGCTGGGTCAGTGTGTCCAGTCCTGTGCTACTGCCGTCAGTCCCCTCTGATCACATCTCTAATTTTATCGATCCTCATCTTAAAACTAAATAGGTTCCTCATGGCAAAGCTGTTACCACTTTTTCTTCCTTCTGTTATCTCAGAGAAGGTGGTTAAAGAAAAATCTAGTTTCAAGCTTGACTTTATCTGTGGTTTACTTGTACTTTTTTATTCTTTGTCGGCATAGATAGCTCTTCTCCTTCCCTTATGTTTACCCTCCTCCTTTCTCAGCCCCTGTGTTCAATTTACTGGCAGCAAGTTCAGTTCAGCTTTTCAAAGTTAAATGAGCCTTGTTCGTATGCTTCTTTATCAGGTCACCTCTCCACAGCCCATGTTACTCTAAGAACCCATCTCCCCATCGGTTGCAGGTCAAATAAGTCTTTCCCCAGTTGGGGTGCCAGGCCCAGAAATGGTGTTTGATGACTTCTTACCCAGGCACTGCCTTCAGAAGTGAAAGATCTATGTTCAGTTCCCTCTCTGAGTGAATCTGAATTTCAGATGAACTAGAGACCACACCATGAGGTATTCTGACCTGGTTGTGTGCTTTCAATCACTTGTAGATACTATTTCATTCAATAGAAGAAATTAAAAGTGAAAATGGAGCGGCACTATCCCATAGCACTGCTGAGGGTCTTAAGCATTAGGCTGGTAAGTCATTCACCTTCCTTTTCTGTGTCAGTACTGTCATAACTGAGGAGCGCCCCATCTCTCCTTCCTGTAAGACATAAATCCTGAACCATCTGGAGAGCTTTCTGGTAGATGTGTCTTCCACCTCCCTCAAGCAGAAGCAGGGATTTAACCTGGCTCTCCCTGTTCCAAGGAAAAGACAGATACCACATCAAAGTAACCAGCTTTTCCTAGGTTTAATGGCATCAAGAATAACTGAAAATCGCATGCTTCAGATCAGCCTGGACTGGTTTTTGTTTCACTTCAGTTAGGCCTGATGCATTGGGGGAAAAAACCCCCAAATAATGACCAGAATAACCAACACTGCTTCCCGAGCAGTTTGTTCCCCAACAGCCACTGGGGAAGACTGACTTTCTGCTCATTTGCAGGCTGCGTGATCCCATTAAGTACAGAGAAATGGTTGCGAACAAAGATGAAACACAGCTTCAACATTCACATAGTGGAAAAATGCAGCCATTTGTTAAGAGAACTTGTAGCTGGTTGAACATAAATGGCTGGAGTTGGCTCGTGTGGTTCATATTCTCTTATTACACAGCCTTATTGCAGTAGGAACAATTTGTTGTTTTCATACAAATTGATTCCATGATTACAAACTAGAGATATTGTTCACTTTGGTCAGTGAGAAAACCAGGAGATTGTGAAATGGTATTCCTTTTTTTACGTTTTCTAGGTAATACATTCCCCTAGAAAGTTAGCACCAGAGAAATAATAGCACAAGGTCAGACTTAAACTTGTTATATGAAAATTACACTTGGTAATGATCTGAACTTTAAAAAATATCTGCTTCCCATTTCAGAAATGAGACAGCTCAATTCCTTCCTACGTTTCATTTGTTTTAAGGCAGAAAATGGAAATGGTATCAATTTTTCTGCCAGCATATTAAAACATGTTTTTATTAACAAGTAATTGCTTTGAGTCTTGGAAGGCAGCAGCAGCAGAAAATACTTCTGGAAAGCTGAAATATGTATTTCAGATTCCTTTGAATAGAAATGTAGAACTGCTCCAACAGGGCATTACCCTTCCCTGAGCATAAGACTGGAGTATTTTCTATAGGTTCCACAGCTGAGCGCTTTTTTAAATCTCATTTTGAACTCAAGCAATCTGTGAAGTGAATGCTCATCTGGCTGAAAAGACACCCTGTACTTTTTTTTTTTTTTTTAATAAAACAAGTACAAAATACCTGAAAACATAACAAATTTAAATGAAGTTCAGAGGTAAGTTGGCGTTTGAGCTGTATGTGGAATTGTTTTATTTCTAGTTTTGCACTAGTGTGGATCAGCAGGGAAGGGGGGAGGTTGATCTTCCCTAAGTTAATTTTTTCAGGACATTCTCCTATGTGGGTGTAGTTAGAAGCATGTAAAGTGGATGCAGTTAGAACCACATAAAGGTGCCAGCATATTAGAAAAAAAGTTATTGGTACATGAAACTAAAATGTGATATGATTACATGAAGTGATCATCTAGCTTGTCAAAAAGAAAATGACTTTATTATACCACATAAACACAGTGAAAAGAGGAATAATACCTTGTGCCGATGAACTCTTTGGTCTTATAAAGGAGGATGATGCAAAAATAATGGTTGGAAGCTAAAGTCATATAAAAATCCATTGGAAAGTTGTGTTTTTGTGGGTTTTTTTTAAATGAGGGTGACTGGGACAACCTACTGAGGGATGCGGTGGATTCAGGATACTCACTGGACACGAGACAGTGTCTCTTGATCTGAAACACTGAAAGGGTTACATCTTAAGTTTAATCAAGTACATAGCTGCCATTCCTGCACCTATGAGTTCAAGAAGCTGTTGTGGCAAATGTGCTTTTAAAATGCAGTGACAGGGTTATGGTTGTAAGCAGCTGGACGTGGGGTCTTTGGAGAAGGTATTAAAAATGATGGTTGGGATTTCCAGGAGGGCCCATTTGGATGATGTGGCAGAGTATCAAGCAATATTCAGATCATTTTCTTGGGGAGAGGGGTCTCCCAGGTTGTACTTGGGGAGCCAAAAAAATAAAGAATGTTGACTTACAGTAATAGCGTTGGTGAACAGCACTGATAGTTCTCTTCAGCAAAAGGGCAGAGACAGGGATGGAGGCACAGCTGATTGCACACAAGGGTTGTCGGGGAGGTCTGTACCTTCCAGCAAAGTTTACCAAATCAAGGAGCTTGGCAAAGCCTGAGTCATTTTGGAGCATCATTTGAAGGCAGAAGGCAGCGCAGGGTGGCTGTGCAGGGAATGGGAAGAGGTGGGTGCCCTGCAGCCCGTGCGCTTGGCTACCGTTCCCACTGCTGCGGAGGCTGCCTCCCTCTCTCTTCATGGCGAAGGGGGAGAAAAACCCAAACCACTTGTCCTTCGATTTTCCTTTTTCAGTCAAGCTCCAGGTAGTGATCTCTTTGAAAGATCTGGTGACTGGCTGAGCCCAGGCCCCTCTGAACGCTGACGGTAAAGCACTCACTGACCTTGACAAAGCCAGGATTTTAACCTTGCTTTTTAAACCAAAAGAACGCTGTCCAAACTTAAAAAACCCCATGCAATAAGTGTTTAAGGCCAAGCTATCCCACAGAAACAGTTTCCTCCCTTATCTCCTCTTTCTTAATCCGAAGGTACAATTTTCTTTTAAAAGCCTCTGTGGGCTGCAGCAGCAATTTTGTAATTTGAGGCTAAAAGGAAGCTGGAGTGTTCTAAAGGAGTAAAAAAGCAGTTTAATTAGAACATGGCAAACCTCCCAATAGCTCTTAAAATAGGTCTTTTGGGGAGTATTTGAACCACCTGAAGGTGCAGCTGCGACCTTGCTGGTCTGGATGACCATCCATTCATCCTTAGATTTCTTTAAATTGTCCTGACAACAGTAAAAATGTTGATAAGATTGGAAGCCAGGGTTCACACCTTTCAGACTCCAAATCTTTTCTTACCTGTTCTTCCAATGAAGCACACTCACATTATGGCCAATGTGGGAAAGAAAGCAGATGATGAAAATATACCTTGTAATTGGAATTTAATGACATTTTATCCACAATCCAGCTGAACATGTGTGAGTCCCTCAGTCCGATGGCTCAGCTGGAGCACCTGGATTTGGCAAGGGGACACATCAGCAGAATAAATTCTGAACAGACTGTGTTATTCAAGGAACGAGCGGGACTTCGTGCACTTCCCATTCAGTGGTGAGACACGTGTTCCTCAGCCACCAAATGCTGGTGGGAAGTTTGTGAAGGATACAAAGTGAGGAGGGAGGAAGAAAGATTCCTCTTAAAACAGACGGAACATTTCATATATTGAAAAAAGATGTCTGTTTTGTAGAAAACAGGCTGTTAAGTATGTTTGTTATTTTTAGCCAATAATGCACTTGATGAAAGAGTGTTCTTGATAAGGAACAGCCTCTGATGGGAGGGAGACAGGACCACGGCAGGTAGTTATTAAGACCAGTTTGGTTGGCAGCTGTAAAAGTAAATAGTGGTGCTGCTCTTGGTTAACAAGCAGCAAATGGGGGATTGGACAAACTTTCAGGTCATTAAACAAGTGGAACGTTCGCTCAACATCAAAGTGTTGTTCAGTGTTTAATTTGTACTTAAAAAAAGCAGCTGGCTCTAAGTATTTCTGCAGGTCTTACGCAGTCTCTGTCAGACCTGCCTGGGAGCAAAGCTGGTGCCATAGAGAGAAGGCTTTGTTTAGTTGTTTGTGTGGGTAGGCCTGCAGTGACATCTGTCTCCTCAGACATCACTCTTCTCCCCAGGCTCCACCTTTTCTGTAAAGTCCTGTCATTCAGGGAGCTGGGGACATGAATCTGTTGGTAAGCAGGGGCTGCAGCCGCTGGATTACCCCACAGCGTCCCTCAGGTGGGCATCATGTCCCTCCGGCCAGCCTGTTTCCATTAGATGGCAATGCAAGGACCACTGTCAGTCACACTGCCTGATTAGTATGTTATTGGAGACAGGATGATCACGGAAGAACATAAATTAAAACTTTACAGATCAAAGGTGTAACAAAATTGCAGCTCACGTAAGGCTGTTAGTGGCTTCTACACAATTCGAGTGTCAGCCTTACCCCAAGCCCCAGGCTCCCGTGGGCCCAGACTGCGATTGCCTCCTCTGCTTGGGGATGAGTTTAAGTCTGTAGTCTTTGCATTTACCACTTGTAAGTGTGAACAGAAATCTCTACCATCTCTTTATTGCAATCTAAAATATAAGAAAAGTCATTATTTACATACAACATCAGACTTCCCCTTGATGTTACAGAGGGGTCTTGGTGGTCTCTCCCTCATACTAAAATCTAATTAATCTCCCACCATCTGCTTTAACCCAGAGACTAACAAGGGGAGAAAATGGTAAACATGTTGTGTAGCTTACAGAAAGACTGCTGAAAAAAGCCTTTGTTATAAAGTTGGTCTAGTACTTCAGGGAAAAATAAATTTTTTTATACCTGTTTGTAATACAAATTTTCTATAGCAAAGCCTATGGAACCTTGTGTTATTAATCACCCTAAGTATCCAAACTTTCTTTTTTTAATACTGTGTCTTTTAGCTATTTGGAAAAAATCGTAAATATGTCACTTAAAGGTGGAGGGGCGATCACTTGTGTACGACAGAGGAAAAAAGCCTTACAATTTAAAAAGAAAAAGAAAAGACATTTGATTTCCTCTCACTGATCACACCGCTACAGGAAGATGGCCATCTGATTACTTAGTGCTTCGAGATGGCTAGATCACCCTGTGCTGAGGTTTTTTCTTCTCTCTTCTGCCTCTTGCCCATAACAGAGATGAGAGAAATCATTCTAATAGAAATTCTAGCACTAGTAATAATCAAAGAACTATTCTGTTCTTATTTCAGAATCAAGCAAAAAGTCATTGTTCTTTCCCCCGCCACCCTGTTCTCTGCTCTTAATGTAATGCATTAAGGCCACCTCTCATGTTCTTGTTCATTTTGGGGTAGATCGTGATTCAGGTGATTGATTGCAGGGGGAGCAGGAGTTCCCCTGCTGCATTCAGTGGAGGCACAGGCAGAAGGACACTAAGGACGGCTATTTGTGCAAATTCTTGGGGCTAAATTCAGTCTGTTAGGGCTGGGTTTGAGACCATTTCTTCTCAATACCATTCCCGTTTCTAGTTCAGGGCTGTGTTTATTATCTTTCAGCAACTGCACAGCAGTCAGCCCTGGGGACTGAAGAGAATAATCATTGTGTTTTGATCCTCAGCTTCTTTTCAGAGCTAATAAATAAGTTAGCTGCTAGTTTATATAGCAGTTTGGAAGCCCACACCATTAGAAGGTGTATTTCATTGGCACAGATAATTAGCAAACATTGCCCCAGCACTATAATTTGCTGTTTGTTTTCCCTCTGAAGCAAATAGATATAAATTGTTTAAAAGGGCAAACCTGTGCAAATGAAAAACATCCAGACACCCAAACACCAGCCTCTAGCAATTAAGGAGATATTATTGGCATCCACAGGATTATTGTAATTTTTAAACTATGCAGCTGCTTATGATGACAGTGCTCCCTGGAAAGGCAGCTGGTCACCGGCGTGCCCGCCCAGCAGGCTCTGGGGTGGGCTGGGAATTGCCCATTGCTATGCTGAGATTGTCTTGGAGATCTCTGGCCGGGTTTATCTCTCAGTGCCTCATTATCGCTACTGGTGCTTGCAGGTCAGCCTGTGTTCCTTGAGCTGAAGCTGAAGCCTGCCTGCAGGTTGCAGTGGGTACGGCCAGATGGGAACTGCTCAGTGAAACAGCTTTTTAACTAGAAAGTGCATGTTTGTCAAAATGGAAATTGTTTTGGAGCAATACATCCCTTCCTGTGAATTTCTAGGAGGCTACGCAGCTTGTGACTCTTGCTGGTCCCCACATGCCAGCCTGGCCCCTGGCCCCAGGACCTGGTGCCCCTTGAGGCTGTCGCGCTCGGGACCCTGGAGCAGGACCGCCCTGGGTCTGCATCTGAACCTGCAGGGTGGCACCGCCATGGCTGGGCACGGGCTGCATGGGGAGCAGCAGATGAACAAGGTCAAACCTCTGAAATCCCCAGCCCAGCCTTGGTTTGTCTAACCTCCACTGGGCACTGGAGCCCCTGTTTTACTGGCCTTGCCTCAGATTTTGACATCCAGAAACCAGTCTTTGCATGTGCTTCTATTTTCAAAACTGAAAAAAGCTAGGAGTGGTTCGCATGTGAAATTTTTCTCTGTTGTGGGAGACATTAAAACTCCTGTTTTGTTCTGAAAGAGAATAGTTTCTCTACCTGTAAAGCAGTTATGGCTTTCACACTGAACAGCCATTCCTGCGTTCAGCCAGCTGGCTGGTACCCTGCAGCTGCAGGGGGGGCTGTGCCCGCCGCTCCACTGCTGCCCCCAGGCCAGAGGGACAGAGCCCCTTTGCTCTGCAGCAGAACTGCCTGTATGAGCGACTGTCACCAATGCTTACGCAGCTTCAGCTGAACTGAGAAAGAGACAATAAAACAGCCTCCGGTCTCACTTATAATTACCCAATGGGAAGGAAATTAAAATGACAGTATTTAAGTTTTCACTCTCTCCTGGTGACACTTAGATGTGGGGTCGCACTTGGCAAAGGCAAAGTAATCAGCCAAGAACAAAACCTCGTACAGCCTCGTTTCTTGTTGCAAAGCATTGCCAGTGGGCCATTCAGTCCCTCTTCCCCTTTACACAGGTATGCCATTCATTTTATTAGTCCCTTGTGAATTCTGTTGCAGACAATGACATAATTGAATTTAAGCAAACTAGACTAGACTCTTCTATGGTCTAGTGAACATTTATGTCACTCAAGCACCAGGAGACCTCCGAAGGGGTTTGAGTTTTTGTTCTTCCTTTTCTTTCCTTAGATACTTCCAAAAAATCAAATGTCAATTATGTTTTCTGGAGTAAATAGTTTTAATGGAGCTGCACAGAGATTTGGGTGGTCATATGCTCTTTGTGTGTAACAAAGAAACAGGATTAGTTTTCCCCGAAAGGCAGAGTCACAGAGCTCCCCACAGACACCTCAGGAAATGCTAATTCTTCCTGACTCAGGTGGATAGAAGATTATGACACAAATGGTTATATTAAAAGGAAATATCTCCTCCCCAGAGGAATTTTTTCCTTACCTATAATGTAATACTAACAGATTAACAATCTGTTACTTAGACTGGGAGATCTAAATGTATATCATGTTATACGTTGCTCGGGTAATTGGGAAAGGGGAGCAGGGGATGCTGTGGTTTCCACCTGTTGTGTGGAAAATTGCCTAAGCTGCTAGTGAAGTAGGGCCAGATTCTTGGTGGCATTAATGTCTGTGGTTACAACTGAGAGCAGGAGAAATATGGCTGCATTTAGTTGGCCTTGAGTTGAACTTTGATTGGAACAATCATTTTATTGGAAAGAATGTAAATGTTGGGGAGCTTGTTCTGATGGGTCTTCCGGTCCGTGGGCAGTTCTCAATGCCGTCTGCAGTACCCAAACATCTTTCTTATCCTCAGCAGCACAAAGACTAAAATGAGTCTGCTCAACGGCTGAGGTTGACCCCGAGCATGGAGAATTAATCCCAGGCTGAGTTCAGCTCAGAGCTGAAGTGGCCCAGAGACATAAACAACCTGGATTCCCCGTGACCTTGACATCCTGGTAATTGTGGGATTCTTTCTAGCGAGTGTTTAAGCTTGTGCCAAAACCCCACTGTAGGCAGGCACTAAGCTGTAGTAGGCTCCAAGGAGATGTTACAGTTAATCTTATGTCTAGATTGTTAGAAGAATTAGCATTTAAGAAGGTCTTGTGCTTTTTTCCTTTCTTTTCTTCCTTTCTTTTTAATTTCACTGCACTAACCATGGCTAGATGGCCAAGACCAGGCACTGTGAATCACCTCCCTCTATGGTTTCATTAGCCGAGGCTTTCTCCCTCCACATTAAACATTCATGGTATTTAGAATAGATGTTGCATGCATAGTTCTATTGAAGTAAAAAACAAACTTCCCTAGTGAAGTAATTATGATGTGGGTCACAGGTTTTTATATAGCAACTTAGACGTTATTTAACTTTGCAGCAATCCTGTGCTAGGCCTTTTATCAAGAAAGTCTGTTTGTTTTTAAAAACCCTAAATCAATAAATCCCAATTAAAATCATATGTCAGATAACTAGTATTTCTTAAGATTTTGGTTTTATACCCAGGAGGGTTCTAGCTTACTGATGACATAGGTGTATTTATTTACTGACTAGATCAATACCCTGCTCAATAATTGTTTTTTGCCAAGGTTACAGGCATCTGGCTAGAAATAATTAGGACTGTTTGTGATGATGGATTTTTCTGAAACTTGCTGTAATACCCAAAGAAACTCCTGCCTGGGTGCCTTGAGGCTCAGAGCTGTGTTAGAGGCACAGTCCTGCTAGCCCTGTCTTATAAATAGATCCTGTTAAATTTTCTATGACCTGGCTTCCAAAATTTGCCATCCACAGGGCCACAGTATGTGCCCGACAGCTGATAGGTAGAATCTGATGACATTTACAGCATTTCAAGTTTCATATTCAGTGATATTTGTCTGCAGTGATCTGTGGGAGATGTTGAGGTTTGGTAGTGAGCTTTGACCAGAAACTCTGGAGATTCTGGCTTGCAGCTGAGCTCCGGATGGGGTTCTGTGCCATTGCAAGGACTTTAGGGGGGGATAAAGATCTCCACCTTCTTTCATTTATATTTCTTGACTGCCCTGTGTGGGTCTTAATAAGGGGTGATTACACTGTTCCCTGGAGCCAACATACAGAAGATGGCAAAAGTGATCAAAAAGTAAGTACTGCTTTGAAGCATCATATACTTTGTCAGCAAGTATCAGTGTGAATCATGAGGATGGCTGGTAGATCCCTGCAGTGCTGTCAGAATAAGGCCATCAGCTGCAGAGGTCTCAGCTCCCCAGGGCTACTGTGAGGGGTGACAGACTGGCTGTGAGAAGCAAAGAATCTGGGGAAATGGGAAATCTAAATAGCAGCCAGTCTTTATTTTATGACAGAGAGGCTCTAAGAAAGATTAGATGCTTCTCTGAATTGTAGTTCCAAGAACCTCTTCAAACCAGCAAAGTGAATAAGAACACACTTGGTTTAACCTTAAACACATGAGTACTTCCATTTATTTTTTTACGGCTGACTGATGTGCACTGGGTTTTTTTCCCTGAATAAGGTTCCTTGGTTGTTAATTCCAGAGTACTCTGTCACTCAGTGAGGCTCACTCCTGAGACCTCCTCCTGTTGTCCTTGCAGTGTCCTGGGTCAGAGAGGTCCCTTCCTGCAATGAATCTCCACTCGGCAGAGGTGGTTGTGCCAGCCCACGCCTTCAGTGTGTTTCACGGCTCAGTAATAAATACGTCTGACTTCTGCATCCCATCCTTTCCCCAGGGCATCTGTTTGCCTTTGTGCACAGAAGCCAGCTATACATATTTATTACTGGGATGAAATACTAATTAGGAGATTTTTCATTTGAGTTATACTTTTTATGCTGTTGCTCAGTGTTGTACACAAATATATCGCGAAGTAAACACAACTTGATTGCAGTGACCAAAAAAAGAGAAGAAATATCTCAAAGAGAAGGAATATAGTCTCAAAACTGATTATAGTGATAGCTTTTATCATGCTCTTTCTTCATCCCTTTTCCCGTAGGTTAAGACTCAAGTCATTGATGCAATATCCCAGAAATAACATTTCAGTTTATTCCCAGCCGGCATCCTCAGCTGTGTATTTGGAACTGCTTGCACATAAATTACTGGGAAAGCTTATAGGAGTGTAAAGTATTTTCAATAAAACCTAAAACCTTTGACTTTTAAGCTTGCTCATGATAAACATCCCAACTACGTAAAAACTAGAGCACATCCTCAGAGAACAGAATCTTTCAGTCTTCGTAATCATTTAAAAAGAGAAAGATATCACAGGTGGAATGGTTAGAAATGAGCATCCTCCTGACTGTGAGTGTATCATGGCTGCCAAGCAAGTAGTTGACTTTCACAGATTTAACCCCTTAATTAAAACTGGAGGATAAAACAGAGATTTTATGTTTAAAACATACAAATATATATATACACCCATATATTCACACATTTAGCTACAGGAATTTACATGAAAATGTATTTTCCAAAGGAAATTTAATATCTTCAACAGGAATAGCCATCAGGTTCTTGAATCATTCTCCCCTGACAATATCGTAAACCTAAAGAACTACTCAGACTAAGTGCTTGCTTTTACATGGCTAAATTTAGGTAGGATGATTCACTCTTAATTCAAGAGCCACATTTGCATAACAAGACAATGGCAGTTAAGTGTCAAAAAGCCTAGAGCAGATTTTCCAGCTTCCTTACATCACAAAGCTGTCATTGACCTCTGTGCAACATTAATTCTAGGAAATCAAACTCCGTTTGTGGATATGAAGCATGATGCAAAGATATGTCCCTAAACTTTAGTTTAAATCATACGAACAACCATGTGGCATTTGATTGGTGTTCCAAGCCTGAAAGTGGATGGTAGCATTTGCTGAGGGAAAGAGGACAAGAATCAAGGGGCAATGGTGTAACCCTTCCCGCGGCACAGCCTCTCTCACCACGCTCAGCTGCTCAGGGAGTTTTTGCGCCCAAGGCGGCACGTAGACCATGTCGTGTCTCCTACCTCCTCAGCAGTCTGCTTTCCATCAAGTTTTGAGCCCATTTGTGAACCTTTCTCATTTTGAATCCATTTGCAGTTTTGATTTCTAATATACTGTGGTGATGATTTCCACAGTATAGTTAATAATTGGCCTTCTCAATGTAAGAGCCTGATAAAGGGCTGCTCAGGGGAAGAGACAGGGTGGGAACATAGTACAACGTTGCTGGAATTAGATTGCCACAAAAGCATACTGGGGAGTCTTTAGTTAGGGCCATTCTACAATATAGAGGCCAAAACCAATGCAAATCATTTTTCTTGAAGAAAAGGGAAGTAGAAATTGAAGTTCATGTGCTTTGACTATGTGGCTGGTGTGGGGAGAGACAGTCTTTCTTTCACCCAGTTGAGTTGAAAATCAAAATTTTCTTTGAAGTTTTGCTTGGCATGTCTCCAGTGACAAGGTTCTTTTGTAAAAGCTACTGCAGTCAAACTATGAATCCATTGCCTGATGCTCTTGCTTTCAAAGACTGTCAGGCATCCTCATGGGAGCATGCCTAGTAAAAGTGACACTTTCTCCAGTTAACCAGAAAATAGAAAACCAAGGACAGCCCTTCCTTCCAAAACCAGCATCAATTTCACAGGATGACAACTTATGTGTTTGGAAGGCATTGCTATTTGTGTGTCTGTAGGACTGGCAAAGTCAAACTAATAAATAATCATGAATCCCCTTATGAATGGTTTTTCATCTTTACCTTCTCTGTAACTGCTGCTGGCTTGGTGGCAAACGATGGAGCTGCGATGCAGTTGAGACCTTGCACTTTTCAGCTCTCCAGGGACCGGAGACCCGCCTGGACACCTTCCTGTGTAACCTCATCTGGGTGTTCCTGCTCCGGCGGGGGGATTGCACTGGATGAGCTTTCGAGGTCCCTTCCAACCCCTGACATCCTGGGATTCTGTGACTGAGCAATGCACAGGCACTCTTGTTCTTGAAGTCTTCAGCTTTACTCTTGGGTTCAAACAGTCTCTCTGGCAAAACTGTCTCCTTAGGCATTAGCCTACCTTCAGAGAATGTGTTCAAGAATTCATTGTTTTGAACAAAATAGGCCACATTCTGCGCAGAATATATCTAAACCATTTGCTCTGTGTTTTAAACAATTCAAGAGCTACATGCGAATCCTTGTCTTGGTTTCCAGCTTATTCAGATGTATCAGGAGTTGATCCTCATTCTCTAAGCAGACCAGGAGATGTCCTCTCTGCACCCATCTCTTTCTGGGCAGTTTTGGGGTTGGGTCAAGTTTCCATAACAGCAGTAGACCCTTTTGTAAAGACAGTTGATCTGCTCTGCCAAAAGACTTTGTTCTCACTTTTTACTCTCAGGCTTGCAATTAAGTTTTCTGTCAGGAGATTAGTTGCTCACTTGCCCACCTGAGGTTTGCTCTGGGCAGTAGCCAGCTCTTTGAAGAAAAATGTTTCCTTTTGACTACAAGCTTATCAAGGGTTTACAGCCCTCCACTGTGAGCTTTCTGCGAAGGAGGGGGGGTCTCTCCTGGCACTGCTAAGGATCTCTGGCCAAATGGGTTTTCAGAGGATCCTATGGAGACATGGGGTAGTTTTTGCACTCAAGGATGGCTGGGCATAGGGCAGAGCATAGAAGTAGTAGATGGAGATCAATGTATACATATGCATAAATGTATAGTCACTGTTCACACTGTCACTGGTGCTCATTTCTTAAAAAAGAGCATCTGTTTCATAGCAGCAATATTCTGTAATAGCATTGCCAAGTACTTTTGTGCCAACTCATTTTACAAAACTGAACCCTGGTCCATCCTCTTGGATGGACAGGGACAGTTCCTTTGAGCTCACAGTGAAGGTGGGGAGGGGAACAGCAAAAGGGAGCACACAGTATGTACAACAACAAACAAATTCACTTGCTGCCAAAAGGCAAAAGGTAAAGAACTTTTGTTGAGCAGGTATAAAAAAGCATTTAGTACCTAGTGCTTTTGAAGTCCAGATGAAAAACACTATAAACATCCAAGTTCATGTCATTTTAGTCCAGCATCTGTTTCTTTGGCAGAGAAGTTGGATTTTCCCCAGAAATTGTTTCACGTTACTGAATTAGATCATTTCCCAATAAATATGTAGATGAGAGCACTAAAACTATATGGATTTGTACTTGTCACAGAATAGGTGTTGTCCCAGTGAATTATCATTTACGGATACTGGAAAGATATGAATAAACCTTAAGTCATCTCAGAAATAATAAGGGGTATCAGCCTGTGTCCTTTTAACCTCCTGTAGTGAGCTCAGCTACTGCTTCTTAATACTGAATATTCATGAAGTCATTAAATGAATAATTGGGATACATTTACACTTTATTACTGTTATGGGATAGCCTGAGCACCTTAATAAGATGCTGATGATTCATTTTGGCATGACAGGAAGAGGGTGCAGAGGGAATTTGTCGGTATGACTTGCTAATGCAAAAATAATTGTTCCATTTTCCAACTTTAATGTCAAGAAAGACACTGATGTTTAAGAGTGAATCTGCCTAATAGTCCCTTTCACTATGTGCTAGAGATTTGTACAGAACCAGTGCTCTGCAGTTCACTGTTTCTATTTCTGCAGTAAATGAAGAACTGAGGAAGAGGAGGCAGGAATACTCCCACCCCTCAGAAACTCAGAAATGACTAAGAGCTCCTGTAAATTGCACATCAGTTCTGATGCACTTAATAAATGGGGAGGATTAGATAAGTAATCTGATTAGAATCTAATAGCAATGGAAGGAGCTTTCCATTATACGGAGACCTTGACTCTTGAAATACGATGCAGCTTTTATGGGTCAATTTAATAATATTTGAACTATACAAATATTTGCCATGGCTACATATTAAAAAGTTACATTCCTGTACTATAAGTCGGCTCCATAAATAGATGTGCTATAAAGATATAAGAAGTCTTATAAAGGTAGTAGAAATGAAAATCTAAATGAAAACTAGGCTTCAAACCTGCATTGACTCAATCCAGTGCGCTTATTCTTGTGACTTGAAATCACGGTCATCTCCCCCATGGTGTTTTTCTGTGCACTACCACTGCTGTCCCTGTGGCCACAAGGTGTCCCAACTGGCCTGGAGAGCTTCCCTTGTGTGGTGTGTCCAACCTGGGCTGGCCTGGCCTCCTGCACAGCACCTGTGTGTGCTGCAGAACCTTGTGGTGCATCTGTGGCTCATCCAGTGGGGTGAGACTGTATCTTGATTGCAGAGGGGAAGAAAGTTGCTGCTGGAAGAAGATGGCCTTGGCGGTAGATATGGGTGTGAGGAGCCTCTTCAAGATCTTGTCAAAAAGAGGTGAACGTAGGAGATGTAACACACAGAGAAAGGCAGATGCCAGCCTTTAGGCAGCTCGTATACAAGAATTTCCAGACCATGTACTCTACATCTGGCAGACGGTTCCCATTATATGTCTTTGATAAATAGTACTTATTAAAGAGTTAGAAATTTCTCCTTCCCCAGAGAAGCTACTTCATACATTTTTCAATCTTTAAGCGAAATGAAAAAGATCAAGGAAAAATCCCCCATTCAGCTTCCCCTGATGAGCCTCCAGTTAAGATTTTCCTGAACTATATGCATTCTTAATTTGCTGTAGATAATGTCTACCAGATGATAGTACCAGGAGCAGAAGTGGAAATTAAAGAACAACAGACTTGGAACAGACATTATTAAGCACTTTTTCATGAAGAGAAACATCAGTGTGTTGACTTTAAGGCAAGGCTGTCAAGGCAAGAGAAGCCAACTGAGGTCATGCAGAAGGGCTTTAGTTGGACACTTTCTGGAGCAGGTTTGCCATGCAGGTGTGTGTGGGGTAGATGCAAAGCTCCCCTTCGCTGGGTCCCAGAGTAACTGTAGTAAAATACCCTCAGCAGAACTAAAGCAGACATTGCATCACACCTACAAAGCAATGTCGCTCCTCGGAGAGGGGCAGGTAGCCAGGCTGGGTTCCCTGTGGGTGACAGCAATATCTTCTTCACCTGAAGCACCGTGTGAGTTTCTCATGTGAACGTTTTCAGGAAGACAGAATGTGATTTGTACGTTGAATTTGTCTAGTTAGCGATGTTGAAAGCCCGACGTATGGGTTATTTTCGTCTCGCCTTCCCCACTATTCATGGTGCTTATGTGTGGAACAGCAGTGGTGGTGCTATATATCATATAAATCTAAGATTTCTGGAGGAGTTTTCAATCTCTGTGGTTTTGGAGAGATGATCTGTACAGCTTTTCCAGAACATGAAAAAAATGGCCTAGAATGCGATGTGTTTTAGTGAATTGCTAAAAAAGCAGAAAAGAATATAAGAAAATAACAATAAAACTCTTCTTGCCACGTAGTGAGGCTCATCAACAGCACTTACGTGGCTTTGCACAAGGATTTATCACATCATCTCTTTCATAGATGAGGAAACAGAGACTTACAAGAAGAAAGTCTTTTCCAAGGTCAAGTCCAGAATTAGTGGATGAACGAAGGGTAGAGTGTAGGTCTTGATTCAGAACTCCATCCAGGAGGCCTCAGGCCAGCGTGAGAGGGTTGGAAATGAATGTTTTAGCAATTAGAACACGTAATTATTTTTTTCTTATATATTTAGGGAAAGGGCTAATTAGATTAATTTTTCATTATTCTTTTTTCCTATGACATGAACATTTCTATAGGGGTCCAAGCAAAATATTCATTGCATTTGATTTGCAACAAAACATTGCATTAATTTTGTGTGGGCACTTACTGAAAAAAGCATATTGAAATGAAAACTGGAACTTCCAACTTGCTTTGAAAAGAAATGTTCCAGCTTTTAGGAAGATCACAGCATTTTGAGTCTGGCTTCCTGAGGAAGAAAATCTTTTGCTGTATCCTGCAAAATGGCAAATGATGTGTGTGCCCACGTGTCCAGGGGCCGGTCTGTCCTCGGGCACTTTTGAACTGTGCATCTTTCAACTGAGAAAATTCGATGATCTGCCTACAGTTAATCAGTCAAGTGAGCAAATGTGTTCCTTGTTTTTACTTTGGCAAAATAATGGCTGGTGCTGAACCCTATGCCTGCTTGTTCTAACATCCTCCTTATATTGCAGCTGAAATTAATCTTAAGGCAATCTCTTCTATTTCCAAATGAAAATAAAATCTTCATATTCTGCAAAATGCAGCTATTGATCTGGCTCCAGCCAGAGAAATCCTTTTGAAATGAATTCCCAATAAAGCAGCAAAACTTACCGCTATAATAAGTTTACAGTGCAAAACTTATTTGACAATGCAATAAAATATTATCTCAATTGCAGGACAGATTTGAGGGTACTTGTTAAACGAGGCAGTGTTTCCTCTTCCCAGAAATTCCAGTGCCAATTTAGATGCAAGTTTGTTCAAAAAATATCGTTTTGGTGCAAGGTTATCCTCGTGAAAAGTTTACAGCAGGGACTGGAGAAGCAATTATTCTTTCCAGGCTATCACTTATTTCTACTGTAACTTCTCACAATGGCAGAAAGCTTCAGTACTGGAAAAATTAGTGGATGGACTGAGATTGAATTTAGTTTTAAAATTTATATTAGTAACTTTGAAGTGATTTTTTGGAAAAAAATTAGGTTTGTCAACAGTATAGTTACATGTTAAAGAGAAACATCCTAGCATTAGAAAACTTATTACCATCGTCTGGATTTTTTAAATAAAATATTCATAAAGCCAGATCTGAATTTCAAAAAGAAAAATAGCCTTTAAATTCTGAAGTAATATATTCTCCCTTCTCATTAAAAGGCAGAAATCTATCTTGGATCTTATATGCTCTTCCTCATTACAAGACTATTTATATAACAGTCTGATAGACATCAGCTCTTCTTGGGCTTACAGTCCTTGAAAATAATATAAAATACTTTCCTCGCTGTTTTAGCCTATATATCTAATTTTTCATTATTTATGACACACAACAGCTCGACTCTCAAGGTCGCACTCCAAAGAAGTCAAAGCACATTTCTTTTTAGGTTTTGTTTTATCTCAGAATTCCAATCAGCTGAAACAAAAAAAACACCACAGAAAATACAGTGAAGGCAATCAAGAATATAATATGGTTTCGGTAAATGCTTTTCAAGGGTGGAGAGTTACTGAGGAGCTTTTTAGCTAACGCTTTACTTTAATGGTACATTTAACTAATGCCAAATTGCAATGGGGCTCAAGTGAAAGTCCGTGTGATGTGCATGTAACTACCCAAGAAATTCATTCTGACAGTTCTTTTTGCAAAACTGCTCTAAGACAAAAGGAGACCTTGGAGCTCTCCCTGCTTTGTATTCTGAACCTGTCTTCCGAGCAGCGTGCCCAGGCATTAATCCTGGGAAAGGTTTCATCTCAGTGCGTTATTCCAGCAGAGCAGAGCTCCTGGTGAGGCAGGCAGGCCAAACCGGTCCTGCAGCCGCTGTCACTTGTCAAAGGTTTGCCACAGCGCACCAAATTGTGACCCTGTTGGCAGTTTGAGCCTGCACCAATCACGTTTCTATGGCAGGTGGAGGAGGACAGGGGACATAAAGTCCAGTAGATGGTAAGGGCTGGCTTTTTAGGAACAGCTCTGCAGTTTCCACCCACACTCTATGTTCTCTTAACAGCAGAATTAAATAGAAAAATAACTATGGAACATTCTCTGGAGTTTTGGAAATTTGTATCAGAGATGTGAACTGGCTTGCGGCACAAGGTAGGTTTTACTATTGTTTAGCCAGGGTGGAGCTGTGGCATTGCAGAATACAGTCACGTCAGCAGCCATCACTTGGCTTGTTCAGTGCAGAGCATGCTACAACTTCCCTAGAACATCCTACAGACTCCACATGTTCAGGATGGAAATCAAACCACATTTCACTGCGCACCAGGAACAGGCCCTTGTGTCTCCCGCATGACCTCTCAAAACAGGATGGTGGCACCTCTGACCCTGTCACGGCTGGCCAGGCATTACAGGCTTGGATTCAGAGCAGGGTTTGCACTATTCGTACAATGAAGTCAGGCATGGTGAGGGATGGTGTGAGCACTGCCTCAATACAAATCATAAAGAAAAAATTGATAATTGGAAGGGCCAAGCATCACGCTTGCATTCAGCACTCTCCAAAGAATGGGAACCGGACATGAGATTTTCTTCCAAGGCCCTGCAGTGGCTAAAGCCACATGTGATTGTGTGCCCAGCAATGATGCTGGTAGCAATGTGCCAGAAAAAAACAGTCATCCTAATTCCTAGTCATTAGAGACTGGTTTAATTCTTAGGCATGACCCACGGTATAATTTCTAAAATAAATAAATAGCTAGGTAAATAAATACATTAAATCAGTTGTAATCATCCATATAAATAACCCATTGCTCTCTTTGTCTTAAAATTTTATGCTAGCATAAGAATGTGTTGTGGACTGCTGGCAAAATGCTAAATATTCAGAATTACCTGATTGTATATTTATAACTTGGAACACTGTATGATTTATGCCATCTACTATCCACTTAAAGGCTTCATCATTCATTTGTTTGTCTCTTTTACCTTCATGTCTGAGAAGGGCATAAGAATGGTACCATGGTAAAGAGAGATGCCCTTCCTTCATCTTGGAGGATGCTCTGGCCTGAGCTGTGTCTGAGCTGGATTCTTCCCTTGCTGAACATCAGCCTGCAGCTCTTCTAATGACTAGCATCTCAGGTACCCAGTGGAAATTAGATGAGAATTTGGCCGTCGCATCCAAGTGCTTCATATCTATCTTTTCTGAATATGTTATTACTCTAATACAAGGGGTATATTGCAGTTCAACACCTTATCTTCAGAAGGAGTCCCATAACACTCCCTGGCAGTTATGCAGTACTGCTGCCCATAATTCAGTTGTGTCCTACTAAACACCTGCTAATGGGGTTGCTTTGAATTTAAATTCAAAACAGGTCTTTTACTTCTGCTCTTCATCAGTAATAACCTGTGCTTATGGCAAAGAAACCAAATAGATCGTATGTGAGAAAAACAAAGCATATGGTGCTAGGACAACTTTATAGGGACATCAAACTCAGTGACTTCAAGAATTTGTTCCTTTATCTATCTCAAAATCTGTTTTCATTGTATTACATGTGTATTTTAGCTGTATGAGACTACTCTTGTGACTTCTTCCCAAAGCCTATGGTTCCCGTGCCATACATTTTTGTCTAGTTAGAACAACGTCCCAGTTTTGTATCTCACTACAGGTGGATAGATGATGGCAAAGCAGTGGATGTGGTCTGTCTTGACTTCAGTGAAGCATTTGTCACAGTCTCCCACAGCATCCTCACTGCTAAACTAAGGAAGTGTGGACTGGATGATCGGGTAGTGAGGTGGACTGCGAACTGGCTGAAGGAAAGAAGCCAGAGAGTTGTGATCAATGAGGCAGACTCCAGTTGGAGGCCAGTATCTAGTGCAGTGCCTCAAGGGTCAGTACTGGGGCCTATATAATTCAATATATTCATCAGCGACTTGGATGAGGGAATAGAATGTACTATCAGCAAGTTTGCTGATGACATGAAGCTGGGAGGAGTGGCTGACACACCAGAAGGCTGTGCTGCCATCCAGAGACCTGGACAGGCTGGAGAGTTGGGCAGGGAAAAATTTAATGAACTTGTACAGATGCCATCAGCTAAAGCCCTGTTTGTCGTCTTCAGCCTTGCACAGGGACTGGGGAACTGGCAGCCTCCAAAGCCTTGTTTCTTGTTTATCTCTTTTCTCACCTCTTGCTCTAAAATGTCCCACAGGGGTTCAACAGGGTGCCTGTTCTCTAGCGCCATGTCTTCCACTTGTGAGGGATTTAATGATGCTTCCTGAGAGTTACAAGCTTTCTGTGGACTACAATGTGTGATCCCAGACCAAAAGGCCTTTTAGACTGAGGCTGCTGTGGGACTCTGGTGACAGATCACCAGCAGGGGAAGAGACCCTGGTATGAAGGGCAGGGATAGAAATATTTCCCAAAAATGGTGTGTGGGCAGGGTGCACATTTTCATCTAGGGAAACAGGGTAGGACACTGGGACATGTTGTGACAGGTCCTTGTTTGGCAGTACATACTTTATACCATCTGCATACCCTAACTAATGAAATACCATTCAGAGCATGGAACAAGAATCTGGTTGCCACAGTCTGTGGGAAGCCATCCAGGTGACAGAGGGAAGCTCTGCAGAGAAAACTAGGATGGTCATTTATGGCAATTAAATGACTATGTTGGGGATTGTTCACAAGCTGTTTATGCAATGCATCTTCCTAAAAATCAAGGTAACTCTGGGCAGTCACTGGCTGTGTGAACATGTACCTGATGGCTGGGATCAGTGCAGAGTCCCTGATCCTGAAAGCAGAACAGACTCTGTTCTGCTCATTGAAAACTGCTGTTCCCATTGCCTGGATAGTCCCACTTGTAGGGGTCTGAAAAACTTCTTAACCCAAGTGTGGTGCTACGTGGTCACTTGCGGAGCTTTATATTGCTGCAGAGATCTGTTTGCATTTGCTAATATATCTTTATTCTAATGCACAAATACCAATACTTTATATTATGTGGCACCTCCCACTCTGAAGTTTCAAGGCCATTTAGTACCACTAGCTAACCAAGAAGGTAACCATGTATTTGGGAAACCTGAGGCTTTTGGCATTCAGTCATCTTGCCAAAGTCAAGTGGGAAATGAATGCCAGAATTAAAGCAGAATCGAAGGCCAGCTGCTAGCCCTGCCTCTGGTCGCCACTCTGACTGTTAGCTGCCTGCTAACAGTGTGCAAATCCAGGCTGGATGGGTGATGTCTGCAGTGCTGTTAGCTTCCCTTACCACAGGTACCAAACATACTGCATTCTGGCAAGTCACAAAGTCAGATTCAACCTGTGTCCAGCTGTGATTTTAACTGGCAGCTTTTGCTAACAAGGGAGTAACAAGACACAGTGCATCACCGCATGTATGTGGGGTCACTGGTGGTGCACTTACCTCATGGAGATCAGCCTTCTTTACAGGTGGAGTTTTTGTTGACAAGATGTTGTCTGTCTGCTTTGAGCTGATAGTGGTTGAGGCCCAATGCAACTTGGAAGGGAAAATAAATGGAAAGATGAGACTTTTAGTTAAAATAACATTTTAAAAAGGAAGACGGAGTTTCAGTGATTTGTAACGAGAATTGTGACACGGAAGAGAGGTCACCCTGAAAAATTTAAGTACTTTTAAGCAGGGTTTAATTTGTACAAAAGGATCTGCAGTGCACCTTGAGGCAGTGGAGCCATAAATCATGCCTTTCCAGGGCTCATTTATCACCACAATTCGCCCCAGGATTTGGAAAAGGAGGTAGAAGCATTCCAGCTGTTTCATGCAGCAAAGTGTCATTGATAAACGTGAGTCTCCAAAGTAAACAATAAAATATCAATTATAAGTAAGACGTTTGCAAGGAGGCTGCATAGAATTAGGTTTTCTGTGCATTGCAAAGCTGTCTAGATAGTGTCTCCTTCCTCACCAGTGATATTGATTCCTCCATGCTGGAGCAGTTCTTGCAGCTGAAAACAGGTGACCCAGACTGCACTTCCACTTTCTTATCAGTAGCAGGCGGTCAAGGAGTCAGTGAGGCTGGAGCAAGGAGCCGGTCATGCCGTCCTTCTGTCCTTGCCATGTGCCTGGTGGTGCAGCTGAAGCCAGCATTAATGCTCATAGTCATTTGCCATTGCAGAGGTCCCTCCCTTTTGAAGCCTAACATTTTCTCAACGAGTCTGCACCCCCTTCCCAGGGAGGCAATGATTATGAAATTAATTCAAAATATGTGCACTCAGATAAAGCCACTGATAAGCAAACTACCTTCTGGCCGCTTGGGTCAGGCAGTGCTGATGTTGCTGCCCCTGCAGATGCCAGCTCAGGCAGAGCCGCGCCGGGCAGGTGATGTGCTGGTGGTGAACCGGGACCTACCCTGCTGCAGCAGCTGGGGGTGACGTCGTGACCAGATGTGCCCAGGAACCTGCTGAGCACGGCATGTGACAGCCATTAATCATTTGCAAAGCTGCTGCCGACTGCAGTCATGGAGAGAGCAAAGGGGCATTTTGAATTCACTTTGTTGCATACAGTAGTTAACATGGAGGAGGGGGATGCCTCACTATACTAATTTTCCAAAGTTATGTGCAGGAATGTAGCTACATAATGAATATCGAAGACTTTAATAGCATCTCATGTGACTAAATCACAGCATAATGCCTTGAAGTTCCATGTATCCATACATTCGTACAGCACCCAGCACAGAGAACTCCCACTTCTTATATCTCAACAATAATAATCCGAGAATATAAATTCAGTCAGAATAGTTTGTGACATTTTCTTCAGCAAAGGCTTTTTATGTTTATCCCAGGTGCTGGTTGCCATTGCATGCTAAAATCTCCTGTAAATTCCCTGCAACTCATTTAATTTGTAACACTGTGTAAGCACACAGGGTGAGAGGAAATGCATGGTGAGGCGAAGAGGTTTAATGGACGTAAGATTGGTGCAGTAACTGTAGGAAGTGAAGCTGTTTCTACTGTTCAGTGCCTGGAGGTCTGTGTTGAGCAGAGTCCCACAGTGGCCCGTGCTGCAGGCAGCCCAGCCAGTACCCCCCACCGCAGCACTGGGGCGCAGGAAAGGACTTTCCCTGAACAGTTCTGGCTGTGTTGGGCACTGGAGCAGGGTGCTGAGCCAGTGGCAGGGCCATGGCGAGTGCCAGCCTGGGCTCGCTCTGTGATGCTGCCTGGAGTCCACTGGGTGCCCAGTGCCTGTGTCTGTGGGTCAGGTGCACCTCTGCCTTTGCACACACACCAGGAGGAGGGCTCTTCTCTGCCGCTCTTGTTTCAGGTGGCTGAACTGTACACTCACTGACGACTGAGATGCGAGAAGGCTCATTCCCTCCCCAGACCCACGCCTGCGTGGAGAAACACTGTTCTAGAGACACGCACTTGAAGAGGACAGGGCTGTGCCAACCTTGCTGTGGCTCTTGGTTTCCTGCCTGGAAACCACAAGTGAGCAGCCACCCAGGGCTACCTTCCCTTCCCAGAACTTCTCATAAAAGCCAACCAGTGTGCCACCACCCTGCGTCAAATATGCAAGCACAACCTGCCCCTGATGGTTTGAAGAAATCGATAAATAAGATTCAGCCCAGCAGATCAGCAGTGACCCACCCCTGAAGTGCCTTGCACTGCCCATTTAAGAGACAATGACGTCTCTAGCCAAGATTTCTTAGGCATCCTCTCTGAAGAGGTTTGCCTTATGCTCCTCTCCCACTATGAGAGACATAAGCCCAGCGTAATACCACAGCAACAGTTCTCTGAATTGGTGTTGGTACAACAGAGCAGACTGTAAATCCAAGCAAAATATCCAAAGTCATTTTAGTAGAAAAAAGAGAAAATTAATCATCAATAGATAATAAGAATCCTATAGACTTGTCTTAGTATCTATTTGCTCTTGGGGAATTCAAGCCACAAATTATGGATGAATTCTTAATTGCAAAGATTTATGATAAAAAAATACAGTAGTTTCTCTTTAATTGCTTGCAAAAATTCATTAATATTGTTAAGCAGCATCATTTTTCAAAATGCTTTTGGACATTATTTTTATTAGGCATTATTGTATTGTAGGACTATTTATGTTTTGTGAGCAATCTGCTGCATTATTAGTTAAGCTCATTAGCCTAGGTGACTGAAGGCAGACTTTGCTGCAGAAAGCTGCTCTGCCTGCAGCTTGTTTCAGTCCAGCTTGTCTTGGGTGCCTTCTGCTGGCCAAATAAATCCAGCCCATTTTCAAGACACCATTGTTTTATGGTGGTACTGAAAACCGTAGGAAAATAGCAGAAATTAATAGTGTTTGGTTTTTTGTTAATATATATTTTCAGTGTTAGGTGGATAGTGAAGCTGTGTTTGACTCTCTTTTGCTGCCATAGTAGTTTCAGATGAGGTCAGGGCTGCTTTGCAGCCAGCGCTCACCTGTGCTGCCTCAGCCTGAAATACATGTCTTGGAAAAGGGAAAGGGAGGAGCTGCAAGGTAATGATTTGGGCACAGACCACTAAAGCTGTGCTCCCAGCTGCTCTTATGATGCCTTCTAATGCCTGTAAACAGTCTCTGATTTGCAGACTGTGATCCGAGTGCACTTTTCAGTGCTGGTCCATGCAGCCACCTGAAGTACAATGTCGTCACCCTTCACCGTGGGCTCTGAGAGATGTTGAGGTTCACATTCAGGGCTACATGGTTGGGCCACCCTGCAGCAGCTCATTGCAGAATCTTTGATACAGCTGTATTTCTGGCACCGAATTTGTCTGACAAGAACCCTTAGTCTTGACAGAGAAGCTTTTCATGTGGTGCACAGGGACTGCAATTATCCCCCTTCAGCTCAGTAAAACTCTGCCCCACCAGATGCATCGTTTTGTTACAAACGACTGCTGCAGTTCAAACTAATCAAGAATGAAACATGTCTGATTTTTCAAGCCTTTTAAACCTGAGGGAAAGTGCATTTGCTGCTGGTTTATTAATTTATCAACATCTTGTGAAAATGCCTTGTTTTCTGTAGCAGCCATCATTCCTTCTCCTAGAAGGCACAGGATGCATAACCACACCATGTAGCTAACCTGAGTAAATAATAAATAAACAAGGCAGAATTCAGTAATTTAGAACACTATCCTCAGAAAGGATTAGGTAATTTCAGGGAAATCAGCTTGGTTAAATGTGGCTAATCCATGAGAGCTAAGCGCCTTGGTAGCTTTGATCTGTTTCAGCAAGACAGAAAGGTCCCAGGCTCAGCACTCCCTGTGGGCAGCACAGAGGGACCAGGGATGGGGGTCTGGGGCTCCCCCAGGTTCCCCCAAACACCAGCCAGGCTCACAGCTGCACATCTTCACCCTGCCCTCTTCACACCAGGGTTTTTCCTTATTGTTCCTCAGGTCCTCATTTGGTTTACTGTTGGGCAGTCCTAGTCAGTAGGCCAGGTTCAGCTTTGATGTGAACCGTAAAGCAAGATCACAAATATCAATTCTTCTGTGTCTATGCTATCAAATCACTTCTGCTTGAGTTGTAGGGTCTCAGCATCTCACTGAATTTGGCTGGGAGGTTATACAAGCTATTTGTTAGTATGGAATTTTAGATAAGATATTAAAAGTAATTGCTTTCTAGCTTTCTCTGAATTATGGGTTAGGAGACAAAATGGAAAACAAACTACCCCAACATTCCCAAGCCCTCCTCATTAAACAGTGTCTTGGAGTATTGTCTCCAAAGCCAACCTGAGCCTATATCCTCCCAGCACTAGTTCCTAGCAGACACGTGGACATCTAAGAGGCAAGAACTGGAATCAGTTTTATTAGCCTTCTTCATTGCTTGTTAAAAAGAGTTGTACTAATTTATTCAGCAAGGTGGAAGCCCAGATAGGCCCAGCTGACTCAAGGTGAAACTGGGACCATTGTAGCTGATGACAAGGCTATGTAAATTCTCCTTTCTTTTCTAGCTGGATCCCCCTGTGCTGAGGTTTCCCAGCCTCCATTTCTCATCTGGGATGTTATTTGCCCTTTACAAAAGGCTCTCACTGCCTTAACTCCTGCATGGGATTGGATTTGAGCCTGAGTGAACCCTCAGCACTGCTTAATGCTCCAGATCTGGGGCTTTTTTGGACTGGCCTGAAAGCTATGCCCAGCTGTGCACTGGTGATTTTCTCTGGCTTAGGCAACTCCTCCCAGATGTGTCCTTTCTTGTCAATGAACTCTCATTTTCCAAAGGCAAAAGGCCAGTACATCCTTATCCCAGCAATTTAGCCAACCTCCTGCAGGTCCTGATGCTCTGCTGCAGTCCGTTATCTTCCCTGTTTTCCTCTTCCCATCATTCTCAGGGTATAAGTTATTGATTATTCTGCCAGGGATTGCTAAAGCAGAAAATTTTGATATCTCAAATGAAAGTGCGTATCACAACTTCTTTATTGAACTGCAGCCAGATTATCCACAACATTTTTCTGCTATATGTGAGCAAGGATGACTGCCATCAGGCCTGACAACCAGTTGTAAAAAATAAACATAGCATGCTTCTTTATCTCATCCTAGACAGAGGCTATGGCCAAATTAAACCTGACCTTCATTATTAACGAGGTCTTGGAGCAGTCTGTTCCAGTTCTGTCCTCTGTGTTTCCATAATTTTTCAGTTCTGGTTAATAGCCACATTACAATGAGGTGGTTGTTACACCAAAATAGTAACGGCTGTTTTCACAGAGGTACCCGGCTGTATTCCTGCATCACATTCACTGGCTTGTGCAGCACAAAGCACGAACAGTCGCTCCCGAGCCCAGGGCATGTTTGCAGGATCCTGAGCGGATCTGGGGAACGGCATGTGCAGCATCTTCTATATATTGAACTCCAGGCGTGGCAAGTCAAATTTTGGCACTTCTGATGCAACCCAAAGTTGCTTTTGAAAAGCTCCTCTGAACAGGATCGACTGATTCAGTTCAGTAGGAAAAGCTGGAGAAGTGACTTTGGTGCTGCCACTTGCCTGGCTTACCCGACTGTCCTGACTGGGATGCAGGGGCTGTCAGTGCAAACCCAGCCTCGGCTCTTGCTCTGAAGCGGTCACTGTGCTTTAGGGGCTTGTCTGAAGGTGTACAAACTCCTACTTTCTAGTTTCCCAGCTGCATTCTCTACTATCAGTAACACATACTAAGTGTAATTCCAAAGCAAAAAGAGTGCTATGTTAAGAATAACAGTGCTTGGTCTGGGGGCAAAGAAGCAGCTTGTGCATTTGCTTTAAAACCAGAAGAATAATTTTAAAAAATCTTGACTCATTTTAAGTGGTGACTTTCAGAATTTATTCCACAAATCAGAGGAGATATCTTGGGTGTTTGACAAATAATTCCAAGATTAATACAGATATACATCCCTGAGTGCAAGGACTTTAATCAATCCCTAATCTCCCAGAGAAGCAGTTTGACTTTACCTGACAGCATTGTGAAAGATGATCTGCTGCTATGTGACTAGTATAGCAATAGCAAAAGCCATTTCCTCTTTTTATTCAGTTTTTAGTATAGATAGCCCACAGTTCCTCAAAGACACATTCAGAGCCTTCCGATGAATACAGGAGGCTTTGGATCAAGCCCTTGGATACTTTTCCACTAATAAATTAGACGTAATGAAGTACGTGACAGCCCTCCAAGTCTCTGCAAGTCCTGAAGGCCCAGCAGTGAAGCATAAGACTGAAAACACACCTGAAAAGGAGGGAGAACAAGCAGGGAACAGGGAGCTGGCAACTGGAGCTACCTAATCTCTCCACTCTCAAGTCCTTTGCTTTTTCCTCACTCACAGAGGACAGCTGCCCTCCTCTTTCATTCTTCACAAGTCGTTTACAGCCCATTTAATTGGCTGCCAGTGGCTCTTGCTATTACAGGTGTGGGTTAAAGCAAGACAAATTGTTTTCATACAGCCTGTTCATGCATAATCTGAAAAAGATTTAGAGCCAAACAAAAGCAAAGCCGTATTGGCCTAGACCAGAGGACACGTGCATGCAGGAGTACAGCCGTGCAGCCCCAGAGCAGCAGGTACTCCCGGGGTCGGGTCCCGTGCTGAGGGCGGTGTGTTCCTGCGGGGTTTTCAGGGCTCACTCTGGCTCAGCGGTACCAGCACCTGCCCTGTCTGCTCCTGCCATTTGTGTGGGGTCACCCACATAAGCCTGGGTCTGCTCTTCACCGGGCAGCACAGCAGAAGGCGATAGATGTTACACAGCATTGTTTGGCCACTGGGCTAACCCAAGGTAAACCACTTGCTTTATTAACTATCTAATTAAAATGAGACTGTAACATATCATTCTGTACAAAAACAGTAACAAAAATAGAACAGTTAGGCAGCTCTGTAAGAGGAGGTTGTTTAAAACTCTGGCATATTTTGCCTGATGAGCTTCATTAATAACGCACCAAGAGAACTAACATATCCTCTGATGAGACACATGGCAGTGACTAAAAATTTAACAAAATGTTAATAGAAGTTCTATGTATTGGCTTATTATATATTCTTATATAATGGTATATATTATTTATTGTCTATTAATATATTAATATATAAGTACATTGATAAAAGCTTTATACAATAGCTAGAGGAGCCAAGAAAATAGCTGTTAATAAACATTTTCACTTAGGTTTGGTTCACTTTGATTTGGACTGTGAAACTTAAGATATGCCCACAGCAAAACACACTAAATTAATAGATACATATACTTACATTTTGACCATGCAACATCCAAAGTATATGTGTAACTTTACCTGCTATGTGTATTTCCATTGAAACCAAAGGGATGATTCAGTGTGTATAAATTAAGCCTACAGCAATGTAACAGCATTGTGAATGCTTACTCTTTCCATCTTTTATGATCATGGCTACCTGGCGCCATTGTGCCTAGCATTTTACATGATTGAGAGATTACTGAAAATAATTTATCATTTAAATAGAGAAGGGAAGGGTGACCAGACATAAAAATAGGGGAAAAAAAAACAAAGCAAAACTAGGAGAAAGGAAGTGTCCAGTGTGTCCGTCACGCTGCAGGGACAATTGCTTTGTACTAGGGCATGTGGCATTTGCATCTGCAGATGCTGCTGCAGGAAATGCAGGAGTAGTAAGAGCTGCTGTACCCTGAGAAGGGGCCTGGTCCTCTGTTTGAAGAATCCTTGTACATGCCATTTTTGTGTGGTAACTCATATAAACCTAAGTCTGAATTTCAAAACCATATTTTACTGAAAAGGATTTCTGAATTTAAGAGCCAGTATTTGTCAGCTGAAAGGATGTGGATAGATCCATTTTAATATCCAGATTTGTATGCTATGAAAACAGGAATATGAGGTTTTAGAACAGTTAGATTAACAGATATATTTTCTTTAAATTTAAATATCCAGATTCTGGTCTGAGTGCAAGCCAGGGGAAGTTACTGCCTTGAGAAACCGGTTAGTGACTGAACACAGGATTTTGGAACAGAAGTGCCAGGATCTCCCATGTAATTAGAGCCTTGCCACTGTGCCAGGGGAATGCTTTGCAGCAAACCTGAGATTATATACGCATATTTCCAGCAGATTGGGAATTTGCATCACCTGTCCATAAACCACCACAAAACTAATAAGGAATCGAACCTGATGTCAGCTATGGCCGCTATGTCACTGTATCTGAAAATACAGCTCTGTTGTGCCTTGACCTTTTCTGTTTGGAATTTGGATTTTCCAGCCCCTCTAGGAAACATAAATAAATAAATCTTTTCCCCCCGTGCATGCTCATGACATCAAATAATATAATAAAATGAAATCTCTCGTCTTCTATCTCCCCTTTCAATATTTATTCTGGAGATTTATTGTTTTCCTGCCTTTTCAGACTTCAAGGTTTCCCTCTGATAGATCACCTCACTGTGGAGCATTTCTCATGCTCTCCATGCAATACCTCTCAAGCTATTATTTTAAAATGTAGTTGGAGCTGCTTTAAACTGAAGACAGTGCAGAGTTTTTATTTTTCCTTTCTAGTTATGCTGGAGCTGCTTCGTGAACATTTCAACTCAGTTTTTAATCAAAATATTGTTTACATTTAATAGTGATTTCATCAAACACCTCAAGACCAAAAAACTTCTGTATGTTTACATATGGGTCCTGTTCCCACAGGGTTCTGATATTGTTATGCTGTGCTGAGCTGAGTTCTCAGCTGGCATGAATGGAATGTGTTTTGGGATAGAGACAGGCTGACTTAGACCCTGTGAGTATCCAGTATTGTGATGAAAAATCATGAGGTTGAGTGCACAAGCATTCAAGAGGAAGAGCTTTAATTTTACTTCTGTGCTGTGAAGAGTTCCACAAAGTCAGTTAAAGCTATTACACAGTTCAGAACATGTGTGTGTCAATACAGGGTGACAGGCCAAAATCCAGTGAACACACTAAAACACACTCAGCAGAAAATGACTCACATTATCTCACCAGTCTTTCCTACTTATAAACTTATCTTAGAGTTTTCTGAAACTAAAATGCAGTGTTTTCGGGTTATTTTCCCAGCCATGTCCAGTAACAGTGCCACTGGCCAGCAGGTGATGTGAGCGGCACAGGCTGACGGTGCCACTGCACAGGAGCTGTGGGGTGGAATGGCTTGTACCAGAGAGAGCTGCTGCAGAGAACATGGCACCTGAAAGGACATGTCACTGAAAGGTCAGTTAATGATGCCATTCATCCACCTTTAAGCCATCAGGTCTCAAGGTGAGGAAGGAAGCACCAGTGCTGCTGGGTTGTCTTCTCTTTTCCATCTCCTCATTGTCCTTACTCTGTGCAATACAAAGCTGGCTCTTCATGGATGGGACAATGATTTTTTAGAAGCTAGGGCAAGCCACAGGCAATTAGATTTCTCATCTTTGTCATAAATACAGTAGAAGCTCAGGTTATTCAGGGAGGAGAGCAGGGGCCTTGGCCGCCCTCAGCTGCTGGAGCGGCCGTGGGGCTGACAGGGGCCATTTGTGCGAAACGAGGAGTCATTGTACCTGGCTGGCCTCCAGCATTCATTCACTTTGCAGGAATGCTAAAATAGGATTGTTACTGGTGTGACAATGAAGCCTGTGTATACACCCTCACTTTCAAGTATATTTCACTGTTGCTTAATCTCAAAGGAGAACTAATCAGCAAGAATATGAAGTATTTTAGGTCTAGATTAGATCTGCATGGGGGTTTAATACATTGGATCCAAAGCACAGAAGCAGTGAAGCTACATAAGACAGAATTTCCGTTATGTTTAAACATCGGCATTGCAGGAACAGTGCCAACTATTTGTATTTGTTGCAGAGATTTGGGGTCTCCTTTTCCTCTCCTGTGTACTCCCTGAATTTCGCACTGTAAGTCCCTATTCCTAGCTGTTGCTGCTGCTTTTAAGCCTGTTAATGACAGGTTTGCTTTTCATGGTGCATCTGATTGCTAAGGAGTGAGTCTAGGAAAGAGGAGAGAAACCAGATGTGCCATCTCTGTCTGAGGGGTTTCCCATAGAACAGTAATTCTTGGAGTTCTGTTTCCAAATGCAGTCAAAGGAGTTTTAGGGTGCCCTGAACCCTCTTACACCGACCAACTTTTTTTTTCATAAGAAAACTAGAAAATACTTTTTTCCATGAGTTAATTGTTTAGCCACATCAAAGCTTTCAACAACAGGCTCGTTGTGGAGTTTGGCTTTTCGGAATAATCCCCTGCAATAACAGCTACTGTCTTTTCCTGAGAGCTTCAAGGCAATGCAACAACAATTGCTTCACCAAAAAATAATTCACTACTATGTAATTAGCAGCTCATACAAGATATAATCTTATTGAAATAAGTATATACCATGGCTAGTAACAAGAATTTAAAGTAGTGGCATATACAAAGAACTCATTCAGAAGCTGAAACATATTGCCTTTTATTCGTAGAACAGCTTATAAAAGTAATAAGTGTGTTACAGCTACATTATCGCCATGAATATATTGCAGATGAGCTGTGCAAATAAGCAAGAGTTTACAATAGCTTTGTTTCAACAATTTTTTTACACAAACTTTGTAATCACTCAGAGGGCATCCTTGGGGGCTACTGGAGATTATTGAATATGAAATGTTGCAGTTCTGCATATTCAGATAGAAACATGGTTCTGAGAATCTGTTTAGCCAGCCAAGATACAAACAAGTGCTGGGACTTTCTGTCCTTTCAGAGCTGCTTGCGTACAGGGATGTGAGAAAGCAGCGGAATGAAAACCTGTTCGCTCAATAAGTTCTAATGACAAGTTAAAGACAGTCAGAGGCCCTTTGCAGATGAGCCATTAGAAGTGGAACGGGAGACATTTCTCAGACACACAGCATTGTTACCCTGCTCCAGCTGGCATCACGTCCCCATTCAAAGGTGGTGCTGGCTGAATTGTGTGTGACTGAAGGAGAGAGATGTTTGTTGTAAGATGCCTGGCTGAAGATTACATCTGTTCTTCTAAAATAAATCTGCTTTCCTGTATTATCCATTTTTCAACTATCCATGTATTGACATCAGCAACAAAGAACCCTGTAAACCTCTCCTTCCTGATAGTGGCTTGCAAACTGATCTGGTCATCCACATGAGGCCAAAGCTTCTATTTCTGGCATGCCAAGAGTGCATAAATCCGCGTACTGCCTGCTCGTCTGGTAGACCTCCCTCTAGCCCATATTTCAGCAAAACTCACTGGTGCATGGCCATCTAGATAGCTCCTGACATTTCACAGTGTTTCTGATCTATAATACTTGCCTGCAGAGATTGGCTAACAAATATGATTGTAAACTCTGAGCCTGCTGTCACAGTAGTTACTCATTCTATAATATCACCTTCTCCTGAGAGTACACAGCTCTACTAGTTTAATTCACACATGCACTTAGATAACACTGTGACATGTGAGACAAAATACAGAGGCAGGAATAATTTGTTTCAACTGTATTTCCAGGTCTAGTGGTTTTCACTGACGTTAAGCAATCTTCTATCATCAGAGATGTTTCCCTGGACTTTCTGGGTGCTGCCAGGATAACTCAGCCTCTCGCAGTCCAGCTCATGGACATAATGAAGGACCAGGTTCACACCTGTAATAAATCAGCATTGCTCTGTCTGGAATTGATAAGAGCTGTGTTGACACACGCCAACCACAGACTGCACTGCTGGTGCAAAACTCAGTGTAGGCCAAGGAGCCAGTTTTAAAACTAAGCAGAGCACTTTAAAAACCTGTACTCATTTTTCTGATCTGTACCCTAATATTTTAAAAGAAATATTACCCACCAGCGCCAGAATTAGAAACATTTGTTAGGAAAATGTGGCAAGAGCAGGGAAGCATGTGTTTTATAATTAACATCAATTTCTGTGTCAGGACACTCCTGTTTTAACTGAAGACCTGCAAAATATCCAGATCTTGGTGCAATGTTCTCTGATGAGGCATTCGTGCTTGTGCTAGACTTGGGTAATTTTGTCGTTTTATCACAGATTTCCTCCCTGTTTTCTCTAGGTGTTTGTGTTTCAGTATGTTCAATATATTTTGAACATTTTTACAGAATGTGAGGGCAGTCAGTGACACACGGGACATCAGTTGTGTTTTCTTAAAGATCATTTAAACTAATAAAACTTAGCAGTTAGTTGTAATATCAGATAGCTTTGATCTCTGACCTTGATTTATGTACTTGTGCCATTGGTACCCAATATATAATTTCTGTGATGAGATAACAATGATGGGATTACTGTGTATGTGCCAGGAAAACTGGACGGCAGCGAGGCCAAAGTGTAGCTGCTAAATATGCAGCTTTTTATCATTTAGCAAGATGGAGAAAGATGAGGGAAGGGTCAGGACACGTGTTAACCGGAGCCATAGGGCTTGACCCTGAAGTCCGTGAAGGTTAACAGAAGTTTTTCAAATGGTTTCAGCCAACCTTGTGGAGAAATGCGAAAGTCTGATGTCCAGACATGGCTGAGTAGGATTGCACTGATAAATACTGATGAGGCAACATCAGCATGGGTGAGATCACAGTGGAATAAAACAGATGTGGCCCCCAGCTTTTTTACAAACCATTTTGTCATCTGTGTGAAGACTGAGTTCAATGTGGGTCGTGTCTTCATATCCTGGAGATTATTCTTCATCTCACTGAATATAATATAATTTAACATAATGGAGGACATGCGCCTCTAGTTGTAGTTTCCAACCTTGTAGGTTATTTCAGGATAAAAAATGAGAGATGCGATTCTAAAATAAATGTGAGTTTTAGAAACGCAGTGAGCATGAGTTAACTCTTCTTGCATTGGAAGTACAGTGGGAACAGAATCAGGACACGTCTGAGAGCTCCACAAAATCTCATTATGTATGTCCTTATTATTTACATCTTTTACAGATATCATGTAGTGCCAGTCTAATAGCAGTAGATAAAAATTACTTCTTTTTTTTACAGAGATCCTTTAATTTAGAGACACCCAGCAGTATTCTAGTGTTCAGGTTCTTTCCTCTACAGTTTGTAAATCAAAGTCTTAAGCTGTAGTGCTTTATTGAATACAGTGACAAATAGGGATGAACTGCATTCTCCCCTATAGTCATAAAATTGATTTAATATTTCAATTAATCTTTGCTACACCTTCTCCAGAAATTTATGTGAATATATTCTGAGTAAGTCATCTTCAGGAGTTAAATAAATACTAACATAAATATCACTTAATTTATTTGTTCTCTATAAAACGCCTTTATATCAGTCTTGCAGTCAAACATAAGTATTGCTTCCACCAATTACAACACAGGAGTATCAGATGAGATTACCTTAACAAAGAGATTTTCACATTTTCAGTAAATACTTTTGCATTCATAGTCTGGTTTCCATATCCAATGAAATGGTTCTTTGCAGCTTTGCAGAGGATAGAATTTATATCATAATCTATCCTTTAATATAAAATTAAAAAAAAATAAAATTAAGTGACATTTTTCTTTCCAGGAAAGAAAAAAAAAACAACAGGCTTTCATCATTAGGGCTTTGCTTATTTTCCCTCTGATACAAGAATGCAGAGAGGCTGACAAGATTTCATAAAGCATTCTTGCGTATGTGCATTTTTTGAAGTGAAGTGCTATGGTTCATATTTTTTCTGTAATATCCTTCGTGGTCATAAGTTGATGAAGAAGAGACACACGACTCCTACTAGGCCATGCTAAGGTAGTCCAGAAGTGATGAGATGGACAAATATGTGAATGGGTGAATTGTTAACATAAGATTTCTGAAGTTTAATGCTTTTCGCATAAGTATTTTTCCTCTAAACCAGAATCTAAAATTCACTAAATGTAGCAGGCA
Organism: Patagioenas fasciata; assembly: GCF_037038585.1. NCBI lineage: Eukaryota > Metazoa > Chordata > Aves > Columbiformes > Columbidae > Patagioenas > Patagioenas fasciata. The sequence goes on from NC_092528.1 coordinate 8,866,492, forward strand.
ATTAACTGTGCATTAGGAAGCTATTTGTGGAAGCACACAGTATGAATCCACCTCCCCAGGTGACTAAAGGCCTCACCCTGCAGTCTTTGCAGCCCTTGGCAAGGAATTTACTGACTTTAGTAGATTTTAGATCCTTCCCCAGTAGTCTCCTACTATGAATGATGAAGAGTTGGATTAAAAATTAAGTTTGGGGTGTTTTGTGAAATGTACTATCCTGAAAAGTAGTCTCTAATGAGAAGAAAGGAAGAAAATAGTATATGGGGAAAAGGGCTTCTTTTTCTCTCCTACTGAGTCTGCCCTTCAGGGTTTTCTTTCAGCACTAGTTTGTGATCTGGTGATGACTTTGAACTCTTAGGCTGTTAGAGATGCTAAGTGAGGCCTCCATCAGGTACTGATTGCCACAAGCATTGAAACCCTTGCTCAGGACCTCCACGCTAACTCCCAGGCACAATACAAGATCTATTTCTTCACGTTTTTCAGAGGGAGTCGATTAGAAAGTTGGATTTTTTTTCTAAAACCACAATTGATCCTATTAGTAAGTCCTAGTGAAATAGTCCGGTGGTGCAGAGTTATATTAACAAAAAAGAGGGTGAGCTCTTCTACTGCAGGCTGTGCACTGAGGGGTGCTCAGACTGCCCAGACACAGGTGATGGCACTTCCCTGTGCTTATTCTGAGCAGCAGTTACTGGTTCTCCTTCCTACATTGCACACGACTTGTAAATGATACTTCCCTGTGCACATGACTGCGACAGATAGTTAGATGTATTTAAAACACTGGAATGAAGAAGTACCCAGAATACAGGGTTGAAAGAATAGTTGAAATAGAGATATTTTTTTCCCCCTCCTCTGTTTCCTCACAGTCTCCCCATTTTGCTAGCTTTGAGAAATTGAGTTATGGGCCATAAACTACCTCACAGTTCAGCTTCTTTAGCTCAGCTGTAATTGAAAAAGCTGGCTGCTCGCTTAGGCTGATGGGGGAAGCAGAAGATTTTCTTTGAAGTGGACCTGGAGGGGAACCAGTAAACTGGGAGGACCTGCTGGGAGAAGTGGCAGAGTTTACATCTGTCTTCTTGGTAACAGCAAGCACACTTAGTGCTTATTATTCCACTTTACAATGTAGAGGCATATTAGGCTCTAAAATATTTGTGGAAACAGCGGGTACAGCTAAGGTAGTTCTTTCATCTGTCGTTAATGAAAAATGTACAAAAATGTTCAGAGGCAGCACTGTTATCTGTGCATTTGATGCTTTTAGAGTCATTAGACAATTATACAACTCCTAATAATGAGCCTAACTTGGGACCACCATCTGTAAACTTCAGTTAATGCACAGTGTATCTGTCCATTTATTAAGTGGTGCTTTTACACTTGGGCTCACTGGTCTCTGCTTTCCTGCTGTTCATTGCCAGATGGAATTTAAGTCTTGCTTCATTAAAGCCCTAAGTGGCTTGGGCCATGTTTGACTTTCTTGCCTTGTGGTACTGTCACGCATCTTGCAGAGGCCTGTGAGACATCAGTGCCGTGCTCTAGAAGTTCCTGAGACCTTTGCAGTGAATCTGCCACAAGGAATAATAGATTCTCTCCCCCTCTCAAACCAGAACCTCAAAGTCTTGATCTTCCTGGCACAAGAAAAGACTCTGCCCTTGTACATGTCTAAAGAAGGGATGGGGTGAGGTAGGTCCTCAAGGCTGCATGGAGGTGAATCTTACCTGAGGGGGACAGCTGGTGGGAGACCCATCTGGAGAAGAGCTGTGAGGTGGGCAGGGAGAACCCGGAGTGCTTTGCATGTGGCATATCTGAACCAGAAGAAAATGTGAAAGGAAATGAAAAATTAAGGTCCCAAGAAAGGTAGATACTGATATTCTGATATTCAGTAAACATTCAACTGTGTTGAAAACCTGGATCAAATATGATATAGGCATAACATTAGCATCATGAAGCTGATTCATCCTACTGCTGCTACCAAGTTCTGTGCACAATTATAGAGGTCTAGTACAACTAGCATCAGCTAAATTAGGTTAAAAATAATCAATAGGAGACTGTCATTCTTTGTGTCAGTTTAGATCGCACACAGGCTTTTTATAAATCTCAGTGGGAAGAAAAATAGTTGGTTCTTTTCCATTTTGGTTCACGCAGCAAGGGCACAGATGTCTGGCATTTTTTCAGTTGTGTTTTTGCAAGTGGCACCGCGTTGCCAGAGGGTGCAATGCCAAGCTGGCGTCCTTGCCTGCCTCTCTCCCAGCTCAGGGCTCCAGCAGTAGATGATATCTTCACTTGTTCCTCCTCTCACCTGCCAGCATGGGCTGGCAGTGGGCAAACATGGGACAGACCTACTTAAAAACAGCACATTGCTCTTTTCATGCCTTATGAAGCAATCTGCAATATGTGCTGGGGCTATACTCCTTTCTAAACACAGCAGGTAACTGCTCCAGCTTGCACCCCAGAGACCCCCAACAGCTTCAGGAGGTGATAAGGCCGAGAAGGAGTTTGGTCTCCTGCATTCACAAAACCTGGGCAGGGTGTCTGATGCGTATGGCAGCTTCCCCAAAGTGTGCTCGCTGCAGCAAGCAGGATCCACCCTGGTGCTGGACAGGTCAGGGAAGGTCCCCAGCAAGCCCTGCTTGAAGTGGAAGCACCAGTGTGGTGTGCAGAGCGCAGGCATGGCCTGACATGTGCAGGATGCTGTGCGTGCAAGAGATGGATCCGCTCTGTTTCCAGTTGGGGCCAGCTAGTCTGTAGGACTGAGGAAAGGAGTGACATTACCTGCTCTGGCCAGCTGAGAACATTTGGCCTTTCCCTGTATCCCAGCCATCTGCAAGGCTTTCAGCCTCCTCCGTACTTGGCTTCCTGCGCAGAGGCACAACAGGGCTTTAAATGTTGGAAACACAGAGGGGAAATCCCAAAAGGAAGGAAACCAAGGAGAGGAGAAGCCAAGTACTGAATGTGAAGGGAGTGTTACCCAAGATGGCAGTTCTTGTTCCAGTCCCAGGCTTTGCCCAGTTTATCAAGTGCTTTGTGTTTTCTCCCATTCACTCCACTCTCCACCTGCATTGGACGGATCCAGTCACACCCCTTGCTGGCAATGGCAACAGGCTTTCTTCTTCTTTATTAGTTTTGGTTTGCAGCAATTTCTTTTTTTCCTTGCTATGTCACATTAGCAAAGATCGCCTTAGACACACACTATGACACGGCTTCCTGCCTTCTTCTGCCATGCGAGTATCTCTGAGGAGGGGCAGAAACTTTCCTGCTCCAGGAGCTGAGCAGCGGATCCAGTCCTCAAGCACCTCTTCAGCTCTGCATTCGCCATGGAAAAGCCAGTTAGTCACTGGCCACATGCACCGCTGGCAAGCACCGCGAGAGGCCTTTCACCTGGGAACCAGCTTCGCTACCAGCTCCTCTCTCAGCAGATCCTGAGGATCTGTCACAAGGCAAAATCATTATAGATGATGAGGAGCAGCATCATGGTTCCTTTTTGTGTGTGCTCTCTATTCTAAAGCCTTCTGCCAGCAGAACCACTCTGAATTCATGGTAGTGTGCTCAGGCTGCAGAAGAGTACAGAAATGGATTACCCTCTCAGTCATTTATATGTTAAGGGTTAAACATGACACGAAAAGCCTATTTAAATGTCCTTTAGGCATCCTTTAGGCTTCCTGCTTTCCTGTCTTCTCCTTGGTGCATAGCCAGGGCTTTGCCCTGCTGGGAGGCCAGACCCTGTGGGAAGCTGCCAGCTCTGCATCCAGCGCAAGGCAGAGCAGGAGGGACAGAGCGTGTGGCTGCCACGGCCTGACACCAGCACGCTGCCCACCATGGGCACAGCAACCAGGCTGGGGCATGGGCACGCTGCTCTGAGTGCCTCTGCGGCTCCACCAGTTCAGCAAGAGCAGTGAAGATCCTGGGTACCGCAAGTGGATCTTGGCAGGAGTGAGGATGTTGTGTCGTAATTGCAGGCTCCTGGAGAACAGACTTGGTGACCTTTCCTGGTTCACATGTTGAAACAAAGCAAAGCAGTTGTTAAGGACACCAGTGCTAGGAATCAGTGTGCTGCATTGTATAGTTAAAGTGTATACAGTGGCCTGGCATTTTCTTCAGAAATTTATCTACATCTGGAAGGGGCCCCTGGCCCTGGAAGTCCTTGTGATGCTTTACCTGAGCTCTGTGCTAATCCAGCCCTTGGAAAGGAGGACACAGGGGCAGCAATAGCAGTTGTAGCTTATGCTAAGCTAGAGGAGTGCCTCTGTTCGATGTCAGTCTGCAAACTAGTGGGGCACCTGCGGGGTTGTGGTCTTTTATTTTTTTTTTAACAAACTACTGCAAGACCTGAGCATCTGGGATTCCCTTTGTATCTGGAACGCATCAGACAGAGGCCAGCTCTGGCCAGCACATTAGTGTTAATCAATCCGTTGTTTTAGCTGTGCATTACTTGTACAGCAGCAAAGAGACAGTCAGACTCACCTTTCTGAAAGAAAAATAGCTTTGAATTTCCCATATTGAGGTGTCACTGGGCTTCTATATTGATTCTGAGAGTTTTCCCAAGCACCTGGAGTAGTTGAAGCAAATAGTTCCTTGTTTTACTGACATAGGAGAAAAATCAGTATCTCCATGCAGATCAAATCTTTTTTTCTTTTTGATTAAGCGATATTGCATCCAAAAAAGTCATTAGGGTTCCAAATACATTGCAATTAATCATGAGGGGAGTAAATGAATCATTGATTTTACATTGAGAGCTTTTTTTTTTTTTTTTCGGCAGTGTATTCTCCTACCAAGTTATGTTACAAGTAACTAGTCAATAAAGAATAAAATCATACATTTGGTCTGGTTTAGCATGTGCCTCAAACTTCATAAATATCGACACAGATAGAGCCAAGCAAATCTTCTTGCTGATTGTGAGCTCTAGCTGATAATACATCTAGCAATAAAGATACTTTCAACAGAAGGCAATGGCAGATACAGCTCTCTGATTTGTCCATTGATACAGTTTGGGCAGTTGCATATATATTCACATGGTTTAGGGGTAAGTCTTTGGGTGAGTCAGGGTATGTATGGAGGTGGCAGGGACATATTATCTGGCCTACACCAAGAGATGTACTAGCTTTTTGTCAGTAGCATGTGCATGTGTGTGAAAAACTGCTTATGAGCATATGGCCAAAAATCCACAGAAGTATTGGTACTGTTGGCTGAGTATATATTTGTGTCCATGTGTAAACCACCTTCACTGGAAAGGAAATCCAGAGAACTTTACAAATACTGCATATGTACATAAAAGGTAAAGGTTATAAACTTAAGCACTCAAAAATTAGGAAATGTGCTCAGTGCTCTATAGCTGACTCTGTAACTGATTTGTTTTTTGTGTATTCAGGCGAATTCTGCCCAAAGGTCTCCCTGCTGTTGGGGCACTTGGCATTCGTTATGTTGAGCCCAGTGTAAGCATCTGCCATGTCCAGCAGTTGTGTGGCCACAGGCAGCTGGATCAGCTTGTCAATGTGGAAGAATACATCGGTTTTATTTTGGTCAGTTACTTTTCTGTGAGCTCAGTGAGCTGGATCCACACACGGCACAGTTGCACAACCCGAGACAAGGGAGGCTGGCAAAGCGCGTGGCAAGAACAGGAGGGAAGGGAGGACAGGACCACTTTGTACAACAGAAGCCTGCGGCAAGGTTGGATGTAATGACATCCAAAGCTGTAGCCTTAAAAGGGAATATCGCTCATGTGTCTAATGGAGCGTAAAGTCACGTGGCAGCCTTTGCTTCATTAACATGGCCTCTCTACCACAGCCAATTCCCCATCCTCAATTTACAGAAACATAATTGTACTGAGATTTTTATTCATCTGTGAAATTCAGTCTTTGGCCACTGGTTCACAATGTGTTAGGTCCTGTGCAAGTGCAAACACAGAGGACTGTGCCCTGGAAACAGGGCTATCAAATCAGGGTTGGTTCATTTCCTTCTTTTTCCTTGCAAACAAGATATTACATATAATCTCTGGATAAGATAAAGAAGCAGATCAGAGAAAATACTAGAAATAATGGAAAATATGCACTCTCTTTAGGGCAGAAGAATGAATATTTGGACATCAGATGTGTATTTATATCAGAGAAAACTGTAGAAAGGCTGGAGATTTATCCAGTGTAAGAAAAAAGTGCATTAGTGTATAACATACTCTAGTAAGATCTGTAACTTTATGCACATGAATATTCACCACTGAAGTTAATGATGCTGCTTTTAAAGTTAGGTACTTGATTTTAGGTACTTTGCTCAATTAGAGCCCGTTGCATGAACTACTCTTAATGACCATTGCTTGGATTTCATCATAGGAAGTTTTTACAGCACTCTAAGGTTAATCTACCAGTATCTTTCTTTTCTCCCATCCCCAAAGTGCCATAAAAACTTCAAGCTTCCTTTGTACCTTGTTTTATGTTTTTGTCAGCTCTATTGGTTCTTGAGCTTAAAAATATTCTCCATGCCTGTAATACATGCAGGTGGGGGAAGGCAATTTGGGCCAGAGGATAATTACCCTCTTCTATAGTTTCTGGTGCATCTTAAGTCACAGTATCACCTACAGGTGAACTAAAATGTCAGGCTTATAAAAATATAAAAAAAGGTAAAAATGTATATATCCATAAATCTATTTAAGCAGAATTGGTGATGGATGAGTGCGTTTAAATTTTAGAATCGTATTTCTGCTAACTTACTGGAAGGGGAGTCCCATAATTCATGGGAAAGTCTCATTCTTGTGAATTATTGTCTTCATCATTTAAGGAATATTTCATCTCCTGAAGATGATCTCCAGCCACTGTAACCTGTAGTTGGCTTTCAGCTATATATCTTTATCTTCCTTAATGTATACGATCTTGTTCAGTTCAGTCCTGAGAAACGGAGTCCCTGCTTTCTAGTTTCTGGAGCTTGTTTTTTCAAGAGCACTATTTAAGTAAACACAAAGCAGCAGCATGACCAGTTTCTGTTTTCTCCCTCCTTCCGTGTGCTCATCCCTTGTTTACTTCAGCAGCATTACCTGTGGCTCCTGAGCAGCACTGTCGGTATCTTCAACAGGAGGTGCCCTGGCAGTACCTCAAGCGCACGGAATGTGCTAAAAGGAAAGCTGTTTACTGTGCCTACGTGTCTGGGCATTAAACTGGTGACAAAAGGTTTGGTCTTACAGATGAAACACTGGGCCTGGTGACAGGGTGACAGCTGAGTTCTGGCCCTTGCGCACCTCAGGCATGGTCCTGGTGGTGCTGTGACCTCGTGTCACATCTTCTCCCTTTGCCTGTTTGCATTAGGGCTGTGTGATCACGTCTGCTGTGCCTGCCACAGGGAGCCTGCTCTTAGCTGGGCTTATATATGCTGAGGAAAGTTCATCCTGGAGGGACAGTTTTAGAGATGATCCACAGTCTGTGTGACGCAGATATTGAATGTTTTGTTCCTCACTTAAAAATGTAGTAACGCTGGTAAATGCTGCAGTGGGCAGGGCAGCGCATGAAGGAGCAGTGCGGTGAAGGTGAGGAGGGGGTGTTGGGCCAAGCGGGACGCTGGGTCTAACCACAACTTTCGGTCCAGGACACCAGCAACATGGGAGTCCCCAGGCCGGCCCGGACCATGTGATTCCCGACATAAATACCCCTGGGAAGAAGCCCTGTGCTCTCAAGTCATGTCTTCCCATCCTTGCTCTGGAAAATGAGGATAATAGTACTTGAGCTATCTTCTCCGAGTGCTGCCTAATATTTGAATACTGCTTTGATCCTGTGGAGTGCTGAGGATTATTGCTCTATATAATCTCTGTAATTCTATTATTCCACGAGTGAATTGATTCAGATAAAACTGGAAGCATCTTTTATGCAGACCCAGAGCTAAAGTAGAACTGAAATCTTGTATCCATAGGTAGGGCAAGAAATTAAGCTCAACCACAGGAAACTTTTTTTAATGACTGGTCCAAAGTCTGTGGGAGTCTTTCTTCATGCTAGTGGGCTTTGAATGGGAGCAGCAGAGACAGGTAGGCCAGACAAAGTGGAGAAAGAATTGCTATGATTCTACTTCCAGTTCTTGTACATGGTGTTCACGATGCCCCAGATCTCTTTAAATCTCCTTGCTATTTTTTGTGTCTCCATGGACATAAGAAGGAAATAAAGTAATTTCTACAAAATTACTGATGCTATCCTGTGAGCTAGGCATCAAATCTCAGGTCTGCGTCAGCTCAAATTTCATCTCAGTCGTGTGGCCCAGGCCCATGGATAGGCTATGAAGATCTGCCTAGGAAGTTTTCATTTCTTTTTTTCCAAAATGCGCCTCTCTGAAACTTCTTAGAAATGTTTGTGTCTGACGAGAAGCAGAGCCGTTGAAGATGAGTTAGTGGGCAGAGCAAGAATGTTTAAAATGGATGATAGATGAACACCATTACAAAGCTATTACCATCACGCAATATGTAGCTGAAATATCTTAAGGATATGCATGGTTTCGCTAGTAAAGAAATGACTATGTAAGTAGAATATATTAGTACGGGGGTGATTATGCTAAAGTCACAGTGCTGGGCATGTGAGCCAGGAGCAGGGGAAGATGCCGAAACCTCAGGCCTCTGTGACTCACCCTTACCATTTGTGGTGAATATAAGTGTGGATATAAACATGGTGTCTTCTGCCAGGCCTGATTTCTAATTGCTAATCAAATACTGTGGCTGAGCTTTTATTATAGCTTATAAGAACACCACAGAGTCATGTAAAAAACTGATTATCAAATGTATACCCCTGTGCAGTAGGGTGTGTGCTTGGGATTTCCTGGGTGCACTGGCAGTCCTGGGGGGACCAGGAGTAAGGTTGGTGTGAGGCAGAAGATGAGTTATGTTCCTTCTTTGCTCATGCCTGACTGAAATCTGAGGTACTTCTTAGAAAGAATGAGCACCTAGTTGGGATGTAGCCATGGGAAGCGTCAAGGGCCAACAAGCACTGTACCTGCAGGGCTGCCTCTGAATAGCAAATGAGCCATTTCCAGTTTAGCTGCTTCTTTCTCTGCCACCAGATGACACTGCCTGCCATCCTGCAGCCCTCGGTGCCACTGCGTGATAACACAATCTTTGGCTTCTTAGTAAATATCTTTTAAACCGATGATTTCAAAAAGCACTTCAGATGACATTTAAAATTTAAAACCAAATGGCTGAACTGTGAATAATGAATCTGCCCCAGTAGATGGATGGCACGTTACTGTGCAATTCTCTCCCTCTCAGTCATTGTCAGCTGAAGCACTTTTCTCTTCCACTTGGTTTCCCTCCTCTCTTCCCTCCCTCACCTCAGTACACCCAAGACCTATTCAGAAATGCTTTATTTTGAAGAGCATACGCAGAAGGAAACTTTCAAACCAATCAGACCTAATCACAGATCCATTTTTCTCCTTATCTTCAATCCTTACCTGAGGGTTGGTTATTTGTGATGCCCACCTTTAAACTGTAGCTTTCTCCACCTATCAACCCATCCTCAGCCCTGCACTTGCCAGCAGTGTCTCCCAGGTACACAGAGGAGCAACACAACCACCCATGCCCCTTGGACACACTGGTAAAAATCTCTCTGTATTTAGTATAGGATTGGTTACTTTTTGTATTCTTCATTTTCATTGATTGAATCTTTCTGTTCAGAGGATTTTTCAGCATTGTTTTGCATATTATCTCCCAGTGCTATTATCCTGTTCCGGAAGGAAGCTGTGGAAAGTGCTCATTTTGGTAATTACTCTTGGGTTGTTGAGACAGCAGTTATTTCTCATGGAGGATGATCAGGCTAGATGGGCTGCTGTGGACATCGGCTCCTGGACTGACCGGTCAGATGGGCACAAACCAGCAAGGCTGGATGCAAGCACTTGGGCCCTGCTACTGGATGGCTTTTAGTTCCCTGGCTGCTCCCCTGGCAGTTTCAGTGCTGCTGTGGGAGTGTTGGAGCACCAGCAGCAGTAAATCCCACCCAAGGTCAGAAGTAGCAGCAGGGTCAAACCAGCTCACACAGCACTCAAAGCAGGGAAGGTTATGTTTGTTCCTATTCTGCTGGTTACTCTGCTAAAAGTAATTTCTCCAAGGGAAAAAAACAACCTTCATCTATGCCTGCTGAAGTCTACTGTTCTGCTTGTGTTCCTTGTCTTATCGTTCTTGAGACTTTTCTATGATTCAATTAGAAATACTAGGAAATAACATTTTAAGACTAGCTTTCAAATTTACTTCCTTCGTTGCTGTATGTGTTCTTTAAATATTTTTTTTTTCTCCTCTTCTAGGGTTTCTCATTGTTTCAACACCCAGATTAGAGCCTCTTTCATGTGTGAAATGCTTTTCTTCTATGAAGACTCGCAGAATATTTGCCCAGAGCAGACATGGAGGAAGCACCTTTGTGTAGTAAGTACCCGCTCGGAGACTAGTGCTCTGTAATAGGATGAACTTCTAGTTCTTTGTGGCCTGAAGCAACAATCAATGGCGATGTTGCATTGTTTTATGAGAAAGGTAATTGAATGTTGCAAACTACTGTTTATGAATCTTGCTTTCACATCAAGGAGCAAGGCAAAAAGGGGGATATCTTTTTTTAGTAGATGTTAAACGAAGTGTCAAAGCTGCCCCTCTGTAACTCCTTTGTATGCAAAATAACAATGCGGAGCCAGATGAGAAGATGAAAAACTGTCTTTTGAGACAGCTATTTGAAGCAGTAGCAAGGTAGCACTGACCGCACCTGAACCTCAACCTATTCACACCCTGCAAACCTTAGCAAATAATTAGTCTCTGCAGAGTTATGTGGAAAGCAGCAAAGCTTATTTCTGTGTGTAGAAGGAAAAAAATTTGACGAGCTAGACCTTGCTTTTAACGTCTAGGTATTCCAGTGAGGTTACACCTTCCAGCTGAACTTTGAGATGATGAGAGCTTTCCCCTTGAGTATGATACAGATGAACCAGCATAGGAAAGGGTGACTGGAATAGGGCCTGTGACTGACTGGAAATGTCTCAGTAAAGGGCGGGAGAGGCAGCATTGCAAATCCTGGGATTACTCTAAATAAAAGATTTTTTTTTTTACATGAAAACTGGGAAAACTTATCTTAGAATTTTAAGTCAGGAGATGGCTTAGTGGTGAGTATTGGATTGCTAAAGAGACGTGAACTTGACTGAACTAATGTATTGATTAAGGCAAGATTTTCCTACTGTTGTTCTTAACACTTATTTACCTTTCATTAAACTTAGGAAAAAGTAATGCTGAAGATGTGTTTAGGACTCAAGGTAACTACAACTTTCTACTAGTGAACTCACTTTGCTCGCAAACTAAGTAAAAATACCTAATGTGGTGCAGTTAGGTATATAAGGCAAGCTGGTATTGTGGAGTGGGAAGAGCATCAGGTTTTGAACTATACAGTGGGGTTACATTGAAATAAATCAGTGTTCTGTGATAACAGCATAGAGCATTGCATCAAATGACTGAAATTGACTTTCTTGCCATGGCAGGTAGAACAGGTAGTGCTTTTATGTCCCGAACATGGCAACAGCAAGTGTAAACGGGGTCACTGTAGTTACCAGTGCCTCTAATGGTGTTGGAGCACAATGTGGAATTGTGTTGCATTCAACAGCTATTTGCTAAGGCCTCCGAAGTACTAATAAATAATTGGTTTCCAAATGCTGAATAGGCTGTTCTGCTGAATTGGTCTTAACCAGCAGTGTTGACAGAGCACACAGGCCCACGTGCTGGTCCTTAGATCACTATTCAAGCTGGTCTGTGAAACTGGGCAACTTTCTGTAGGTCTTTTTTATTCCATTGGTGATGGAAATGCTCAGAGTAGGTCTTCCAGTGTTAACACAGTCTTTTTATTTTTAATCCTGTCTAAAATACAGAAAAAGCAGAGGAGGAAAGATGGATGTTAACCAAAGATCATTTTCAGGGTACTGATGTAGCTCTTAGGACTACTGTCCTTTTGGACAAATTGACTCCAATTTGCAGCTCTCTTGCCTTGTTTATTTGTTTTGTTTTCTTCCCTTCAAAAATGCTTCTTCCCTGGCTGTGAAGCCTTCCCTAACTCCTTACCTCACAGCTCAAAGGAAGAAAAAGGGCCAGGCGGAATAATCAGTGTCTGTATATGCTCAGAATGCATAATCCCTTATAAAAGACATTGTACGTGGAATAGATTATGAGAATGTGACCTTTGTGTTTGAGAGAATGATTAGAGAGCAAGAGCCTTGGTTCAGCACGGCACTTAAGAGTTTACTTAATTTAAGCAGTTGCCTAACAACTTCAATGGCTTACTTGCAGCCTGTGCTAGGTCAGGGCCTCACACTCACAACTAGATAAGGTGTTTTGAAATATTTATTTACTCTACAGAGTTCTTTTTTATTTTTGCTTGGAAACTGTTCGCAACAAAATGTTTTATTGCAACATCAAATGTTCTAGAAGCATGTTTAATAGAGAGCTTGCAGGAATTGAATTAGCAGGCAAGTAATTGCTTGTATTGATTTACTGTGTGTATATGCAAAAACGTTTATTTTAACATGAGCTGCTACTCCACTCCTCACAATTCCTGGCATTAAGTGTTATAGAAAGCAAAGTTCCACAAGATGATAGAGGGGCAGTTCTAACTTTGTGTTATGTATGATGGTACAGGTGTGGGGCTGCAGAAGACAGAAGGGCTCACTGCTGAAAGCCAGAGTATTGCAGACTGTGGTTGGGAACTGGCAGCTGGCTCTTCCTTGGGTTGTTACTGACACTGGAATTACTAAAACCAGTTTTGGAGCATTTCCTGTTGCTGGCAGGTGTGTAACAGCAGGACAGCTTCTAACCCATGTGAACAATGGACATTGAGATCTTTCCTGAAATCCTTCAGAAGTGAAACTGTGACCATAATGGAATGTTTTGTTATTAACTTCCCTTCCTCGGAGTTTATATGGGTTTCTGGTTGTGCTGTGAATAGCACAGTGTGAACCGCTGGAAAGCTACTGAGCAGCACAGGTCTGTAGTTTGCCAAACCCAGGCTGGACCAACTCAAACCTCCCCTTCTTTCAGGAATTCAGTGGACATGGCTGATCGCAGCTTTGCACAGAGAACTCCTGCAAGCAAAGGAGAATGCTTGCTGTGCGTTTTTGCATAACTAATCCTGTAAATGATTTTTCTACTTTGTTTACTTTGTAGGATAGCTTACAGTGTCTGAGCTTGGACTAAATATACAGGATTGTTTTGGACATGCCTGTAGTTCTGCTGAATATTTGTCTGCATGCAGTCCTGGGTGCCGATTGAAATTTCATGTGGCAAATGTAATGGAGGGTGTAAATCTTCATCTTGCTTCTCATCCAAACCATAAAAATTAGATAATCTGGTTCATCCTGTATCCCATGCTAAAATGAGTAATAAGTATGTATGTGTGTATGTACTTGTATAGGGGTCATTAATGAAATTCCTGCTGTTAGTAGGTTCCTACAAAATCCCTTCCAATGGAAGTAAGCCAAATAGCTTTGCTCTCTCTTCATTCCTACAGAGGCAGCCGCTGGGTCCCAGCAGGGGTGTTAGCATCAACCAATCTGTGTTTTGACTGAGGCACCAGGAAGCCCAGTTTTCTGGGCCAGTATTTCAAGAAAACATATGGCAGTGTCTGCTGCTCAGGAAAGGCAGTGGTGTAGCCAAACACCGAATCAGGACTTTTCCACTGCTCAGAGTTGGGGGAAACTGGTTTCCCCCACACCACTGGGTTATAGTGCAAGGCTATTTTGCATTTTCTACTGTAGCCCTAATAAAAACTTTTTTGCAGCTAACCCATGCAGGATTTGAACTCGCTGTCCTCAGGGTTGAAGTCTTTAGGCTAACACAGCCCAAGTCCATTAGCCAGCCTCAGGAACAGATATGTAAGCTTCTTAGACAAGGAAGCCACTAAAGACTGTCTTTTATTGTAAGCTGTATTTCAATTCCGATGTTGTAAGACACATAATGTCAGACTGAGTTATTACAGGGCAAACACTGTTATTTCTAATATCCTGTTAGGATGATGAATGGGTTAGCACTTCAGAGCAAACTGGGGGGAAGGGGCAGTTATCACTGCTGTATCTTTACTGTTTGACATGCATTGAAACTTATTTTGGACTGCCACCCTGAGCTTTTGACATTTCTACCTCATAGCTATTGCACTGTCCACATTGAGCTTGTTTATAATTGAGTGTAAGGTAGTTGTAAGTGGGCCTCTAGACTTGTGGAATAAGTTTAGAAGTATATTAGTTGCCTTATTCCGTAATTCAGTCACGTTCTGACAGCTCTTAACAGGATAAACAACTTTGTCTTATGAGAATCTCTTGATTGTGTTCTTTTGCTAAAGAAGACTTCCACAACTAGCATTAATGATTTGTTTTCTGGTGACAGAGTATCCTGACTGCTTTGAGATCCTTAGCAGTCTGGACATCAGGTGACTGCAGGACAGCAGAAACTTTACTCTTAAGCACCTACTGTAGTGTTGTCTGGCCCAGCAAACTTTCTAGCGTTCAGGACCCAGGAGTAGAGTAGGTTTCCTTCAACGTAGAGTGACTCTGTTATGCAAGGTAATTATTTTCTTCCTTTAACGTCAAATGATGTTTGGATTTTTTCCAATCTGTAACCAAAGTATCAGCACAGTGTCAGCTGCAGGTGGGATTCTCAGCAAAAATTGCTAAAGCATATAAAGATTAAGTATGGATATTCACACAGTCAGATGTTGCATGGGGCTTGTCTTCATTTGCATACTGTATTAGTAGCTCTCCTGCAGTGCAAGCATTCTGGATCAGAAGAGGCCTGCCATTTCACATGTGCTCCAGCTGTTCACTTCACCCACCACAGTCATACCTAGTATTTTCTTACTTTTAATGAGTTACATGTGTGGAAAGCCAAAAAAAAAAACCAACACAAAAGCAGAGGAAGATTGTTTCCAGCATGAAGAAGCTGGGTGAGATCATAGAAGGGCCCAAGAAAGTTTTCTCGCAGTGGTGTGAAACGCGGAGCTGCAAAGCCAACTCATTTCCTTAGCTGGTCCTTGTAATGGACCAACAGCAGGGCAGTTGCCTTTGTCCCTGGTGCTTTTGTTTCCGAGAGCAGTGATGATTCCTGCCCCGTTTTCTAGTCTCCTTTTGTTGTTGCTCTTCTGTTTTCTGAGCTCTTTATTAATCTGTCTTGATGTTGGTTTTACCATCCTTTGGGGATATTTCCCATCTCCTTAAGTCTCATCTTAAAGCTACATGTGGTTCAGGGCTCTAAGTGGTGGTTCCAGGATGCCCGGCCATGGCTTTGATGTGTGTCATAAGTCAAGCAAGCTGAAATACCAACACAAACCAGTGTGTAATCAGACACAGCTCTTAAGTTTGTCATGCAGTGAGAAAAAGCTGTGCCGAGGGGAACCAGAGCAACCATGTACATCGTGTCCCTTCATACGGACTAGTCCAAGCCCCCACTGTGACAGTACATGTACCTCTGGAGGCCCTTGAGCTGTGCTCAGTGGCACACTTGCCCCGGAGCACTGGGCTTTTGTACCTTGTCTTCTGCCAGCATCGTGCTTCATTCATGCAGCATCATGCTTCCTTCATCCAGCACAGCCCTCCCAGAATACGTGTAGATCAGTCCTGACAGTGGGGTGGTCTGTGGGTATCACACTGGTGGTCCCAATTTCTTACCTGGTGCCGTTTGGATCCTCTAAACACATGCCATATTTGAGGTAGGGGCTTGCAGAGCAGGATTCCTGCTCTGTTGTGAAAGCCTGCACCATGTTACAAAGAGCTAGCATAATCATGACTGCAAACCTGAATGCCAAGCTGTTCTTTGTGCTTTGCATCCCTTGCAACTTTGATAGTTTCACAGCAATTCGCAGAAAGCTTGCTGACGGTAACACAAACACTTGCTGGCCTGTGCACAGGAATATCCCAACTCTGGGCATGCAACCAACAGAGCATGTAAGCTTCTGTTTCTCTTTTTCTTTGAACCATCTTTTTGCTTCAAATAATGTTCAGAGAAAAGGATTCAAAACCTCCATATCTAACTCAAATAACCAGTGCTTTTGAAGAACTGCAGGATAAACAAGATTTGTCTCATGGCAGGGCAGAGGGGGGCGAGTGGGTACTGCTGCTCTCACATTGCTTGTCACTGTCTCAGGATGGAGCTGGGCCTGGGAAAATAGTACTGAGCTGATACAGGTCAAGCAGGATGGAATTTTAAGGTCTACCCTCTAGCTATGCCTGACAACAACATTGGTTGCTTCTGTACCGCATCAAATCCTCTTGTGAGGGAGTAATCCAGCCCCTGCAGTATCATTTGGAAAGGATCTGGAGGTTTGATAGCAGACCACCAGTTCTTAAAATCTGTGAGTTCTGTATAGTCTGGAGGCCTTTATAGCTGTGCTGAATTACCACTGGCCTAAAATATTGCCAGAATGCATTACCTTGTCTCTGGAAGCCATTTGTTTTCATTTACTGTACAAAGTAAAACCGGCCCAGGGCTACAAACAGCCCAGTCTGTGCTGGGGCTGTAATTCTGTTCCACTGGTAAATGCCATTGTCACAAGTGCCGTTGTCAGAGGTGTAACACAAGCAGCTCAGCTAGCTTCTCCAGCTTGGTGGCAGAGCATAGGTGCTTGGGGCTGTGGAAATGGCTGTTTAGACCCGCTTTGGCAGAGGATTTAAGGAAGGGATGCACAGGAGGGTTCTTGTGACAGACCTTGGAGGGAGGCCGGCTGCTTCTGCGGGCACTGCCTGCCTCTTGTGTTTGAGGAGTCTGTTCAAAGACCAGACCTGTAATCACAAGGAAGAGAATTAGGGTGTGTGGTGAGCCCTTCATATAACTAAGAAGTGTGTATCCACTACAGGCTACTTCTCCTTAGCAGCCCAGTGCTGCCTTGGCATCAGGTTCAGCAATTTGCTGTGATGCCCAGCACCACTGGTACCACTAGTTGAGAAGCTTGGAGTGTTTCACTTTAAATTGCACTGTAAGTCTGAAATAAAAGGATAATATCTCTGTTTTACAGAAGGGGAGACTTAAACTAAGAAGAGCTTATGTAACTGTCCTCATGGAAACTTTTTTTAAAAAGCAGAATGTAAGCAGATGAATGGTTAACCAGTCTGTGTGCTGGATGAATACAAATATTTAATGGGTAGGATCTGTACCTAAATTCTATTTCTTATGGAGAATTTAATTCCTAACAGCCTGAGTAGTCCATAATGAGCTTCTGGAGCAAGGAGGATGTATCTTTGGTAGAGAAGGGTGAAGTTAGAATACACTTAAAATTAACTGGACAGATGTTACATCCCTGGGACCTGATGGGATGTTCCTGTGAGTGCTGAGGAAGCTGGCTCATGTCATTGTGAGGCCACTCTCAACCTTTGAAAGGTCATTGCAACTGGGGGAGGTCCATGGGGGCTAGAAGAAATCAAATGTCATTTCCATCTTAAAGAAAGAGAATGTAGGGCCATGCAGGTCAGTCAAGCCTCACCTCCATCCCTGGGAAGCTGGAAGAGTGAATACTAGTGAAAGCCATTTCCAAACATTACCAACTGATGGGAACATGTTTGGAAGAAGTCAGCATGGATTTACCAAGGGGAAATCATGCGTGACCAACTTGATAGCCTGCTGTGGTGAGATGACTAGCTTGATGGACAAAGCGAGGACAGTGGATGTTGTTTATCCTGACCTTAGAAAGGCTCTTGGCACTGTCTTCCATAACATCTTCATACATAAAGTGAAGAAATGAAGTGAACTGAAAACTGGCTGAAGTGTCACGCTCAACGGGTGTGATCAGCACACAGATCCAGCGGGAGGTTGCTCACTAGTGGAGTATCCCAGGGGCTGGTGCTGGGCTCAGCACTGTTTAACATTTTTGTTAATTATATGGGTGATAGGACAGAGTGCACCATCGGTAAGTTTGCAGCTGATGCCAAACTGGGAAGAGTGGTTGATATACTAGAGTGTTGTGCTGCCATTCACAGGGACCTTGATGGGCTGGAGCAGTGGGACTACAGGGATTTCATGGTATCAAGCAACAGGAAATGCTAAGTTCTGCCCTTGAGAGGAATAAGCCCACCTATCAGGACACTCTGGGGCTCGTCTGGCTGAAAAGTACTTCTGTAGGAGAGGACCTGGGTGTCTTGGTGGACACAGAGTTGAGCAGGAGCTATCAGTGTGCACTAGTGGCAAAGGTGGCCAACAGCATCATGGGCTGCATTAGGACGAGTGCTGCCAGCAGGCCAAGGGAAACCATCCTTGCCCCTGCTCAGCACTGGTGAGGCCACCTCTGGAGCACTACGCCCAGTGAACAGCTTCCCAGTACAAGAAAGATGTAGACTTGCAGGAACAAGTTCAGCAAAGGGACACAAAGGCAATTAAGGGCATCCCTGATACAAGAAGAGGCTGAGAGAGCTCAGATTGTTCAGCTTGTGAAAAAGAAGGCTCAGGAAAGGTCTTATCAATGTGTTTAAGCCCCTGATGGGATGGGTAAAGAAGATTGAGCCAGATGCTTCTCAGCTGTTCCCAGTGAAAGGGCAAGAGGAAATGGACACAAACAAATCCAGAAAATTCTATTTAAACGTAAGAGAACTCTTTTACTGTTAGGGTGGTCAGATCCTGGAACAAGTTGCCCAGAGAGGCTGTGGAGTCTTCATCCTCAGTGAGATTCAAAACCTGACAGGCCACAGCTCTAGGTGACCTTGCTTTGAGCAGAGCATTGGACTAGATGATCTCCAGAGGTGCCTCCCAGCCTCAGCCCTTCTGTGACCCCCTGAAAAGGCAGTGACTCTGTGCAGGCACAGTAGTTGAAGCACTGTCTTTAGCATAACAACATAACTCAATGCTCTGCTCTTATTCAAAGAGGCCTATCAGCAATCTAACTTCTAAATCTGCATTTCCTGGCTTATGAGATCACAAATGGAGGCAGACTCTCATTTCCTGAAATGATAAGAGCCCAACAGATAAGCAAAGGGCAAGAGCTTGCTCAATCTGTTAGTTACATAACCACATAAATATAACAGTCACTTTTCTCAGCATCAGGTACTTACTCTGTAATTGGTATCACTTAATGTAAAGCGTTGTTCTCCATTTCCCTTCTCAGTTTTAATGGGTGATGTAATTGCAGTTTTGGAAACTGTGGTAGCATACCAATGCAGTCACTTCTGTATGGAGTAAAGTACTTGGCGCAATTCACAATATGTTAATGTAAGATGATCACAGAAACAGGACCAAATTGCAGATGCATATGACATGTTTGGTGTCATGAATGGAACAAATATTAAGACCTTGAGAAAGAACCTCACAGCACTTAAAAGTATATATATATATAAATAATTATATTTTTCTACATGAATTATGGTTTTTATTTCAGGTGCAGAAATTGCTGCAGTATTAACTCAACTGCCTGAATTTTCATAAGAGATAGGTAGAAAATTCCACTGTAAGGGGAAACTCTGCAGATAGTGGGATGCAGAGAATTTGTGAAATTTAGTAAATAGTTTGAAAATTCACAGCTCCTGTAAGGTGCACGTGCCAGGTGTTTGAGCCAGCACTTCAGCTACAGTTGCAGAGCTTGTGGGGAGTATCTGGTTTAACTGATAACTGATATGAGCTCCACCAAGCTTTGGGGCTCCCATCTCTGCTTTATTCAGGGCAGAAAAATGAGCTACTTCATATAAATAGCAATATGATTAATACTGACCCTGCTAGACAATTAAAGTTGCTTCCTCTTTTGTAGTCCTGGCTGTAGTCCCTAGCTGGTCACAGGGCCATTTGCTGTGTTTCACACGTGTATACAGTCAGCCTCGGCAGGGCACTCACTGGGTGACTTTTGGCTATAAATCATAAGCTTGGTCTGAAGCTGTGTTCAAATGGCCTGCACCTGATGCACTGCAGACAGCTGCTTAATTAGAGAAATATTGTAGACAAGAAGATGAGATGTAGGATGGGGATGAAGGCTTTCATTCAACCTTGCCTCAGGAGTTGATCAAACTCAAATGTTACTTACTCTTCCATTTTATTGTGTCCTGTGAGGACCCTGCCAGCTGGCCTCCCACTGCACGGAGATGAGCAGAACTGAACATACGGTGGAGGTGCCAGACATGACAGCAGGGGAGTGAAGTGATGCCTGTGGATTTGCCACTCGGTGTTACAGTTATCCCCTTAAGCCATGAGGCAAAAAGCTTGCTGGATAAGGGGAAAGCAAGCTTAGCTGGGGGAGCGAGGATCGTCTCTGAAACACCTGCAGGTCTGAATAATGCTTTCAGAAGAGCTGATCAGAAAAATAAGAGTTTTTCTGCAAGAAGTATTCGTAAAAATCTCTATCTGCTTTGTACAGGATGGTATTTCCAGTTTTGGGATGGTGGAAGAGGAAAGAAATTGCTGTACTTCATTGTACATGGTCAACAGGAGTGAAAGCTCCTGCTTGGAAATGCAGGCAAGGTCGTCATGAGAGCTGTCCTTTGGGAACTTTCCACAGGAAAGAATAGGGATTAGCTCTGGTCTGAATATTAACTCAGTCGGTGTTAGTAAACAAAGTATGCTTTCATCTGCAGGGAGTTCCCAACTCAAATGCACTTGCAGCTGTTCATACCAGTGGTATTTTGGACCTCACCATCAGTTCAGTGCAGGGACAGGACACTTCCCTGGAATTGCCTTGCCACGTCTCATTAACTCAGATTTACTGGGATTTGATCAAAACCATAATCTCACCTCCCTGCCCACAGTGCTTTACTGTCTTTAACAGAAACAATCAAACACAGCTCTGAGCTTCTCATTTTCCCCATGTGCCACTAAAATATAGTGCAGTGTGCTGCAACATCTGTAGGTGATTCCATGCATGAAGGAGTATATTGATGCCTCTGCAAAATACTAGATTGGGGTCACTTCTGAAGCATTTGGTAATGCTTCTGTTGAAGGGAGAAGCAGACTGTTTTGTTTACAGCACAGGCATTTCCTTTACTTAAAATAGATCTTTGAGAGCCTTCATTAGCTGTAAAACCAGGGTGCAAGCTGGCCTGTGGGTTCATTAGTGT
The DNA here is from genome assembly GCF_037038585.1 of Patagioenas fasciata. Taxonomy (NCBI): domain Eukaryota; kingdom Metazoa; phylum Chordata; class Aves; order Columbiformes; family Columbidae; genus Patagioenas; species Patagioenas fasciata. The sequence continues at coordinate 8,887,450 of NC_092528.1, forward strand.
TCTGGGAATTAACACTGGTGCAGATTTTGGCCTGTTTTATTGTGCCACAAATCCAGCAAGTTTGGGGGGTTCCCCCACTTCCCTCCCCCAAATTCCTAATATGTTCTTGGGACTTTTGTCTTTTTCCAAAACTGTTGGCCTGTCCAACAACACAAGTGGTTGAAGATGCACAGTGTATGCACCATTCAAGTCAAGACAGTTATTTCCATGCCTGAAGTTGAGCTCACTGACTGCTTGGGCCAGCACGCTGACAGAGCTGGAATCATGGAAATATTTCTGGATTTATTTCTTGTGGTAAGGACAAAACCACCAGAAAAACGTTTGTTGTGCTTAAGTGACGTATGTCCATCCCAGAAAGTATTTGAGCTTTGCATGGGTTGAATTTATGTGAGGTTTTCTACTGCAATGACATAAGGAAGATGCATCCTACCCTGACTGATCATACGTGTGTAGCTTTAACAGCAATTAGTTCTACTGATAGGTTATCTGAAGAGCTGCCAGAGATATTGATCAGAAAAAAAAGTTGTTTGGAATAGTGGCATCCAAAACAATTGGTTTTAAACCAGTCAGAAATATAGCTATTGATTGACTGAAGGTGATTCTTCAGGCCTGTAAGCGTACAATTTTGCTTTCTTAACTCAGCATGATGCTGTGGTGTGAACTTTGAGAATAATCTTTAAAGCAAATTTTAAGGGGAAAAAAAATGCATCAGGGTGATTTGAACATCTTTCAGAGAAAAATATGGAGGAGTACAGGAAGCAAGGGTTACTTTCCTGATTATTTCTCAGCCATCCAAGTTAGAGATTGAAAACATTACCTAGATTTAGTGAGGAAGATGTAAAAAGGGACGTTGTTTAGAATCTGTCTGAAAAGTCTTTATGCGCATCACCTTCCTGGGACTGGGAGATGGCTAACCCATATTTGCAAACTGAGGAATTCGGAAGTCAAAAGTGGTTTGTGGTGTTGAGTGTCTGATTGAGAAATCATTCTAGGATTTGTTGTAGAACTAGGCAAACAGTCCTGTGCTGGTGGGAGGGATTTTACCTGGATCTGTTTTCTTCAGGCCTCTGATTATGTGCCTTAATTCATGCCTGCACAGAGAGGCATGGCACATGGCATTATATTGAACCTCCACTGTCAGGAGAAATTTCAGGTAGTGAAATGGTTGACTTGAGTATTTTTCAGGGTAGTTAAAGAACAAACGTCTCTGTTTTCCCCTTTTTAGTCAGCCGTTGCAAAAGCAAATAAATTTCAAGTACAGTCTGTAAAGACTCATGATCCAGACATTGAATTCACGTATTCAGAGTCCGTCTGTTGTCATGCACGGTCTGATACGTCCAATGCAGTTGTGACACCATCTGCTGAACTGGGCAGTTGTTTGAAAGACGGTAACATGAAGTTACAAGTTGATGATTCTTATGTTGTTATGAATTGAAGGTAGACAGTTTCTAAATTGGTGCCTTTTATCTGTATAAAATGAGCTTGAAACTGGGAAATTGAGGTTTAACATTTTCTTTTAAAAAAATCTCTGTCTAAAGAGAGCTGTGGTTCTTCCCCCGCTTGGGAATAATGCCCAGTGTTTGTGTGCATCAGGTGGAGGTCGTGTGCCATGGCCCTTCCTGGGGCTTGGGCCATGGGGAGCGCTGGGTTTGCTGCAGTGTGGTGGGGCTGAGTCTGCTTTGGATAAGGAGGGGTTAAAATCTCTTCCAGCCCTTGTGTCCTATATTCTGGGTGTAAAGAAACATGATGCTGTTCTTGAATTACTAGCCCTTGTCCTCTGTATTCTAGGCTGTTTCTTCTTTAAACACAGTTAATTGTTGTTATGATCATATCAGAGGTCTCTGAAAATGTCAGCCAAGACTGATACTCCTGTGTCCTCAGTGCACACACAGAGCAGAACAGCTTACAGCTTGCCATGAACTTGTCTGCTTCTTTCATGTCACCGTCTCTCTCTTGGGAATGAGAGAAGTGAGATGTGACAATATAAAGTGGCTTTTTCCAACATCACACAAACTGCCTGTGACAGAGCTGGGAAACTGACCCAGACCATCCCAGTCCCAGGTCAGGGCTCTCGGCCCATCCTCCTGCACTAAAGCACAGGCTGGGAAAACCCAGAGCCCCGCTAAACCTATTGCCAGCTTTTATTCATCCGGTGTGCTCAGCCAGCAGCCCCTGCAAGGCTGTGTTAGGGCTGAGGCCAGTCGCTTTCCAGCACAGTAGGAACACTCCTGTTTGGGGGGGCTGAAGTTTTAAGCATGGTAACTGCCCAGGGGTTGGACTTTGGTTACCGCAAAGCCAGTTCATCTGCTAGCTTGGCAGTACAAGGAGAACCAAAATACCCCCTCCGCTTCCAAAAAAAAAAAATCCTGTGGCTTTATCATAAGCAGCTCTTCAGCTGAAGCAGCTAGGGATTTTAGGGATTTGAGGGTGGAAATTTGGCATGGAAATAGCCTTTCGTTAGAATCATGTCTCTGAGCATTCCCATAAAAAACTGCGGTTGATCAGCAGCAGACTTGGGAAGTATTGCCTTGCAGAGATTGCAGCCCTGCCTCCAAACTGCAAACCTGCAGGTTTGTTCGCTACCCATGAATATGATCATTACCATTATCCCAGACTGTTATTTGTAGGGCAGGAGTGATTCGGAGCTCCTGGGAGTGCTGAGGCAACGCCAACATACCCGCTTAGAGGGGGAATAGAAATACTGCTGCTTTCCTGCAGGACTGCGCTGCTCAGGGAGAGCGAGGGGCAGGCTGCAGGGGCTGGTGGGGAGCGGAGCTGCTGGGGCAGCTCCCTCCGATTTCCGAGCACCCCCAGTTTCCTGGTGAAACTGGAAATCGCTGCCCACGGCCCTTTCCCCGTGGGCTGTATGCACTGTGCCGCTGTCGGCTGCGTGGGGCTCAGCCGCGCTTGTGCGGGATACGCGGGGCCGGCGCGGCCATGGCTGTGGCGGCGTCGCCATCTAGCGGGCGGGCTGGGGCTGGCGGCGCGAGCGCGGCCGTTGGGCGCGAGCTGCGGCCGTTGGTCTCCAGCGGCTCTGGTGCCGTTGGGACCCGGCGGGAGCACCGGGCGGGACCGTGTGGACGGGCTGCGCGGGAGGCTTAGTTACCTGAAATCTCGCTGACCTTCCAAAACCCGGCCCGGAGCCCCCGGAGGTGCTGGTGGACCCGCGCAGGGTAAGATTGTCTCGGCCCCCGTGTGCACCGGGGCCATGAAAACTCTGTGTGCTTGTCAGTGGTCATTTTGGGTCACTCCCTACTTGACCTGGAAGATTTAACTGCTTAGCAAAGTGCATAGTTAACTTGGGTACCTAAAGTATCTGGAGAATCAGGTGGTATCAGTATTGCATCTGCCATATTCAGTCAGATTAAGCCCAGTATTGTCAGTCTGAAACTTTCACAAACTGCTCCTTAAAAATAATCATCAAATGGATCTGAAGCTTTAAATTATTAACGCAGGTACATTTGGAGTCTTTATTTGCCCTGTGAGTCTTGGAGCCTTTTAGAAATGCCTCAAAAACTCTGAAACCTAATGAGATAAGCTGTGGTGATTAGAAGACTCCCAAACCCGTGCATTAATGTCAGCCCATTGTTGCAAGTTCTCATTTGTAGTTAGTAAGTCCTAGTAAGTACATGGGGAAGCTTTCAGCTCCACTGAAATGGAGGGAAGAGCAAATGTTCCGCTCTCACTTCAGTGCATTGTAGTGGAATTGAAACAGGAGAGAGGGACAAATATAGGTATGTTTGGGAATGCAACCCAAATTAATTACTGTGGTTGCATTTAGTGACCACAAAGAGGGCAGGGAATGCAGGAGGAGAGGGGAGATCAGTAACAGAGGCAAAGGCCATTCTCTAAGCTGTTGCCAGTTCAGGAAGGTATGGAGCTGTTAAGCTTTGCACAACAATTTAGTTCTTTAGCTTGTTCTGGTGCAGAAATGTCAGTAAAGATGGGCTTTCTGGTGGGCAAGGTTAAGTGTACATAATGGTCTGCTTAGCCTAGTAAATCCATCACATGGAATGGGTGACTGATTAAATGAGCATAGCCAACATAGCATGCTGGGGAGAAGAGTGACATTAACTGATGGGTTGAAATAGCAGTTTTGTTTTCATTCCCAGATTAGTGGCTAAAAAACCACCACCCCTCAACAGTAGAAACAGAGTGTGCATCAAGCAAGTATAATGGTTTATAAAATGTACTGTGGTCCTTCTGACAAATAGCTTAATTTCCAGCAAATGTACAGGATAAGATAGTCTGCCTTTAGGTGGTGGAGCTAGCTATGGTCATTTAGTGTCTTTGACTAAGCAAGCTTATTGATTGTACCCATGAATGAAGCAATTCAGAAACAGGAAATACCAATACAGCAAGCAGTAGCATTCTGCCCAGAGCAACATCTGTGCTCCAAGCTGCTTATGGTAATACTAAACAGTACAAATCTGTTGATTTGATAACACAATGTCAAATGGTAAATCTGGATCAGCGTTGCATATATCCAAGATTAAGCATTTCTGAGTCAAAGCCTTCAACTCTATTAAAAAAGAAATAGGCCTTAACTCTAATCTTGGTATAGTGGTGTTCGTGTCGAGTTACTTTGCTGATTTCACAGACATTACATCATCTTTATTAAATGGCAACTGAGATGACTGGGATGTGTCAGCCTGAGCTCTAACCCCAACAGCCACAGTTGTCTTAGTTTATTTTTCTACTTACTTTGGAAAGACTGGAGGTGCACAGAATACATTATGGCACTGTTTCTTTGCAAAGGAAATCTCTTGTAAGCTGACTACAAGTTTGAAAAACATATACCTGTCTACAGACTAACTAAATGAGAAATGTTGAACAAAAGCTAGTAAACATGTCAAGACAAAACAATTACCCTTAAATACAAACTTTATTCCTAAGGGTATTTTGCTATAAATTAATGAGGATGGGGACTGTGTACACATAAGCAGGCACGTCGTAAGGAGAGCCAGAGGCCACAAATGCATTGCAAAGAGCAAGTTTTTAGTTACCTCTCTACTGGGGGATCTTCAAAGTAGCACCTGAGCTCCCAGGCAGAGGTGACACAGGCGGGGACACAGGCGCTGGTCAGTTCAGCCCTGCTGGAAAATCGCTGGGCCTGCTGAGCTCGCCTGTATTTCAAGGCTTCAGGCAGGTGCAGCCTCCTGCACTTTCTCACAACAAAGCAGAAATCTCAGACATAGTGATAAGGTGCCTAGAGCTTCTCACAGGCCTATGTTATCTAACACAGAGGTTCTACTCATCAAGCACACAAGCACACAGAGGTTCTACTCATCAAGCCTAGAGCTTCTCACAGGCCTATGTTATCTAACACAGAGGTTCTACTCATCAAGCACACAAGGTCAGTAAAACAATTAGTGTGATGTATGTGCTTTTTCTACAGACAGGTGCAAGTCACTTGAGTGTATTTACAGTTAACTAACCTCCTCGCCAAATCTTCTGCTATATCCCCATACAGGGACACACAGTAAAAGTAACAGTTAAGATAGAGAATGTGCAAGACCATGAAGGATCTGAGGGTGAAATACTTGCTGCATGCTACCCTCCATGACTTAGACCTATCTATCTTAGTTGTATCATAAGGAGGAAAAAAACACAAACACACCTGAGAAACATGGGTATGAATTTTCTTTACTCAGCTTGCTTAGCTGCTTCCATCACCTATTGAATCTCCACTGAAGAATCAACAAAATGAAGCCATTGTTGGGTGACAACTAGCTGGATAACCGAGCCCAAAGAGTTGTGGTAAATGCAGGCAAATCCAGTTGGCAGCTGGTAATGAGTAGTGTTTCCTAGGGCTCAGTATTGGGGCCAATTCTGTTAATATATCGTTATCAACCATCTGGATGAGGGGATGGAGTGCACCCTCAGTAAGTTTGCAAACACTAAGTTGGGTGGGAGTGTTGAGCTGCTTGAGGGTAAGAAGGCTCTACAGAGCGATCTGGACTAGCTGGATTGATGGGCCAAGGCCAGCTGTATGAGGTGGAACAGGGCCAAATGCTGGGTTCTGCACTTGGGTCACAGGAACCCCATGCAAGGCTACAGGCTCAGGGAAGAGTGGCTGGAAAGCTGCCTGGCAGAGAGGGATCTGGGGTTGTTGGTCAACAGCAGTTGAACATGAGCCAGCAGAGTCCCCAAGTGGCTGAGAAGGCCAACAGCATCCTGGCTTGTATCAGGAGTAGTGTAGCCAGCAGGACCAGGGCAGTGACTGTCCCCCTGTACTGGGCACTGGTGAGGCTGCACCTTTGATCCTGGGTTTAGTTTTGGGCCCCTCACTGCAAAAAAAACCATTAAGGTGCTGGAAAGAGTTCAGAGATGGGCAACAAAGCTGGTGAAGGGTTTGGAGAGCAAGTCTTACGAGGAGCAGCTGAGGGAACTGGGGTTGTTTAACCTGAAGAAAAGGAGGCTGAGGGGAGACCTCCTCGCTCTAACTACCTGAAAAGAGGGTGTAGGGAGGAGGGTGTTGGTCTCTTCTCCCAGATAATAAGTGACAGGATGAGAGGAAATGGCTTCAAATTGTACCAGGGGAGGTTTAGATTGGATATTAGGAAAAATTTCTTCACTGAAAAAGTTGTCAGTCATTGGAACAGGCTGCCCAGGGAAGTGGTTGAGTCACCATCCCTGGAGGTGTTTAAAAGATGTGTAGATGTGGTGCTTAGCGACATGGTTTAGCGGTGGACTTGGCAGTGTTAGGTTAATGGTTGCACTTGATGATCTTAAAGGTCTTTTCCAACCTAAACGATTCTATGATTTAGAGTAGCTCCATCTAGATGCAGATCAGAATGCTTCAACACTAGAAATAACATGTCTTAGTCAAAAGTCGGTGCAGTAATAAACACTTTGATCCCCTTCCTCTGTAGTTCATAAGCCTTTACCTACTCACTAGAAGAGGCTGGCTCTCTAGCCCCGCCCCGATTCAAGCAAAAGAAGCCAATACATGTGTTTTCACATGTAACTAAGAATTTGGGAGGGGACCCTGGTTCACATCTTCAATGTGATCAGACTTAGCAGAAGGCTGAGCACTTCTACCCCATTCTCTGGAAGCCTGGCTCTGTCTAGCTGTCTGTAACTGAGAGTCTGAAAGTAGTCACAGATGAGCATATAGATTCATGACCTCTGTAAGCACTGACGTTTAATTCTAATTGGACTGTAACTGCAATACAACAGATTTACTCAACTTACAGTGTATGCTGCAAAATCAGTGGCACTGTAGTAGCTGTGGACCTCTCATAGGTTTAGGGAGGTCAAGTATTGGGCCCAAGTTGGAAAGTGTGTATTTGGGTGCTGTGCAGCTATAATTGGAATCACACCATCATGAAGCACCATTCAGAAACAAACATCTGCTTAGGACTGTTGTTTCAGTCTGTTTTGGAAAAGACCTTTCCACACCCACTGCCTCTTCCCTGCATTGTCTGCAGCAGCTGGCATGGCAGTCCCTCCAAGCCCCCAGCTATTAATTTATTTTGTGCTATTCTGTCACAACCATTATGAAATTCAAAAGAAATCACAGTGGTATTCAATTGTTTTATTCTCTCCCACTCCTGATAAGTTAATATCCTACAGGAAGAAGAGGAGATGGAGACATTCTGCAGAACTACTTGTACTGCAAAGGGCAAACTAAACAGGACTACAGACTTGTAATCAGCTTCAAGGTTATCTCAGGGCTTAAAAAGGGTAGAAATGTTTGTTCACTTAAGTTCTAGACAGTCACCATCTCTTTCTGAACTCAAGGGTATCAGGCCTCTAAGAGAACTTCAGTAGTGTACTCCAATCCCTTTTGGTTTAGACTAGCAATAGGAAACTTTTGCTTTAGTCCACTTTTGAATCTACAGCAAGTCCTTTCAGTACATACCATTGGCAAAACACATGCAGCTTGTGTTAATCTCTGAATGAACATCCATGCACATTGATGTACAGAAATGAGCCATAGTTTCTTGAAGTTTACATTCCCTGTATTAGGCCCACTCTTAGTAATGCAGCCAGGATTACATCTGTCTGTTTACTTACGATGATTGCAGTTTGTGGAGTTGGTCCTAAGAGTCATGAAAGCTTAGTTCTTCCCCTGGCTGCTGCCCAAGCTATTGTCCGAGACCTCTATTGCTTAAATATGTAGGACAGAACTTTGGGTTGACATGAAAAAGGTTGGGGCTTGATCTAAAATTATATGGGTGCAAGTTCTCATCTATTTTTATATTTCCTGACATACCTGAAACCCCATGAACCTTAAGGAAATCAACCTACTTTTCAATGAAAGTATAAGAAAGACTTAACATATTAAAACACTATGAATACAGGAAGCTAAAAGTGGAAGTATAAAAAATAAGTCCTCTTCCTAAAAAGAAATCAACTTAGGCACCCTGCCTATTTTGCCTTAATAAGGAAGCATGTGCATTTTTTCAGAGCTCTCTTTACCCTGCCAACCACAGCTCAGCAATGGTTATGACAGGATAAAGTGGCTGGTCCCGTAACACACATAACAATTGCACTCCAGGTTACAGCCTATAGCAGAGCACTCTGCAGGAGCACATTGTGTAAGGAACCAGCCATAGAAGCAACGTCAGTCAGGCTCCTTGGAGTGTTTTCCTTAACAAGTCATGGAGGGGAGAAAAGACCTGCTGAATGTGAGGGGGAAGTGTGCATAGACCAAATCCAGGTTCAGCTGTGCTCAAAACTAATTGCCAATAATGAACCTGGTTCAGGAAACCTTGGAGGCTACGAGGCGGACACTATCCCAGCCATGGCAAGGCAGCTGATACTGAAGTGCCTCTTCAGGGTTTACTTGTGCTGTTTTTCTCTCCCCTCTTGACTATTACTGCCTGCAGAGGGGTCCTGGTATGCCCAACAGCACAAGGGTTGTCCAAGTTAGTTCTGCAGAGTGATGGCAGCAATTAGCAGAGACACTAGGCAATGGCCTTTTCTTCAGCAATGCAGTTGTTACAGTGTCTCAGACAACTGTTCTGCAGACAATGAAGACCACTTGCAAAGCTAACAATCCATTACTTCCATCTGACCAGAGAAGAGTGATTCAAGATAAAGAGGGAGGTGGAACAACAAACATTGGCCTTCCTTGCCACTGGTCATTCGCATTTCTGTGAGAATAAAAACTGAGGAGTGCTGCTGCTTCCTAGCAGTTTGCTTATACATTCTCAAGAACAACTTCCCCTGGATGGTGTGAGAGACAGGTGTAGGACTCCATCTAAGAAAATATACTACCACCTGCAGGCAAGTTTGAAAACAAAAAAAATCCTCAAGCATGGCAGGCTGCTTAATGCCAAGGAGTTTCTGCTGAGCTCTGTGTTTGTCCAGGGAATGTTTAGAAGCCAGTGTTACATATATACTAATGCAGGGCTCCTGTAAATCTGCTATTTGGACCAGATTTTAGACCCCCCCAAAAAAAATCCATTTGTTCTGTAGTGCTTACAATAACAGTCTATTCATAAAGCTAGTGACTGCTACCATGTTACATTGGTGCTCATGCTGATCCTTATCAGTACAAATCCTTGTAACTTCAAACATTAAAACAGAATTCAAGAGCAACACATGCCATCTCCAACCACTTAACTAAATAGTGCCTTTAAACTCTCCTTAGGATAGTTAAGAATCAGTTATTAAGATGTCACTACTGAAAAATAACTATTGCATTTCTTAAAGTTTAAGAGTAAACAACATTGCCAATATGTTATTGCACACAATAAAGGTTTTTGGAACTACAAAGACAAAAGAACGGGTAATCTAGAAGACCCAGAATAACGATCCCAGAGCCATTCCAGTTGCTGCTCCAGCAAGCATGCCCAGTGCAAGATCTCCATCGCTGTCACGGTAACGCTCTCGAATGATGACATGGTTTGCAGGGGGCTGGCCATAAGGTCCTAGGTAATAAAATATTGTTAAGAGAAGGGCAAAAGAAATGTGTATCTTAATACCGTACATTGTGATTTCAAAACATGCCCATTCTTTCACCCTTGTTGAATACTAAGATGATGTGAGCTACAAAGGTAGAATGCATCGCTGCTTTGGATTCAGCCTCCACATTTATTAAATAAATCCAGAGGCCTACCAACTCTTTTAACCTTGTAATAGTTTAATATCTGGGAGAACAGCTCATCAAAATGTAAAGCTGAACATTGTTCTGCATCTGTATTAGCAAAGAACCTATTAATTACTTGTATCATTCTATCAAACAGTTAGTGGATTTAATCCAAGAAATGGGTCTAAAAATAGATTCAACCTTGAAGTTAAGGCAAATAAAGTCTTTGGCAGCTCTTAAGCTGGGGTTTGTCAGAAACTATGTATCAGTTATTTATAATTACTGCCTTCAAATCCTGGACTGATCCCTTGTGTGGTGACAGTTACATTTCTTTTGAGATGAAGACTGGTCTAGTAGGAAGTAACTAACATAAAGCTCAAGAAACCACCAATTGTACTTGTACAAGATCCACCAGTGTTGTTTTGTGACTTAGCTCCTATCTGCAAAGCAAACATAAAAGAATAGCTTTCCCTTCCAGACATTTCAGGAAGATGAAGTTTTCTTGAAAATATTGCAGTGTTTTTTGTAGCAGATATTGAAGTAATCCAACTAATACAACTGGAAAAGGCTCTCACTGACTCTCAATGATGCATGACAGGAAACTTCAGGAGAAGGATTATGTCAATTCAGAGAATAAGCAATGAAGCCAAATGTACAGGGGTTAAGGTAGGGGTGGACTTGACCCCTAAGATTTGGTTGCAGTAAACCTAGTGAAGGAAAACATAGAGGCTTGGTTACTATACCCAACCTATAACACACTGGATTTGCAAACTGTTTAGGAGAGTTACTGTTTAACGCTGCATTTTTATCACACAGGTTTCTGAGTCTTGATTTCTAAGGCCTTCTGGTAGTTTTATAAATGGCTCTTGGGACTTTGAACAAGCTGCTGCTTTTCAGCTGCAGAGAACCAACAGAACCTGCCTTCCTCTGTGTTTGGATAGATATGATCTCTATCTTAAGTTCTCTTTAACTTGGATGAGGAAAGCTTTAAAAGCTTTAGGCTGAGACACTTCCATTGTAACAAAAAATTGAAAAATCAAATGGAAAAAATCTCCCTCAAAACTGAAAAAAAGTCAGATAACGAACAATTAGTAAGTTAAATCTTCTGATTTATATTACCATATTACTCTAAAGCCGCTCTTTTATTGGGATTGAAAGCTATACAAACCTGAACAGAGCAATAGAAGACTTCACAAGGCTGAACATACTGCCTTACAGCAATTTGAGCACGTGGGGTAGGAACCAGTTACTACCATGCTTTGGGAGTGGATTTACCTTTGAAACCTGCATTTAATTCTGAGGCCATAGCTGAATATCAGCGTTGAAATATTTAAGCTAGTTGTATGAGCAACAGATGAATTAAAAGCTCCACTGATGCCCAATATGGAGTACTGAATCAATCTTGGTCTGGCCCTTCTTTCTTTAGAAAACATGCTTACTGTAGTTAAAGAGTTCTGTGTGCTTCAGAAAGAATTATGAAGTAATTTAAATATGTTGGCATCACACTGGAAGGTGAAATAACACAAATTTCACTGCATTCATTTTGCTGTGAAAGGGTCAGGGGACTTAGTTCCAGTTACAGGTCAGGGTTCTTTCTGTCACTCTGTTGCACAGGAGTGGTAGGTGGTAAAGAGAAAGGGTTAATAGAATTAAAGCCAGAAAGACTGACTCAAATAGCTTCTATAGGATGGTGAAAGATATGGTTGATGCCAATTACCTTGGTATGGATACTGATAGGGAACAGCATAAGCTTGTCCGTTGGAGGCGTAGAAGACTTGAGGCCTAGCAGGGGGATATGCACCATTGTACTGATCATAGCCATAGCCATAAACCTGGTGAAATGAAAAATGTCTGTCACAAAAGTATTCTTTGCTGTGTATCGTTATACACTTTGTTCAATTCTCCCTCATTTCTAATGCAGTCAAAGTTTCACAAAAACATCCAGTCTGTACTGATATAGTCTATCTACTACCTGGAAAGGATTTACAACAGCTGCTTGAAAAAAGCTCTCCTCAGCGCCTTCCTAGATGGTGAATGGCAGAGTCAGGGCCTGGCTCATCAGGCAGAGCCACAGCAGCCCTCCCAGCCTCTCCTCTCTGCCCTCATGCCAACAGCAGCTCTCTGGACAGCTTGGAAGTGTCAGATAGGCAGAAGCTGAACCCAAGAAACTCCAACTAACTTACCACTAGCACTCTGCAAGTAAATGTCACATTCAGGACAAATACTCTGTAGCCATGTGTTTTGGAAGGAATTTTGTTCTCCAGAAGAGGAGGCCTACTGCTCCCAGTACCACATTTAGTTCTTAACAGCTGTTTCTAACAGCGAGGGGCTGGAGCAGAGCACCTATAGGGCAACAAGTAATAATACCCCAAACTATCCTTTTGTGTATCACTGCACGTGAGTCAGAACGTCCAGAAATCTCCGAGGCATACTGGTTCTGCCTCAATGCTGCTCCTTCTCCTCTGCAAAAGAAGTGTGCATCCAGCAGCTATAGTTATTGTGTTGCTATGACAGTTACATACAACAAAATCCTTATGTGTAAAAAGTGACAGCTCCAGTCATTAAATTCTATTTTTGAAACTCCTGATTTTATATTCTTCCAGTGCTTACACAATGTGAAAGTGTAGTCACACCTGCTTATGTTAAAAGCTGCATGGCCAATATTTTTCAAGATTAACCAAATAAATTCTGCCCTATTTTTAAGAGGCTTGCTTTTCCAGGTTCACTGAGCAGACATCCCTTTACCTTCAAACCAAATTTGCCTCATCTCTTTCAAAGGAAATCCATATCTCAAATAGGAGTGAATAGATTGTGCCTTACTCTCCTTTTGTACAAACCTTAAAGCTGGACCTAACTGTGAAACACAGCACTTCAGGAGCACAGTTTGGCTGCTAGAAGGATGGCCACTTCTGCTACCTCACTTATTTTAATGCTTCTTGACTGCAATTCTTACCTCAGGTGATGGTGTGGCATAAGCTGTATACGGTGGTGGTGCTGAGGAAATGGCTGTCTCATCATACATCACATCAGATCCCACGTAGCCCTAAACACCATGGAAAGGGAGCAGTTATCAACTTTTCCTGCAGACAGTTAGAGTAGTGCAAGGATTAAAACTTAATTATGCCAAAGAAAGACTAACCTTTAGACATGTTGCATATTAAGAAAGCAGTGAGTACCTTATAAAGCACTGCAAAAAGAAACTGTGGAGAACAGACCTGGGAGAATATAAATGGCTGGTCAACCACAGGAAGGAGTCATAAAATTTCTCACCTGTTTGTGCGCACACACACATACATAGGTGTATATGCAAGTACACTGACTCCTTCCATCATTTCATAGTCTCAGTTTTAGAAATTACCCTCTATTTCCAGATAAAAAGGTCTTCACAACTTATCTAGCTGCCTCCTGGCATGCTAGAGTGGTATCACCAAGTTCTGCAAGAGCAGGTAAAGGAGACAAATGCAGTAGCCCAAAGTGGCCCCTGAACATTTCAGCAGAACACTGTCACAATTCTTAGCCACCTCTCACTTCTGCCTGTAAGGAAACTTAAAAAAAATACAAGAAAAGAGGTTTAACTATGAGGATTTGGGGGGCTTGGTTGTTTTTAGGGAATTACTTTGCAAATGCCACCTGTAATTCTCATCCTTTTGAAGGCAGCCACAAGTCAAAGGTGATAACTTGCATCCATCTACAAGGAGCTCTCAAAGATAATTAAGATTTGTTACAGTAGGCTTGTGTTCTTGGCCTCAATATCAGAAATCTACTGAGATGCTCTTAGTGCCCTATCACAAGAAAAAAAATCTCCCTTTTTAAAATTTACAAGTCAACACTTTAATAGCTCAATAGAGAGCGAATGTTCCTATGGTCTCTTGTACCTGGACTGGCGAAAGACTTTTGAGGGCATACTGTGGCCATATCCCAGGTCAAGCTTGTGATGGAGATTCTAAGGATTGCTCAAAATGCACTGTTGAAAGCACTAAATGGATAGGCAGGTATTTCCACGGCTTGATAAAAAGTCCAGCAAATCATCACATCTTAGCAGTAAGTGTACTCTGTTGTGTTACAGGGAACTCTGTACAGACATACGAGACAAAATGCAAATGGCTGTAAGGGACATAGTACTCAAAGTGAGAGTGGTCACCCTGCTATTCCAGTAACATTATGGGACACTGCTGGATGCTCCATATTTTTGAAAGCTCTATCAGGCACCTACAGATGGAATCAAACCCAGTTACCTCGTTAGTTCAAGTCCTTGTTGGAGACCACTAGTAGGTCTGGAAAGTGCTAATTTATTATACTATTTGTGCAGAGAGCTACTTGCCCTGCTCTCAGTAGCAGAGGTCTGCCTTGGATGACAAAGCTGATGCACTGGCAAGTTCTGTATGCCATCTAGCAGGGCTGGCAGCTGAGTGTCAGACACATGAAAAGCAGCAGCTCCTACCTCCTGAAACCAGGAGTCACTGTCTCACATATAAGCAAGATAAAGCCCCCCAAACTAGAGCAGACAGACCATGAGTGTTTTGTCCTCTGTCTGAGAACAGTTCCTTCATTTCTTATTTAACATCATGAAGCAGTATAGCATGGCTGCGGTCAGAGGCAATCATGTCCAGGGTAGTTTTGCTATGACAAGTGTTTGCTTTGGGTATCTACAGATCTAAGTTATATCATATGACAGATGCCTCAGTAAAGTGGCAATGTTAATGTGACCCATCAAAAACTGAGATAAGCTTCTAGAAAAATCAGCGTTTCCACATGAAATGGAAACATCTCAGGTTGGTTCAGTGTAGCCATCTAAGGAAAGCTAGTGCTGAAGGGTACTCTGGAAGGCAGTCTGGAGGAAAAACAAATTCAGAATACCCACAAGAGGATGTATTTGGTTCCCCTAAGATACAGTCCTCTAGAGAACTCCAGGACTTAGATTCCTGACCTCTTCACTCTCCACACCTAGCATGCAGAGGTAATACACTCCTCCTTGGCATGCCTGCACTCCCCTCCAAGCATCTCTTGCTCCTCCCGTAGTCTCTGCCAAGAAGCATCCCACAATGTAAAAGATGTACGTTAACAAACAGCTTTGTTGCAATAAGCAGCTTCTACCACTGCACCTGGTAGGCACAAACACTAGGAGTGGAACGTGCATTTTTATTGGTTGTAGAAGATACACTTTTTGCCCAGAGCCTCAGTGCTCAGTCCCTTACAGGACAGCTTCCCAAATATTCACTTCTATCCAGAGAAATCATTCCATGAAATCATTCACTTCAACCCAGCATGCATTGCTTGGACTTAGCTGCAAGGATGATGTGCTTTTGATCCAGAGAATCACTCTTCTCCCCACCCACAAGCCTCTTACCATCATACTCATGACCCTGTTTTCTCTAGCAGAGAATGATGGAACATCATTTCAGAAGTAAACTGCTGGACTACACATAACAGTGATGCGTTGATTCTCTGTCAGTATAGGTAGTACACTTACTGTGTTTGTTCTGGCATCCTGGAGAGCAATTTTCCATGCCCTGAAAAAAAAAAAAACACAACAAAACATTGTTAGTGGAACACTGACAAAAATTGATGTAACTGTTTCTTTTTAGGACTATGAAAAAAACAAGGTTAGCAACTGGAGGTACTGCAGGAGCGAAGTTTAAGATACGGCATATGCCTAATGATACACTAAAATGAATGCACAAAGGTGTTACACCAAGATTGAGAAATAATTCCTTTCTTTGCAGAGCTGAAAAGGAATGAGAAGGAACACAAGAGGGAACAGTTGTGGTTCTGAAGGTCCTCATTGAAAGCACGACAACCAGGTAATGTGCAGCCATGCTCGGGATAAGGAAATAGGAGGAGACGCGTGAGGGAAATTGTATCTTCTACCTGAACAGTTGCATCTGTGCTGACTAGAGAATGTGGGTCTTGACGCTATTACAGTTTGAACAGAAGGTGCATATAGTTCACACAGGCACTCCCATGCCATATGGCTGGGAGCATGCTTGATGCGTCATGCTTATTGGCAAACACTGACGGTAGAAGTTATCTAACTGTGCATAGCCAACCTGAGAGTTCACAATAATGGAGTATTATTTCTTTTACTACTGATTAGGATGTCCTTGGGCTATGCATGGTCATGTACTACTTGAAGAATGGGAAATGTGAAAAAAAATCTGGTCAGCAAATATTGCATTTACCATAAGATTCTCCTCCTCATTCTTCAGTGTTTTCAGTGACTTAACATGCAGTTAGTTTGCATGAGCTAGACAACTTCTTACATGAGAGCCATATTTTTTGTCACCGGAAGCCTGCTTTTACTTGCTTGAAAACTTTTGTAAAACATGTTTCTTAAAGTCTGAAGGGCGGAAAATAATTAAGGAGAGAGAGAAAAACAAAGATAAAGAGAGGAAGAGGCAGCAAAACAAATATACTCTGGCAGACTTACAGGCAGTCATCTGCACTCTCTGCACAGAGGTTGACTGTCTTCCCATCACGGCAAACAATCTGCAGTAGACAGTCTCTCTGCTTCCCCTCTGGAGGCTGAAAATCTGAGTCAGAAAAAAGAGATGAGTTATGAAATATCTATAAGCAGAATTTCATGATCACATTTACAACAGAGCCAATTATGCAAAAGTCTGGACAAAATAAACTAGGGCCAGTTGTATCTGCTTTCCATGGCATCAGAACAAATTACAAAAAGAAATAACCTCTTCTCACTCTTTAGAGTATCCTGAAAGTACGTACCTCTAAGCATCATTCCTAAGAAACGCAAGTGTCTTACAGCAGAATCTGTAATCTGTAACCAATCCATACTTAGCAGTAAGTTCTCTCCAACACTTGGGTCACTCTGTTTTGTCAGCTTCAAGTGCAGTTCTAACAAATGCTAGAAGTGAACTTAATGATACTAAAAAAAAATGTGCTGAGGTTTCCTATTTCTAGTCCTACCTCTCACTCCAGCCAGCACTATAACAGTGACGCTCTGTAATCAGATACACAAGTCTACTGTGAACATCCCATTCCTGTGTGCATTGTCTGCCACCTGCATATATGGGTGCTGTCCTCACTGAGTTTCAAATGAAAGTATTGAACCCTAGCCTTATCTATCCCATGGTGATACCACACCATGGTTATCTGTAAAGGAGTTGAGTAGTTGGTGGAGTTGAGGTTATTTGTGGTGAGCAGGGGCAGTGTTTTGGGGTTTTTTTAACAATAATGAAGTCACATGTTTATGCTCTACTGTTGTACTTGGTATGCTGGGCAGGCAGTGAAGTTGTAAAGAATCTCTGAATACACAAATCCTGAAGGTTTCATTATTACCTCGACATTCATTCCCCACTCTGAGGTTGATGCAATGGATTCGCATGTGGATTTTATCTTCTATATCATGGCGATTTTGATCATCATAGAATATTAAGCGGCCATCAGACCACAGGTCAAACCAGTTCTTCTTCCAACGCCGTAAAATAGTACCTTAAAGATCAGACAGTCACTTTTAAGGGCACATATTGGGAAGTATTTATGTCCCAGAGTTAATAAAAAATAAACCAAGAAATCCTTTACAGTTGCCTCAGACACTCTGAGGTGCCAAGCAAAATCCTGCAGTTCAGCATCACCACTTCAGAACATTGGGTTCTATATTTTACCTAGTATTCAAAGTCACAACTGGGTTTATTTTAAGTGCATAACCTGGTGCTTTAGTTCTAACTTGCTGCAAGAACAAGCAGAGGGCATGACTATTGAAGACATTAAGGTGTCAGGTAAAGTTTCCTAGTGTCCACTTGTACAGCACTAATTACAGAGCAGCATCTGAAGCTGAATGCCAGTCAGACACCTCAGATATGATATATCCTGTTTCCCACCACTATACGCAAAGGGTCACATGCAAATGCTGTCGTAACAGGTCATTTTGTGAAGTGTCCTAAAGGTTAAACAACAAACAAACAAACAGCCCACAGAGCTAGAGACTTGTTTTAGAAAAGACCTGGGAATTACTAAATTGCTCTCATTTTTTGAAGTTAGACACAGTGGGGAGAAAAGGAGGTGAAATGCCCATGACTTACTTTGCCGGAGCAGCCATCCGCTCTTCACAAATGCCATTGTTGCTTAATCTAGTGGACGGAGAGGAAGAAGAGGGGGAGAAAAGCAGGTTTCAGTATTTCACAATAATACATTAGAAGGAGGCATCTCAATGTGTATTGTCATATATTATAACTCTGTGTACCCAGCTAGTATTGCAGAGACAATGTACATCTCAGCTGAAGATATTCAGTAAGGCACAACTAAACAAACAGAACAAATGTGCAATTGTAGCAATCCAACATGACTATCAGAGAGCACTTTTAAGCTTAACTGGAAAACACAAGTTTACAGCTACCACCTTTGCAACATGAGCAAGAGACAGACTGGAGTGACTGCTTCCTGACTCACCGCCAGTTCCTTTCAAAGTTCTTCTCTTGACATATGTATGCTTCCTGTATTCTGCGCTCTCAAGTTACTAAGCACTCTGTTTCTGTACTTCCTCTTCTGTTCTTTTTTTTTTCATTCACTGGCTCAAAGTCCAGCCAGAACAAAAGCTGAAACAGTTTAATCTTAAACAGGAAGGAGAAAGCTGGTTTTATGACTTGTATTTCTTCCAAATCATCAGTAGCTCCCTCCAAAAAGAACTGAAATAAGTCCATAAAGTGAGATTCTTATTTCTCCTCAACTTTTAAATGAAGCTTGAAATGGCATGGGAAGGACCCTGCATTAAATTCAAGTTATCACACATGACATTAAGCACTCAGCCACTGCACTCTGGTTTATGAGCATCCTAAAGAAAAGAGATCAAGCACAGGATATGTTGGAGGATGAGGTTTTATTTTATAGCATAATGGCGTTCTAACTATTGTTCTAAAATGGACTAATAAAAACATAACTATCTGGATGTAATTGAGCTAGAAAAGCAAGAACAGAAGCATTTAAAGCCTCCCTTGAGAAGGCTGCCTTTTTTAGAAAATTATTTGTGGGGCTTGTAAGCCAGTATGAGAGACACATACTTAAACCTACCAGATAACATTCTACTTGTAGCAGCATAAGAGGGGAGGGCAAGCTGGCATAGCAGATTTGATAGAGGAACTCTTCCCAGACAAGGAATGTGTCTAAAGCTTGGAGAGAGGGAGGAAGAGAAGAGAGTTTTATCTTCTAGTAAAATATAAAGTTAGTAAGGACCCACTTATTTTCTGATAGGTGTATATATGCCATCTATCAGATATTACTTGTAGCTATGTCCTCTTCCCAGAATTGGACAAATTCTGTAACACTGAAGACTATACCCAGCAGGATTTCATATTTAAGGAATGCCACATCCAGCCCAGGCTTGGGTGTGATGGTGAGAACCACCTGCAGGTAAAGTTTAAACTCAAGATAAACGTCTTAACCTTGACTTTTGGACCAGCTTGCTGGGAAAACAAATATTTAGCTGACAGCCCATTGAAAGGGAGTGTCAAATTCATATCCTGCTTTAATCCTGGTCACCAGGTCCTGCTGTGAGGTCTAAGCATGCTGTTGACACCTGTCTACAGAGGGAGAGCTTCAGAAACAGAGGCCAATTTATTCTTCCTATGTAACAAAGCAGTACTAGGGGGCCCATTCTCCCATCACCCCAGTATATGCTCCTCTCCTCCTAGATTCTCCTTTACAAGGAAATAGTCTTCTTCATTTTCAGAGGAAGGGGTCTCTCCAATTGTGCTTCTGGGCCTTCCAGTTTGCCCACTAAGGTGAAATCACTGTATATTTCCAGGGGCTTTTTAATAGTCTAAGAGCCAACAAAGAACTTGCATAAACTTCAGTTCTGTTGCAAGTGCTAGATTAGGCCACTGAATGTTTGTTGCTCCCTTTAAACCTAATCTGTTACACAACAGCATAATTAGATTTAACTTAAGACACATCAAGAGGAAGAAATGAAGAAGAAAACATTTCTCTTGACAAATTAAGCTTTGCTTGTCATTACAAAACGCCTCACAATCGAAGAGTCTCACAGCTATCTAGGGCTACAATAGCAAAAGAGGCTTCAGCAGCTCTTCAGCACCTCGCATGTAATCCCAGATACAACAACTACATTTTCCCAACATAGAATTTAAGTGCCCAAAACTTCAGCTCTGGAGAGAGAGCAAGGAACAATCTGTTAGCACTGAAGTAGGAGGTGCAAAAATAATTACATATTCTTCTCTGGTCCTTTTTAAGCACACTCACTTGAAGTCCTATATACAGTATTCACAATCAACCCACATTATCTTTAAAAGAGTAGTTGTAGAGCTAGAAGGTAGCCTGGCAAGATCAGCTGCACCGAGCATTTTTTGTTTGTGAAGCTAGCTCAGTGACACCAACATGAAAAATGGGATTTAAGCAAAGATAAATCAAATTATTTTATCACCAGCCTCAACAGAAGTTTCTTGGTGACTGAAATCTAAAAGCAGCAGCACCCTAAACTGAACACAAGAGCAAATGCAGCAAAGGGGAGAGGCTACTGCTTCCAGCTCCTTGGAATAGCAGTTTTCCTTTCTTTGCACAGAATGTCATGTGGAATATCCAACAGTCTATTCCAGATGACTTCTCATTCTCAAACCCAGTTGGTTGGTGGGAAAAGCAAACTTCAAAATGAATCAAATGTTTCTACCTGCAGCTTGTAATTACTAGAGCAATTTAGATTAATGCCGTCAAAGTAGCAATGAACCCAATTCTGCAATCCATGTAGACGGAAGGGCCTTGGTGACACAGACCTAACTACAGAGCTGAGTCCCAGGCGACCAGCTCTGCCCACGGGCACCTCACTCATACTGTATTCCCAAGACTTCAGGTACAGAACTCTACAAAGCTCACAGGAGTGTTCAAGTGTAACCCTATTTTCCTCCCTCCCCCTTAAAATAAAGCAAGTAGTTTTATTTTTGAAATTTTCTGAGTCTGCAACTAGCTATGTGCAGGCCTTTTTTCCACGCAGTTGTGTGTATTTCATCCAGTGCCTAGTTCTACTGAGAGATGTGGCTCTCGGTTCAAACTTGTCCATATGTAAGTGAGTCGGTGTCGGGCACAGGCGGTTTGTAGAAGCACCATCCCACCTCTTCCTCTCTCAGCGGGGACAGCTCCCCCGACAGCCCTGCCAGGGCCCAGCTGACCCGGGCTCGCTCCCTCGCTGCTGCCGCCCGCAGCCCCGCCTGGCCAAGGCAGAGCCGAGGCTCCGCTGCCCGCGCCCCCCCGCCGCCCGCACGCTCGTTCCCCGGCACCCCGCAGCGGGCCGGACACGGCTGGCTCGCCCCGCAGAGCCCCCGAGCGCTGCCCTGAACGCTCCGTCTCACCGTTCGCGCACACGGCAGCCGTGAGCCAGCGCTCCGCCGGGGGGGGCCCCTTCCGGACCTGGCAGCTGCGGACACGCCGGGCCCGGCCTGCCCCGCTTACCTGCGCTCACCGCCGGGCTCTGTCGGGCCGCCGCCCAGAGCCGTGCCCCCACCCTCCCGACCCCGCCGCCGTGCCCCGGCCGTGGCGGGCGCCGCCGCACCCACCTGCCGCTGCCAGCTCCGCTCCCGCTTCCGGCACGCTCCGCCGGAGGGCAGCGCCAGCCCGGCCTGACGTCAGCCTGCCGCGCCGCCCGCTGGCCGCACGGCCCGGGCCCCCAGCACCGAGGCCGAGGCCTTGCGGGACGGGACGCGCCACTTGCCGTGGAACCTCCGCGGCTTTTGGTGAGAACGTCCCTGTTCGGATCCCTGCGCGGGATGGTCACCTGGTTACAGTTAATGCCCTTCTCCTCCAAGACGTGTAGGTTCTCAGAATTTTAAATGCATCTCCTGCACAGGTTAGCACTTGGCTCAGTGTCAGCCCCGTCACACTAAGACACTTAGGCATTTTTCTTTTCTTCCTATCATTTATGATTATGAAAGGGACATCTTCTGATCTCATGCCATGGAACTACAACAGAGAATGACAGAGTCACTTTGTTCAAGCAGTCACACAAGTGTTTGAGGCTAGAAAAGGCCAGCTAGTCTGTGACCTCTTACATAAAACAGCCAGAAACTGCATCTTGGTGATTTTTGCATTACAGCTCCA
The DNA here is from genome assembly GCF_037038585.1 of Patagioenas fasciata. NCBI lineage: Eukaryota > Metazoa > Chordata > Aves > Columbiformes > Columbidae > Patagioenas > Patagioenas fasciata. Next base: position 8,909,549 of record NC_092528.1, read on the forward strand.
AACTCTATTTGGGCCAGTGCTGCCCACACATCGCAAAGTCTGAACTGATAGAGAACGCACTATGTCACTAGTTAATTATCTTCACAATTCAAATTGTCTTTTCCATTTCTAACCCAAAATACATGCGATAGTTGCAGTTTAAAATGAGGAAAACCTCTTAAGGAGATGTAATATTTCCTCTGGGTGACCGAACCTCCTATTAGAGCTTTTCCCAGGCTCATCTTTTTGTTTTAAGACTGGGCAATACAGAAATGGTACTCACCATCATAGTTACAATTTCACTTACTGTTAACAAGCTCCTAGACTTCCTCCTACCCATCTATTCTCTCTTCTGGATCACAACAGCAATTCTAACTAGAAATTGCATAGAAAGCCTGTGATAGTGTAGTTCATGGCTGTAATGTAGTCCATGCTTTGATATGGCTTTGAAGTACCATAAAAGTGGTGAGGGCAGAACAGGAGGGAAAAAGAGAGATCATCTGTCTGTGAACAGAACTGCAGGTTTCAGAAACAAACAGTAAATGGGATTTGTGTAGATCTGTTTATGGACGAGTCTTTTCTCTGAGGCTAAAGCTGTTCACCTTTCATTGCTGAAAAGTATTTTCAGAAACTTAGAGGTATTGGATTAGAGGTGGAAGGTAACACTATTTAGACTGTGGAGCGAGCACTTCTAGAACAAAAAAATATTCCTCCTGAGGATTTGGGAGCCTCAGCAGATCCTCTCCTTGGAAAGCAGTCACTAAGGGACAGCTGCCTTTTTGGCATATATTCAAAGTGTTGGCTGTCTGGGTTCATATAAAGCTTTAGTTTTCAGATTAGGTTTAAAACTATTTTAAAATTAATTGAGAAACTGTCGTGGTGTTTCCTGAATGAACTATCTCCATGGGCACAGAACATGAAGCTTTTGTTTAGTAGCTGTTCGGGACCATGTCCTACACTATGTTGACCTTGGAAACTCAGGGCTGTGAACCCAGAGTGAGGGCCATTGCCATGGAAGTCCTGTGCCACACAGGTCCTATCTGAGAGTGCCCAACAGAGGCACAGATCCAGGAAACACCAGACCTTTGGTCTGCCAGAAACTCAAGTGTATGCTGGAAACACATGCAAATACATATTAGGCTTATAATCCCATTAAATTTTGAAATGTTTTGAATTAAATATATTGAGCTCTGCATTTGCTGATCAAACTTTCATCAGGAAGTTTCTAATGAATTGTGCTGCATGAGTCTTAGGCCTTAGCAAAAGAACTAAAATATTTAGATGAATACTATTATAAACATGGGTCATTTTCAAATTGCTTGCCAGTGAAATGTGGAAGTGAAGGCTTTTGTTGACATTTTCAGCCTATTCATAATTGCACCTTCAGTTTGGTCACATTCAAAGCACAGTGTAAGACTCATCCCTCACTTTTAAAAAATGTTTGGAATGCCTCAGTTACTAAACCCTCTTTTTTTTACCCCCATTGTTGTCCTGAATCAAAGAAACCAAGACTGAAGTTCAACTTGCCAGTTGTAGTTACAGCATACCAGTTAAAATCAATTGGGATTCTTTGTCATAAAGCAGCTGACATAATGTATCTCTTCAATATATGCTAAATTTTGACTGCCACCACCGTGTTTGAATTTTCATAGTCATTTGAGGGTCTTCATAGATTTTTTCAATGTGCTGCTGAAATTTAAATTTCAAATTACCTACTTTGGTTCATAAAATATAATTTTACTGTAAAACAAGCATTTCATTAATGATAAACAAAATCTTTTAAACAAAATACATACCAGCATTATTAAGTGCTATAATTAATGCTATTAATACTATTATAATACAACAGTGCTCAACTGAGCTAAAAAAAATCACATTAAGAATCAGCATTGCTTGCAGGTTAATGAAAAATATCTATAAATTGACCAAACAACCCTGGTTGCAACAGAAAGATCAGGAGACCTGCTGCTGGAGAACACCTGCATAAGGAATTAAAAGAACTAGGACTCCAAAGTTATTATATGCTTATTACTGTATTTATTAGTTTTTCAAAGCTTCAATATGAAGGTTTTGGGCAACTTGAAACTAGTTAGGCATTATGTGAGAACAGCAGAGCAGAAGATAGGGCCAGAACTAAAGTGGGTTTGATTAAGTGTTTGTGCAACTAACCAACTTGGTGATAGTTCATACCTAGCCTATAAAGTTTCCCTAGTGAGAGGGAGATGGAAAAGAACATAGTTTGAGTTTTACAGAGGTTGTATTGCCTTAGCCCTGTACATAACAGTCCCAAACGGAAAGGTAAATCATAGACTTGGACAAAAATCTTTATCCAGGCTGCCCTAACATACTTCCTTCTCTCCAGTGGAAAAGACCATTCCTCTGGGTAATTGACCTGCACCCAGGATTAAAATTCCTCCGAACATTTTACCTGCAAAAATGAATCTGTGTGATCAGGTTTTGTCATATTGTCACGTGAGATGAGTGTCTGCTTATCAACTGAAGGGGGTTCTTGTGGTGTTGTACGGAGGTCCTGGGCAGGACTGCAGCATGCAGGCAGTGCAGGACAGCCTTCCCTCGGAACAACTACCATCCACGTGTGTCTCCTAACAGGAGTATTGTCTTAACTTGTGAAGGGCTCAGATTTTTAAATTTATTTGGATTTTGTTCCACTCAAATTTGCAAAACATAATGTATCCATATAGCAAACATAACATGTAATTGCAAAACATAACATATCCGTATAACATATCTGGAAGACAAAGCTTGCTTGCAGACTGCACAAAGGTTCTGCTCCAGCTGAATGTAGCTAATACGAAGATGGCAGCAGCACAGACTGTATCATTGCCAGCAGCCAAGCTCCCAGGGATGGTGGAGGCGTATGGTGATTGAAGACAAAACAGGAAGGGCTGTGCTGCTTGTCTTCCCAGCTCTTGTTAGCCTTGAGAGCTGGATTTTGCTAAAGTTGATGTAAGCAACAATCTACTGTGTTGATAGAACAGATAAGCATTTTCAGAGCAATTCAAGTACTTAGACACTTGTGTCTTAGGAAAATCTGTGGGCTAAGACTTCAGAATTGAGAGAGAAGCCTAAATGTCTTTTGAAAATGGGACTTGCCTTTAAGCAGAACAATGCCAGATTAGCTCGAGCATACTGATAGCAAGGCTGAGAGACTTGCCCAGGAGCATGAGAAGGGTGTGGCAGAGGTGGGGATGCTCCTTGACCTGTAGCTGAGACCAGGCTTCCTCTCATCTGCCTCCTTTTGGCCTGTGGGTTGTGTAGCACTCCAGACAGCTCTGTCTGCTTCTGCAATGAAGCGATCTCTTGAGATCATTACTCCAGGGGAAACAGTATGGAGAGTTACATGCGAAACCAATGCTGCCTGCAGCTTCCTGGTGCGAGGCCTGTGTAGCTCTCCAGGCAGCAGATTGCAGAGTACACCGAGAACAACAGACAAACAAAAAGTCCAGCCCAAAGCTGAGGAACTTTCTGGGTGAGACTCTGGGATTTCATTGTCAGCTTATATTGTTCAGATCTGATTAAAAACAAACTGGCAGGAGAAAGATCACGTGCTTCTCCAACATCTCTGCAGGTCATGCCACTGTTAGCGATGTAGCCTGTTTGGCAGGAACAGAGTTTTGGCCTTCACTTTTATTTGTAGGCAGTTTTGAAAAGCACAGGATTATCAGGGATGGGCTAGGTCATTTGCAATTTACAGAAAAGTTCCTGTCTCATCACAGCCATTCTGAAGAGGAAGAGGAAAAAAGCTTGTACAACACATCTCTGTTTTCCACTAATAACTGTGTTTGGGCCTGATAGCCAGCCAGCATCAGTGGGATTGTTTCCTCTGAATTATCTGGGTTCTGACTCTCACCTTCCATTTACATTTGCTATTCCATTAGCACTTAAAGACAGTGCTACGTGCACAAAGGAGAGGATTTATACTCAGAGCCAAAAGAAAGACAAGGCAAGGGAAGAGGGAGAGATCAAGAGTAGTTGCACTCAGTTTTCACTGAAGGGACTAAAGCATAGGGACAATAAGACTTAAACTCAGAAAATCTGTGTCAATGTGGTGAAACAGACCTACATTGCCAAGCCACCATATATTTGCATTCCCTCATCAGACTGCTGTAGCCCAATGGCCACCCCCATAGAAGCTCCTGATCTATATTCTAGTCTATTTAAACCTAGGTGAGAAAGCTTCAGTTACATGTTGCTTGTTAGTGAAGACTTGGTTTTAGGGCAGGAGTTGACTTTGGAAGAACTGTTGATGAGGGAGCATCTGGTTTGCCTAATTTCATTCTCGAAGCTCAAAGCAACTGATAAGTTAAAAATCAAATACCTCATCTTGGTCTGAAGACCCTGCTCTGTGTTGTCTTCAAGTGCATATTGAGCGTGCCCTCTTAAACCCAGCCTGCCAAACAATGGTATCAGTGGAAATCATTATGTCTTCAGAAGGGTTTGCATTAAGCCCCATGTTTTTTTCCTTCTGTTCCAGCAGTCAGACATTAAAATAACTTTTCACAAAGTGGAGGATGACTGCCTGTTGTTTCTTGGGAGTTACTGTGCTGTGCACTAGCTACACTGGAATTTATAGGACGTGTTTGTGTTTGACTTCTGCTTTTTATAGGAACAGATTCCAATATCTGCATCTCCCAGAAGCCTCTGCATGCCTTCTGATTGAGCAGCAGGAGCTCTGGCCAAGAGTATTGCTTCTTGACTGAGAGTGTTTTATTTCTACAGCTGAGCTCTGCTATGCAGTCTTAAGGTATTCTGTTTTTTTCCAAGTGAAAATAGAAAATCTGACTGCTACTTTTCAGAAACAGTCCTGAAAAAGGGCCAGTGCATTCTACACACCCAAACCCAGGTACTCTGAATTCCTTCCTAAGAATAATTTCTGCTAAGCTCTATATTCCCACAGAGATCCTCTGACCACGTGGCAGTAATAGGGCTGCCACACAGTGTAGTGCGATTGTTGTTGCTAAGACAATCCAGAAGCAAATTATCTCCCACCAGAAAAGGTCAGCGTGGAAGTGTGCCTCAGAAGTGTGTCTCTTCATATACTCCTTGGTATTTAGGTCTCTTGAATGATCATTCTCACTTAATTGTAATTCTTTTCAAACCTCTGCACTATCACTTCTAGGACTGAATATTTATCTTGCACATACATGGACATTGAAGCGGAAATTTTTTAGACATGTGGGCTGCAAGAGGAAGAATTCAGCACCAAGCATCTGCATTGAGCTTGCAGAGTTAGTTGAACTAAGAAACATCCCTTCCCTCTCTCACCACTAACATGATAAAACAACAGTACTACAGAGTCTGACATCTTAAACATTGCTAAGATGATCATATTGGATTTGAGTCAGGGCAGAAATGTTATCTCCTTTTGTTTCCTTACTGTGTCAGATCTGGAAGTGTTTGCAGTTTGCTATAAAATACTGTCAAAGTGAAAATTGTAAAGATTTCCATTTGAAGCACTGAGGCTGTTTCCCATATGTTAATGTGTTGGGCCAGCACTGGAACAGTTACCCCTAAATTAGAATGCAATGAAAAATATTACAGACAATGCCTGTTTGTGCAGTAGTTGATGAATCTAGAGAGGATAATGCTCTCCATGTTGTGTGTTCTTTGTATATGCAAAAGCTTAAGAGACAATTACTTGACAATTTCTATGTACCTTGCAGAAAGCATTCACCAGAAACCAGTGATGGGAACAATCAAGCTCCAGGCATGGAGCCAATACGCAACTGATTTTTGCAGTGTGTGGATCAATTGCTGAAAACCTCATCTATATAAAACAGGCTTTCGAGCACACACTAAAAGCTCTTTACATGACTTGATCCATGATCTGACAACAACCAGAAATGGAAAGTTCTACGGTTGTTTGTATCCCAGTAATTACAGAGGCTTGGGCATCTCTGTGCTCTGTCAGAGGCAGCCCTTCCTCCTATAGCTTATCATTTAACAGACACAGTACAAAAAGGGTTAATACAACCCATCTCTGAGACCAACTCACCAGATAAGGTGCTGTTTACTTATTTTGAACAGGTTAATAAGTAGGCTCCAATGCACAAAGCTGTTTTCCAAAACCATTCAAGCAAGAAAAGCAGAGTGATTTCAGGGACTGTGCTTTCACTGTAGTTTTATTGCCAGCAGTGTCTGTATTTCAAGGTGCACCGTCTGGTTTCCAGCTCTGCAATAACATTCAGTTAGCATCCACGTTTTCAAAGAAATTATTTCAGCCCTAAGAGTTATGGCAATATTTTGAACATTCTTTGTTCAAATGTCACTCGACTCTGAAAAAGCTACAAGCCTTCAGAAAAATGTAAGATCTGTGGGACGTGAATTCTTCCTGCTGTTTCATGTGGCACCCTACACAATGGGTTTTGGTCTCAGCAAGGCCCTACTTATAAGTAAGAGAAAAAATTATTGCAGAGCAGGCATTTACAAAATTTAAGGCATATCAAGAGAGCACATGTTCCCTCAGAATTAGCACAATTTGAGATCTCGTAGTCTTAATTCAGTGTATAAAAGGTGTCTGCTTCAGGCATTAACTTTGCTGAAACTGTTCATATTGACGGGCATCTATGCTGAATCAAAGCATTAGGCCAGTGCAGAAAAAACAAACAAACAAACGAACAAACAAAAAACCCGTATATCCCCAGCCCTGATGTTCAGCACGAATTGGTTCCTACTGACTAGCATTTGACACCTCAGAGGCTTGGAGCCCACAAAGGATCTCCATATGGAAGATCCAAGCATGCATTCATTCTTGTTTCTTCCACAGCATTTGCAACAAACACATTAAGATACCATCTGTACATCTGCCCTAACCTTTCTGGAGTTCTAAGGTGTTTGTATCTAGCCAGATCAAGCTTTAAAATAATATTCTACCTCTAAATAATATTCCTGGCATGAGAGAACCTGAAAGCCCTTGAGCTGGTGTTGGGATTCTTGCATGGCAGAGAAAGTACAGGGTGCTCCAAAAGGCTGGCGTCTGCCTTGTGTTGTGGGCTTGCTATCTTGTGAATGGCTGAGGCTGGGGGCTGTCTGTGCACTGGGAGAAGCAGCCAGCGGGAATTAGTTGAATCTCTCTGTCCCCCATTTGAAGTGGTAAGAGTTTCATTCATGGGTGGTTCGTCGTTGCAGAGATATAGTGATTTCAAACTAGGCCCATCTTTTTGAAACATGCTGTATACTACTGAAATTAGTTCCATCTTTTTGAAACACCCTGTATTGTAACTGGTGGTTTTGATGCAGTGGCATAGTGAGTAATTCCTGAAATTAACTGCTTATGCTCATGGGTCATTCTTTAAAGTTTTTTATTCTAAGTGGGACAGCCTTCTGGAAGATATGCTGTAAAGGTGAAGGAAAACATGCTGCACATATGGGTGAGAGTATAGTGAACTCAGGGTGTGGAAGTTCAGATTAACTGAGTGTGCTTTTGGCTTCAAACTCAATGAGTCAATGAAGATAATTGCTAATCTGGAGACATTTAATTTCTGAATTTGCTTTGCCAGCCACTGAGCCACTGTAATGTGATGATTCCACCGCTGACAGAGCCTAAATGAAGCCAGCCAAGTTACAATGTGTAATAGGATTCCCTGGAAGCTTCCTCAGGCTGTGCATATTTGTATGTTTAGAAGTCCAAATTTGCAAATTTATTGGGTGACTAAAGAAGCAGTTAGGAATCAATTTTATAAATAATCTAAGGAGGTCTATCATCTTGCTGCTTAACTTTCTGAGGCACTTTTCAAATTCATCTGTGGTACCAATTCATCCCATCAAGCTTCAGACACTGGGACAAAGATGTAGTTGCTTTAGATTCCCCCTATAATATCCAGAAGACAGAAAGGCATCTCCACCCATCTTGATTTCTGTCACTCTTTAAGGGTTCCATTACCTCTCCATTGAATAGACATAAACCCTAGAGTGGCCTTTCTCCCAGTTTAGGGGTACAAGAGGCCTACCACTAAGCAAAAAAAAAAAAAAAAAAAGGGTCTAGGGTTTCTCACTGTATCTTGGAAGTGTTTTGAAAATGTGGTCCAAGATGACTTCTTCCTTGAGAAGTACAGAGCATGGGGGTTCATGCATTCACTTTCACTCAAAGAGAACATTGGCATCAACTTAAATAGCAGCTCTAACACTCACTTTGCTCACCTGAGGCGGCTGTACTGCGTAGGAGTAGTCATTTCTCCAAGGCCTGCTTAAAGATCCATTAGCTCTTTCCTTGAGTATAGTACTCTCATTAATATTGCAATAGACTGAGCTCCACCTCATACCTAAATAACACTTGTCCCATTAAAAAGCACAGGTACATTAAAAAAATCCTGGAAGACAGTAATATTACCGTTAAAATGCACATAAGCAGGTGATGACAGCACGTTCTCTTTGTCTGAGTCTAGCATGCTTTCCTTTTCCTGAGTTGAATTCCCTAGCACTTGCGCACTGTAATAATCATTCTTGCAAACTTCTGTCCTTGAGGGCTGGCTGCTGTCGTTTCCAACTTCTGCTGCTAATTGACTTGCATGCTTCTCTTTGTTTTTACCCATTGAACCTCTGTATGTCATTAATACTCTCACCTCTGTATGTCATTAATGCTCTAACCCCCAGCCGTCATGCTTTGAATCCAAAAGCAGATGATGACAGAAAGAGCTGTAAACTAGATGACCTACAGCAATGCCCTTTCCTTATGAGACAGTAAAAAGCATGCCCAATAATTTGCTTAGGAACTTGACAGTTTTCTTTTATACTTCATTCACAGAGCATGCATAGGAATAAAACACATCATCTCCACATGTACGATAACTATAACAGAAATACAGCACAGATGTCAGGTTTTACAAATGGATTTTTTTCTCATTTACATCCATGCACTTGCCCTCATCAAAACTTTCCTTGACCTCCTGGGAGCCCTTTGCTTCCACACAAAATGGAGGCAAAAATGATGCCATGTTGAAATGAGACTCCTATTTTGTTCTTGTGTCAAAAGACTGCCAGCTAGGGAAGAAGAGGGTGTTCCTGGTGTCACTCTTTATACGATGAAGCTAAAGAAAAAATCATCACTGCTGGAATCATCTCTGCCAGCCTCAGCTGAGAGGACTGGCAAGGAGTGAGGTACATGCTGAAGGGATGGAAACAGTAGCCTGATTATTTTCGTGTCAGTGATACACTGAGTGCACTCAGTCTACTAGGGAATAAGCAGAGCTTTCAAGGGGATGGGGACAGCTGAGGAGAATACTCTTTTGATTTACATCTTCCAGCACTCCTGTCACATGCATAAGTGCTATGAAAGCAGTATGTGTGTGGAAGACGCTTATTGCAGCTGCAGAGACATTACTGATTTCTTTAAAAACTCAGTTTCACAGGAAGAATAGATCCAATGTAACAAAGCCCATCATGACTCACTTGTGCAGAGAAGGGTTCTCACTCTGGGAGCTGTTGTTACAAGCCAGCAGTACTTCAAAATGCCTGACTACTTATCTAAATAGAAAGACAACCCTGAAAGGATATGCAGTCTACCAATACAGGCTTATCAGTACCTTGTCCATATTGGCTTTGGACTTGTTTGAAAGTAATTGTTTAGGGGGGTAATTGACTATTTTGTTCCATATTTTGGTTCATTTTAAAACCTCTACCCACTTTAGGCTTTGGTTCATCAAAGCCCAGCAAGGTGCCCCATGTCTGTAACATCAGGGTAGTTTTCATTCTCTTTTCACCATCCAGCCCTCAGTGTCTGCCCAGCCCATGCCCGTCTGTGCTCTGCGGAGAGCAGCTGCTCCAGGGCAGGCAGGGGAAGGGAAGGGCATCTGGCTACAGTCACAGGGCTCCTGGAACAGGACCTGATGGATTGCAGCATGAACCAAGAACAGTGTGGCTGAAGCCACTATGTCTCTCATGAGGACCTTGCTTTTGAGGGTTTTGTTTTGTTCCTCATCTTTGCTGCTGAACGCCTCTGCATTGGCAGACAAAAAAATCCGTGACATGGAGGTCAGGGAGCTGAATTGGGAAGAAAGTGCAGGGGAAATTCTGTGGAACTGATCAGACTTGTGTACCAAGAGGTTGTTTAGATAGGGCATATCTGGCATTTTCTGGAAACTTGCGGAAATGCAGTGAGCTCACGATACTAAGAATTACTAATTTGCTTGGGGTTTTTTGTTGTTGTCTGTTTGGGGTTTTTGTTTGTTTTGTATTGGTTTGTTTGGATTTTTTTTTTTTAACAGAATTGAAATTTATCAGAGATGCTTCATAGCTTTGTCCTATGTTTCCTTGAAGGTATGGGTTACCTAAGGGAAGAAGGATGTTAGAAAGAACACTAGACATAATCCAGTTTAGAAGAGCTTTGTACAGTCATTAAGAAACACAAAATAACACAGATACCACAACAAGCATTGTTCCTATGCCAAAACGCAGAACTCTGAATGGCAAGGCAATACAGAAAGCTGTGAGTACCACATTGGATGCATTCCTCTGTATTACTTATTTTCATGGAATTCATTGCCTTCATTTCGTAGTAAACTGTTTACAGAAGTTTAATGATTGTGAATCATACTTCCATCAAGATGTGGTGCTACCAGGTTTTCTTTATTTGAATGGTTTCTGCCTATCAAAAGAGATTTGTCTTACTGTTCTGCAGTGAAGCTGATATTTCTAACATTTTTTGTGACTAGATGATACCTCTCCAACTGATAGTAGAAAAAGAAAGTGAAATCAGCTCATCTGAAGTTCAGTGTCCAACCTCACAATTTTAGAAAATTGACTTCATATTAAGAGATCAGCTGTTAAATTCTGTAGACTACTTATGCTGCAAATAAAATCTTATTAGAGATAGGCAGGGGTGAACACCTACCATTAATCCACCAGTAAAGCAATTATGATCCAGCAAACAAAGAGTCACCTAATCCAGTATTCAATTTATGGAATTGAGGTAGTACTTTCATCCGAGACCAGTTTACAAAATCCAGATTCTTTAGAAAAAGAAACTAGTGTCAGAAAGTCATGACGAATTTAAAGTCAAGGTCTCAACCGAAAGCAGCACTTGCTAAACACATTCTGTATTAAGCTGTGCAAGCTATGAGAGCACCGAACATTTGCAGGCAAGTGTGGAGGATTACATCTTTTTGCAGAAGTCTGCCAAAAACAGCAGCATGTACCTAGCCTGAAAAAAACAAACCAACCAAAACCAAACCAACCACCCCAACAAAACAGCATTACATACTCCAGAGGCTTAAAAAAAGCATAAAAAATGTTGGTTGATATATAAGGCTTCTTGTTGCTAATTGAAGACTTCACCCATTAGTTATTCACATGAAGCCTCTTGAAAAGCAGTAATGTTCTGTTCTTATCTTGAAAATGTGATGTATTTTACTCGCTGGAATGGATTGTATTCTAGGCACTTTGTAGATCCATAGCTGTAGGAAGAGTTTCTGCTTGAGATTTTTAACGTATCTGCTAGCAAATTCAGAAATTGGAATGCAAAATCCAGAGCACTGCGAAGATTTGAAATAGTCTTAATTTTATGTGCTAGTTTAAGATCAGATATCAGAGAATGCAGTTGAAAACACTGCTTATATCAAGATAAGCAATACAGTAATTTTATTAATGTCCTATGGATCAGTCTCAGTGAAGTGTCACTTTTTGCTTATTCATTAAACAGAGCCACAATGTAAACCAGCATATTGTAAATGAAGACATCAAATGAGAACTGTATTTTCCTGTGGCAGAGGGCTATGAAAGATGAGCTATTTCACTAAAGGTAGCCTAACTTCATTGTAAAAGTGTTTTCTGGACCTGAACAAATATTTGGTTAATGAGGGTGCTAGCCACAATAGGATTTCATAATTTGCAGCATCAGAATAATTAAAAATAACCCTATTGAATGGCATTTTAATATATAGTATTTCCCTAGATATTACTTAACAAGTAAGAGAAAAGCAGTGCAGAACATTGTATGGGGCAATATGCTTACCTGATAAAGGTTGTGTCTGGATCGGATAGCATGAGATTGGTAATTAAAATGAGAGAGAGGCCACCAATTTGGTGGGGCAGGCTTTGCACTGAAAAGTGAAATGTACTAAATGTTGCTCAAACTAGACATAGCTAAATTCCATTTCCCTGTGCTTACTCACATCTTCATGGCTGTGGTCAGCCTTGTGGCTGATGTCTAATTAACAATGAAATAATTGACTCTTGCTGTAGGGATTGGTGTTACAAGAACAGAGGCTTATCTGTGCAGTATAGGGGCCTGGCAGTATAGGAGACTGAAGAAAGTTTTAGGTACAGGCTTGGTAGAGAGTGAACGCAAGAAAGAACTGTGTAATCATTTTTAGTGACAATCAAGTTCTCCTAATCCTAATAAAGTTCTGACAGTAGGTTTTGAAGAAACCAGTTCTCTGTAGGGCCTTATTATTGTCACAGAAGTGTCAGCATTTGGCTGGATTACTTGAACTTTCCTAGCAGAATATATTGATAGGCAAATGGAAATCACTGGTGAGCATTGTCACAGGGGAGGTACAGAGAGTACTGAATGTTCACTTTTTCCTTAACGTGCCATGGAAATGTCTGACAGATAATTACCATTTGCTTTTCTACAATAACTACTCAACACTTCTGTCTTTGCCATTATAAGCACTTGGACTAGGGACTGTCACCCTGAGTTTATTAATCTTAGTAGATGTTTCTGCTTTAAAGTGCTTCAAATGTGTATTTGAGTGAGACAGGTATCTATCAGAGCAGAAGCACAGAATCATTACCATCCAAAAGCGCTGCAGTGCCGTGTCTCACTGTTGGTAATTTTAATAATTTGGAATAACTTTAAAAATACTGTGAAAAGTGACAAAGCCAAAGGGCATTCAGCTGTCAAACAGCACAGCTTTTGGAAAGGAGTTTGTCCCCCAAAAGAAGAAAAATAACAAGTTGCAGAGTTTTGCAAATGGTATTTCTTTCCATATAGCAAGAACAACACTTCTTCCCAATGAAATAGGTAAGAATTGCAGATGATGTAAACTGGACTCTGTGTGTCCATATAAAATGAACTACTAGCTTGTGAGCTGGTATATATAACAAAAGGAACAAACTTATTGTATGAAAGAAGAAACAGTAGTATCAAAGAAATTTAAAGACTCATGTTAAAATTTCAGTGTACATGCACATGCCTGCTGGTCTTGGCCTGCTGTACTTCTTTGAATGCAAGACTTTGTGGGACAAGTGGAGCTGGTCATCAGGTTTCACTGCCAAGATGGTGATGGAGATAGAGGTCAAAGAGGTGCAATTATTTCTGCAATCAAACTCAGCCTGGAATTGCGATTTTAATCACATCCTTAATGGAACTTCCTGTGGTAACAAGACCTTTTACTCGTTGATTGTCTAGCCTTGGCACATTGAAAATGCCAATGCCGTTTGTGTACGGATACCAGGTGAACACAGGAGATCCAACACAATGTTGCAGGTGTAGCATGTGTGTCTGTTAGCAAACACTTCTGTGGCTCTGTGCATCTGTCTCAGAAGGGGTTTTTCAGCACCAGAATGATTCCCAGAACACACACAGATGGTACCATCTGTGTAGTTTTCTGATTTCCAGCCTTAGTGCTTGCTGCAATCTCACTGGGTACATCTTTTATTTAGGAATAACTTGTTCAGTTTATGTTGCTAACTGATTCACATTCGGAATTGTCCTAAAAATTTGCAGAACCAGTGGTCATCTCGCTGCCTGTTTTGAGGTACTCAGGAAGCTTGTTTTGATGGAAACAAGTCACATCCTTAGAGCGTGCTCACTCATTATATTGTCAAAGCAGAAACACAGATAAGGAAAAAGTGTACTTGGGGAGAATTACCAGGCCGTATACTGAGAAGTGACACAAAATCACTTGAAGCAGACTTAGAAGATGCTTAATAGTTACCATTTCAGTAAATAGCATAAGAAAAACAATAAATCAAGCTGTGCTGTGATTCTCAACAACATATGTATCTATTATCCTAGGTTGGAGTTTTAAAGCTTTGCATAATGGCTACAAATATGGTGAAACATACTATACATTCTTTAGGAGGGGCAATTAAGTCTCCTGCTGGAGGAATGTCAGATATTGTTTTCCTCCCAATCAGGGAAGTTTCAAGATGAAGCTAAATTGGCTTTGTATTTTCCATCTCAGGTTTCCATGGTAGCAGTATGTAATCATCTTATTTGTAAATAGCAACTACCCGTTTAACTTCACAGCCACTTTTCACATTTTTTGCCACAAATTCAACATCCTTGAAATGTCCAACTCTGTCTTATAATTTTACTGCCAGTACCTATAATCATTTGGGGATATTTCTGTTTATGAAATCTTCAGTGATGTAGTAGCACTGTAATATCATGTATTTATGATATGATTAACATATCATAAAGTTATGATTAATATTGTCTGGCAATGGCACATCCCATTATAAATATTTTCAACTTCTTATGACTTTGCCAGGTTGCGGCCACTCAGGTTGAATGCCATTCAGCCCAATTTACATTCCAGATATTTCTTCTGTGCTGATAATATGAAGTTTCAGCTAATTTATTTCAACTGTAGCCAAGAACGTGGCTATGGAAGAAAACAACCTTTTGCTTTCACAGACAAGATTCTTGCAGCTTTTTTGGCCAGCCCTGAGACAGGGCTGTAGAGCACATTGGTGATGTCTTGTTGTCAGACACAGACACAGCTTTTTGCTGTCCTACTAAGAATTAACCCAAATGTGGCCAGGTTTTAATCCTCTGAAAAATTTCATCTTTCATATTGCTATCTTGACTTCCTATCTGCATGAGGCACAATTTAGTCCCTGAGAATTCCTCCGTGGCTGCATGTGCTCAGTCCCGAATTGACTGAGCCTGCACCAGTCTCCTGCCCCTGGGCCGAATGGCACTTGATCTCTGACTGCTTCTGCTTGGGTTCAGTGCAGGCTGGGGACAAGAAGTGAAAGACAAAGGGAGAAGGACTCTTCTGTGAGACCTACACATATGGTTAAGATTAAAGAGGTATTTAAAGGCTTTGCAGAGTGAGGATGCACTGCATGTCTTTAACAAAGCCACTTCCCCAAATCTCTCAAATCACACCCCTTGCACACAGTCTGTTTCCCATTTCCACCCTGTCCACCTTACATCCCCAGAACACTGCTTCATGTGGAATTATAAATCAAGAATATAGCTTTTGGGTCTGACCCAAGTCAGTGGTCTGTATTGGAATCTTGTCAGTTGTTTTCCACTAGAAGAAACTGAGAATGAAGCAGGGCACTACTTTGATGTAGCCCTTTTCTTTTCCAAAGAACACACAAAGGTCCATTTCCTTGGTCACAGGAGGAATTAAACAAAGGCAGTTCATTTACTGATAGTATCTAGTCTCCTCCAGTTAGCAGTCAGTTGGACAACTTGGTCTGGCCATGATCCCAAAGCTGGTCCTCATGCCACTATAGCTTTCTGTGGCTCCTCCGTCAATCCTGGGCAGAGGCACCCGACGCTCTCAGACAGCGCCAGCCTGCCGGGGGCTGGCCCTGAAACCCCTTCACCCACGCAGCTGGGACTGCTGAGCGCTCTCGTGGGCAGTCTGTGTTTTGGGTGGTGGTACTTCATGTTACCATAGTCTATCCATAAAGAAGTGTGGTTTTCCTACATTCATCCTCCATAAAAGACAACTGTTTATATCCCTGAATTCCAGAACATAGTCCTCACTCACAACAGGACATAAATTTTAAGAAAAAGGAGAAATAGGAACAACAAAGTCCTTGCAAATACACCAAAGTTAAACATCTGCATTGTGCAAAAATGAATGTACTGTTAACAGGAATTACCAGCATCAGATATGTTTGAAATATACATAAAAATCAGGACTACCAGAAAAGTATTTCTATTTTCTCTTCTCTTACTTCCAGATTCTAGGAAATAATCCTAATTTTACAGAGAGACTTTTGAATTGAAGCAAATACTTTTTGGCCATTTCTGCACTAGTATTGTTATGCAGTTTCCAGGAGGCTGGAGCATGTGCAACACCAGCTCATATCTGCCTGCAGAAGACTCTGCAAAGGTCCCAACTTCTCTGCTGCTTGATTCAAGTCATTCTTTGTTGTACTGTCTGGAGAAAGAAATAGAATCAGGACTTTATGACCTTAACAATAAATAAGATCAAATATATTCTTTCACTTTAGTAATGAACAAATGAAAAAGAGTGCATAAACTAATAGATATTTTTGTTTAATATATCAAAACATTATTTTTCTTTCCTTTTCACAACATTGAATTAACCCTTTTTCTCTGTCTTCTTGAAAACATTGGCATCAAATAAAAAGCAACAGGTCAGTGACAGAATACAAACTGGCTTCCTTTTCTAAGTCGTATTATTCTTACTTTAGCTTCTGGCAAATACAGGACACAACTGAATGTAGTATTCCATAACACTCTCTGGGAATTGTAAAATATTCTACTGATACCAGTTTGAATGATGCTAAACATTCATCTTTAGCAGTTTACTTATCTTGAAATTGAAGGTGGAATTCTAACTGGTTCTATGTAGAATTTTTATTGTTAAAATCTAACAAAAGAATTTGTCAGTTTTATTCGTAGAGGCTCCTGGAGACTTACAGCACTATAAAATCAGAGCAGGTGTTCACTCCACCAGAACAGCAACTAATAATGGCCCACAGGTCTGGGAAGTCTCTCTCTGCTTTTGGAATGGAAGGAGATTATTACAGTGCTTTCAACAATATTCAGCAAAACCATAGCTGATGATTTGTATCATTAAAATAAGTCACAGCAGTAACAAACATTTGTAAAGTCCCACTAAATGCCACAACACAGCAGTCCTTGTTGTAAGCTGTTATTAATAGAAACACAAGAAATACATGTTTTCTTAGTATTTGCTCCACCTTAGAGCAGCTATATAGCATCTACAGAAACTGTCCACATGCTTCTCAATAGGACACAGTGGCTTAAAATCTGCCTCCGTTTAGGGGAAAGGAAATCTAAGCAGTTGATAAGGATTTTACCTTGTAGATTTATATTTATCTGTGTAATAACAGAGTAGACTTCAGCTGATTTATGAGACCTTGATATTTACATACATTCCAAATTCAGTTCAATTTCACGTCTTTAATTTTGTAATTCCTGGCTTTCAGATGTTTGGTTTGGATCATTATTAAGTTCTTATCATATTTTCTGTCACACATTTTCAGTCTCCACTATGATGGAAGTTGTATTTTGTCTGGTTATTTAACTACAGATATTACTTTTATCATATTGTGCTTTGGAATCAAGAGCCAAGTTGACTGCCTGTGAAAAACTCCATGTATATCATGGAGAAGGAAATGCTGCAGCATAGCATATTTTGCTTATGTTAGCTATGCATAAAGCAGGTATGGACTGAGTGAAAATACTTCTGATGCCCATAAAAGAGACTCAAAAGCAGTGGTTCTGCCAAATAATAAATCTTTCATGGCTGAATTTGAGTTAGGTCTGTGCTACAGCTGGGGTCCACATGGGTTATCTTTCTCAGAGGCTTTTGTGTACCTGATGAAGATACTTGTGATGGTCTTGTCATTATAGAAAAGCATGTGTCCCATACAGAAATCCTCAAGGAATTAAACTCGTATAAAAAGGGAATGTGTCCCACTATTAAGAAGGGGAGTCAGGGACAGTAGCATTCTGAGGTATTTTCATATGGTTGATGTGGCAGTGGTGTTCTGACTGGTCCTCTCAGAAAATCAGAACACATTCGCACCTCTCTTAATCTGCATACCACCCTTTGCATGGTGCTTGTCACCCAAAGTGTTTGAGCAAAAAATAACTTTTGAAGACTTTTAGTGATGGAAAGAGTGATAAGGCCTACAGAGGTGGCATTTTGATCTTGTAGAAAAAAACAAGCAGCAGCAGCAGCATGCTGATGAATATTTTTATAGCATTTACCAGTCTTATTGAGAGCAATCAAAACAAAAATCTATTTTTCAATCCTGATACCAACTCTTAGGGGTATTTTTTAATTATAGGCTCATTTGAGACTGCTGAACAATATAGACAGGCTATTAAAATGTATCCAGAATTACCATGACCCTTCACATATCTCCATCACATGTTTTTAGTTGCAGGCCAGTAAGTTTTGCTTCCTTTAGAATTTGTATGATGGGTTTAAACTACGCAGACAGCACAATTCAAAACCACCAGAAAACATCAAAGTATTTAGAAGACAGTAAATAACTACCCACCTGTTTAAATAAAAAGCTGAAAAACAGTTACCCAGATATAAATATTTGTCACACTATTGCAATAGCTTCTAATTGCTGCTGAGCGGTGGCCATCCAACCCAGTTATCCGCCTCTTGGGGCGAGTCTGTAGGTATTGTAGATGGCTCAGATGGCCAGAACAGTTCCAGCAATTCCAGATGAGACAGATGACAGCAGAGGAAATTCTTAGCAGTGCACAATAGTCGATGGTGAGGTGCTGGCTGTTTCTAATATTACAGAATATTCCACAAAACACAGGAATTCATTTTGGAGCACATCTCACCGTTGATGGTATCTTTCCCTGTAGTGCCTTTATTGTCACTTCTTTGTTACTGCAAATTGAATCTCCTCAAACAGATATATTGAACTGTCTAAGAATATATCTGCTCAAGCAATTTTTTTGTATCATTAGCGTGGTTTCAGTGATTATGACCTCTCATCCCCAGACAGATCTCTCTCCTCTTACACAAACCAACCACACTCAGAGGAAAACTGTTGCAATGTAGTGCTGGACACAGTATTTCTGAGTCACCATTATACTCATTCCTGTCTGTATACTAATGGTACCATTCTTTTTGTAATGTACCTGGAGTCAATGCACCAGCTCTCCATTTATTGTAGTATGCCTCTGTGACTGACCAGCATGATTGATGTATGTCAGTTCGCATTTGTGGGAAGTGTATTGCAATAAGAGGAAGACACCTGAGGATAATCAGAAAAGAGCAAGCTGTCCTACCCGTCAGAAATGTCAGCAAGCTGTGAATCAGTTTGCAATTCTGCTACAGAGAACATTATTGCTTCCACATTTTACTACTGTAACTATGACATTGTACAAGAAAAGTATCAGGTGCTCAGTTTTATCGTTTTTTAAAATAATTTCCATCTTTTATTATTTTTTTTCCAATCACATTTAAGGGCTTGTATTTTACTGGTTGACAAGAGTTGTGCACCATACAACTGATATATACTTTATATATGAGACTAATAATTGGCTTACATGTGTGTGAGACTTTAAATTGTTGCTTTGTCATCTTTTTGGTATCAGATTTTTGCTGTGGCTGGAATATTTTCCACCATGGCATATGTTGTTACACCATAAGACAAGTTCAAATTTACAATTTAGGCATAGTTTGCAGAATACTCTCTAGCATAAATAGTAATACCCCTATGGTTTTTAATAATGATGCATGGCAGGGTAACAGAAAAGGGTGCTATTTGTATTGCATGTCCCTAAGCAAGGGAAATTTTAGTGAATCTAGTTCCCTGAGTTCAGCAGGGGTCTGAGGTGCCCTGTAAAATCAGCTAAGTCTATGGATGCCTGGCCCATTTTTGCAGTCTGTGTATTGGACAAGACTCAACCTGTTGTTCTTTAAGAAAAAGCTGCTCTGGCATCCTCACTTGTCATCCCTTCAGGATTTAAGGAGTTGTTGGTTTATGTGTAACATTTGTCTGTCCAGACCAGCAGCTCGTTCGGGGAGCAAGGCTGCTGCTCAGAGCACCCCTGCAGTGCGTGGTCAGCAGTTCTCACCACACATACAGCACGGGGCCATTTGCCTCCTGCCTGTGGCGGTTTGTTTGGGTTTGGTGCCAGCATTGCTCTCTCCAGCAGCACGCTGGCTTGCGTGTTCTGTGCAACCTAAGATCAATCAGTAACATATTTGCTGTTGTGCTGGAGTGCGCTGATAGTGTTAGTCACGGTGCCCG
Source organism: Patagioenas fasciata (assembly GCF_037038585.1). Classification (NCBI taxonomy): domain Eukaryota; kingdom Metazoa; phylum Chordata; class Aves; order Columbiformes; family Columbidae; genus Patagioenas; species Patagioenas fasciata. The sequence goes on from NC_092528.1 coordinate 8,929,463, forward strand.
TCAAGAACACCTCTGAACTAATGGCACTGTTTATACACTTTTCTGCACAAATTCTCTCTGCTCAGGCTGCTTCCAGGTGCTCACAAAGTTATGTTTCCTTGACAGCTGCTGAGCAGTGATGAGTATTGTCTTGAGTCCAGCTTTTGCCACAGGTGCATGCAGCTTTGTGTGAGATGTTTTAAAGGACGGGCAATGAGAATTCCACACGGCTGTCATTTTGGTATCTTGCTGTGTGTTCAATGATGTTCACTGTCTCTGGTCCAGATTAACCTACCATACGTTGCTATTTTGTCCTGTCCTTGGCACATACTTAGTCCTTTATCAAAAGGTTAGTCTTAAGATGATGTCAGTGTTTTGTCTGAGGATCAAGTCGTGCCCCTGGCAGGCCTGGATGGGTGTCAAAGAGTTGCAGGGTTGGCTGCCACCCACCAGGTGGAGGATGGAGAGTTTGTTAGAAAGCTCCCTGACCTACAACCTCACAGCCTGGTTCAAACTGGAACACAAAAGGTTCCACTTAAATTTGAGAAGAAATTTCTTCTCACTAAGGGTGACAGTCACCAGGCTCTTCTCAGTGGCAAACAATGATAGAACAAGGAGTAACAGGATCAAGCTAGGAACACAAGAGGTTCCACTTAAATTTGAGAAAGAACTTCTTCTCAGTGAGGGTGACGGAGCACTGGAACAGGCTGCCCAGGGAGGTTGTGGAGTCTCCTACTCTGGAAACATTCAAAGCCCGCCTGGACACCTTCCTGTGCGACCTCACCTAGGGGTTCCTGCTCCAGCAGAGGTATTGGACTGGATGATCTTTCGAGGTCCCTTTCAATCCCAAACATACTGTGATACTGTGAACAGGCTGCCCAGGGAGGTTGTGGAGTCTCCTTCTCTGCAGACATTCAAGCCCGCCTGGACACTTTCCTGTGGAACCTCAGCTGGGTGTTCCTGCTCCGGCGGGGGGATTGGACTGGATGAGCTTTCGAGGTCCCTTCCAATCCGTAACATTCTGTGATAACCGGTTTAAGCTCACCTTGCTCGTCTGTGTCGTTTTGTACAGGGATCAGTACAATCCCAGCTTCACAGGTTTGCCTGCTCTCGACAAACAAGAACTGTTGACAAACAAGCCAGTGCCCGCTCGGCCGCGAGGGCTCAGCGCAGGCACAGCCGCACTCAGCGACGGTGGGGCCACCAGGCGTTCTATCCCCGGTGCCAAGACCGGGCACCCGGGGGAAACGGGCAGCCCAGGGCAGCCGTGTCCGAGAGCTGCCCCGGCAGGAGGGCGCTGACACCGCTGTTAGTCCCGCGGCCCCGCCGCACTCCGGTAATGGCGGCCGCGGGGTCACGTGCTGCGGGGGCCAGCGCCCGGGGGCTTCCGTGCACGTGACGGCGGCTTCCGCCCCTGGGCTAGGTGCGCGCGCCCCCTCCCCCGCGGAAGTGACGTCGGCCGCGGGTCGGTGCGTAGTTGTTCGGTGCGGCGGCCGCGGAGCAGCCGGAGTCGCCGGCGGTCACTGTCCCCCCTCCCCGCGCAGGCAGCGCCCGCCCGGCCCCGCCCGCCGCCCCGCCTGCGTACGTACGGCCGCACGCACACACACACACACGCAGCGAGACAGCCAGCCAGCGACGGCCGGGACGCCACCACGAAGCGCCGCAGCCCGGTGAGTGCTAGGCGCCCAGGCCCGCCGCGGCCGCGGGTGGCGCCGGCTTCCGGAGCTGCTCCTTCCTCCCCGCCGCACCCGGCCCGTTATGTAAGGGAGCCGGGCCCGGCGCCTCTGCGGCCTGCGCCGCCAGCCTCACGGGCAGGCCGCACCGCTTCGCGGCTCCCCCTCAGCCACCTGGGCGACCCCTTGTCCGGCAGTGGCGCCATCCCCGGCCCGGCGCACTCTCGGCCCCGGCACTGCGGGCAGCCGCTCTCCGCCAGGCGGAACAGCCGTTATCTTCAGCGTCGCTCGGGACTGGGAGGGCTCCTTGTAACAGGTGTCCAAATGGCCTTTAAACGGCGATAGGTGATGGGCTAATTGGGGAGGGAGCCGGTTCCCAGCCGCCTCGTCGCACCTGTGCGGGCAGAGCCCCCGGCCTCTCGTCCCCTTGTGTTCTCTGTTGCTGCCGGGACCTCTGCTTACCTGTGTGGAGTAGGTGGATTTTGAATGCATAGGATGTCTGTGACTCTGCTTTATTGATGTATGCTGGAGATCGTCAGGTTGAGAACTTCATAGAAATTCAGTGTAGCATCATGAGAGGATTAGTCAATTGGATTTTCAAATAAATAATGTCAGTAGGCTTCCACTGCATGTGAAAGTCTGTGTGTGGCTTGCATGTTGTATCTGTGCTATTACCTTTATATCTGTGAGCTGGAGGAAAGATTAGAGTTTTGGTCATCTGTAGGTTGTAGGAAGAGTTGTGAGACAAAAAGAACAAAAGCCTGGTGCAAACCGTACTTTTAGTGCTTTTCTAGAATGCTTGGAGCCAAAGCATAAACACCAGCCAAATAATGAATTCCGTGCTCTGAGAAACATAAAAAGTTGGGGTTTAAGTAAGGGGAGGTATACAGCTCTCAGCATGAGAAGATCTGGGCTAAATTTGTTCTTAAATGTTCAGTAGCACTCTGCATATTACCTAATTTGACTAGACTTTCTGTCTGCTCTAATATGATTTTACTGTAAGATGCATCATTGTTAGTGTCATAAAACTTCCATGCTCGTATAACTCACGCTTCCCGACATGTATGTTCGGCGTAGTAATTACGCACTTTATCTTTCAGGTTAACAAGTAGAAGGAGTTAAGAGGCTTTTGGAGATTCTATCTCAATTTGGAACTTGTGACAGTTTCAACTTATTTTAAAAAGGAACATGGTGTAAGCTGAAAATGAACTTAATGATAAAATTTACCACAAAGCAGATCTTCAGGATTTAACTAAAAAGTTGTGAATATGATTCCTTCACATACTGAAATTTTATTCTTCCAATTTGATTTTTTTTTTTCTGTTTCTCATAGTTGATTAACTTCCCCTAAATTTGGCAATAGACAGGCATCTGAGATGCTTACTGTGAGGAACTGATGGTTTTGCTGCACTGTTCCACTTCTTTGAAATAACATATGTGATATCAGAGTTACGCAGGAGGTGCAAGTATTGGAGTTGACAACTTCTACCCCCTTGTGCAGTAGCAACAACAGAAATCATAGGCTTTGAGAAATGCTAGGCCATTTGTTTAATATTTCTGTACATAGAAGGTTTTCTGAAGAAAAAAGGTTTTGTTAATGTTCTGTTGTGGGTTTTTTTGTGTTTGTGTGTGGATTTTTTGTCATTGTTGCATTTTTGGTTGGTTTGTTTTTTAGAATAGAACAGTCCCACTAATGTACAAATGAAGTTGGTTCATGAGCAGGATCTTCGTATTAAATTTTTGGTAAAGGTTTTCTGTCTGTGAATGACACGTGGAAGTAATTCTGAGTCTGTCTGTATTGTCTCTTTTTTTACTGATACTGGGTGCAAGTAGTATTGGTGTTAATGGGATGTGTATTTCAACACAAAAACCCCTTAATAAACCACTAGTAGAATAGGCTTATAGATGAGAATTGTAGTCATCAGAAAGGATTAAAAAGTCTAAACTGCTCTATTCCTTTGTAGTCTTAAAAATAATGCATGCACACAAAACATAGAAGGGTGATTGCAGGACTCTCATTCTTTCTCTTTTATGACAAGAACATCTCGTAACTTCAGCAGGGGAGGAAGACTTGCATGTGAATGATGTTTCCAGCTTTGCATATTACTTTATGTATGAACTTCGGGCAAAGTTGTTAGTTGTTCTTCTCCAGGCTGTGGTTCTACAACCTCAATCTGTATTGCTGCTATCCAGTCCTGCTCCCTTCCTTACATTGGCACTGGTGCTGTTTTAGTCATTTGGGTTTTGTTTCAGCTCTCTCAAGCTGGTAGTAAGAAAACACGGCAAACCTCTGCCCAAAAAGCTCCAGCAAAACCCTGTATTTTGCCAACCGGTATAGCTGATATAACTTACTTGAGGGCTAAGGGTGCCACTGCTGTCCCTGCAAAGGGAGCAGGATTGCTCTCCAACAGCACGGCAGTTCTGTGTAAGCACTGGTTCCAGCTTCCCAGTAAAATGCAGTGACTTATTTTGAGGTCTTGGATGAACAGAAGTAGTGTGTACTACCTGCAGATACCAGTGCAGTGTGGGATGTGTTGGTTTAGATTTAGGAAGTCTTGAATGCCTGCTGATATAAGCCCCCTTTTTTAAGACTTAATCGTGACAAAAATGCCTGTTATTTGGCCTAGGATTTGCATCAAAGGTCCTATTTTGGTAGCTGAAGCTTTAACAGAACATAATGCAACTGCTACTTTAATTGTTGTGAGTTATTTGAAGAGCTAAACTATCTTCTTTGTTACTTAGCAGTGGAAATGACTTTTTTTACATTACAGACTACTGGGCATTTAGGAATTGTATTTTACTTCTATTAAGCTTTGACTGAAAATCAAACGGGTTAAAGGTAGAGCATTACCAAGATGGTCCTTAACTTTGTTAAGGAATTGTATGTAAGTGGAAGCTGGGTTGTTTGTACAGTTTCATAGCAAACAGCATTCTACATGTATTCCTGGATGGATAGGTGTTAAATACTCTAATGAGTTCATGTGAGCCTGCTTAAGTTCCAAGAATGAAAGTATCAGTGGACCACAGTAGTGTGCTTTAGGCAAGGTACTTGGAGATGCTTCTTCAGCTCTTGTGGTGGAGTTGTCATATAATGAGCACAAAGTGGCATTCAATAGATCTTGTTCTGATAGTGTTTCTGCACAACTTTGAAAATAAATAGTAAGAAAAAGTATCTGTTACAAAGGAGTGTGCAGTTTGTTTTACAGTATTTGCATAGATCTGTGGTTTTTTTGCATGTATCTCTGTAAAATGGTTTTAAAAATAATTTCTTAGAAACATTCTCTTTCTGAGTGCAGCAGGAAAAGCATGTGCAAAAGCGTATCTAATTTGGAGTGCTAGAGCTTCAGCACTAGCAGCGGTTGGCCTTTGTGCTCAACTTCCTGAAATGTGGATTTAAGAGGAGGATGATTGTCCTGGTATCTGTCTCAAGATAAGATTTAACAGGCTTCATCAAACCCGAGTTTGTTTGGCTTTGGCAAGAATGAAAGGTGAAGCATTAGTGCTTCCCAAGCATACTTGCATAGTCTTTAATCGGAGCATCTTTAATTTACCTTCATTTCAGCTGAAAGAATTAGTTGGGTGTAATTTATATACAGTTGACTCTGTGCAATTTATATACAGATGATGCAGGGTAGACACTTATTTACATACACATTAATATGAGAATGCTTTGGAGGGGATGCCAACAAAAAGGTTGAAAGGCACAATCCTTTGGGTTCACTTTATGGTTGTTTCCCTAGTGTTTGATGTGGACTTGAAGCGTTACAGGGAAGTGGACTGCAAGGTTCCGTATTTCAGTATAACAGATGCCCTTCCAAGTAAAATTACAGTAAGAGTGGGATGATTGCAACCACTGGGTAATACTATATAATTATACTTACATGTTGGGTCCTTCAGAGAATACCTGAAAATAATTATTTTTAATTAGAAATGATCTGAAGTTTGTCTGCGTTACAACAACTGTAAGCGCTTTTTGTAGGCTGGTGGATCTCTACTTGTATTTCAGTGGTGAAAGCAGAAGTGGTGGAAGTACATACCTGTTCAACTAAAGGTGAAGTAATGCGTGTGCAGATTTTGAAGTATGGATGCATTTGAAGTGGAAGTTGACATTGTTTCCAGTAAGAGGAGCTTGCAGGCTCCCAGAATCATAGATTTTTTTTTTTTCTCCTTACCTGAGTTCCTTTCTCACACTCTACTTCCTTTGAGATCAAGTCTTGAGTTGTCCTTTTCTATTCATTTTCTGTACATTTTCAGCTTTGTGTGGCTTCTGTTTAAGTTACCCTTCAGAATGTATGTCCTTGTGTTCTTCTGCAGTCATAGACTACTAATACTTATGATAGTAGTGGGGTGTATATATTCAAGTAGTGGAGTGTATATATATATATATAGAAAGCACCTTGATGTTCACAGAATGTTCTTGCTGGTTTTCCAGTCCTCTTTCTTTCTTCTCATTGCCATTCAGAATGGTGAGAGGGTTACGGAGTCTTCTTTCCTCCTCATTGCTGTAGAGATTGCAAGGAGGTGCAGTGTTTTTCTAGGGATGTGGGGTGTGGGAGAGTGCTGTTGATATTGGGAGTGGGAGAGTATATGCACCTCCTTGAAGCCTTTTACCCACAACTCAGAAATGCTGAGGCTGAAGTGAAGCTTGAAACTCTTATGGGGTTTTTGAGCTTAGAGACAAAATGTGACAAAATCAATATTGAAAGAGGAACAGAGATGCAAATGAGCAGGGAATGCAGGGAAATGCTAAGGGAACAGGCTCATTTCAGTTATTTAGAAATGCAGATACACAGGATAAAGTACGGGAGAAAAGAACAGACTTGCTACAGTGAAGTGTTAGTCCAGTAAAATATGGTTCATTATGGTACAGCAGAGTTAATGCTACAGAACTCCACAGGGCTTTGATGGAAAAATGGTTTATACTTGAAGATGACTGGTTTGATGTAGAACATTTCCAAAGAGATTTGTATCAAACTGCTTTTTTTCAGTGTTGGTCAGGTGATTAAAACGTGCTGTTTTGGGGAACTTTCTTCATACTAAGCAATGTAAATGGCAGGTTGTTTAACTCATTCTTAATAGATTCTGTTGTCTTGGTATGTAATCAAATATGAAGCTGGAAAAAATAAAAGTAGTTCTGTTTAAGTTAGTATTATTGCTTTGTTTGTGTGGGAAAAGTCCAAGAGACTGGTGAATCTTACATCAAGTTTAAGTGTTTTGTGAAAGCTGGTGATAAACTTTGACATCACTTACTTTTTGATTTCCTAATTTGACACAAATCTTCCTTTTACTTCTGTTGTGTGCTAGATGCTGCTAAAACTCCAGGCACAGAGCTGTCTTCAGTGTTACTTTAAAAAGCAAAATGCTTATGGTTTATACAGTCTCTTAACATAGGTTTATTAGTGCAGCTATGCTGATACAATTACCTCAGATTCCTGCCCTAATGCATTCTGTAATTAAAGTAGTGGATGTGTTATTATGACTCTTGATTCATAAACTTTATTTACAAAATTCTGTTAAATTGTGTTAAGCTGCTGAACACACTGTTTGAGTAAAACAGCATTTCAAGATGTAGAGTAGGAAGTGACTCAAGTATCGGCTATTAGTGGTTAATAAGAAAGTCTAGTTTCATAGTGTGCCTTCCTGTCTTGCTGTTGGAGGCTGTTTGTGGTGAAAAATGACCAGTTGAAGGGAGAAAACTGGTAAATCTGTGACTATATGCTGAACATCAGATTACTGAAGATATTTGGGTTAAAATACAGGGATTTTTTTCTAAAATATTAAAAAAGCAATTGTGAACAATGCTCTTATAAGAGGCATGTGGTGGGCTTGCTTGTGAGCTGTGCTGCAGTGATCTGTATTTGGGCATACTAGGAGAATCTGAGAAACAGCTTCAGTTCCATTTTATTTTTTATGGTGTTTACTTACAAGATTCTTTTTAAAACTGGAGATTTGTCTTTATTCCTGCCAGCGGTACTAACTGTAGGTGCCTCTTTGTGTGTATATGAAATCAGAAATGACTGGACCCAACCGTGAGCTTGTCATAGGCTCTGAAGAATGTAAAAGCAAGTAAACAAATGTGAGCTAGCTGTCTAGTACAGAAAGTCTTTTACCACTTACTTCTGTAACACTTGGGCTGTTGACAGTGAAGGAATTTAGTGCTGGTAAAGGACCAAAATCCCAGACTTAAAATACCAGCAGTAATAGAGCATAAGTATTTGCATCCCTTGGCTAGATGCTTCAACAAGGCAATGGGAAGAATCGAATGAATGATAAGTGATTGATAGATGACATGGGAGAAGTCCAACACAGGTGAACTCCTGCAGCGGGTTCTGGATTTGCAGCCATGGGGATGCTCTTAAGGATGGAAATATTTTGAAAGCATGTTCCACAACAGGGAATGTTTCATTCCTGAGACATTCTCTAGCCAGTTGAGGGCTGTGATGCTTTGAAACTTACTTTTGCTTGTAGCTACAGTCTCAAGGTTGCTGAGTAGTTGAATTGCTGCTTTTCCCTCTGTTAATTTTTCTTCCAATATGCTTTCCCCCATTTCCAGTTCTGCTTTAGTTGCTGAGATTTCAAGCTTTCCCCATACTAAAGTAATTTTTTTTTTTTTTTTTTCCTTTCCCTGATTCAGTTACTGGAATCATGAATCCTGTGTATAGCCCTGGATCTTCTGGGGTTCCCTATGCAAATGCCAAAGGAATTGGTTATCCGGGTAAGTAACTGTTTGTTAATGAGTTTATGTTACAGAGATCTTTGTTACTAATCAAGAAGAAATAGTCTCTTATGAAGGGCTTTATGTATTATCTGTTTGGGGATTTTTTATTTTTTATTCTTTTTTTAAATTTAAAAAGTGACATTTCAAGAGTCAAGTTAGTTGTTCTGTTGTATTTCTAGCTTCAGTATCTCTGCCAAAGCAGCTTATTTTAGGAACTCTAATAATTGCGCCCTGCAAGAAGAGGAGTCAGTCTATTTCTGCTGCTAGTTGGCTGGTGCTGTTAACCTTTCTATCCTCTAATTCCTGTTCCTTCTATCTGTTTTATGACTGCCTGAAGCATGACATCAAAGGTGGGACAAATAAAATGGCCAAAAAAAAGTTTTTAAAATAGAAATCAAATGCATTTCTTGCTTTCTCTGCTTCTCATTTAGTGTCAGGTTTCTCACCAGGGTTTTTTTCCCCTCTCATCTCCTAATGTATTTGTGAGCAGGGTTCATTTCTGATGTCCCCATAGTTCAGAAGCTGGATAAGGCAATAATTAGATTTGGATAGAACTTTTTAGGAAGGCTGAAAAGAAGCGCTGTGTGCCTCCATGAGGCATTTCAGGCAGTATTTTTTGAGTTTTTTCTTGATATCTGTTGTGTAATTTTATAATAAGTCAAGCAGCAGCTGTTTACTGATTAATATCTCCGTATAATTATTTCTGTATTTGTAATTGTTGGCTTTTTCAAGGCTTTCTTTTGCTTTAGATAAAGGTTATTATGAATTATTCAAATATAACTTTGTAATTTTATCTCTATTCATTTTCTAACCACAGATTTATATAAACCAGGGTTTCGTTTCTACTTATAACCATTTACATATTGCATTGAAGCTCTTGTTTATACTAAGCTAAGTGGTACCTTTATTTAGGAAGACATACTATTGTAGATTCATAAATAGCAGTTTAAACAACATTACAACTTCTAGTATTTTATTCTGCTGTTATACATATTAGATTACATATTTAATTATGCAAGTACTGTATATTTGCCAGTCTTCACGTGGTTGTAAATTAGCATAAATAAAATATGTAGAATTGAGGTAGAAATGTTATAGAAGTGCCTTAATGTCATGCTACAAGTTGATCACTCAAAACTCTTCCTTAGAGCAGTTGGTCAGTTTACTGTGACCCTTGAATTCAGCTTAGTCGATAAGGTCCGTGGCATCACACTGTTACAGGTAGTTTGCTGAGCTGCCTGGTTTGGGCATAAAGATTGTGGGATAAACACAAAACATGTTTTCTAAAATGAAAAGTAGTAGACTTGCATTTAGGATTTTTTAAAAATCTAGTGCATGACTAAGTCTCCCCAGTTTGCCTCTCCTAATTTAAAAGCTACGGATTCTCCATTCAGAGCCATTCAATTTACATGGCTTGCATGGTAATGAACATATTGCCAGGTGGAATGTATTATTTAAAGGCACTGTTTTTCTGAAGCTGTTGCATATTTAATAGCTGTTTATATTACACTACACCTATTTGAGGTTGTTGGATGGATTTACAGTAGTAAGTAATCAATATCCAAATGTTCTCACATAGATAAAAGTTCTGTGCGGAAATTAAAACTGCTGCTTGTGGTAGTTACGTTTTTCACAGATGAATTTTCTTAGGCAGCTCAGAGTGCTGTACTGTGGAGCTAAACCTGTGAAGAAAGAGTAGAGGGCTGAAAATGTAAACCACAGAAGTGGTGTTGCAGATGTGTAGTCAGTTTGAATAAGGTGTAAAGCTGTACTAAAGTTTTTGACTTGTAGCTTGTGAATTTGAAAACTTAGGAGCTATTTACACTTGGAAAAGTTGTTATGAATTGGATATGTTATTTTTACCTTTGATTTTTAAGCCTAATGTTTTTCTTAGTCTTATCCATGCTGGCCACCTAATATCAATGCCAAGTGTATGTCACTTGATATGTTTACAGAGTACTTTACAAAACTAGATTAGCATATGTAGTCCTGAGCTAAGGAATTTCTATTGTTAGGAGGAATTGCTAAGGACTCTGGGATTTATGGCAAAATAGAAACCCTCAAATTTGAATAGCAGTGTAAAACTAGCAGCTTTAAGCCTGACAGTGAATATGCAAATAGTAATTGCCTTTTATTTGGAGAAGTTGAAATCTTTATATGTTGATAACAGATGTGGTAGTAACTCTTTTTCTAAATACGGACATTTCTCAGTTTTACAGTTTGGAATAATAAGTTTCTGGAAAAATCGATGGCTGTGATTAGTTCAGAAATTTCACTTACTACAATCTAAACAAACTTTGTATTTTTCAAGTAACTGTAGCTTTTGCTAATGCTTTTCTGCCTTATGCTGGAGGCCAGTATATTGCAATGTTAGTTCAGCCGTAGTGGTCCTTCTGTTCTGGTATAGAAGTGTTTACCTATCATTTTACCAATACCTCAGTGAACCACTTGTTACTGGTAACTGGCATAGTACATGCCTGAAACCAGTGAGCTCATTTGCTACCTGAGTGTAAGAGCATATCTCTGTCAAATGCAGCAAACGTTTTAGACTACCTAAGGTTGCTTTGTACTCTGTACTTGGGATATCTCTGATCTGAAGAGTCAGAGTCACTGTGACTTGTAGAGATTTATTTCTGTGAAAAAGTATCTTTTCTTCAGATAAATGTTTTATGTGCATCAGATCATAAAACTCCGTGGGGCAGGAGGTTTGAATAGTTGCACAAAACTTAAGAGTCACTTGGCGAAGTTCGAGATTTGCTGAAACAGGGGCGTAAGGGAGAATTGCACTTGTGACTCCTTAGCTGTTCCCTCCATCCAGCATTCCACTGCTGGCGGCTTGGGAGCAGCCCAGTGTTTCAGTTGAGGAGGTATGACTGAAGACCATCTGTTAGGTCATCTTAATTAGACGATGTACAGTGAAAATCTTTGAGAGTAAAGTGTAGTTAGATGGGGCAGTTAGTCTAGAAAATAACTTTGACATATTCTTTCTTCTAGCTGGCTTCCCAATGGGCTATGCAGCGGCTGCTCCTGCCTATTCCCCTAATATGTATCCTGGAGCAAATCCTACCTTCCAAACAGGTACGTGTAATAGGTATGTCAAAGCAGTAACCTGAAGTTTGGAAGCTGTTAGAACCAAGAAGGGAAGGCCTTACAATAACACTTACACTGCGGGATAAGCTTTAAGTTACTTTGAATGTGACTCATAAGGAATTATCTGATAAATTTAGTATAATCTTGTCTTATACTGCTTTCACCTTTGGAAAAGGGAAAAATTGAGATTTTTGGCTGATACTTGAGGATTGTGTTACATTTTTCCCTCATCGCTTCCTTCTTGATTCTACTTGGTTGTTTCCAGATTCCTGTTTTTATTTCTGTCTTCAGAATTTTTCTTTTTCATGCTTTTCTTGATTTAGATCTCTTTCCAAGTTCACTTTGCTGTCTTCTTTCTGCCCTAAAAATTGTCTTCCACAAACTAATTGTCTAGAAAGCCTGGTTGCTGGGCAAAACTAATTTGTCTGTAGTGGATATTGGAGGAGGATTTGGGTAACTACTCATGCATGATTGTCTTTCAAGAGAAAGGGAATGTGATGAGCGTAGGAAAAGGGAGACGGAAAAAACGCAGACAAGAGAAAACAAAGCTCTCACCTAAGCTCTTGCGTAGTCCTGCTTTCACTAATAGAAGATGATTTTGATGTATTAATGATTGAAACAAAACAGAAACTGGTAGCATTTAGTTTTCACTTAAACAAGGAATACACATCTGATAGAACAGTGTTCTTCCTGTGCTTACTTTGCCTGCTAAGGAATTTTTTTACATTGCTTTGTTAATGCAGATCTGGGCCATCTTCAGGAACTCTTTCACTTCTGTGTTTTATGCCAGCTTTTCAGAGACACACGTGGTACATAAACAAATTTGTCCCTGAATGTCCTTGTTTAACTTACGGGGATAGGAAAGGCCGCTACTGGAAATTGGGAAGCTGACGTTGTTGAAACCTGTGTGCAGTATTGAAGTTCAGTGTCCGTAACATGACATTTCACTACCAGGAGACTCCTGTAAGATGTGAAGTCTTAATCTCTCTCTGCTGTAGTTTCAAGTCCTGAATGCTGTGTTCTAAGCTGAGTGATGGTTCTATTGCACAAAGGAAAACAGATTTTATTTTTTAATTTTGCAATGAGACACTGTATGACAAGCGAGGAAGACTGATGACAGACTAGTTAGAAATGCATCTCTTCACAGGGCTGTGTGTTGCTCTGTTTTGATTTCTTAAAAGGGCATGGCAGCAATTACTGAGGCAAGAGAGAGTAAGTTACCTAAAATGTTTGCCTGCAGAACCTGTTAATAGTGTGTAGCTAACTGTGGAATGCTCTAGTTGGTTCAACCTGTGTCTGTGTTCAGTTTGCCGCTTAGAGGCATAGCAAGTGCAGAACTGATTTTGGCTTGTCTTTGGTCTTGCATTGAAGGCAGGGAAACAAATGGATAAGTTCCAGTAATTTAAAACAAAAACAAAAAACCACCAAAACAAAAACAAAACAAAAAAACACCACAAAAGAACAAACCTTTGGATAGGGTATTGCCTCTGTGTAAGTACCACAGCTAGGGGATACCAGCTTGCGTTTGCACTGAGTTGCTTAAGAACTTTTTTGAACATGATGTTGAAGCAAGATGAGTTCCCATCAGGGGTATAACGCATGGGAATCGAAACGCTATGTGGGCTTTTCTTATAGGCTTGTATTACTTACTAATACACCATCCAGTTTCATGGTGGAGATTACCTTAGTGTTGTGTGTCTGCCTTCTGTGCTCCACTGTGTATAACATCAGATTCCTGCAGTTATGCTAAGAAGTAGCTGTAATTTTTGTTCCTAGAATCAGATAACTGAAAGGTAGTTCCAGTCTTATTACTGGTTGTAGTTTGCAAATCCTACTGCGGGAAGATGAAGAAGACTTACCAAATCACGAGACCAATGTTTTTATCCACTTGATTGCTTGACTTGGTAGATTCTTGACTTGGTAGACTTAATCATGCTACCAAATTATTAGTTGGTGTTGATTAATCTTGGAATATATCTTATGCTATATAACAAAGTTAGAGTAGGAATTTTTTCACTTTTATGTGAAAAAGGAATAAAGATGAATAGAAGTTGTTGTTTACCATTTTCAAATATCCTTTATTTTTTTAAAGCTAGTACTACTGGAGTCTTTATTGCTGTTGAATAGAAAAATAAGCTTTTATTTCAGAAGAAAGAATAATTTTTAACTACTCTTTAAGCTATGAACTAAAGTTCAGAATGTCTGGCTCTTCTAATTCAGGCAGATGAAAACTTGAAGTACTTTGTCCTAACAACCGGGGGTTTAATATTTTTATTATGCGTTCTGATGTAACTGCTTGTTTGTGGAATTAAAGCTTTTGTAAATTTGTCTCATGCAGTAGTATTTGAACACGCTGTGCCACTGTTTGGAAAGAGTACCTTTTTACAAGTAGCTTCCTTAAATTTCTGTGGTTTTGAATAACCATGTGGTTTACTTTTAAGGTCTTTGCTCCCTATAAGGAAGAAAATAATTAAATGGGAAAGCAGAATATCTCTTGTACAGATGTACCACTTTGTGATAATGGAAGTTAAATACCCTGTGCAGCTGTATCAGTGGCTTTTTAGAATGAGAGTGGGCTTGACTGAGGACATAATTGTGGTTCACTACTGATGCTTCAAGTTCAGCATTTTGTAGCTGGCTTATTCAACAGAAATAGCTCTTCATACTAGAAATAGAAGTTACTTCCTCAGCACGGTCTCTTTGTCAAATACGTAAGATCTCTGAAAACAAGACTTCAGACTAAGTGTTGTGCTAGCTTTCTTTAGTATCTGTAAAGGTCATAAATTCTATCAAAAAAAAAACCACAGTAAACCTATTTCTTCATTAACATAAAAGTTTTCAGTTTGAAGGGTGGAATGAAATTGTGAAGAAACTCAGACTTCTGCAAAACGAAGGAAGGTCATCTGTCATCATGCTGTCTGCACAGACTGATTTTTCACAACACAAATGCCAGTGGTCTCTCTGCTATGTGGCTTCAGATCTGTTCTTTGGATTGAAGTCAGCATGTTCTAGACTTGTTTTAAAGTTGCCAGTTCCAGCTAAATAGTCATTCAGTCTGTGGATGTGGCGTCTCCTGCTGTGGTGGACCTGCAGGAGACTCAAGATGGTTTCAGCATAGCACAGGCACAGGGCTTTGGTGCTTTCTCCAAAATAGGTGATGCTGGGTGCTTACTACCCAGAATGTCATTACTGGTGGGTGCTGTTGCCAAGGTGTTTGTATTCCCACTCTGGCCATTGAGCCATAGAAAATGCCAAAATACAAATATGAATAAATGTAAGTTGAAGTGGAAGATGCAGATTGTGTCTCTCTGTTCTCTGAAAAATCCATCTGGAGCTCTCTACATAAGTCTCTTTTTTTGAAATTAAGCTGTTCCTGTGCTGCCTCTTCTTCTACAGAAGGTAACTGCAGGTTAGTTAACGGTTACTGTGTTTTGCCAGTATAATTTGCGATGCAAATTGGAGCTGGGCTAATATTAGCATGGATGAAATCCTCCAATATAGGAATGCTGCCTAATGTGCTGAATCCAAGTATTTAATTATATTACTGTGAAAATAAAAATCCGTTTTTTTAATCCCATATCCATAGATTTGAAAATTGTGCAAAAATAGAGTTAACTTTTCATGTTAAGTTGACACAGTCAAGTATTTAGGTTTTGGACTGTTATCGGTATTATGTAAATGATAGAACGTATGCTGGGATTTTGAGGCTAGCCTGCTAAGTACTCACAGGAAGATTGAGTTTGGAAATTAAGAACGGTGCCACCCCGACTTTAGAAAGCAGTGTACTGACACTTGTTTTTCACGTTTTTAATGCATATTTACCTTTGTTTCAGGTTACACACCAGGCACCCCATATAAAGTATCTTGTTCACCCACTAGTGGTGCAGTGCCACCGTATTCTTCGTCACCGAATCCCTATCAGACTGCTGTGTACCCAGTTCGAAGTGCCTATCCACAGCAGAATCCATATGCACAGGTACATAAACAAAACTAAAAAATCGTTGCACATAACAAGGTTTATCCAATCTGCTTAGTGTATTTGGATTTGTCAAAAACTTCTGGTTCTTTAGCTAAAAGCAGCTGAATAAGAAATAAATAGAGAAGTTCTGTGATAGATTAATATAATAAAAGATACAAAATGAAGGGAATGAATAAAGAATGAGCCCTTTTTATTTAAGGCAGTGTTGGAAATCCAGTGTTGGAATTCTAAAAAGGTTTTGGATTTGAATGTTATCCTAAATGCCTTAAAAGGGGGCTAAATGTTAAAGTTTGCCAATGAAATGCAGTTAGAATAGTTGAAATGAGTGTTTTGGCTTCTACTCTGTAAATACATTCCATCTTTAGAATAATGCTTTTATTTTATGATACATTTGTGGAAGAAGTTATCATTTGTCTTCACCGTGAGATATACTGTAATGACTTAATTTACTTTTTTTCTCTAACAGCAAGGCACTTATTACACACAGCCTTTGTATGCAGCACCACCCCACGTAATTCACCACACCACAGTTGTGCAGCCCAACGGCATGCCAGCGACGATGTATCCTGCTCCCATTCCGCCGCCCAGGGGGAACGGTGTGACCATGGGCATGGTGGCTGGGACTACGATGGCAATGTCAGCAGGTATGGAACTTGTAACCCTCATGTTCTCTTGATGAAGCCCTCAGTTGGAGGCAAACATGGCTGCATTACGAAGTTGTGATGCCAGATGTGTGCTTGGCAGAATCATGAAAATGTTTAGATTAGAAGGGAATTCTGTAGGTCATCTAGTCCAGCACCTTCAAAAGGGGATCCAGCTAGATCAGGTTGAGTACTTGTTCACTGATATTTTGATCATCTCTAAGTATGGCGATATCACATCCTCTTTTCAGATACTAGTATTGTGGTAAAATAGTTTTTCTTTAAATCTGTATGGGATTTCCCTTATCTTGCGTGCTTTGCTTCTCATCTTAGTGTCGAGGATCCGACTTCCTTTTCTCAATACATTTCTCTGTGCCTAGTTGAAAACAGCAGCCTCTTCAGGCTGAGGAACACACACTATTCTCAGCCCACCCCTCATATTGCTGATCTTTGTATGTTGAAATATATTTTATGTGTTTGTGCTACCTGCAGGTCTTCTGTGTCATAGGCAATGGTTAGGGATGTCGACTTCCTCATGCCACACTCTTCTAGTGGTGGTGTTTTGGAAAAAATGTTTAGCCAATAATGAAGACTCATCTGTGTTCACTGAGGGGGTGTGAAGCTTCATTACTCAGTGGGTGTTAATGTACAATGAAACGTCCACATTCACTCAAAATACACTCAGTTCAGTAACCTAAAAACCAAAAGCTGTGAACGGGTTTTCAGATTCTGCTTATTACCTAGTCAAATTTATCATTAATTTGAGGGATCTCAAAACTAGAGAAGTTGTGTGTCACAAACTGAGCTAACACTGGAATTTTGCATGTGGGAAAGCTTGTCCCAGGTGTTTGTTACTGTTTCTATGAAGTGCTGTAGACCAAGACTGTTAAGATCCTGCTACCTTAGCCTGTTTGTTTCTGAAGCCCTTTAGTCTGTGAAAACCTATCTGTAATAATGCAAACAAGGACTGATTTATTCAGATTTATCAGTCAAGTTATCTCTACCATCAAATATTGTTATAGCATGTAAAGCCCGCTGTGGGAAAAAGTTTTGCAGTGAATAATGCTTATGTTGCAGGGTTTCTGCTAGAGCTATTTTTGAGTAATGAGTATCTTTGTGTGCATTGGACTAAACATCAAAATGATCCCCCTGTGTAAATGTTTGAAGGAAGGTTGGGGCTGCAGTCTAAAATAATAGTGGTCATTTTAAATCAGAAGATGAACAAGCTGTAATTGTTTTAAAAATTAACTTTTTTTTTTTCTCTCCCCTCCCTCATTTCATTTCTGTCTACTGGAATTTGTTCTCTTCATCCTAGGTACCTTGTTGACAACTCATTCCCCAACTCCAGTAGCCCCTCATCCAGTTACTATGCCCACATATCGGGCTCCAGGAACACCAACCTATAGTTATGTGCCCCCACAGTGGTGATCATCCTGGCAGTCAGTGTAAGTTACCGATTTAGATTGAAAACAGTTAATGTTTCTTAAAAATGACAGCATTGCAGGCTCTTCTGGGGAGATTTTTCGTAAGGTAAGCACTCTAGGATACTTCTGCTGTAGTAGCTGTTCCCTGCAAAGGAGAGAAGCCTTGTGGGACATCTTCAGTGGTCTGTATCTGCAGAAATCATGAGTAATTTTTATTGTTCGTGATTGTTGAATATGAAGGAATGAGCCTTAAGTTGGCTTTATTAAAATACATCTTGGACTAATTGTATTCAGTATTTTGAATTCTTTGGTAATTCTTGAATTCAGCAGTACTGTGATTCCTGAATGACGCAATGTGTGCAGCTTTGTAGTCTTACTTTGGATTGGCTAAATACTTAGGCAAGGTAAGTGTTTTGCCTTGCTCTGAGGGTGAATCTTTCTCATAAGCTGCTGAAACAAATACACAACCTGGAGTTTTAATTTCATATATTCACTCTGTTTCAGGGAAGTCTCAATTCATACTTCTTACAGTCAGCATGGAAAAATTGTTTCTAGTTTCCAAAATTTAGATCATGGGTGTCAAGAAAAGGAGTTTAATTTTGAAATCCTCTATAAAGTGGGATGGATTTGGGGGGCATAATTTGCATCAAACTGACACAAAGCCTAATGTTTTGGGGATCCTTGCTTATGGGTTTTTTTTTTTTAGCATAAATGGAGAACAGCTTCATTTGAGATAAGGACCTTTCAGAACAACTGAACAAGAAATTTTTACATTTAGTCCATTTAGTCTATGACAAAGTTAACTGTTTTAACTTTCTCTAGATTTCTGTTTCAGCAGTTAGGAGTCAGAGTTCTGTGATAATAAGTGACAATGTTCCCTTTTAGTTAAGAATGCAACAGCCATTTCTCATTTTGTTGTGATGTTACATACTGATCTGCAGATCTGAAATGTTTCACATATAATATTTCATTCAAGAGTGTCATATTACATGATTTGAGTACAAAAAGTGAGCATTTTGCTGTGGCTAAACTCATGACTACTGATAAATAAAATTCAGCGTAAAATACCTTTCTAATATTGCACCTTCTACTTAAGACAAAACTGCTAGTGAGGATAGAAAGCTGGAATGGACATGACAGGAGAAAATCGATGCAGTGAATTCTTAACCTAGAAGCCTGTGGATTTCAGTGGATTGGATAAATGCTCGGGTAGCAGTATGGAATGTGAAACATCTGTTGTGTGTGCATATTGGTGTGGTGCATGCAATGGTAGAATGTTCTGCCACACTGGCGTAGTATTTCACATAATTGAAAAGATTTCCTACCTTTTTCCACCTCTTAACATAGGTTTGAAGATGGGAGATATGCAATCAAGAAATTGAGGTTTAAAAGTTGGTGCTGAAGCCCTCATGCCTCCAACCAGGACTTTCTTCTGAATGCTTTCAACACTTGGCTAAACACTACTAATTCCTGATCACTGAAGAATTTCCAGTGCTGCATATCTTACATCTTGGAACTCCAGCAGTTAGTCTTAAAGCAAATCCTAAATCCTGTTTTGTGGACTGTCTTGCAATTTTTTAGCTAATTATAATGATAAAAAGGGAGTATAAATTTATTCTGATCCATATCTAGTTGAATGCATGTTAAAACACAAAAACAAAGCTTGCTCAATCTACCTGCAGTGACTGATGCAAAAACCATCATATGCAAATCCAAAGGAACCGAAAAGTATTTTACAACTTGTATCACTAATGCACTGTTGTAATGTATGCAGGGTCTTAAGAGGTAGAATCACAAAAGTGAGTTTCTTTATAGAATACCATAATATACATTAGATAAGTGCTTCAACCTTTTTCAGGTTGATGGAGTTGCCAGTTTAAAAGGGGCATATTTTTATTTAAGTGATGTATTATTTTCAAATTCAACTACTAAATTGGAGTGACTGGAAAATGAGTCAGACAAGCTGTAGAAATCCCGCACGCCATTAGTTTACTTTGTACCTTTTCATTTTCATTATATGGATTCAGTGTTATACAGATGTTCTTAAGGATCAGAACGAAACGACAAAGGTAATGCTGTGTGTGCCAGTAAATAACACAAACTTCCTTGAGGCAAAACTGGCTCTTAGGAATGGTAGGAGGTGATTTCACCTGCGTAATGAATTGCATGTCCTGGGGAGATATATATCCAGTACTATCTTTCATATGATGCAAGATGTGTCAAAGTGAGACTGCCACGCAGACTTGTAGAAAAACACTTTCTTTTAGTTCGCAGTTCAGGAAATCCATGCTGTTTTTCCTAAAGAATGTTGTAGTCAGTTGAAAATGTATGTGCAGTTGATGCAGCTTGCTTTCCTGACACTTGAGAAATGCTAAGGCTTTCTCCAACAAACAGGAGGAGTTCGGCTGTGTGTTATTCTGAGGAAAGCTTGTGTGCCTGATGGGTATGTTAAAGGGGAACAAACCATTTTAACACAACTTCCTTGTTAGCTACTTGCAGTATGAACTTTGAATATGCTGTAGAAGGGCTGCCAGAAAACAGAGGTTTCAAATATTTGTAAGTTTTTTTTCCCCCCTAAAAATATTTGTAATTGAAGTAGGAGCCATTTTCTCATTACAGCATTTGGATGTTTCTTAGTATTTTCTTGGTAAATTGCACTTGGAAGCACGTAAAATAAGACTGACTGCAGATTAGCATTTCATTGCAATGAGGCATTTCTGATATTCTTTCTTGCAACTTCAAGTTTTAAAAAGTACCTCAAAGCAAATGCTGTGGGGATAAAGGGCTAGCCTTAGAACCCATTTATATACCAAAATCGTTACGCAGGAGATTTTAAATTTTTAAATTTGAATATTGCACATAAAACCGAGGTTTTTCTTAAACCTCCTTGACTTACAATTCCAGAAAGATGCAATTTTCTTTTTTTGGGTACATTCTGCCTGCAATAAATTATGCAGTAAATGGTTACAAAATGTTGTTCCCTTTTAAGCGTTTACACAGAGGTATATCAAGCTGTATTGTTCTTGCAGGTTAACTTCCATTCAGAAGGAATTTTTTTTAAGTTCTGTATCTAGTTACACTTTGTTTTGGGTCGTTCAGCACCTACACAGATTCGGCAGCTACTTCAGGGTAGCATCAGTGCTGATTTAACGCTGCCATTCCAGTACTCTGCCCCGGTGGGAGGCTTACATACCTTTATAACCTGTTGGTGGTTAGAGCCTTCAGTAACTTGATTTTTTACAGTAAGCACTCTCCATATTTTGTACTTTTTTTTGGTTTTGTTTAATAAAGTCGAGGTTTATTTTGCATGAATCACTGTCAGTGGACAGCCCCCTTATTTCTAATGCCTTGAACATAACTGTTGTTGGAATAAGTACTTTAAACCTTACTCATGAGCACTTACTGCAGCTTAGGGATTTTCATATGTTTTTATATGGAGCAGAAAATTACCCCAGACAAACTTATTTGAATCTGTATTGCTTGGTTCAAGCCTGTTTAACAATTCCGTTTGTGTAGTAGATTTGCAGCTCCGATTAGTCAAATGTGCTGGAGACTACAGTGAGCATTAGTACAGGCCATTTGTCCATTGTAGCTAGTAGAGAGTGACTTTTTGTTGTCTTCACAGGATTTTCACAAAGAGCTGAGGTATGAAACAGTGCTGTGTTGGGGAGAAGCTATAAAGAACAAGCTCAGAGCTTTGCTGTCTCCTGTCTCATCACCCGATAAACTAAAGGTTTGAAAGTCATAGGAGAGAACTTTCATCAATGCTACAAGACATAATTAGTTAAGGAATGAATATAACTTCTGTATATTTGCTCTGACTTCAGATTTCTACATGTCATCTCAGAATTGGTCTCTGTTTAGTATTCCATAACACTTAGGCAGTCTCACTTACTTGAGCACTTTTTCTTCTAAGTTGCATTATGGGATTCATCCACGAGGGGGACACTGTACCTTTTTTAAAAGGTACTAAACCTCCCAGTTTTCATCAATTGTAATCTGCTGGGAGGGTGGAGCATGTCTCCAGTATTTGATATGGAAAGTAACCAAAAGCACAGTGCAGGGGAACGGGGGGAATATGTGTATATATAACTATCTTAATGGTATTTTGTTGCAAATAGTAGAAAGCATGGATATAAAACTGCGGAGGGGGAAACTGTACATCTTTAAATAGGCGTTTACACAGTGAGGGTCTTATGAAACATTCTCTCCTGCTTTTTATATAACATTCCCTATTTAGAATTCCTTTATAAATAAATACGCAGTATGTGTTTGCACTAGAGCTCCTCAACAAATGAAAAGAGCCAGTGCAGTAGAGACATTTCAGATCAAGCTTCTCTTTAAAAAAATAATTAAAAAACTACACACACAAAAAACAACCAAACAAAAAACTTTTGTGGCAGCTTTATATAATTAAAAGCAAAGTACTACTTTAAACCTGGAACTGAAAATAACTGTTGCAGCAATAACAGAGAAGTCCAAGAATTTTTTTTTTGTAAATCAAATTTCAGGTGTTGAGTTTTGATAAAGTATTTTTTAAAAACTGAGGTATTCCCTATGTCAGTAACAACTGATGAAAATGTCTTTTAAATGTAGCAGCAGCAAAAGAAAAATGGTTAATAATTGGCACCAAAAATGTATAGCCCTAGTCAGTGGTGTGGTGATTATTAATGAAACACTAGGAAGGAAAACAGAGAACCTGCTACTAGATCTTGCTTATGCTTGTTGTAACCATCTCCTGTTTGAAGTTTCTAGGAGACGTGCAGGAATGCTGTTCAAGAAAGCTTCTTTTTGAGTGTACTATGCAAGTTAAATGCTTAGATGCGGTGGTAGATGAAAAAAAACCCTTTATTTTAGTTGAAGTCCTTCCTTGTATTGCTTCATCATCTGAAAAAAGCTAAGCCAAAACACCGCCACCACCTGTAAGTACCACCATGTCATGGTGTTGTCTGAGAATAGTTCATGGTACAGAGTTGTATACCAGGGTACTCGACGTTGACTACTCTTCATGGAGTGTTCTGGCTTCACTGCTCCTTGGGTAGTGGTGCTACAGGGCGAGAGATGGTCAAGATTGACTCGGGATCATTTCCCGGTGCTTAAGCGTGCAGTATTATACACCATTCACTTGGGTTTAGAACATGTTTTTGCTTGAGTAGGTAAGCACAGCGATCCGATACTACCACTTAACTCTAGGCTTAAACTTGTGCCAGAGAGTAGTAAATACCATGTATGTGAAACCTCCCATCTTAGGAAGGTGCACAATATAGTGATGCTTCAGCTGAACTTGTGGGGAGGAGAACAGCTATTGTGGTTGGTGGCTGGCACTCTGCAGGTGCCCAGGAGAGAGTCTGTGCAGTAGTTGGTAGGAAACAGGCATGGTCGTGTCCAGCCTTCTCCAGGAGGTGTCACTGGCCAACCTCGGTGTGTTGGAGGGTCACGAGCAATCCATTACTCCTCATGTCCAAGTGTTTGTGAGCGCCTCTTCAAAAGACACAGATTTAAGCTCATTCAGACTGTTCTCATTAATACGCATCAGCTTTCTAATCCTGTATTTTATCAACTCTAAGCTTCCTGCAGAGACCCTCGGATTTGATGAGGTAGAATGCCAGCTGCAGCAAAGTTAGGATAGTTTAGTGCATCAAGCCTCACCAGGAATCAAGTTCATTCTGAGATCTCTGAAGTAGTGAGGACTCCTTCAGCAGGCTGTGTACACCTCTGTTTGGGGGCGTGGAGAGGAAATGAGATGTGTTTTGTAGACGGAAGAGGAACAGTGTTTATCTGGGGACAAGGAAACCTTTTCTTGTGTGAGTTGAATGTAACACTGAAACATCTGAATTCCACAGGTAGTAAGGGTCCATTTGTGATTTAAAAAGATATTATAAACAATTTATGGGCTCTGAAGTTTCAACATCAAGAAAGTGAACATGACTTTTCTAAACTGTTGTGACTTTTGGGCACTTAGCAGGCAAACTGGGAAAGCTTTTTAGCTGGCTGCTGTACAGACTTGTTTTAAGTAGAATGGATTTGTTAGTGGTTTTTTTTTATTGTAATGCTATTATTGGCTGCCCTCATGTCTAAGATTTGAAAAAGTGAGTGCATGCAATGGAAGTACAAGAGGCCCCAGTAATAGTTCTCCATGTTTGTTATGAAATAGACACAGGTTTCCTTTTTATGACTTTTTTTAAAACTGTCTTACAAACAGTTGTATTGGTACTTTTTTTAAGTTTAGGTCAATGTTGTCTTCCAGAATAAGTTTTAAGGCATCACTCACTCCTGCATTGAACTATCGCATCAACACAAAGAGTGGAGATTCCATTCTGAGCCAGTTCAATTGTGAAAATTCATACTTTTTTATTTTTTATGCAATTCAATGAGTAGATCAGCTCAGATTTAAATTCTTAAAAGCACGTTTATTGTAACAAGAATTGTTATGTATTAATACTTCAGTTTTCAATAAAGATTGACTTGTGTTGCTTATTGTGTGGGGTTTTTTTTCTACTGTCTTTGGTGACATCCTTTTAGAAACTATTCTGTTCCTCTATAGCTTTAGCATTTGCTTGATACCAAATCAATGCTGTTTCAGAGGTAACAAGCCTTGAGCTGAAAGCTGTTAAAAATTGGAGTCTTGAGTGTTTGCCAGAAGGAAAAGCATTGAGTAGGTGTGAGGTGTGGATAATGACCCTGTTTCTTAAGAGTGTGGGTGGCTGTTAATGACACTCATGTTAAAATGCAACTATATATATTTGGAGGGGACAGGACTATAATGCTTGAACTAACCAGCTATTTTGATTTATTGCAGGTCTCCAGAAGCAACAATAACTTACCTGGTAATGTTCCTGCGAAAAGCAATGTGTGTGGAAGAGGAAGTCATAACATCAATAACTGCATCAAACTGTAGAAAAGCATTTGGTTTTTGAGATTATTGCTACAGGTGGTTTTTGTTGTTCAGTCAAGTAGTTCAACTTCTGAAATAGTAGCCAAGCACTAGGAATCACATGGACAGACTTCAGTGTGTTTTACCTCAGGTTAATAGCTGGTCAGTCATTCTGGGATCACTTTTATTTTACAGGGAGGTTAAGTTTGGGGTTTTGTTTGCAGGTCATTGCAGCTGATGAAAATGCGTAACCAGTGGGTTGCTGGAATCTGGGAGTGTGTGAAGGGGAAATGCTGGTCTTTACAATGAAGCTGATTATTCTTGGGTTAGAGGGATTCTGGTGTAGCTGGTCTGGTGGTCATCTGTGGTGACAAATTACTTTATGCTGTATCTGACACTCATAAGAAGGTGGTACTGAACTTCTAAGTCTGTATATCAGGTTTCTTGTGTGTTTGTTTTAAATGTGTCCATGGAACTACCAAAATGGTGGATCATTAATGGCTTAATTTTTCCTTTTCCCAGATTGATTTGCAATGGCATTGTGATACATACTATTCTCCCACTTACTTGCTGGTGAGTGGCTGTTAGTTATTTGCTACACAGGTTAGATGCATTTATAAGACTTGCCTTCACTTTAGAGGTAGTGTTGAACACTTGCTAACAGCCAGAGCCCCTTCCAGAAAAGTAACTGCTTACTTATTGATTGTCAGAAATATGACGAGAAGTGCTGAGTTTCAAGTTTTCCTGTAACTATTTGTGGACAAAAAGAAAGTTTGCTTCTTCTAACATCTTGCTGTAGATTCTCAACTCTATGGCTCGCTGTAGACAGAGTCAAGTAACAGGAATAGTTTTGTTGGCGAGTTCCCCTGGAACTGGGAGTGATGTACTGATTATTATTTAGCTGGAAATTTTCCTTTGTAGGAAATGTCAGTCATAGTGTTGGGGTAAGAAGGTGTTGCTGCATTACATGCATGAAACGTCTGACTTGTGTGGGGACCCTAAGTGCTCTCCTAGATTTTGTTTCAAAATCCATCAGGCTATTAGCTGTCCTGTCTTTAGTGATCCAGAATAGAATGGGGGCTATGTGACTTTTTTTTTTTTTTTAAATTGTACAGCAGTAAGAGGTCTTTGGTAGCCATGGAAAATTGTATTGTCTGTTTTAGAAGGAACAGCAGACCTACAGCGTAGACTGTTGAGCCTCATGGGTACAAGTAACTCATAGCTATAGACCCTGGTGGACCAAAACTACTTCAAATGCCAACTTGACAGAGAAAACTTGGCACTGAGCAGCCCAGCTCTCAGCCAAAATCAGTGCAGCTGGACCTTTATTTTTGGGCTACATTAATATACTTTGTAGTGTTTTACAATTGCTTGTTCTTTTCTGGGCAAAAAAGGTAAAATACGTGGACAAATTGACGCTTCAAAAGGGCAGGGAAACATACCTTTCCAGAGTTTTGCTTTTACCAGCCTTATTGTGGTCATGTGAACTTCACAGCTGAGATCAAATGCTGCACCCTTTTCAATGAATGGATTGCTGACATGGCTGAAGATGGGGGGGTAGGGTTTTTCTTGATGCGGTGATTTAGATAGCACGTGTATTAGTTCAGGTTGCTGGAGATTAAAGACAAATTATCAAGCCTAGGAAATGGATGTGCAGGCATGCTGCCACTTCTAAGAAAAGGGGGAAGAAGGAGGTGTGGAAAGATGGAACTCTTAAGCATAACACTGTTACACAGCTCCATTTGATTATGGCAGATATAAAGGTGTATTTTGTATACTTGGTAATTAATGTTTTATGGGAGGATTACAGAATTAGACAAGAGTAAAGTTGATAGCTTGTTTATTTCCCATCTCACAAATGTATATGTAAACAGTCACACACAAAGGTACACAAGTCTGGGGTCAGTATCACAGGTATTTCATTTGCAAGGGCTGTAGAACAGGGAGCTGCTTTGGTGGCGAAGTTGTGCGAAAGAAAAGCTCGCGACGTGCAGAGAAGAGTGCTGTAGTTGCAAGGAGGAAAATGACAGCAGTCTTATGCAAAAAGAACAAGCAGTCTGTATTTTTCCTAAAGCCACCAGCACTGCCAAAGCCATGGGATTTTAGTGATACATCTTCTTGTTAGGGGAACATGTGGGAGACACGGTGAGAAATGAAGTGTGGTGTCCATCCCAAGGCAGGGCAAGCTGTGACTGCTGTGCGGCCTCTCATGAGCCTGAAGCTTTGTGGCTGTGAATATAAAGGCAGGTGAAATGCTGCTGTTCTTGAGCATGCAGTTGCCAGTCCTCCGATACTCTGCCGTGATCTGTGTAGCAGTCCAGAGAAAAATGCAGGGGTGCATCCTGGCTTCTGAAGTGTCACATTTTTGACTGCCGCCTTGTACTAGCTCAGCTCTGAGAAGAGTTGTGTTTAAAGATTGATTCCCTCCCCTGCACTGTCAAACTAAGTGAATATCACTGTCCTTCAGTGGGTTACTCTTAAGTTTTTCAGTTAATTTCTATTGATCACCAAACCTACTCTTTAACCCGTTACTTACCTGAAGACCTGATCCTACAGCTTTGCTTAGTCTGGAAGCCCTGGGAACAGGGACTTGGTACTGGGAAGCTGGTACAGGACATTGTCATTGACACCTTATGATGGTACCCATGTGGTACCGCTACCTGTCAACAGCAGTGGCAAGTCCTGCTAGCTTTAGTAAAACTTTGAGTAGCAGCAAGTACAAGCTGAGGCTCCAGCAGTTGAACAAAGTAAGTGTGAACAGCTCAGTTCTTAAAGCTTTAGGAGTTGCTGTACCACCATATTTGCAGTCGAAACAGATGCTTCAATGCCATAGCCCTCATTAGCAGGTACATGGCAAAACCTGTCATGGGAATTGATCTAGTATTTTGATTTTGTACAAAAAGGGTTTGTACTAGTTTTGATGTTATCAAAAATTGAAGCACAGGCATTTTTCTCGTGTATACACTCACCTTTTCTTACCACAGTTATTCCAAACTAGTAGTTCAAAATAGATTTTTTTTTTATTATTTTTTTTTGGTCAGAGCAGAAGGGAAATTATTTAGCAGCCACTGGTTCTCTTCATTTTACTGGTAGTTTCAGCAAATCATTCTTCTGATTTGTTCAAATGCTTTACGTTAAGTCTGTGTCTTACTTTTGCCCAAATGAAACTGGAGCAGATTTTACTCATTAAGAAACATGGCTGTTTTTCACAACAAGCTTCCTAAACAGATAGCTACAGAAGGGGGGAAACAGCTGCAATTAAAAACCCTTAAAAAAGCCAGACCACCCCGGATCAAATCTTGTCCTCTATATAATTCAATGCAGAAGTATTTTTCGTGTTAGTTAGGTTGGTTCTACGCTGAAATCCAAAACGATTGGTACTGTTCAGACTCACACCAGAGCTTGCTTTTTTGTGTGTGAAAATATTCATTTCTGGGCATATAGAAGGTTCATTTCCAGAGGAGGAGAAATGGGTACTGAAGTCTCAGTCTTTTCTTATTCATGCACAGAATGGATTCTTCTTGTGAATCTGGTAAGACTGTGTTGTCCATTAAGCTCAGAAAGCTTGACAGAAGCTGTACTTGACCTGTTGTTCATATGCCAGAAAACCCCTTTATTATGAGTTTAGGTGATGACCTTGTGACTCTAAGTAATGTGTACACAGCTGCTTTCTGTCCTACACATGCTTTCTCCCTGATAATTTTGATTGACAGTACTATGAGTAACTCTGTTCAAAATCCAGATGCCAGGGTGACGAGAAGGGGAATTCAGCGGTGTTTAGTCTGTCACCATTGTCTTACACAGGTACGTGATGTTACGATTTAGTCAGTAACTTAGGAGATGATAACTTTCGAGTGTCTAATCATTTAAAAACAATGGAGGTTACACATTATTTGATACACAGTTTGTTCAGGAAATAATGGGGGGTTTGTGGTTCAAGAATCGGGAAGTAGTGCTGGCTAGAAAACAAAGGATGGCATTTCTTGAAATCCTTTTCAGATTTACCAAGTGGTCGGTTGACATGCCGGTGCATGGGTAGGTATGTGGAGCAAAGTGAGGTTGATTCTTACCTGTTCATCAATGCCACTGCTGTAACTGCTCCTGCTGTGTTATAAGGTTTCCACCTCTTCAGCGTGATCAGCTTTTATACCTGATTTCAGTCTTGCATAGGAGATTGGATCCTAGCTCCAAATGTTTCTTGCAAGACTAGAATCCCAACTGAAGACACTTTTTAGGAAGAGTACTGATGTGCAGTCAAGTAGAGAGAAATAAAGAACTTTTCATCGATAGGTACACTGTTTGGCACTTAGGAGTTCTATAAAAAGTGTCTCTCTATAAATCATTTCTGTGCACTTGTCAGATGTGAAGTAAGATCTGAAAAAGATGGTAAATAACCTGATAATATAAGGAATTTGATGAATATTTACTGTTCAGAGTGTTGCTACACAAGCAATTAATAGTAGCCAATGTTTGTGTGTGTTAGTGGGGGGGCGGGCATTTTGTATGGCCTGTCACAGCTGCTGCGCTTCAGGGTACATTGCCACTGTGGCCCCATTTCATTCAGCAGAATAGCTCTAGATTTATACTAGAGTGACATCAGTGTAGGTGTCAAGTGTATAAAGCAGCATACTAATTAAAAACAGATGAAAAGCTACAGCAAGCGAAAGTTTGAACACATCTAAATGTATTTTCAGAATGGGGACAGAGAGGTATTGAACAGGGATCCAAAGAGGTTTTGGGGGAATCTCCATCCTTGAGCACAGAAGGATAGATAGCACCTGGACAAGACCATGAGGAACCTGATGCTGCTTCGCATTTGGTCTTGTTTTGAGTGAGGTGAGTGTATTGTGGGCAGAATTGTCCTTGAGTCCCCTCCAGCCTTGAGTTCCCCCCCACCTCCCCTTACTACGAAGGTCAGAAAATGGATCATTTCTATGCCAACAGATTTTTTCTTTCTGGCCAATCAAAACAAACACACCATGGATACAGACAGGAGGGGCAGACACTTAGGGTAAACACAGACATCATAATTGTCCTGTGTCACCTAGGGGTTCTGGCTGCGCCTTGCTGCCCTGTCCTGACTGGGGGAATGCAGCGTGATTGAGCCCTACGGATACTGTGATGTCCCAGGGAGTGCTGCCCGGCACAGGGAAGTGTAGCAGCCACTCTCGGGCTTCGGATCATGGCTTAGAATTGAGAAGCAAGAACTGGGACAGTCCCTGAAAGGTGAGAGCGAGCACATGGCCATCTGTGTGCCCACATGTCTGCATGTGTGCGTCTGTGTGTCTGTATGGGTCTCTGCAACCACATTTCTGCATCTGCATGAGCATCAGTGCACGTCTGTGTGTATGAGCATGCATATGTGTGTGCGTCTGTTCGTGTCTGTGCGTGTCATTGCGCAAGTGTGTCTGCTGGCTTTGTGCCTGTGGGTGTGTGCGCCTGTGTACATATGTGCACATCTGTGCATGTGTCTGGCACTGCACATGTGCATATCAGTGCACATCTGTGCGAGTCTGAGCATTTGTGTGTCTATGCGTCTGTGTGCACGTGTCTCCATGTCTGTGAGCTCTGTGCATGCCTGTGTGTCAGTTTATGTCTGTGGCCGTGCATGGCTGCATGTGTATGTGTGCATGTCTCTGTGAATGTGCCTCCCTCTGTGTCCGTATCTGCATGTTCCTGCGTCTGAGGCTGTGTGTGTCACTCTTTGTGCATGTCTGGGTCATTGTGCATCTGTCTTTGCTTGTCTGTGTATGTGTGCATGTCTGCGCATCTGTGTGTGACTGCGAGTATGAGTGTCTGTGTATGAGTGTGTGTCTGCCTGTATGAAAGTGAGTGTACCTGTGTCTGTAACTGATGGAGTGTGAGAGTGAGTGCATGAATCTGAATGTGTCAGCAAGTGTGAGTGTGTACGTGAGTGTGTCTGTTTCTGTGAGCAGAAGTGTCCATGTGAGTATGTGTGTGTCCCTGAGAGTGAGAGACTATATCTGTCACTGTGAGTGTGAATGTGTCTGCCTGTCTGTCTGTATGAGTCTGTGTGATTGAGAGTATCACCATGAGTGTTCCGTTAGAGAGGGTGAATGTTGTCATGACTCTGAGTGTGTCCGAATAAGTGTCCACCTGCGTATCAGCGTGACTGCTGTGTTGAGTGTGAGTATGAGTGAATGTGTGTCTGTTGGGGTGTGAGTGTCTTTGCATATGAACATGAGTGTCCATCTGAGTGACTGTCCGCATCAGCGAATGTCTTGAGTTATCGTCATGAGTGTGATTGAGAGTGTCCGCGTGAGCATGAGTGTGTTTGAGTGTGAGTATGAATGAAAGTGTGTGAGTCTGTGAGTGTCCGCGTCTGTGTGAGCATGCGTGTCCACCTGAGTGTGAGAGTGTATAAGCGTGTGTCTGTGAGAGTGTGTCCATGAGTGTTTGCATGTACGTGACAGTGTGACTGTCTGAGCGTCCAAGTGAGTTTGAGTGATGGTGTGACTATGAGTCTGAGTGCCTGAGTGACTATGTGAGAACGACTGTGAGTGACCATGTGAGTGACTGAGTGTCGATGTGAGTCTTTGGGTGGGTGTGTGAGTGTCCATGGGAGTGTGAGTATGAGTAGACAGTGTGAATGTCTGAGTGGCTGTGGGTGTGTCTGTGAGTATGCGTTTGTCCATGTGAATGTGTGTGTCAGTGTGTCCGTGTGTGAGTGTACTTGTGAGTATAAGTGTGAGAGTGTCCATGTGAGTGTCAGTGTGAGTGGTCCGAGTGTCCGTTTGAGCATCCATTTGAGTGTGAGTGACTGACCATGTGAGCAAGAGTATGCATGTCTATGTGAGTGTGTTAGTGTCTGAGTGCAAGTTACGGTGTGAATGCGAGTGTCCATCTGAGTGAGTATGACTATGAATATGAGTGTGTGTGTGAGCATGAATGTGAGTGTAGCTGAGAGTGAATGACCTTGTGAGTGTGTGCCTGTGTCAGTGGGAGTGTGAGAGTGAATGTAATAGTCTGAGTGTGAGCGACTGAATGTGAGTGTCCGTGAGACTCTTAAGTGTCTGTGTATGAGTGTCTGTGTGAGTGATGGTGTGAGCATGAGTTTGTGTGTCGGAGTGTCCATGTGAGTGTGTGTCCACGTGAGTGTCTGTGTGAGTGTCCAAGTGTGTGTGTGTGACCATGTGAGTGTGAGTCTAACTGTGATGGTGTGAGTGTCCATGTGTCTGAGTATGAATGTGTGTGTGTGTCCCAGTCTGTGTGAGTGTACTTGTTGAGTATGTGTGTCTTCATGCGTATCAGCGCAAGTGAGTGTGTATAAGCATGAGTGAATGTCTGTGTGAGTGACTCTATGAGTGTGACCGTGAGAGTGAGTGTGTCCATGTGAGTGCAAGTAGGAGTGTCTGAATGTGAGTTACGGGGTGAGTGTCCATGTGAGCGTCTGAGTATGACTGTGAGGGTGTTTATGTGAATGCGACTGTCTGAGAGAGAGTGTATCTGAGAGTGAGCGTGTGTGAATGACCTTGTGAGTTACAGTGTGACAGTGTATCTGTGACACTGTGCGCATGAGTGTGAGTGACAGTGTGTGACCACAAGTTGGAGTATCAGTGAGCATCCAAGCGAGCATGAGCGTCCACAGGAGTGTCTGACTGTGTGTGTCCAGGTGTGACAGTGCGAGTGTCTGAGTATGAATGTGAATGTGTGTGAATGACCGTGTGAGTGTACTTGTATGAGTGTGTCTTGCATGAGTGTGAGTATGCATGTGGGAGTGTCTGGGTGAGTGTTAGTGTCTGTGAGAGTGTGTGAGTCCAAGTGTGAGTGTCAGTGTCCCTGTGAGTGAGAGTGACACTGTGAGTGTGAGTGTCCATGTGCGTACGAGTTTGAGTATCTGAGCGTGAGTGTCCACATGAGTATCCGTGTGAGTGGTTGTGCGAGGTGAGTGTGGGTATGAGTGAAAGTGTGAGCATCTCAGTGCCGGTATGAGTGTGTCTGTGTGAGAGTTACAGTGGGAGTGCAACTGTCCGTGTGTGTCTGAGTATGACTGTCCAAGTGTATGAATAGGAATGTGAGTGTACATGTGAGTGCATAAGTGTGAGTGTCTGAGTGTGTCCGTGGGAGTGTATGAGTGACAGTCTGAGTGTAAGTGTCCGTGTGATGGTGTGAGTATGCATGTATGAGTCCGTGTGTCTGTCTGTCTGAGTGTCCTGCGTGAGTGTATAAGTGAATGAGTGACCGAGTATGGGTGAGGGTCAGAGTGTGACTGAGAGTATGAGTGTCTGAATGTCTGAGTGTGAGGGACAGTGTGTGAGCATGAGTGAGTGACCATGTGAGTGTCCGACTGAGCATGAGTGACCATGTGAGTGTCCGACTGAGTGTGAGGGACAGTGTGTGAGCGTGAGTGACCATGCAAGTGTCCAAGTGAGTGTGAGTGATGGTGTGTGAGCGTGAGTGAGTGACCATGTGAGTGTGTGAGCGTGAGTGACAGTGTCTGCGCAAGTTTGAGTGTATGAATGAGTGTGTCCATGGGATTGTCTGTGTGTCTGCGAGTGACTGTCCACATCTAGTGTATAAGTGTGACTGTTGTCATGCATGTGAGTGCCTGCACGTGTGTCCTTATATGAGTGTGTGAGTGTCTCTGCCCAGCTGTGTGTGCAAGTGTTCACAGTTGTGTGGGTGTGTAAGGCTTAAGCCTGTTGGTGGGTGAATGTTTATTGTTCAAAAAAAAAGAAGGGTGTTATGCTCACATTGGTCCACCTGTGGGAAGGGGCTGCAGGTTAAGCCCCAGCTTTGAGAAGCACCATTTCCATGTTCACATCAGCTCAGTAAAGTTTTTTGTGGGTTTTTTTGGTAGGTTTTTAGTCACCATTCTGCCATCAGGTCTGGTCCTGCCTTGCTGCTGAGCACAGAGCTGTCTTCCCAGAAGACATGTGGGGGGCAGATGCGCTGTGCCCAGGAGGGGTAGCTGGATTCTCTTTCAAGTATGTTTCTTCTTGGTGTTCACTGTT
Source organism: Patagioenas fasciata (assembly GCF_037038585.1). Classification (NCBI taxonomy): domain Eukaryota; kingdom Metazoa; phylum Chordata; class Aves; order Columbiformes; family Columbidae; genus Patagioenas; species Patagioenas fasciata. Next base: position 8,962,816 of record NC_092528.1, read on the forward strand.
CCTTTAATTCTCTACTGTTCAAAGTGGGCTTGAGCACCCCCTGCAGCTTTTTTGATGTTTCTTAGACATGTTTTCTGTTTCAGTAACTAGCAAGAATTCAGGTGCTGGTGACTTGCTAACCTCGACCAGTATTCTAAGTGACCGGCATGTCTCCAGTATGGTCTCTGCTTCACCAGTCTTCCAGCTGAAGGACGGCTTTGCTGAGGGTAACCTTCTAGTATCACTTCTACTCATTAGTGGGTGGGGTTTTTTAAGCTGCAAAAGCAACATCTTTGACTTGAAGAGAAACACATTCACACAGATAGACATGTTGGAGACATACACAGGCTGAGAGTTGCTTTTACAAGTTTCTTTATGAAATTAAATGTTGCCCCTGTTCTGGGGGGAATTAATAGTGCAAGAACGGCTTTGTACATGCTACTGAATTCAGATATCCCTGGATGACCAGCCTTTGGTCAGCTACAGCATCAACAAACACTGGACTTACTTCTGCACTCTGCAGACAGTGCTCACAGCAATGTCACAGGACATCCTAAGCTAGGGAACTCGGTCAGTATGGCTTCGATCTCACACTATGGTAAGGCAAATCTTTCCTTTTGCTAAACAAAGTTTAAATTAATTCTTTTTGGCCACAGTTTGAAGCTTGGGTACTACAAGTGAGGCTCTTAGTGCCAAATTTAGTTGGTTTTAAAGTGGCTTTTCATTTTTTTTCAAGGTGTCAAAAACCTGCAGTAATGCTCCCTAAATTGAGGATCTGTGGCAGTTTGCATAACAACTCTGGTTTTAGTCTTTTATATTTGAACTGTAGACTCTGACTTCTGGGAGCTAGGTTTGCAAATATTGACCTTTCTTAGAAAAAATAATAAAACAGACAAAACAGGCATCAAGTTAACAACATCTGACAAGAACAATTACAGACTTAGAAAATACACAGTTCTGATTTTTACCATAAATAAACACATTACAAACAATGAGCATTTTCATTGGCCAGGAGATATGGCAGAACAATGGAGAGACGAGAATCTAAGGAATTGAATACGGCATTAATTAGGCACATTTTTCTCTAACTTATGTAACTCAAACCCACTAGAGAGATTCTTGAACTTGACTCATGCTGCAGGTTCATTGGCACAGTTTCATGTACTATGTAGTTCATCAGTGGTGTTGAACTAAAGGAAAGAAAAAGGTCACAGTGCAATACTCACTGTTGTCTGGTCTGAGTGCCTGCAATGGCTAAACGACTTAGTTAGACGCGTGTAGGAGGATCATGTCTTTGAGGAACGAGGGGCGTAGGGGTGGGCAGAGAGCAGAAGGGTTTATCCATAGAAAATGCATCATGTCGGTGGCTCTGAACTGCTGTTCTGAGCACATCAGGTGTCCCAGCTGCCATCCCCTCGCCGACAGCTGCCGGGCAGCAGGAGTGTTCACGGCAGGAAGGAACGAGTTCAAGCACAGCTGACAAGCAAAAATCTTTCCAGATGAAACGTGTCAGGCTCCCTGCTGTGAACTCTTCTGGGAAGTCTGCCTCTTGGGCACTGTGCAAGGCTGGCTCGACAGGGCTGGCACAAATGCACACGTGTGCAAGCACACACACAGTGTCTCACCTCAGAGCCAGTGCAGTCAGTCGGTCTGCAAAATAAATAGGGAAGGCAGGAGCACGTGTGCCATCCTCTGTAAACAAAGGATTGGAAGAACCTGGGCTCCAGCTCCCAGGACTGACGGATAAAGTGCTTTTTCAGAAGGGGTTCAGGCACAAACACAGGCTGCCCTTATTTCCGGAAGGGCGTCAGCCTGCTGATGTTCTGCCAGAAGTTCGAGGGCTTGCGCTTGGGCTCTGCCAGCATGAAGACTTGCTGCTGAGGGAGCGTGGTAGGCAGGGTGGGATGCTTCTGACGCATCAGAAAGTCATAGTAGGGCCTGGTGACAGCTGTGATGAGGAGATGGGGAACCAGGTTAGTTGAGCACAGCTCCCTTCCCAGTCCCTGTTAAAGCTGCAGGGGTTGAAGCTGGGTTTGCCTTAGTACTGCCCTTAGTTTCAGCTCTGCTTTTCAGGATTAGAGGTGATGCTGTGGAAGTCCCAGAAGTGCACAGCATAACTGACAGGTGTTCTGTCACAGGAATGTAGGGCTAAACAACTGCAGCTTGTCACTAGTGACAAACTTAGCTTGTGCCTTTGGTTGTCCTGGGAGAAGCAGCTGATGTGCATGTGCCTCTCACCTGTTACAGCCTCCTGCACTGGATTTCTGAGTCGTTTTGTGGGGTATCCTGTGCTGCTTTGCCCAGAAGGACTTTGCTCTATTAGAGAGCTCTGGCCTCCTCCTAAACTTCTTTCTGCAGCCAAATCTTACTTCTGACTTACACTGAAATTTATCCAAGCTTTCTCAGAGGTGAGTTGGCTTGGATTTACCTGCTGGCTGGTACCACCAAGGGAAGTAGTTGCCTTTCTGTGGGTCTAGCGGAAAACAAGTCAAATCTCTTAAGAGAGTGGTGGCATCACAAAATGGGGTAGCAGGAACCTTCCTTTCTGTTGCTTGAGTTCACACTCCCCTGGCTGCTGCTCTATCTTCCTTGTCTCTTGAAGTTCTGTCAATGAGTGTGATACCTGCCCATGGAATTCTGCCAGAATCACAGGTTTCAAAGCATCTTCCACAGGCACAACTGCCCAGGCTCGAACAGTCCTGCTGCAGTGACCTTTATGAGCCTCTTCGCATCACCAAGATTACTACAGAACTTGACCTTGTCTTTTCGCACAGGGAACGCTGTACACCTTGGAGAGCCTGGCTTCTAGGGTGAGGCTGTGAACGAGCCTTTGAATGGAAGCTGACAGCTTGTGGTTTCTGGCACAGTACTCAGTGATTTGGTGCAAAGCAGCTCTCCTGCTGTTAGGAATAGTTTCCTGACTCCAGGAACTACACTGCGGATTGTCACATCAGAGCTCACCATCTGGCTGCCTCAAGAATTTGTTAATGCCACTTCATTGAAACTATTCCCACATAGTAAACGTGTAACCGCCCCCCACCATGTATATGTTCAGGTGTGACTCACCCTTCGGCTTCGCAGTGTGGTGTTGCTTGCTGGCGTTCAGCATGGCCTGCTTCTTCTGCACCTCTGTGATCGAAAAACCTTGAAGATAAAATAGAATTTGTACATCAGCAGCAGGTCATCAATCTGTATCTCATGGGAAGACACTGGCACAGACAGTAAAGGAAATACGGGGTTAAGAAAATGCCTGAGGTGAGAGGTGACAAGCTGAAATTACTCCCAAAGCTGGAGGGGCACACACTGCTCCCCCCAGCCTGTACTGCGCTGCACAGCTCTGCCATCCCCCTCACACAAGCTTTACTATCAGCCCTCACCTCTCACACTCTGCTGGGTGAAAAAGCCAGACCAGCTGTGGTTCAAATGTCATTAGATCACAAGTCTGAATTAAGCAGCACTAGGACAGAGCAATGAAAACCTCTCACGAGAACCCTTGACTGAACATGTTTTGCATAGATATTGCTAAGTTGGGCACTCACAATACACTGTAAAATAACGAAGCTGTATATAATATATTGACTATTTTGTCAGCACTGCCTGAACTCATTAAAGCTACATCAGCCTCCCTGAGAACGTACTGCAGTGTGTGGACTGGGTGGTTGGTTTTTTTGGTTTGTTTGATTTTTGGTGGTTTGGTTGGGTTTTTGGGTGTTTCCATTCCCAATTACACAGCTTCATTCAGAATGTGCAGTTCAGCAGCCCAGAGCTGGACTGGCTGCCTCCCTTCCACTCTTACACATTGGTTGGTAGCTAAGAAAAGAGAAAAAACCAATACACCAAGCAAACACCAAACAAAGCTTCCCAGCATTGTTCTGTCCATACCTGTCTCCTGGTCAAGCTGAACCTGTCTCCTTTCATTCTCAAATGCCTTCAGCCAGCGCTGTTTCTGCTCAGGCTTTTTTGCACAGAATAAGTGGACTTCCTCAGTGTCTCGGCAGTGCAACTTAAATGCATTTTTCACACTGATATTGAAGTCCTTGTCCTTCCCATCTTCTACATCCAGTATTTCCATATCATCCATGTTGATCCGACTCTTATAATACAAGATGTCCCGACGCAGAAGGTCCTGTAAGAGAGAACATACAGACATTACTGTTTCCTGTCCCTTTCTTAAACATTCATTTTCTTCCATATGATGAAGGGCAAAGCTCCTGCTGACACCACTAGCAGTGAGAGCAACTGCATGGCTTTCTCTAGGAGAGGCTGTTGTCTGCCACTGTGGGGTATCAGCTGCCCTGAATGAGAAGCAAGCCTGTGGTATCACACATGAGCCCAAATCCTCATTAAGCCAGTGTCAGAAAATAGTATTTGAATCCTACAGTCCCAGTTAGAAAGCCAAAAACTCCTAATTAGCTTTTGGTTTTTGTGTTGAAAATGAAAAATAAATTTGAGAGCAGTGATAAAACAGTCTCAGGGCTAAGCTAGGTGGAGCTACCTGTATGCCATAGATTATGCAAAAAAAATTCCAATGGAAGATAACCTTTCATTTGCCCTACAAAGAAGATTTATTTTATTACTTAGGTCATGAAAAATAACATGGCCTGTACTTACAAACTTACAGAATATGTTAATATGTTCTTATTGACCGTCAAGGTCCACAGCTCTTCATCAAAGCTGCAGTTACCTTCTGAATATGATGTTATTCTCACATGGAAGAGCAATTGAAAGAAAACATTTAAAATGAGTGACAATGCTCCTACTTGAGTTGTGTAAAATAAACCCATACACTAACCCGAGAAGCAGCTCACTGCTTTCCTCTCTTGCTATAAGAACTAGGCCAGTAGTTAGTTCCTGTAGTTATTGCCATGGTCAGGTGCACAGAACACACCAGACCGTCTGAGGAAAGACAGCAACAAACACACATTAAAAAAAAGATCTCTGTGCCAGAAGCACATATGATGCCAGCAGATATTAAGGAAACAAAGGGGCAGCAAGGGACTTCACTCAAATTCTTAAGCATTATAATGAGAGCATTTGTGTCTGGTTACCTTCTTGCAGCAGACAAGCTGGTGATCGAAGAGGAAGAACATCCTCTGTTGGCTCTTGGCTTGAGGGTGGGAGATTTTTGTTAATTCCCCAGAATAGATGAGTTCTGAGCTTCTGACTAGGACGTCTTCACCCTGAGAACAGCACAAAGAACAGGTTGGTCTTAGCCATCTGAAAAAGCAGGGGAGAAGAAATAAAGCCATAGTCTCACAGGAGAACCTTAGCTTGGCTGAGGGACCTGTGGGGCCTGAATTCCTGCTGACAAAGCTCTCCTCTGGGAGTCAGCAGGAGCCTTAGTGCTGGAGGACAGTCCGTGTCACATCAGGGACACACTGGGCCCTTGGCACCCTGGGACAGGAACTGAATTTGATCAGAACAATAGTGTGTTAAATGAAAAAAATCTCTTTTTCCAGAGAGTCTGCTCAGGAGAGCTGAAACATCGCTGACATCAGAGGAGGCACATAGACAGAGAGCTGAGAATTTAGCCTGACATCTTTGGGGAGGGAGACAGCCTGGTTTTAGGAGTCTAGGATTTAGAAAATCAGTAGTTTTCTTTCTTTTATTTAGTTTTCTGTTGTTTGGTTGTGGGTTTTTTTGTGGTTTTTTTGTGGGTTTTTTTTGGTTTGTTTGTTTTTTTTAATTGCCTTTCTGCAAGAATAATGTGGCTTATTAAAGCATTAAGGAGTAATTCTGTCCATCTTGAGAGTTTGAAATCACTCAAGATAAAATGGGGGCCAAAAGGAAAATAATAGAATTTTACAAGCCTATATGTGAATTTTACTCTGCAAGAAAAATGGGGAGCAAAAATCCCAGGGAACAAGCAAAGGCAGTTGGTCTAGCTGAGTTAGATGCTAGACCTTTTCAGCTGTACTAAAAGATCCACATCTATTTAAATAAATAGAAAAAGAACCTCCCAAAGAGGGGCAGCAGAACTGAGGCAGGACTAGACAGTAATCCTTATGGAGATCTTGCGGCAGGCAGAAGCTGGAGGGGGAGAAGAGCAACATTCAGTTTATGGGGAACTAATTCTCTTACCTCCCAGTCTTCTATGGAACTCTGCCACTGAGCGATCTTGTCAATGTTCTCCAGCCGCCGCTTCCTCTCATTGATGAGCCGAGCAACGTTCTTCATGGCATTTAAGGCAGCTTCGACATCTTTAAAATCCCTAGGGTAGAGCAGAGGTGTTAGGCATGGCAAAATGACACGTGCTTGTACCTGCACTGCAAGGGGCGCAGTCTAGTGTGGCTTAGGGCCGGAGAGCAGAAAATAAGAGTTCCACTTGCAGTTCTACCCCAGCTGTTTTAGACTGGAAGCCAGAGGTACATGTTTCTGTGGGCAGCCTTTCAGACATGTGCTGGTTTTGAGGCACAGATTACAGTCTTCTAACAAATCCAGGCCCAATTTGTGGAAGGCAGGGGGGTAAGCAACCAAATTCAACCACAGAAGTGTAAATACAAGTTGCTAGCAGAATCTCCACGGCTTTCCAAGCCTTATTTCATTTCCACGTTATACAATATATTCATAATGGCACTGTTTTTGTACAGGGACTGATTCTGTCATGCACGGATAAGGCAGTTCAGCAATAATTGGCTTCATTTCAAACAGGAGCCAATGGTTTATCTGGACGGGTAGGACAGAAGCTGATCCACCCTCCCCCACGCACCATCTGCTGCCAACAGCTACTTCTGCCGAGTTTCGTGTAGCTGGGAAGGAGCTGTTCTGCACAACTTGTCTAACACAATTTTCCAAACATCTGTGTACTGTGTTAAGGAGCTTTCTGTTAAGAGACCAGCTTCAGAACAACATGCTTATAGATTTATTAAGACATGCTCAAAACCACTCTGAGAAATACCAGTGCTGTAATGAAGAAGGTACAAGTCAGTCAAGCCACAATGGACCAATATCAACACTTTCCTTTAATACAGATTTTTTTCATGTTTTATTTCTATAGCTAATTATTTCAAATGCTTGATTCAGTGGCAGTTATTTGAGCCAAGGGCAGTGCCCTCACCCTGAAACAGAGCATTGGATTTGGTGGTTTTGAGCTACTGTCGAAGAGGCAGCGAGTGCACAAGGCTTGACTGCTGTGGGGCACGACATGAACATTTTTGAGTATATTCAACCAGTGCTTCCGGAGGCAAAGTTTTTCAACACTACCACAAGAAGCACTTAACTCCAAAGTATGTATGTGCTGGTATCACAGATATGTGGAGCAAATAAAACAGAAAACTACCATTGTAAGGCAGACCTTGCAACTCCAGATCTGTAACAGACAGGAAAGCCCAATACTACTGTAATGGAAAATTATGTTTTTGATAGAAATTTTTTTTTTCTCCCATGGTTTCTATAAAGTAACACAGAAGAACCGTGGTACGGCCTGCTCTTGGCAAGCTGCCCTCAATACACGATTCTGCATCAGTCCATCTCCACAAGGCCAGTCTCGATCCTTCCCTCCCCACCATGCTGACCTACCTGTGTTGGGGGTTGGTGTATTTGAGCAGTTCAGCCAGTTGCAGTGGATATTTGCAGATCTTCTGCACAGGAGTCAGCAGAAACCCATCCAGAGAGATGTCGATCATCTTCTGCAGCAGGCGGCAGGCTTCGAAGAAGTAGACGTACTTGTTGACTTTTGTGAGGCGGGAGAGCTCCATGCAGGCGTTGGGGTGGTTGTTGCAGTATTCCGAATATATCTGAAACTCTGTTTGCTGCAAGGGAAATGAAGGGTTTACTGTCCGTGTTCTTTAGGGCGATAGCCTGGCTCCAACTGCTGTGTGTGAGTTCCCTGGGTAGGTCCCACTCCTGTATCTCATGGGGCTGTTTGGTAATTTCTGTCCTTCACAGACTTTGGAGCCAGGGGACCTACAGCTGGGGATGGGCAGCCTATATTACACATTACAGCACGTGCAGCTTATCTGAGAGACCGAGATGTTTCCACATATTCTGGCCTGTGCTCAGCTGAACATTTTTCATGACTGGGTCAGCAGTTGCTGATCCTGCACTGACCTCAAAATGCCATAGTTGTAAACTCAGGTCCAGCTCGAGACTTTGGAATCCTCCTACATTTCTGCCTAAAGTAGCATGGTCTGGCAGGGAGTGTAGTGCTCAGGAGCTGAGACACTTTGAAAATGTTCTTTCCGCAACCACAAGAACTAGAGGATGTTTGGTTGGGAGGTGGGTAGTGGTTGAACAGGGGGTGGTGCTGGTGGTGTTTAATTTGGTGGGGTGGGGTTTTTTAAACCAAACTTCATTTCTGTCAAATCACATTCTAATTCCTCTGACTTAATCCACATTCAGCTACCACTTTCGCATGAAGTCAAATTTACTTACATATTCCAAGAAGCATGAGCCGACCTCACTCAAATGTGGGTGGTCTTTGTTGAATTTCTTCTCTAATGCTTTAACAAATTTCTTCTGGCATCTGTAGATGTCCTCAATATTCCCAAAGATTGTCTTCAGCTGCTCTTCTGTAAACATATCAGCTCTTTTGCGGCACTGCTTAATGTAACCCTAGGAGGAAATCAAATTGTAAAGCGTCCCTGGGCATGTGCTCTGTGGCCTTTGGTTATCAACAGAAAACCCCACGGACAGTAGTCAGTTGTACACCAGGTTCCTGTACCCCCTTCCTGCAGAGGTGTACCCATGTTTTAGCTGTTATGTTCTCTAATACCACCCAAAACACTGCAGAAATACAAACCAAGCCACAGTTACATCACTGCCTTAAACAATACTGTAATCCACACCTGAAGGAGTCCCAGAGCTGCCTTCTCTCCTGGTAAAGACACCTTTATCTTTCCGCAGGCTACAGGGTGTTCTGAGCCCAGCACCGATCCACTGATAGATTTAGGCCAATTAAATCCAGTTGGGGATCTGGTTTGTATGCTCGTGTTAGGAAGTACCTGGCTGACTTGAGGCAGAAGGAGGGCACAAAGGAGATGGGGCGATGCTACAGGGGGAAAGGCTTGTTTGATAAGGGTGTGCTGCTTTGCCCCAGCTGGCTCTCCTGGAAGGCACTACAATTTTGTGTCCTTTCAGTGAAGAACTGTGTTCCTGGAAAACTCATAAATTACCTTCATTTACCCCAGAGCACATGACAGCGTGTCTATTCTGGAAGAGGTGTTGCAATATTCAGCATATTTGCAAGTGAAAGACCTAATTGGCTGAACATCCCCCAGTTATTTAGATCTGAGCATGACTTGCCTGAAGGCTGCAGTTGCTGATTATATTACCTCAGAACATATATTAAAGAGGACAGCAATGCTAGACATTTACTTTCCTGTGGCTTGGGAAATTCAATTAATTCCATTTAATCAGAGCTCAAGTGGGTGCTTCAAATACAGAGGCATTTGGGATATTGCTGTAAAGAATTGTCTTCTGTTTCCTAAGCATGTAATGCCATTTAGCAGAGCAGGCTCTGATGGAAATACCGTTTCACTTTCAGAAAAGCTACCTGCTTAGGTTACTCTCTGGGCAAGAATGAGACACACTTTATTATCCTTCAGACAAGTTCTTACATTCACTTCCCACTTTATTTTGTTACCTCACAAATGTCCTTCAGATGCTTGATGTAGTCTCTCTCTGTGCTTATGATCTCATTGATGACGTTGGTCCTCATCTGATCTTTGGTGGTCTGCCCCATCCCAAAGCGGCGGGTGCCACTGCTGGAGTCGTCCTCTTTGCCACCCTCTACCTTCAGGGGATAATCTTCCATGGGTTCATCCTGGTTTACTCGGAGCTGTGCCAGACACACAAGAAGTTCACCGTTTGTATTGCTACACACAACTCTTCCAAGGAAGGCAGTTGACTGAATGGCAGACAAAGACTGAGCTAGGACACGGAGCCAAGAGGGCTGCTATGTGTGTGCTACTTGTAAACATATTTTCCCCGTGAGGAAGCTAAGGCCAGGTACTCAGTTTTGGGAGGGTACTTTCAAGCCACATCACAGCTGCTCCTACTGTGTGACATGGGTGGTTATAAGCAGACATCCGTTGTGGACAGTCACAGGAACAATATGGAGTCCTCCAGGAAGAATACATACAAAATCAGGACAGGGAATAGTTCCTCAAGTGAAATCTGCTTAATATACCTGTGACGGGGCACTTAGGGAGAGAGGGGAAAGCTAGTAAATAGTTACTTTTTTGTATAGCTTCATTGTTGTTCTCCTATAATAAATAACAGGTGACCTCTCAGTATCTCCTTCCCCAAGATTATTTAAAGGGAATTTATTGTTAATATAAAAGCAGATACAGATGCCAGCAGGCACATGATGTGGTAAGGAAGGGTATTACTTTACAAGGCTGTGTGTGAAACTCATGGTTCCTTCACAGTGCCCATCAGATGGCAGCACAGCATGAGCAGAGAAAAACACCAGCATTCTGTAGGCACACTGTCCTACAGAGCCTCTATTGTCAACAACAGCAAAGTACCTTAGCAGTAGGCAATTATTGTGCATTTCACTTATGAGAACTATTTTATGTAGTAGTACTTTAGCTCTTAGAGTGCCTACGTGACCATTTTGTACACAACTCAGCACACAGAAGTGAAAAACACTGGAGTAGGAACACGCATAACTACAGGCATTTTTAGTGCAATGACACAAAACTGCTTTAAGCTTTTGATGTAGTTTCTTCTAGGCAGGACTACTTACCACTTGATACACATATATTTCCATACAAAAAATAGTGCATACCCAGCCCTTGTCAACATAGGCATAGACTACACTTACTCCCTGTTTACAGGTGGTGGAGCCCTCAAGATGTGCAATCCTGATTTTCCTTCACTGTGAGCAGAACAACGTTGGACAATCTTAAAACTCAGACCTTGGCCTGAAACTTCTGTGGAGTAACTGAGAGAGAGACCTGTGGATTCATCCAAGTCCCCAGACACACCAGCCTTCCGGCAGTAAGCCTGAGACCCAGTGATAATTGGCAGGAAATCTTCACTCAGATGCTTGAATAAGTGCTGTAATTACTCTGCATCCCTAATAGCTAGCACTAGCCTGCTTTCCCCTCAAATAATATCACAGCTTTTTGCCAGCCAGGACAACCATTAAACTTATCAGTAACATGAAAGAAAAAAAAAACCAAACCACAGTGTTTTGACTGCAAAAAGAGCAGTTCCATCCCCACCAGTGCTGAGAGTTTGGTCCTAGTAATCTCATGTGCAAAAACATCCACTGTTCCTAATAGTCATCCAGCTCAGCCTGCCTCCTGCAATCTATAACAAAGCATTTCAAAACTTTTATAGCACTATCTGCCCCACTTCTCCAAGGACTTCAGCTACTGCATCACCTCGTATCACCTCCTTTCATGCTTCACCTGGTTTTGGGTCACTTGTGATCTGAAGTGACCCGGATAAGGAGCTAAAGGGCTGAGAATCTCTGCCCTTAGGCACCTCATTGCCTTTGCAGCACTGACGAACCTGCCCTGAGGTGGTGAAAGCAGAGCTGGGCATCCACACCAACAGACACAGCCCAAGGAAGGAAAAAAGCCCTAGTCCTCACAGCAGGAAAGGAGTGCACAGCAGTTACCCAGACTCTTGGTTTTATCCCCCACTTGCACAGAGAATTCAGATGTGTTTCAAAATGCTCTGCTGGAAATTAATCTAATCTCTGCAGGGTCTGCCTCAGCTGTTCTATACAGCTATTTCTATAGGGTCTATATTTCTAGTTGGCACCAGGGTGAGTCTTGGCCCAAAAGCATCAAGCATGTTGTTTCTCCTCCCTCACCATTTGTCCCACATGACTTCCAAGACTTTGTGTTTTCCTCCTCCATGTTTAAATACCTGGAATACAGCGTACACCTGATAGACCTGATGTACTGTAGCTGTATGTAGAAGAATAGTAACAAGACATGTTGAACCAATTACCACTTGCAGTGAAAGCGCTCAGGAGTCATTTACAGAACACTAAACCTGGAGAAAAAGAGTAAACACTGTGCTAAGAAACATCAAGCTCTTACCCGTACGAAGCTGGCTGGAAACCAGCCTTCGCTGTCCAGAATCCTTCCCCACCACCACTCCTTGTTGGTAGCATCCATTACTTCAATGACATCACCAGCCTTGAATCCCAGCTCTTGGTCATCCATCGTGACATGGTCCCAGAGGGCTTCTGCGTACACCACGCTGCCATCACTGATGAGCTGTGGACAGAGCAAGTCGAACTGTCAGGTCCCCCCAGGAAAGCAGCACAGTCAGCTAGTGTGGCTGCAGCTTTGGCACCATTGCTGCTGAGCCAAACAAGTGTTGATAACTGTTTGCTCCCCACATGCAGTGTGAAAAGGAGTTGGTGCTAGTCTGGCAGTTGCTTCAACTGACCTTCCTCTCAGTAGCATTTATTCAGAATCACTTGGACACAGTCTGTTTACTACCCTAAAGAACATAAATTCAATGCTCTGGAATTTCTTACTGGTGACTTTGCCTCAGCCAGCAAACAAGGCTCAGGGGTACACTGTTTGTGGAAGATGCTCTTGTGCTGGCAGTGCAGCCCTGCCTTCAAAAGCCTTGAAACAAAACCTTGAGCATCAATGTTCAGAGACATACTTCAGAACAGGAAGTATTCTAAGACTTCAGAGCTAGTCTAGGATGGATAGAGCTCAAGTCTTTAAGGTGGTTAAACTTAGCACTTAAGCTGCTTAAAATAAGTCTCCTGGAGAGTTTAAGTAATTATGCTGAGGGACAACAGTTATTTACTACATGTCCCATAGAGGGCCTACTCTAGGAAAAAAAAGGACCAATAACAATTAAAAAACCCAACCAAACCATAAAACACCACGTGGCTAGAGGCTCTGAACAGGCTCTTGAACACACCAGGCCTATACCTGCCTGATGTCATTCTCAACCATTCACACCTCAGCTGTGGTGCAGTTTGTGAGCTGGTCCTGCTGGCCACTACAACAGAAGTGCCTGCCTGATGGCTGTGGGTTTGTCAGGTCAGAGTGTCCTTTGAATTTCAGCAACCACAGAGTACACACACAGGCTCCTCAGGGCCCCAGCATGACCAGGAGCGTCTGAACATCAGGGATTTCCCCAGGAAGGCAGCACATATACTGGAGTCCTGCAATTCTGGAGTGGCAGTGAAGCCCTGTTTTTCTCCAGGAAAATGGTACAATGATAAATTCTGGGAAGACAACAGAAAAAGCAGTCTATGAGGCACTAGGGAGAAAGACAATCTGTACAAAACCCACTGTCCATGACACATCTGACAGCACTCAGCAGTATCATCACAGCCACGGCACACAGGTCCCATCCATGCTGGGCACCTGAGGTTGCTCGGTCACACAGTTCTCTACTGCTCTACTGGGTTACTATTTTTGCCACTCTCCCAAGAAGAAAGACGCATATTGTAGAAGAATGTTAGCATAATTGTGCATACAGTAAATCAGGAGAGAGTTAACGAGGCATTTGAAAGAGAACTGAAATACAGTCTGCCTTTGCATAGCAAATGTCCCTTCACTGAACCAGAAACAGCTTAACGCAGTGTTTCTATTTTTACAAGAATAACAGGATGATGGGGAAGGCAAGGATGAGAGGTTCTCAGTTATCTACACAGCCAGCCTGCTGGCATGCCCCACACCACCTTTTCTCACATGCCCTCACACCACCAGGACCTGGGTGCTTCCTTACTGTGGGTTTCTGCTCCTCCCAGGTGACAGGCACTGTGGTGAGGCCCAGCAAGCGTGGGACACAGGGGACATGCTGCTGTCATACAGCTGGCCAGTGGCACAACAAGAAAATAATCCAAGAGTATATAGAAGTGTCTCACTAGTCCAAGCTCTTAGAGCAAGGATGGGCTTTGATCATAAGGCAAGTAAAGAAGTGGTTATCATTAGTCTCAGAAAACCAAACATCAAGAGAGAATGATGGACGCACTGTACAGCAGGGACAGCTGTGCCTGTCAGATGGCAGGTATTGGTCCACATGAGCTGGGGAGGGAAAAGCTTGATCACTAATCCATGCAGCTGTTAAAGCTAGGTGTGGTGCTTTTTATGCATAGCACACTTAACAGGCACATTGCATATAGTTTGACAAGCTGGAAGCATACTCGGCATTATTTGTATTTTTGAAACACTTGTAGGTTTTGTCAGGCTATTAGAAACTTAGAAGTTTCAGCTTTCTAACATGAGGCAGGGATGAGTAGAGTAGGGAAATTGGATGTAAAAGCATGTATTTTTCCAAAATCAGGTACCAGACTTCAATTATAGAACAGCAGCTGTGGATGATGGTGGATTTGGCTACTCTGAGGAAAGAGCTCATGCTGCTTTGAACAATCCACCTGTGCACAACCCATCCGTTTGCTTCAGCAGCTTTCACCAGCACTTGGGTAAGTCTGACCACCAGGTCACACCGGAGCTGTTGCTACACACTCTCAGCTATGTATCTCTGTGGGTAAGGGTTGGCTGTTGCTGAGGAAACAGATATATGCTAATAAATCTTTGGAAAGAGTGGCATTCACCTGGCTTTTCAACATACAAATTGTGAGCAGCACATAAAGAAATGGCTGTTTCTGAGATAAAATTCCTTTGCTGTGTGCTTAAATATGCCACTCTGAATCAGTGCTCTGGGTATGATGTGGTAGCTGGCACACACACCATGGCCGTGACCAGACAGAAGCTAAATGGACTTCCTCTAGCATTCTGATGATCACACGAGCAGAGCACTGATGATGTGAAGGCATTAATACCTTACAGTACCAAGCTGTCAGATCTCGGTGTCTTGATGAGAAGACAAGAGACCATGCCTGACCTATCATTAACAGCATGTCAGGGTTGAGACACCCAGCTCACAACGGGACAGAGCCACATGGTTCTTCTCAGTCACCAAAAGGCATGTGACTGACTAGTGAATCCTCAGCTGGTACTTAAATCCATCTACTATTATTAATATTTTAAATTTTATCTATTCAGCAACAGACATACTGTGAATATGATTTCTGAAATACAGAAAGTCACAACTGACTCAAATAGGCACAGGCAAGAGCCACGCCACTACCACAGACAGTTCTCATGCAAAGGTGTGACTAAAGACACCTGAAGTATCGGCCAGGATTTGATTAACTACCACCAAACACCCTGTTTATAGGGAGGAAGGATGAATATGGAATAAAGCAAGAAATAAAGAGGAAAACATACCTTATATATGCTTTGGATCATCTCAGCTAATGTAGCACAGCAGCACTTTAAACATCTGCATGCCTGTAGGCTGCCAGGCTCTGCGCTCTCCTCCCTACACTCTGTGCTGGTATAACGGGATGGGGGCAGGGGAGCAGACATAAGCGCTGAAGAGAGTTTAATCATCACCATGTTCAGAGCTCGTTTTTCTGTTAGCTCTCTGTACCAGTCTGTACCTTACACTATTTTTTTCAATTGTATCCAGTCCAATTCCTAGGTTGATAGAGAAATACCGAATTTACCCAGTGTAACAATCTCTTTTGCAGAGTAAACACTGAACGGCAGCTCTGAGCCAGGACTGACATTTCCACGGCACAGAAGCACCTGCAGTTCTGCACATCACTGCAGCAATGAGCTGCTCCAGCTGGGCCAGAGCACGATGCAGCGGCCTCTCTGAGGAGCACGCTGCTACTGGGGAAAAAGGGGTCAGGACTCTTAACTCCCTAACCCAGGAATGCTAAAACACACCAGCAGATAAAAACGTTTTCTGCAAAATGTGTTAGCTGTACTGTGAGAACTGCTTGTCTTCCAGAGAAGCGGGTATTAAAGGGAATGCTCACCATTTCCAAGCAAGGTAGCGCCTAGGCTCAAAAGGCTCGTCTTACCACAGGCTTTAATCTTTGCGATTAAAGCAGGGTTTGAGAAACAACTATTAATTTCCATATGAAACAACACTTATGTGCTGGCTTTGTAATATCAAGGTCAACTCGGTACATGTTCTTGAAGAGTCTCAAGCCAGTCTCTAGGAGAGACCATCAGAAGGCAGAATGCAAACCCAGCCACCCTACAGCTGCTCTAGCTACTGCAGCTGGCAGCAGTGGAAGCAAACAAAAATTGGCTATTTTTTTGTGTTTATAGCAACATTTAAGTTTGTAGACAGCAGTGTTTGCCACCCAAAGGCAGTACTAACACTGACGCTTTGAAACAGAATGGACTGCAGCACTAACATTGCACTGGTAGTTTTGTGCATCTGCAGCCACTTTCCCCATTGCCTGTGCATCTGCAGCCTGACTTGTGCAAGAGCAGGGTGGATCGATTGCTGTATCGCAGCAATGCCTGTGCACAGGCTGCCAAACAGGAGACAGAGCCAGGGCTGTCGCACATAGCTGCCCCAAATTAAGTCCATTACACGTGGGCAAACAGATCTGGCGTGCCAAAGCCCAGTCTATGGGCTTGTTTGCATTCCAGCTACTCAGGCTCTTTGTCTCAGGGTGGACACCTTGACATAATTACCTCATATGTCCTAGTCTTGTTCTGACAGGAGCTCCAGGCAATATTAACAGAGATAAAAGATCTTGACAACTTACAGAAGGAGGAATGAAGACACCTTTAGGAAATATTTATCTTTGAGCTACTTGGGTCTAACTGAATAAAATTTTAATTGCTTTCTCTTGATAATGCCAAGTACACTGGATCATATAGAGCAAAAAAATGAACCCAAGAGCACTGAAGATACTGGGAACAGGGCAGTTCAGGGAGAAG
The DNA here is from genome assembly GCF_037038585.1 of Patagioenas fasciata. Classification (NCBI taxonomy): domain Eukaryota; kingdom Metazoa; phylum Chordata; class Aves; order Columbiformes; family Columbidae; genus Patagioenas; species Patagioenas fasciata. The sequence goes on from NC_092528.1 coordinate 8,979,486, forward strand.
GTGTCAATAAAGTGGAATTTACTTTTCAGGTCTGTGATCCTAAACCAGACATCTGTGAACAGCACCCGAACCCAAGCCCTTCCTGAAGAACTACAAGGGTTGCTGTGAAGCCTGCATTTGTTGCTCACCCCACCCAAACTTTAGTGTTACAGACCAAAGCTGAACTGGGCCAGAACATCAAAAATATAAACCTTGCGGCAGTCCCGTCCCCAGAGGCAAAGCACCCTTCACCCCTCACTTTGCTTCTAGAGCTTCTCTTCTGCCTTCTCTTATGCAAATACTTACTTTTTCTGAACGTGGGTGGAAGCCAGCTAGCCTCTCCCTTCAACTGAATCCACAGGATACTTTTGAAATCATCCTGACAGCTTGCTCTTTCTACCTCAAAATTTTTAGCTTCACTATTTAATGATGGACAACAGAGATTAATCTATCTCACAGAGCTTCTGTCATCTGAACAGCAGGCACTTAGTCTGAGCGAGTTATCTTGATTGCCTTTACGGAGCATCTCTCCTTCGTGGAGAGAGGCAGGCACCCCCGGGAAGGGTTCATCCGAGGCATCTACCTTAGCATGATGAATTAACCAAGTCCCTGGGGGACCTGTCTCCCGTAGTGCCAGGGAGGAATTTGGGTTCACTAGGACTTGCTGCCTGGCTGCAGGGTGCCAGAACCACTGACAGCCACAGCAAACATTTCATGGCCTCTTGCTGCTCCCCTGTCTCTGTGTTTCAGGATAATGTGTGTCCCCACACGGGCCGTGGGCTGCGGTCATTGCTTCAGTAGCACGGACACACACCCCACAGCCCCATCCAGCCATGCCCGCGGCAGTCCTTGCCCTTCTGCACACTGGGTCAGCTGCGCGATTCCTCAGCACCCATTTCAGAGCACTGATTAAGGATAGTGGAGGGCACTCAGGAACTTACCAAACACTGCAGATCTCCATTCAAAATATTTTAATTTGACAGTGATTCTCTTTAACAAATCTGAGATGTCGGTTAGCCAAGATCTTAATCCAGTTAAGCGTGCTACACTGATAGTCTATAGTGCTCCCTTTTTCATCAGTGCCTGTTGTCAAACTCCTCATGTGATATCTAGTACAGCTGCCTCCATTTACCAAACACTCAAAATTTGTCATCACATTTATTTGGTAAGAACTATTTTCCACAAAACCATTCTGACTGGCATTAATTACATTACTCCCTTTTATTTATATCATCCGAGTCCTGATTCTCCCTCAGAAGTGGTTTAAACAGATGGGAAGAGGAGGAGGGTCCCCCCGCAGCAGGCAAGGAGAAGCTTTGAAAGCTCCTTTGCAAGTGCTACAGGAGGAGGGAACCGACCCTTGCAGAAAGCGGAGGCGGCAGAGCTGCACTCCATGTTATTGCAAATCAAAATAACTGGTGTGTGAAGAGTACGGCATAAGACAGCATGCCAGGTGTGTGTCCATCTGAGCCAAGTTAAACGGGACTTCTCATACTCCACAGTGATGCAAGTTCTCAGTTCCTCACCTAAGATATGGGAGCTGGAGACTGTAATGCAAAACAAAGCAACAAAAATTTCTTTAGACTTTTATTTTTGGCTGAAATAGGCCAGGAAAGTTCTTAAGAAAGCATGGGGATAATTACCTGTAAGCTGAGGAGGACACCTACTCATCTAGATCCTGTCGGTGTCCTCAGTACCACAACCATCACTCTCTCATGATCTGCATATCAAGGGAGTCTGCTAATTTTGTGAACTAACATCCTTAATCTTTGGCATACAGAAACAACAGGAGCGAAGTCTTTCTTTCAAACCTGTTAGTACTCTACAAATGCTTGTTTTGTATCACATTTTATAGTTAAACATTGCTGTTGCTGGCAGTGATTGCAGTAAGTAAAGCTGTAAAACAGCTTCCATTTCAACCTTTCATACAGGTTTCCAGAGAATACTTACTTAAACTTATGTCTGTGAGACATTTATTTTCTAGTGTAAGTGAAATATTTTTTTCAAGAGCTTTCCAAACAAGCAGATACAAGGTTGAGTGACAAGGTGACAAAACAGTAAATGAAATTATATGCTGACAACTGTAACACAAGCAATATCTAACACAAATGACTGACTAAATGAGTTGCTCCTCAGGAATGTCTCTGCAGACAGATTTAAGAAAACATCGACCTGCTCCATCAGAGTCAGAAAGTCTGAACATCAGGAATGACTCAAAGAAAGATGGAAGAGAAGAACTAGACAAGGCACAAGGAGCAGCAGGAATGGAAAGTGGGAAGGGTTTCTAGGCCAGTACAAGCTAAACAGACCTTGAAGCTGCAATAGAGAAAGGTAGACAGAGGGTGGCCACAAGATGAAAGCTTACAAAATGGTTATTTGTAATGTCAGGTTGATGGGTGTCCAGCGAAATTGCCAGGCAGGAAGTTTACTACTAAAGCAGTACTTTGCCCTCTGATGCATAATTAAGCTGTGCCACAGGCTGCCACAGAGCCAAACACATAGATTATTTTAAAAGAGATTAAGCCATTGTATGTCCTTTCAGGCCATTTAAACACATCATATCTAGATACAGCCCAGCAAGGATCTTAAACACACCTGGAAAGGCACACAAGGGAAAGAGTTGGGCCATTCCTGCATCTAGTCCTGAGCAGTTAGCCAAGTCACAGGTCAAAGTGTTACTGGCTGCCTGTACAGAGCTGGTCTTGGGATTCAGAGGAGTAAAAACACAAAAGAAGTGTTCACTATCCATGTTACCCACAAATACTACTTGAAAATGGTGAGCCCTGAAGCTATTAACAGGGACAGATGGGTCCCCTGAGGTACAGCAACACTCACGTTCGGGTGGAAAATTAGCGATTGCTAACACAGAAACTACAAGGAGGTTGGGATGTCCTCTGCGTAGAGCTGTCGCCCTCCTGGCTGGGACCCCTCAGGCAGACAAGTCCAGCACTTGCACATAACAGATCGCACGCGCTGTTTATCCTACTCACGTAACGCTCACCAGGCACGTGGAGGGAGGTCAGTCCACACTTCTGGAGCAGCCATTCATCCCTACTACATGGATGACCAACTCGTGGAGGTTTTTTTTTCCCCAAAAAAAGGAGGAAAGTGTACCCAGTGAAACCTGGCTGTTCAGACATCGGCTGGGAGAAGGATACAGGGGTGGGTGTGTGCCACATCCTCACTCAAAATGTTCAAAAGGGCCTTTACAATTAAGAGCTCAAAGGACCTCAAAACCTCCTTAAGCACTAAAGGCCAGAGAACTTAAGTCATTCCAAAGCTCTAAATCAGCTTAAACAGCTTAAACTCATCTAAGGTCTTAAAGTGTTTTAAGCACTTTAAACCCATCTAAAGCCTTAAAGTGGCTTAAGGAACTTGAAATACTGTAAGGCTTAAAAGTTGTTTAAGTATCTTCAACTTTTGGTTACTCCACTCCTCATACCTCTCTCAGTTGTGTGACACCCATCACTTCAGGTTAAGGCGGGATTCCAAGCCCTACAGTCCTATTTACCCCAACAGCCCAGAATCACTCTTTTTACCCCCTTTCCAGCTATTCTGGCATTCTTTGGGGAGCACTGAGCCCCCCTCCCACCTCAGCACAGACTCACATCCCGCAGCCAACAGCAGCACTGGAGTGGGTGCACACAGCTACTCGGGTTTGTAACCAGATTTACTGGGCTGGTGCTGTAACAGCACCTGGAAATCAGCCACACACTCTTCTCCTGGCTTCTTTGGTTTCAAAGACTGGAAGGAGCGAGGCCCACGGTTGAACTCTCAGGTTTGAACAAGACTTTGACCTCCATCTACAAAGTTTCTAGCTTCTGGTTCCAGTTTGGCTGTAGATGAAAACCATGTCAGACTGACTGACTCCCCACTTCACCTCACCAAGAGTTTTGAAGTCTATGTTTACGGCAGAATATGAAGCATGCCTAGCTAACACATTTTTGCATTTTCTGATGCCCTGATTTTAACTGTACACCTGGGAATGGCAATAGCCCAGGATGTTTCTGTTTGGTTGTTCTCACATGTAAAGCGATTGCTGTTGTATCTTTTTTACACCAACATTTCTCAGGTACCCAAATAGAAACTATTTTCTTTAGAAAATTTTACTTAGTGTTACATTAACACATTTTTATGTCACTGATGCTACAAACTTGCCCCAGTCTCCTCTTGCTGCTGCCTGTAGCATCGCCTTTCCTCTGCACCCCCACCAAGACACCCCCTTGGGACACATCCCATCCTTTCCCCTCTCTGCAGCACAGCTCTCCCTTGCACTGCCTCTCCCGTGACTTAATTTCGAGATTTTTCCTTTCTACCTCCTTTTTTTGCTTTCTCTTTCAACGTTATTTCTTTTGACAAGCAGGGAATATACTGTACAGATCCCCCAGGACAACATATCCAAAACAGTTCGGCTGCATCTCATCCGACACAGGGATTTATTGAGGATAAATGTTGTATTCTGGTTCTTTGCGGAAGAAAAGGGCATCATGCAGTTCCCAGAGCTCTTTGCCTGCTGATGACTGTTGCTATTCCCTTCCCCCAACAGATAGAGCAAGTTACAGAATCAGTTACAGCTCGAAGGCAAATTAATCTAAATTTGTTTTACAAATAAGGTTAAATAAAACCTTTTAAAGCAGATACAAAGTGCGTTGCTAGCAAACCACTCTGAATCATCAAAAGGTCAGCAGCTCTTCGGGCTCACAGCGGGCAGTAAGCCAGAAACACAGCACACGGCTTTCCTTTTCATGTGTGTGCATGATTTAATTTTAGTGGAACGCAATGCAAAGAACATGCTGAAATGATTTTTATTACTCCTACCTCCCTGGATTAACAGCACTGTGACAAAGTCTGTACAACACTGCTAGGTGTTGGTGGACATGCTGGACCAACAGAGATAGTTTAGTAATTTCCATGACCTGCCTCTCCAAGGTGGTCTCCCTGCCTCAAAAGAACCGTGCAGTTCAGTTGCTGTTTCCTTTCCTCACCTTCTCCTGAGAGAGAAACCCTGCAGGTTTTTTGTGATCCAAAACCTATTATTCCCTTACCTTTCCTTCCCGGTGATCTCTCTCCCAATGTACATGCACATCCTTTCTTCACTGAGCTAAGAATTGAGGTCTGTCCTTTGAAAATGGGGCAGAGGAAAATCTGAGTATTAGATAGAGAGAAAGAACAAAAAACCTCGATAATGCCTGTCAGGCAAAGGAGGTTGCCTGGCCTTTGTTTTTGGTTAGTATCTGTAAATATAAAAGTGAATCATTTCTTTTGTAATCCCTACAGAAGTTTCTTCCAGTAAGTTACACTAGAACAAAAAAATACTACCAATAACCTCTTCATACTGCAAATGGCCAGTTCCAGGTAAAGAGGATTGATTCAAGAAGCAGGTTCCTGGGATCTTTTGAGACTCTCTACTATTTTATTCATTTGGCTCAAATCCACAGGATCTAGATGAAAAGACCTAGAGATCCAATGATCTAAAAAAAGCTCAAGCCTCAAACCAGAGACACATTCCTGTTTCCAAGACCACACTACAAACAAGCCGTCTAACTATGGCAGACCAAAGCATCTGCAGAACAACGCTTCTTTAGTCCAAACAGGAAAATACCAACATACCTCCTGTTCCCCACAGGTTCCCATTTTAGTCACCTTGACTCCCTGCACAACTCGCCCATAGCGGCCACAGGCTTTTCAGCGTGACAAAGTAGTTTTGCAAAAGCAGCTGGAGGCAGAGCACATTCTGGTAGATCAGGCAGCAATGGGACACTGGAATCCCTGGGTCTCCTCTCTTGGTGTCCAGTGGAAATTACTTGCTATGTATTTAGATAGTGCTTAGTATAACAAGTCCTGACTCCTGGGTGCTGCAGGTGTGAATCGGGGTATTGAAAATACTAAGTCACAACTTCTAAGCAGCCCATCTTTTCCTAATCTCCTGCTGGAAATATTTCATTTGGTGAGGCGAGGGAAGCTGTGTGAGGCTGCTGCTGAGAGCCCCTGGTGCAGCTCTTTAGACTGACACGTGATGCCTATGCACAGCATTTGTATTTCCATACAGAGTTTGCCACAACTGCAGACATTCAACATGCCAAGACTGGACAAGACGACAATTCAAAACAACCACAAGCAGTCAAACCCAGCTCTCCTGTACTGTTCTGAGCCACATTACTACAGCAGCTATAGACACCAGACCTACAAATAACATTCATGCACTGCCCCTGCACAGAAACCAGCACAGCTTAGCAGAAGACAACATACTAATTTCATTCTTGTGTTGATATCCTAAATGGATGCAACATCAAACAAGCACAAGATTTTTAAGTGTGGATGTTATGGTGGCTTGCCTCATGCCCTGGGTCACCTTGGCTCTGCCCAGCAGCCTGCTCTGGGCAGGAGCTGCTGCAGGAAAGAAGGAAGAAGGTGAAAGCAGCCCCTGTTTCTCCAGCTGGTAGAGGCTCTACTTGCTCTGCCACCAAGGGACAGCAGATTCAGGTACCTAGTGTGAATCTGGTGCTCTCTGGAAGGAAAAGCATACTGGAAGAGACTGTGTTGGGGGCTAGACATGAGACCCGGTGCTGCAGAGTGATGTGCGGGACCAAAGCCCTGCACCAGGCCCTTGCTCCAGAGCAGCCAGATCAGCTGGGCAGCTACAAGGGAGAGCAAACTCCCAAATTTCCCTCTCCATGGTCATTCACACCCGACTGACTGCTGAAAAATTCAACATCCCCTTGGTACTCGGGGAGATGTTTGTTTTTTAGCATGCAGAAGGCTTGCACGCATGCAGCAGGACAGAGAAAACCACCGTGGACCTTCAGCAGGTCCGTGCTACCGCCTCAAGTCCCATTGTCACCCCTGATGAAGGCAGATGCAGAGGGGGTGCACTGTTTGTGACAACCATGGCCATGTCTGGAGTAATCCCAGGCAAAGAACAGATACAAGGATTCAAAGAAGACATCGCTTTATTCCAGAGTTTCCAGCACATTCTGTAGTTAACAAGCCCAATGACTTGGCATAAATAACAAGTACTCTCCCTCCTAAAATCTTTCTTTAACCTGCCTAATGGGACTTCTTTTGTTGGCTTTTCTTTAAATCAAAACACTGAAAGCATTAATTAAAAGTAATTCTTGATGGTATCATCCTAAATGCTTACTGTGTTTCTTATCTGGCCAGCTCATGCCTTAGATTCCACGAATAAATCACAAAGACAGAGGATACCGCATATCACCACAGAAATGAGTTTAGCCTGAGAGAACAAATTAAGACAAGATATAATCTAAAGATGAGATCTCCCTTTGGAAATGCCTTGGTCTCACTCCTGCTCACAGATGCTCTTTGCACTTGTGAGGCTCGAAGTAAAGCAGTAGGAGAGCAAAGCTCTGGTGAACCCACCCCCATACAGGGGCAACACAAACTACCCATGGAGAGCTCAGGGAATCAGTACCTGCCCCATCCCTGCACATGGCTTTGCTTTGGGGTACATCAGCCCCACAGAAGCAGCATGGGCCGGCACAGCTCTTGCTCTGCACCCCAAGGAGGAGGCTCCCGCAGCCACAAAGGGTCTGGCTGCCATCCCCTGGTCCACACAGGAGCGGAGAACACAGCAGGCACCAGGCACCCTGACTGATTCACAGAGGGGCAGTGACTGCAGGGCTCCCCCTTTCCTGGTCATGCTGCTGCCTCCATGGGGTTACAGCCCAAATGTCACGGCAGAGCCTGACATTCAGATGGCTACAGAGAAGGCAACCACACAGCTTCCCTGCAGGGCCCTGTCTCTTGTGTCAAAGAAGCAAAGGCAAACAGTTCTGTTTCTCACAGTACAGCTGCTGTAGCTGGGCAAAGGGAAATTTTGGAAATTATTTTGGAAATAAGGACACCATACCAGGTATAGTGTAGATGTGGCAAAAGTGTGACAGAGAGAGAAGGGACAGAGGCAGCTGCAGCACTGGAGGAACTCTTGCCTGCTCAGGGCAGGGCTGTGCCTGTCTGGGAGTCCACCAGCACCAGGTTTGGTACTTGATCCCTTCCAATCCCAGTGGAGCCCTTCACATGCATCTGGAACAGGGTGTCCCCAAACTGCGCTGGCAGCAGTTAGCAGAAGGGGAATTACTTCATCACCACAAGACCAGCTCCAGCTACCTCATCAGGTTTGCTGGACACTAAATAAAAAGAAGTTCCTAGGAAACTTTCCTAGGCAGAGTGTAACAGGCAGCTGCAGTCTCCAGTTCAGTGACAAAAGCCACCCAAGGAGCATTTCAGTGACATGACACTGAGCTAAACAAGAGCACAAGTCACTTGGTGGATCTAGAATCAGTCTTGGCTGGCAGACATTTGTGTTCAGCTCACCAGCTGCCCCACATAATTTCTGTGTGTTGAGCCAAACATTGAGATTACGAATAGAGTCAACCTACCAGATACTCTCCAGAGCACATGTATGCGTGCAGACCCTGGGAATAACAGCATTTAACATCGGACATGTTTTGCACTATTTCAAGATACAGAGCAGGTGAGACAGCAGTAACAGACAATTCAAACACAGTGCACGGGCTGCCATGATGCAGGGCCTGTTGTTGAGAGCAGAACACTCACCCACCAGAGGAGGATGAGAGCTTCCCAAGGCTCAAGCATTTTCAGAGCCTGCTCAAACTTTGTGCATTATCTGCCCTCACAAGCAGCCACCAAAAGCTTTCTGTCACTGACACCTATGACTCTAAAGCCACACTTTGGTCCCGCAGTCTGTCACTTGAAGGTTGAGCTTGGCTTTCTCATCTTTCATTTGTCCTTTCCACCTTACACCATAAAGATATGGTTCCAGCTGTAACTGAGACCATCGGTAAAGCTTAGACGGGGAGAAAACAAATTAGTTTGAAAGCCAGTATTGTGTGCTGAGGTTTGGCAGGTTTTTTTGAAATGGTAACTTCAGAAAATGACATATACTGGGTAGTTCCAGTGGCTGTTTATCACAATGTCTATCTAATAGAGTTGATAGCCTAGTTTGAGATTTTTCGTAATTCGAACTGTTACGTACATAAGAGATTCCCAGCAAAGTGCAGCAAACTGGGGCCTGCTGCTGCTCCATACCCAGTGCTGCAGGAGACACTCAGGAAAAAGATGTTCCATACTGAGATGTAACTCAGAAAGGAGCTCAGCAAGGACAAATTTCATTTTTTTATGTGCTAAAGTGACACGGTTTTGTATAACACTAATGTATTACACACAATCACATAAATGACTGGTACAAAGTACATCACTCATGATGACAGAGACAACATCACCATCCGGCCTTTCTCAATATCACATCAGATTCCAGGAACCATAAACATTCATGTCTGAAAGAACTGCAGCAACTTCAACTCTTAGTGCCAGAAAATGCACTGCCCTCATGAAAGCTGTACTTAAATTACAGATCACCTAACACACAAAATGAAGGATTCTGCTGAATTTTAAGGGCTTGGATATTTTGCAGTCTCCAACACAAATGCAAGCAGTGTCATCAAGAACAGTACATGGTGGCTTCCTTTCCAGTCTGTCTTCCTCCAGGAACTGGTCCCTTCAATGCCATCAAGTAGAGGGCTGCTCCACTGAGGTGCCAATGCCCAAGCCTAGAAGTGCTGCGAGATGTACGGGGCTGCCGATTAAACATCATCGAGGTGAACAGGCTTGGAGCGAGCGCACCGCTTTGCTGCCCTCCCCGCCTAATGCATCTACAGGAGTGCTTCTTGAGTTGCTTCCCCGCTGAGCCTGGCTGCTGCTGGCCACTGGGAACACGTGGCCTGCAGGCAGTGTCCTGTGCTGTGCTTCGCCAGCCATTTTAATGCACATAGCAGATAAGCGCTGAGATTTAATAAAGGCAAACGGGATAAAAGCCAATAAAACACTCCTTCCACGCTGCCGCAGGTTTTATTCAGGCCGAATTCCTGATGCATTCTATTGATCAATCACTTTGGCTAATTGGGCGTTACTCATGCCACCGCACAGCACAGTGTTCACCGCGGCAGAGCAACAGAGGCATCACAGGGTTCCACTTTTTACAGCAGGTGTTTACACGTAGCAGGTCCTTGTGTAAGGGCTCAGTACAGGATGGGTGTTCCTCTGCAAACAAAGCAGCAGCACTTCAGGCTTCTCCACAGCTGAAGAGTGCTGCGTATAGGCACAATATCGTCATCGTTAGGAATCGAGGCTGATTAGCGCCACAGAGAGCAGTTACGACTAAGCAGGTTGGCTCTGTTACCTCTTTCCCTTTCTCTGGTTTAACGGTGATCCAAGCTGCAAGGCACAGGTGATGACAGGAGAGTAAGGGGAGCAGGGTGGGGAAGGAGATGATGATTAAAAAACAAAGGAGGGATACTCTGAGACACACAGTTACTGTAACAGCAGACAAGCAGACCAGAGGCAGACAACAACATGCTGACCTGCTGATTTGTCGCCCAGTCCTGGAAACCCCCACACACCACACCACTACCGGCAGTCCTCCTTCAGTGAAACGCTAAAAGAAACATCAGCACCACGTTGACAATGATGAGGAAGAGCAGAATGACAAAGACCACTACACGCTGGGTCTCCGGGTTCATGTTGCAGCGGAGGAAAGTGTGAAGTGTGCTCCATTTGTGCCTGCTTCGGTCAGGGACCTTTGCCATGGCTTCAGCCCCCAGGAAAAAGAAAAAAAAGCAGCAGGCTTCTTAAGTGACCGCTGTACAGCCCACAGCAGGGGCACGGATGGGGGCACAGTGCTGTGAACAAAAGGCGCTTTGCAGCTCTCAAAAGCAGAAGTCTAAATGGTTGGACACAGCCATTGCTGGTCTCGCACAGCATGTGTGCCAAAACGCCCCCTCCACGCCCCGTTATCTCAGGGGTACACTTATCAGCACATCCGTGGGTTTCCACATCTTCTTTGCCGAAGGAACTGTCGGCATTGCTCTAGCAGCAGGAAGACGTTGAATTCCTTCTTGCAGAAAGCCCGAGTGTGCCGGAGCACTGCAATCCGGGCTGCGATACTGGCTTTCCAGAGAGCGGCTCAGCTATTTGCTGGGCGCCGTCTCCAGGATACATGCAGGCCTTAGCAACGCGGCAAGCGCCAGCCCGACCTGTGTGCAGGGGAGGCTTCTAAGGAGGGTCAGGAGTGGATTAGGCGGCTGCTTTTTTAAATCCTTCCACCCGCACTAAGAGCGTGCCAGCAATAGAGACAAGTCCTGCCAGGAGGCAAATCCCACTGCTCTGCTTGGGGTGGGAAGGGCTGTCCAGGCGGCAGCGCAAGGGCACAGCGAGGGCTCACACGGCTTCCCGGACACCCAGTGTGCAACAGGCTGGTGGGCACTTGCGAGGAGGTCGGGGGGAGATGCAGCCGTCGGAGCAGGGTCCAGGAGAAGTGGCTCTGGTTGGACTCTGCAGGATCCTGGAGCCAGAACGTCCAAAGGACTTGGCTACCTCTGCCAGCACCTCCACAGGACTAAGGCACTAAAAAACCAAACCTCTGCAATCAGAAAACCGCTAGTCAGCTCTGCAGGGTCCTAAACACACTTTTATTAACATTTTGCTGCTGAACTGTGAGGTTCATCAAGCTGCCTGGGGTACACTCACAGGTGCCACAGGCTAAGCACAGCTCCCCACAGCCAGGACTAAAAGGCCCTCTCTTCTTTGGAACGGTTAGGGATGGTTCTTGGATAGCACCCATCACAGACAGGCCCTTTGACCATGGCTGCAGCCCTTTTCTTTCCTCTAGCCAGCAAAGCAGAGCCCCACCTTTTAGTCAACTGCTGGCACTAATGGCATTTCACAGGGAAGGGAAGACCCAACATGCAGGACCATCACTTATGGGAGGTAATTCCACATCTTCCAGTTCTCACACACTCACCCACACACACCCTCTCATGAAAATGAGAAATACAAATCCAGCAATCAGCCCCTGGAGCTAGGGGGAGGTGATACAGGAGCTGGTGCATGGAGCAAAGAGGATGACTCTGCACTTTATCCAACAGGGCCAAACAGGAAAAAAAAAAATCCAAACCCCCAATGTGTGTATATACACACACACACACATATTCCTAGGAGCAGGAACCAGAAGTCATGGCTCCCCAACTAAACATACTAACTGCTAAACACCTACAGCAGCATCTGTCTCTGGGAAGGGCAACAAGGGAGCAGCATATGATATGGGCAGGAACAGAACACATTCGGCTGCTCTCGCTATTGAGAGAATCCATATAAAAAAACCTGTCTTTTTTCAGGTGTTAGCACATCAATGCCCATGTTTCTTGAAGATCTGTATAGTTCCTGCATGTATCCTGGAACACAGCAGGTGAGATATTTAAAAGGGAAAAGGTTTAAGAGTTAAGGTCTGTCTGGGTACTTTTTTTTAATATTGTTTTTCCCAAATTGTGCTAAGCAGTCAGACAACCTCCACTGTCTCCTTATGCTTCCATAATGTTTAAGATATCTTTTTTAGGCATTATAAAATCAAGCCTACAATTATTTTGGTTTGCTGTTTCTGTACTTAAAGATCCTGCAAATCTCTTTGTATCTAGCCTAAATATAGAACAAGGCAGACCAATGTGCCAGACAAGGGCTTGTGCTCTCAGTGCAGCTTCAAGACCTGATAAGCAGAACTTCACATATGGTGCAAACTACTGAGATCCACAGGCTGCCCAAGCTGCCAAGAGGTTTTGAGTTTTGGGACTGCACTCACTTTAGGGCTTTGAAAAAACAATTATCCTGTCATATGTACCACAGCATAATTTGTAAATTCCTAAGCATGCAGACTGCTCCAGCAGGGGGATTGGACTAGATGATCTTTTGAGGTCCCTTCCAATCCCAAACATACTGTGATACTGTGATGTTTCTTCAAGTCCCCAGTTGAGTCCATCAGTGTGTTGTTCAACTCCTGGGCATTCAGCAAATCTTGTCTGGTTTTGAAGGCTTTTCATGAACACATTGAGTGTGGGCATAAGCCACTGAACAGTGCTTGGGAGGGATGTGGATCTTCAGCAGAAGCTAATCACGATGAATGGGAACCATGATCACACGTGCTGCTTTAAAATCTGCACAGCAACCACCTTCTCTAGTCACTTAGTGACACTGAACAGAAATGGATAAATTCCAGTGACCCACCAAGAGACACACTGGTGAGGCAGATTAGCAGAGCTTATAACGTTGGTGCCATAGGACACCAGACCATTTATAAAATCTACAATGATGTAATTCTCCAGTAACTTCCTGAAATCTTTGGCACTCATCAACATGCTTGAGCATTTGAAGGTGAAAGCACAGAAAATTTGACTGAATATTTATGAATATATCTTAAAGCAGAAAGTAGCTTATTTCTTGGACACTGCTCTGAGACCATTTGGAAGGAGAAGTTGGGGGGGAACTGATACCAAGATGAAAATGCTCAAAAAAAGATGCAAAAGTGGAATGGAGGGCATGTTTTCACCTTACTTTGTTGGAGCTGTCTCTAAGAAACACCCTAAGCCACAGCTATGCTCCTTTGCTTTCCTGATGTACAGGCCCAAGTGGCCTTCTGCAGTGGGCACAAACAACATGTTCACCTTGTGTACATCTTGGAGAATTCACAATTAATGTTAAGTTGCAGTCACACTCGTGACCCCCCAGTGAATGAGCAAGCATGAGCAGAAACTGGTCTCGACTAGGACTGAAACTGCAGATTGACTCTAGCTGCGACCTGGCTTTTGTTTTCATCCCCACACAGTGAATCCCCCCAACTGTCCTTCTCAGGGTCTGAGCATGGGGGAGTTACTTCCATGTTAACTCAGAGAGTCTGCAGGGCTGGGGGGGCTCTCCAGCTCCTGTCACACGCTGCTGAACACCATGTGGCATTTTTCTAGGACAGAAATAAAGCCTCATTCCTCCCTGATCAGACATGCTTCTGTGGTAGATGGCAACAGCAAGAGATGAAATAACTGAAGGTTTTACCTTGTGGCTTGTAATAGAGTGGGATTTAGTTTGTGTAATTATCACCGAGGGAGCATATTTCAAGTAAGTGTTTCACAATCTTCACTGGAATCTAATTTGCAATTGTAATAATTTACTTCCAATCCTTCCTCTAAGAGCCATCCTCAGCTTGCACTGCACCAAGGGAATGATGCTGTCACTCAAATGGTACAAGTGGCAAGCACAGAGCAGCCCCAAAGGCCTGATGGCTCTCAAAGTTAGTGTTGGTTAGTGACCGAGCCATAAGAGAGTAAATTATTCAAGGACCCCAGTCTTATATTAGATAAAACAGAAACAGACATCCCTTCTCATCAAAATGATACAAACTATTGTCCATCCCTTACTTGTCGCCTTGCTTGTATGATCAGCAAATAGGGCATAAGCATTTGAAGACTGTTTTAGGTGTCAGGACGCCAGGAGTGTACAGACAAATCCACTTGTCTGCCAAACAAAAAGAGCATTTCACCATTATCACTGCTGAACTGGGAAGTGAAAGGCACATGTACACAAATGTGAAAATTAATAACTGTAGTAAGCAGGAGAGATGGTTCAGGAGAAGAGGCAAATAACTAACAGAGGAGATGACAAAAGCAAATAGCATGTGCCCCAGAACGAGTTCCTTGAGGGCAGCTGCAGAGGGGACCGGCTCTTCCACAGAGAGCAGGTTTGGAGAGCAAGGCTCGGACTAGTACTGGGGGTATCACACTAAAGCACGTTTCCAGGACTTTCTGACTTAGCACAAACAGGGATGTGCTTGCTACAAGACACACAATTCAATTCCTCTTAAAGCCAAGGATGCATCAGTAGCACAAATAAACTGTGCTCTAAAAATCACTTGAGGAAAAAAAGAACACTCTTAGTTATCAACACCCTCTCTGCAGCTAGGTGAAAAATGTGTCTCAAAGACAGGAGAAGTGGTGCTAGAACTGAGTCTGGCTTAGGCCCATCTGATACACAGACACGTGCTTTTTGCCCAGCCACACTGCCCCTTTCTCCATGCAGGGCACAGAGCAGGGACAAGCCAGGCAGTGAGTTCACGGTGTCTGCCTGCTCTGTTCCGAGCTCTGTATACCATACGCAGCAGCACCGACCATGCAAATTCCAGCTCCTTCACAAGTTTCCCTAAGATGTTCCTAAACAGTGTGTCTTCTGAGGCAGCATTACCCTCTCTTTTTACACCAATGAAGCCACAGACACAAATATGAACTTCCCAGCCTCTCCGGTTGGCATCACTGTCTGTTTGGATGCTGCGTATACAGAACTACAAAGGAAGAGAACAGGTTCAGCACATGCAGACACCTTCAGCAGTTCAAAGCCAAAACAAGAAATTTCACCTGGATAGACATAGCTTGGGTTTTTTTCCCCCTTTTAACCTTTTTTGGCATAAAAATGGCCAAATTCTTACTGTCTTTTTCATAACACAGAGCTGTTGAAAAGCTTCTTGGAGAAGAAGCTGCTATTAATTTATTTTTTTTTAATTGGGTGATGAAAATACTTCCACCTAATAACATCATGGTGAGCAAATAATTTCAAATGCATCTTTCAAAAGAGAATCCAGAATCTGAGTGGATGTTCAATGGACAAATTTCCACTCAGTTTCCAGTTCAGCAACTGAAAACAAGGACTGAGAATGAAACTGTGAGAGAGGCAAACATTGCTACCTACAAATCAATACAGAAACCCCAAGTTTCCTTAACTGCCAAATATTCCACTATCACACTTTGCCCAGCACGGAAACTAAGCAACTATCAACCCTGTTATGCATTGAATTAACCCTCAGTAACAACCGCAGCCAGCATCTCCCAAAAGGACGTCATTCACAATAGAGCCACGGCCAGAAAACATCAGAACAAGTACAGCTTCTTAAACTTCATCTGATCATATATTTCTAAAATGGAAAACAGTCTGTCAAAGGCCCACAATTTGCTCTGAATTTTACAGTGTGTAACGCTGTGTTACTAGAGCACAGTTACTCCCACCACATGTTTCTCTAGCTAGCACTGCATGGTTTAAACCCACACAGCTTTTACAGCCAGTACTTCCCTGAACAGTTTACTCAATACTGCCAGAACAAGTTGTTCTCTTGCTTGAGTACTAAGATTCACAAGATAATTATCAATGGAAAGAAAATTTGCCTGACAGTTTCTTTGTGCAGTGCATAGATTAAGACATGGCCACACTGGCACACTGCAAGAAAAGAAGCCATTGAGATGGGCCAGCCCCGACAGCAGCAATGAAAATAAAAATAAAGGCAGAATCTGCTTAGCAACCAGTCTTTTGCTTTCAGACTCTACTAAAGTTAGAAAATCTCTCAAGTTGTCCTAAAGCAAATTTTATTTTCAAGAACAGCAACACTAACTATTAACATGTTTGAAGCATCTGGCAGTTATTGTCACGGCCATGGTTCAGAGGAACCGTGTCACTGCTGTGAGCCCCGTACCCACAGCACACATGTACGTGCTTTGGGGAGCTGAGACAAGGGAGCTGCCAGCAGCACCCGCAGATGACACATTTCCAGGGCGGGCTGGGCCAGTGCTGAGCATGCATGTGGGTTTGAATGACGGTGGAAAATTCTCTCTCAATACTCAATGATAGATAACAGGCAAGGGATGCAGACAGGAATGTCCTGGAAACAAAACAAAGCATGTTATGATAGATGTGGTGAAGGCAAGGAACAAGCGGAGAGAAGCAAAGACAGGCTGGCACAGTCTATGAAATAGCCTAGGAAAATGAATCTTTTCAATTCAAGATTGGACACAGGCAGAACAAAGGATGCCCTGAAATAAAGGCAGGCTGAATGGGATACATGGTAAGGCAAGGAATGGTCTTCATCTGGGCACTATGTTTGCTGTAACAGAGAAATAAGAGAGAAAAAGAGGCAGAGAAATACTCTCATAAAAGTCAGGGAAAGGAGAGAGGGAACAGGCATTGGTCAAGCTGTGGGATCTGAAGCAGATGAGGTCAGAAGAAGCTGCAATGAAGCCAGTGAAAATAAAGTGGGTCAGAAGAAGGGGATGAATAACAGTGCAAGGTGAGGGACAAAAAGACTGTGGTGACTAACATGGGTAGAGGAAGATGCAAAATGTGGAGAACTGAAAAAATCCCACTAAATCATAACCCTTGTAAGAGTTTTTAACAGAGGTGGCTGGAAGGGAGGAGAACAGGGCAAACTTTATTTTTCAGTAGTATCTAGACCATAGGACTCCTTTCTTTCAGACTGTAGAGGAGTTTTCAAGAAAGCCATACAGTTTGGGGCTGTCTAGCATATTCTGTCGAGCTCACACATTATAAAATCTGAGTACAGGATTCCTTCAGCTGTCGTTTTTAAAAAATGTGTTTGGTTGCAGGGCAGTGTTGTGACACTCCTGTGACTGCTCAGCCTCCTCACCTCTTACAGAATGTACTAGTCTCGTGGATGCAGAAAACAGAAAAACTGCTTACAGGTAACCAGCTCTTCCAAGCTGGTATGCAATAATGTTAAATTTACAATCCTCCATTGTCTTCTGATGTAATTAATAATTAAAAGAGCCATAGGAGGGCTGAGGAGAGCAAGCAGCTTCATGGACTACAAAAATGAGAAAAGCTATAAGAGGGTAAAAGATGTACATATAATTGGTATATAAGAAACAGGTTGAATGTTTTTGTCCTACACAACAGAAAAGGAGGACAGAAATTTTACAAGGCCAAGCAGCCTTCCGAGGTCATCTTTTCTTGACACCTCTGTTTTAGCCAGCAGGCCGGAAAAAAATGCAGCAGAACAATGCACCCTGAAGAATGAGCCTTGATGGGCTGTTCTCCAAGAGCCTGCCCCATCAACCAAGAAATAATAAGCAATCTAAGATACAGCTCAGAAGCAAGATGATCAGCAAGGCCAGGATGGAAAGTTGATTGCCCCAACAGTAAATGAAGGAAGTCCCCCCCTGCTTTACTAGTAAAGCAACCATTAGGGACAGGAGAATGTGAAAAACCAGAACATTCCTTCTATATTGGATAGCTCAAGCAGCCTGCTTTCTTTTCATAAAACCCGTTGACATGAAGACTTGCCAGCAGTATGTCAGTGGAACAGCCAGAAGTAGGATCCTCTCTAAAGACTATAGATACAGCTAGAAGCAGGAGTGAAAATACCACATAAACACCTTTCTAGGTCACTATTCTCTACGACTGTACCAGCCCCTCAACCGAAAACTTCAACAAAAAGGCTGCACTTGACATTCAGTACAGCTCTGCTCCTGTCCTCCGAGGCCTTGATCATACTCCATAACTCCATGCAAATCTGCCTGACAAGTATGTGCCACATGGAGCTGTGCCAGGCAGTCCCACAGTGCTGGGGACAAGGGCTGTTCTGTGTGCCTGCCCATGGAGCGTGCATGTGTTCAGGAGTGGGAGTCGTGGGGTTAATGCAAGTGACATCTCCTCATTCTGTTGGAGGATCGGGAGTTTGACTCCCCCAGGGCACTGAGTAAGGGCTGGCCCCAAGTGCCCCAGAGGGAGAGGGAGCATTTCCATGAGCCTCAGGAAAAGTGAGGTTGGCACTTCAGCAACTTGGTTGTTTTTGCTGATCTTTCTACCCTCTACAGTTCCCACAGTTTTGCTGCTTTTACTGGAACAGTAACATAAAACTGCAAGGGATACACCAATGCCTTCGCTGCATTAAAGCATGGCTGAAGTTGCCGCTGACTCTGCCTCCAATTTACTGAGAGCAGGACAAGGGGCCTTGGTCACAGGACAGGGCTGAAGCTGACAGGGAAGATATTCTGAGGGATTAACAGTGCTCTCTGAGGGGCCAAAAGAGTCAGGAGAGATTTTATTTTTCCACCACAGAGTTCAAATGTCCTCTGGGGATTAGGAAAAAAACCAAAACTTTGCAGAGAGGAGCTGCTTTAAATCAGGATTTGGAGAGAGGAGAACAAATCCAAGAGATGTTTTGATATCAAAACCATGCTGAGAGGAACCTGAGGCACAAGTATGGTGTAAAGCCAGATACATTCACTCCTCTGTCTCTATGCAAATACTTAAACCTGGAATAACCTCTATGTTAACCTTTACCCAGCATTCCTATTTTGCCATGTTCCTTCATTATTCCCTTCTCGCAGGAAATCTTTGTACAAAGTTTAAATAGACACACCATGTTTTCTTTAAGCGGTGTGGAGCATCACGCAGAGTTCTGGTAACCTGAAGATACACGGGATAAAATACAGGCAGACACTGAGATGATTTGGCACAAGGAGTTAAAACATTGCTTGATCATTTTTTTTCTCCAAGGAAACAGAAAATTGTTTGTGGAGCCAAACCTCTCCCTGCACCCTAGTAACTGGGAATACATTTAATGCCAGCAAGCAACAGCCATTATTAAGAGTCCTCTAATACTCACAGCCATCATTAGCAAGTGTTAACAGGAGCTGTTAAACTCTTCACAATTTAACAGCTGGCAGGGCTGACGTAAGAACTCTAAAGCCATCATGCTGTCTCCACTTATTTGAGTGAGGTATTTAGGTCTCTTTTACAACCAGAGATGAAAGTTTGGTCAGTACCTTCACCTCTTTAAACATGTCGGTATGTGTGTGGGGACACATCTGTGCCCACAAAGAGGTGAAACACAAACACTACCTCTCCCATTCTGCTTCTTTAGTTTGGCTCCTGGAAGAAGGAGTTGGGTCCAACTCAGAGATCGACTCCATTACCCAGTCATTCCCTTCTGCACATGCAGGGCCCCTTCTACTGCAACACCTCAGCATTTTTGTTTAGGAGTTAAAACTGTAACAGACCCTCAATGTGCTATTCTTGTCCCAAGAACTAAGCTAAGCCTGGGTTTTTTGTTTTGTGTTTTGTTTGGTGGTGTTTGGTTGAGTTTTTTGCCTGTTCATCATGAGTATCAGATTAATAGGGCTATTTAAGGAAAGCATGCGTCTAGCAAAAAAATATGTATGTTCTAGAAACAGGTCTATGTGGATTAACTCCTGCTGTTGGTCTGCGTGGATACTACAGACCATGGCATACATGGTACAGGAGCTCATACCCACACCTCACACGTGTGTGTGGGAACAAGCCTGGGTATTGCGCGGGGCTCACTGCAGGACTGCAAGTGGGAAAGCTGATCCCATTCCTCACCTCTGCCACCACCCTCTTTTCACTTCCAGCCTGCTGGGGGATTATCCCTTGTTCAGGGGACAACCAAGCCTCTGCGCTGCTGAGGGCGCAAGAAACCGGCTCAGAGCAGCCACAGGTGTCCTGGGCAGAGACAGGAGCTGGTGACCCCTGGGACTACTTAGCTCCTCATCCTGATGTTTGATGAGATGTAATTGCTACACTGTATTTGATTATACTGATTTGCTTTAAATCCATTGCAAAAAGCACTCTGAAATTACCTTAGAAGTTTGCAGACCTGAGAACTGTAAAAACAGTAAGTAGTTACAATTCTGACTCCGTACTCTGAACATTCACATCAGAGCCCTGTACAAAGTTACACAAGCACTTGGGACTGAAAGCGCGGATCCAGTAAAGATTTATGTCCATTGGGAAACTATTTCTTGTCCTTGACAGCACTGAGCTTTATACGGTACTCAGCAAATAAATCCTAATTGCTGCTTTTGGATCGCAGTTGTCAACCTTGGTTGCAGAAACACTCAAGATACAAAAGTGGGAATTAAGCCCTCTGGAAAAAAAAAAGGGGGTGTGTGTGCTATTCATTAACTGGTTTCTATTTGCTTTAGTATCAGTTGGAAGAGCAGTGTAGTCGCATGAAGATATAAAAGTGGTAATAAATCTCCTCTCCCAGATTCCACAGGAATGTTATATATTGCTTCCATATGATCAATAATTCTAATTCTGTTTTCAGTCTGGAAATCCGTTGTGACCACAGCTTTTTTCACCTATTCTCTACTGGTTTTAAAAAAGGAAATAACATGGCACTATTGCAGCACTATTTAAAATCTTTTCTGTCTTTTGTAATTTGTTCTCATATAGCACACAAGAGATTTCTATTAATTGGAATGTAGATAGATAATGTGAAAAATGCTATGAAGGATATTACTCACATTTAACAAAATTAAAATACGTTGTTCTGATTTCATCTGCATTAACATTTTATGAGTTTGGGGTTTTGTTTAGATTTGTCATTGTTTTTTTTAAACAAACCAAACCAAAACAGTGCACATGCCTGTCTTGTTCAAAATGGGCTGTGCTTGGAGCAGCACTGGGTGAGCTTAGAACAACTTGTCAGTGAGCGATCACAACAGTGCTTCAAGTGTCACCGGCCCCCGTTGCACACTGCTCAGTAAGACAGACGACTGCCATAATATCTGCAGCCTTTGGTACATGGCTGATGTATTGTTTGCGTCACTTCCTCAATATTTCTCTGTATTATTTACTTTGCTAAATTAGAAACATATATGTTGGAACCAATTAGCTTAATTGCATCATGTCGACAAGCACCGATTAGCACAAATATCTGTAACATACTACAATATGGTCACTTTAAAACATAAGGCGATGGTGTTACATGTCTTAGATAAAATCCTGGCCTGCTGAAGCCAATGAGTCATGCATTTCTTCAGGAACAAGACTTCACATACCAAATTCCAAACTTATCTCTTATGGCTGTATGTTTGATAAGGAAAAACTAGGGAGTCTTGCTGTTATTTTCCAAACAGTTAGTGCTCTGCTGTCACAAGGTGGGGATGGTTCTGTTCAGCTAGGACTGCAAGGGGTAAACACTCCACATGTCGAACTGCAATAGCATTTGTTCCAAGGCACAGAGCCATACAGACTCTTTGCACAGCAGGACAGAACAAACCCTCTGTACACACCAGATCTTCCTAAGCAAACAGGCCTAAGCCTCCTCACCCAGGCCACTCACTTGACAAGCAGTCTAGTTTGCCTCATTATCACCACGATCACCGAGAGCTGGGCAGGCAGGCTTTTCAGATGCTTAAATCCCTCGTGTTCTTGACTTGAGTCTACATATGACTGATTTCATGAAGCTTGAAGCTCTGTCAGTCCTGTACATAATATTTCTGTACTGGAAAGACAGAACCACAATGTATTTGCAGTATAGGTTTTTTTCTCTTACCACATTTTACCTAATTATACTGTGGAAGCAAAAAAATACAAGGATGGGGTCTTTATCTGGACCAACCACAAAGCAAACTCCACCAAGTACAATCTAAACACAAAAATCTCTTTTCACAAGCATCAAGAATGCATTTGAAACAACGTTAAACAGATGCCCCAAGAAAATTATTTCTCTTGCCTCTTTTCTCATCCCAAACCCTTATTATTCCTTTTTGATGGATTTTTCTTGGCTGTTGTACAATCTCATGCTGATCTTCTTAGCTGGGCTGTATACAACCTTCCCAGCTTTCTTTTATTCCTCTAGCCTTCTTGCCAATAAATTATTCTAGTTTTATGGAAGGTTTCTTTTTTATTTCATAACCATGTTCTCTTGATCTAAAATGAACTAAAACTCAGTGGTTGGGTATTTTGTTTTTGAATGCAACACTTGGTCTGCCAAATGCCTTGAAAATGTATTTCAACTTTCTCTGTTTATTTGAAAGCTGCTTCTTTTAAGAAGGCTAAGAATAATGCGGTTACCATAGTTTCCTTATCCACAACCAATAAAATGCAATTTGGAATACAATAAAACAAGACTACTCTCAAAATGTGAGTAAATGACTGGACATTGATACCTTCACCCTGCATCATTCCCAGCACTAACTATGGAAAATATGACTAATCAATATCCAGCTTTTGGTCGAGCAGGGAAGATTAAGATAAGCTTGTCCGATTCCCAGCTATGAGAGATATTTCAATTCAGCACTTAAGATGTCTGTTCATGTAAAAGACCCACCTCACAGATTTAGTATTTTACCTCAGAGATTTTGTATTTTACTGTACTCCTTTGTTCCAGGAAGTGATTATGTAGGAAATCACTTTGCTAAGGCTCAGTGAAGCCAAGTGATGGATTAATTACCTGTAGGAACCAGTTGACAAAGTAAATAATGTACTGCCTGTTCTTACTGTTTTGTCGGCCCCTGAACAGGCAAGTTTCTAGGGAACAAGCCAAAAATAATCTATCTTTCTTCCAGTCAGCTGGCCAACAACACTCCACGTATACCTCAAAGCCCATACAAATTGCACCTGCTTTGGACACATCCATTTGCTTTCCTGATTAAAAGTTAAACAATGGAATTTAATAAAGTGAACTTTCTCAATAATAACAAATGATGAAAGAGAAAACCACAACCTACACGACGGATATACAGAACCACCATCAAATTAATTTTTTTACTGATTTTAAAGAGTTTTAAAGATTTCCTTCAAAAATAAGTAAAATATTTTGCCTTT
Source organism: Patagioenas fasciata (assembly GCF_037038585.1). Taxonomy (NCBI): domain Eukaryota; kingdom Metazoa; phylum Chordata; class Aves; order Columbiformes; family Columbidae; genus Patagioenas; species Patagioenas fasciata. The sequence continues at coordinate 9,002,739 of NC_092528.1, forward strand.
AAAAAAAAATCCAGAGGATATTCTATTTGATGAGAGACACTACAAAGAGTTACCAAGGCAAGCATGTGAATGGGAGGGAAGGAGAATCCTCCTCTCACAGTCTCAGAGCACACTATGAGACTGACCCCTGTGGTGCCTGGGACCCCCTCACAAGCACACCAGCTAAATGTGGGGGAATACAACTCAAGACATTTTAGTGTTCTACTAGTGTTTTCTTGCCAGTGATGACAGCCCAAAACAGCTGTAGTTAAATAAAAAAAGCTCCAACCATGGTTGTAAAGGTCATGTAAAGGTAGCAGAATATAGGGAAGAGAGAAAGAAGGTGTAAGAGTGAGACAGATCAAGCTTATTACGTCACCTCAACAAAAAAACATCCTGTGTGTAACAGGATGCCAGTTCTAAGGTATTAGACAAAGTCATTGTATTTTTGCAGAAAAACACTTTAAATCCTGTTAATATATTGCTCATCACACCAGTTAAACTAAGTAGTACATTTAAAAATTGCTGATCTTGAGTCATAGTGTCAGCACTAAAAGAAAACAGCTAAAAGCACCAACTAAAAATGCATATCTTTCACATCCCTAGAGTGAATGTACTAGGGAGCAGGAGGAAGCAGTGAAGACCAAGCCTACATTAAACTTCGTGCCCTTCTTATTAAAGAAGCACGTAGACCAGTTTCTGCCAATATTTCCTTTATGCCTTCAAGCGCACCACATTTCAAGTCTCACAGCAGGCCTGACCAGGCTGTTCATAAATGCTTTTAAACGTCCTGTCCACAAACCACGTCAGAGGAGAGTTACCTGCTCAGGACCTGTGCCTCTGCACTACTTTTCATCATTGCCCTCTACTGACAGGGACAGTGCAATGATGGAAGACCCAGACCCTGTCGTCACCCAGCTGTGAGTGGAACCCACAGTAAATGACATTTGAAGCCAATATCGGTTGGGTTGTTGACCTCTCTCACGGTTCACAACAAGAACCAGCATCCCTCTTTATCCTGTCTGTCAGAAACCAGCCAGTGCAATACCTCATTGATGGCGAGCTGCTCTCCGCCGCCCCCGGGGTGGCCGTAGCGGTGGTTGGAGCTCCGGAAGTCCTCGTACAGGTCCTCCTCGCTCCCCACGTCGTCTGTGAGAGCCGTCTTATCCAGCGCTGCATCAGTGATCACTGCAACAACAAGAACAAAAAATTGGTATAGACTGCAAGATCTGCAGCAGCACTGTGTCAATTATATGAGCTTGGCTGGGGTGACGGACACTGTAACACAGCATAAAGGAAAAAAAGGCAAGGAAACTATACAGGCAATTTCAGGGCACAATCCCAGCCTGGTGCATGCCTATTTTTCAGAGAATTTTTCTCCATTCATGTTTTGTTACTGTAAATGACCATGTCTTTTTCTAGACTGGAAAGTATGATTCAGAAAACAAAAAAAATCAACAACTGCTACATGTTGCAAAGAAAAGATCATGCAAGAATAAGAAAACAGGCTCTGAGAACAGGCACATGGCAGAAACGATGCAAACATTATTTCATTATGACATTGCCATGCTGACAGGAAACTTGACGAGGTAAGGAGCTCATGTCTGCCAAGTCACACCTTCGTGACTGTGATTTACCAAATCCTGTCAGACCAAGGAAGCTCTCAGACTTTGGGAAAAAACACTCCCATTCCTTTTTGTCCACACATTCATTTAATTTGAGAATCCTTTCTGTTGCCTAAAAGGATGTTTGCTACAGAAGTCTCCATTATTACCACAGGAGGGCCGTTCTGCTCAGCACAGCCCCGAATCTGCTATAGATAATGGAGGATTTGCAGGCTGCTGCTAGAATAAGCACTGAAGTCTCAAGATACAAGTATAAGCCTGAGAGAAATAAAAATATGGCATTTATACTTCTTGCACAGAAGAAAATGGCACTTCATCTGTTTCATAGGCGGGAACCTTTTCCTAAGGTGTCCTCAAGGTATTAGCAAATACACTTTGGTGGCATGTTGAGCAATCATTCATTCATCCCACACCTGTATAGGCTACTGACCATAAACCTTCTGTTCTCAAAATCTGTGGAAAATGTCAACAATTAGATAAAACATTTGCTGACATATTCACCTGGATTAGCAACTACTGGTACAACAACTTCCATGACAAAGAGGTGGGCTTCACAAAGATATCTATGCATGAAGCTGCTAACACAAATATGATGCAGAGAACAACGGCTGATATAATTAATAATTTTAGTGTAATGGACTAGACACAGCAATAGTAGTAGAATTGAAAGAAGTGAAAACACAGACATTGTGATCACCACTCCTGGTGACAGTCTGCTGTCCAAGTTCCACATGATGCCACACTCAAAGTTTTTGCAAACAGATGAAAAAAAAAAAAATAAATGACCTTGATCTTGTACAGCTCAGACAGGACAAGCACCAGCCCAGGTCTGGGGACACAGAAGTCTGTTCTTGAGCCCTCGTTTCACTCCATTATGCAAGTGCATCTTATGAAACTCATCATGTCAGTGGGCCAAGAAAAAGTGCCTGAGGGTTCGTTAGTTTATTAATACCCAAAAGCAAAGCTTCCCAGAAATACAAATAAAGTGCTGTCAGAGGTCACAGCAAGACCTGCAAAGATTGGCCTCGTCAATGCTTTCCGTATCAGTGATGTTTTCTTGAGGCTTCATCATTTGATTACTGCTAATAATATGGTGAGGTGTAAATTTGGTGTAGTAGCTGTCAGTTCAGTGCAGTAACTTGATATCAAAATTACTGGAGCATGAGCTATTTTTGAACTAAATACTTGAATGTTTCTGCTTTGAATTCAATAAACATGCACAACACTGCAAAGACATATTCATTATCTAAACCAGGAATTCAACTCAATACTGATGGCAGGTCAGGACACAGAGGTGCATATGAGCTTATGATTAAAGCAGAATTTTCTGTGGAAGTAACTACCCAACCCTTCGACTTTAAGTGACATTTCACAAACACAAAAAAATCAAGCTTTCTCATAGCTTTGCTCTGACACATCGTATCATTATATAGCAGTTCTCTACCAAACACATGCCAGTAGTATAGATTGCATATACAGCAGTTCTGGGACTAAAAGCTAGCCCTTTAATGTAAAACTCAAAACCAGCTGGAATGCCACTGATATTATTATTTTATGCAGAATTACCATGGTTTGCACTATACTATAATGCCATTTAAAAAAATCACTTTTTGCTCATATAATGTCTGAAAAACATTTGCCTGATAGTAATGAACAACTTTTGGTGTTTTAGTACAGCAGCAAAAACAAATGAGAAATGTTTTTCAAAGAACAAAAAAATAATTTATAAAAAGGGAGTTCGCAGTCACTTAATTCCAAACTTTCTTTGCATCTCTCTGACCTCATTCTTTTCCCTCATTTTATGCATGGCTTCATTGGTTTTGCTTGCTATTTTCACCACTAAAAGTAATTTTCAGCTTAAAAAAATGTTCACTGACATCTTTAAAGCTTTTATTTGCCATCCCATCCCCCATTCTCCTATTTGTTCTCTGATCTGTGCTTAGATGAAAAAGCAAAAGCTCCAGGGAGATATTTATCTGTATTACTTAAAATACTCTATACCTCTGCTAAGTGCCTTGAAAGCTGTCTTTGCTTTTACTAGAGATGTGTTTTTCTTCTCTGATCTTACCAAGCTCATCAATTTTCTGCAGTCTCAAAACCTGCTACTGCGTTTTGGATTAGCTATACTGGCAGAAAAGTCCTCATGGACGTATTGCACCTAAAAAACGCAGTTCATAGTCACAGGGAAGTTCCCAGTCATTGAGAAGAACAGCTCAAGGTACACATTATATGTTTTCCCAAACTAAGTAATATTCTAGTGAAGCGGCTTAGAAGACTACAAATAAATAACAAAACAGTAGTCTGGAATGGTGAGTTGATGCACTAGAAATCCATCAAGAAAGTAGGAGAATGAAGGCTTCTACCATAGGTAGTGACTCAATGTGCGTAGCATAAAGTAGGTCAAGTAGAAAAGAAGCAAGTACAATTTAAAAAAAATTAAAAATCTTTACAGACAAGTTAGCAGACATGGTTGAAATAGCCTATGAGTTTTCTCAACGGCACAGTATTCACCAGACAGGCAAATGTTCAAGCTGCACGGCAGGTGACTCAGATGCCCCATTCCCACTCCCCCAGATGCTCATACGGGTGTAACACTGAAATCCAGCGGCATGGTCACTGGTGGCCTCTCTCTGTCTCTCTGAAACCACCAATCTGAGCTGTCCCTGGCAATCAGGCAGCACCAAAAGAACGGTGCTTTGCCAGAAATAATTCAAGCAGGTTTCTCCATATTTTATACAGCTGTCCTGATAAATTTCACTAAGTATGGCAACATATCCCATAGACAGGAACACAGGGAGGGGTTGTCACCAACATTTAGTACTGCAACCTTCTGTGCAAGTATTAAAACTCTGCTTTATACTGTTGTTAGTCCAAGCCCAAGCTTGGGATTTATGTCATTCAAGTACAAAAGCAGATGGATAATTCTAGTAATAGTAGCTCATGAAAGAATGCTGCACAAACCTTTTTGTGCATCCAAATGGAGAATAAGGCATCAAGAGCCTGACTCCATGAAGAAATATCATGAGGCTATGGAGCAGCAAAATCCATACACTATATGGCACTGAAAACAGGGCTGGGCAGAGGTCGTCTGTGTTCAAGTGCCCAAGCAGACGGCACTGATACAAGTTACATTTAAGGACAGATACAAAAACAAAAGGGAAGGATTCTATAAAACTCAAACAAAGCTTGATTAACACAGTCTAGAGGAAGGAGGCGTGTGGGTTCACCCTGACACCTTTCTGCAGGTTTTGGGGTGCAGGCATGAGCAGTCAGCAGCAGGAGGGGTCCTGGCTGGGCTGTGCTTGTGCCCCCACCTTGCTGAAGGGGAGCACGTAAAAAGCTGATGCCGAGTAATCCTGAGAGGTACTTCTACACAGTTACAGAGCTCTCCATCTCATCAGAAAGCCGTGGGAGCTGTCAGCAGCTCTGTGGTTTCACACGGAAGAGTCCTCTGTGCCCACAAGGAGAGACAAGCCGTACGGTGGCCACAGCACAAACCACAGCTGTACAGCTCACAGCCAGCCCAGCTGCCTCCTGCTTACAGGTACGGCTGCAGCATCCGAAATGCCTGCAGGCAGCTGCCTGCACAGTGGGATGGTTCCTCTTGGGAGCCACATCAAGCCTGTCTGTCACCAGAGAACAAAACAGCTGGGCAGCCTTGATCTTAATAACCAACAGAAGATGGTAGGGAGGGCAAAATGGGAGGTCTTGTGGTGTTCCTCTAAGCTGTGGGAAATCAAAAGAAGTTGGGATTAGATGATCTACTGAAGGTCACGCACTGAAAACAAATATTAACCATAGGCCAGAGCTCAGTTAAGACCACTGTCACCCAGTACAGGTGACACTGTCTGCCGTGTCTGAGCTCCTCTGTCAAACAACCACCTGCTTCATACATTTCAAGTGACAGGAAAACAAAAAATACTACCACCAGAAAAAAAAAAAAAAAAAAAAAGAGAGAGAAAAAAAGAGAAAAAAATCCCACTCCCTCACCGAAGAAACACAGAACAAGTTTCTAGAACAGCTTCCTTGGAGCAGCTGGGCACTGCAGCCCCAAATCTAGCACAGCCTCCTAACAGAGACCTCTCAAAGTCACGTTGGTTTATGTCTCAGCTGGAATAAACCCCAGCAGCTCCCCGCTGGCAAAGAGCTCCAGCCGTGTGTCTGGGTCAGAAGCCTGAACAATGACCCAGGACTGACCGACAGTGGGCTAGAGGCAGTTTCCCAAAATTTAATTTAGGTTATCTGTCTTTACTTGACTTTCCATCCTACAGCGTTTAGAGCTAAGGCTGGGACAGTAAACTGGGATCATTACAGACTGCTCTGAAAGCCATAAGCATCCATAGTTTATGAAAAGCACATTATATTAATGACAAAGTGAATGACTTTTGGGGATTTGAAGTATCACTCTTTCAAGAATGCTTTTTCAGTACCACATCCACACATTTAATTTGTCTCTGTAGCATTCACATTTAAAATAATTCACCGAAATAACAGTAGGAGCCTGATTTACACTCACAGAGCAAATTAATTCAGAGCTAACAACATCATTTCCTCTGCCTCAGTGAGCAGAGATTGCTGTGGTTGTGTGCAGCACCCACAGGAAAGTGCACTGCAGCTCATGAAGCAGTAGTTTGAGATTCAAGATGATAAACAAACAAAAAGGGTGTGTGGGGTGGGGAAACCAAACCCAGACTACGTTGCCCAGGTGAGAAGGGGCCCTCTACCCTCCTCTTCACCTCTTCTGAATTGCCAAACCCTCATCTCCCTTAGAAACAGCTGCCACAGTAGTGCTGCAGCCTCCATCAGCCCTGGTCTGAATTATGCGCTTCATTTATCAGCTGCTTGATATACGGAGGCCCCTATGCAGCTGCCACGGTAAAATCCATCAGAGTGATGTCATCCCACTTCTGCCCCAGCAGTGCAATTCTCCAGCTCTTTACTGAGCTGATGGACCCTCTCACATCATTCTGCTGATGGTTGTGGGCCAGTTTAACAGGAAGAGGGAAGTCTGGAGGAGAATTAGCAACAAGGGAACAATGACCAGTTAGTATGAGATTCATGAAAAAAAGAACAAACAAACAGAAAGACCTACCAAGGGCACAGGCCTGCAAAGCCAAGCCTTAGAGAGCTACAGTCCTCACGAAGACATTTCTGAGCAGGTAATGAATGAAACTGTGTTCAGTGAATCCTTGAGGAAATAACACAGAATGGGGAGAAGAGGCAGAAAACATGTAAGCAGAGAAAGCAAGCTTCCTCGCCTCCATTTTAAAGAAATATTAAGACAGGAAAGGATTCAGCATATCCAAATTAAATTAGCGTTTTGGTATAATGCCACAAATGGAATTGCTGTTGTGAATGAAACCAGTTCTTAATTAGCTCAGGCAAAGAGCAAATCCGTGCTCGAAAACAAAAAGGACACAGTTCTTCAATGGCAAGCTGAGCGCAGGTCCTCTGTGGGTCTGCTGGGCACATCACCCAGGGTAACATTCATCAGCAATAATGCACTGAGCCACCCACTCAGGTTTCAAGAGTTTTTAAATCCCAATTAGAATCTAAATGACTTACAGAGAGGCTTAAGGGAGTTCTCAGAAATCTCGGGTAGCAAAGATAATTATGGGGAAGAGAGATGCGGATTATGAATGGCTCCACTGCTCTGACGCCCACATTACCACTTGCTACGCACTGGCAGTTTGGTTCGCTTTCCCTTGGCAGCCACACAACAGTGCTGCCCCCAGTCCCTTCATTGCTTGGTGAGGGATGGTACGAGTGGGAGAGAAGAGGGGGAGCAGATCTGAAGGAGAGTGGAGACGGTGAGAAAAACAGATAGGAAATCACTTTCTTGATCCAAAGCCTGATCCTTTGTTGAAAAGCCCCTCTGTTGTATTGCATACAAACTATCAATTCACTGGCCACATTCCCATCACAGCTACTGACTTGGAAAAAAGCAGGCTTGTCCTCCTACTTTATGTATTTGTTGTTTATTTGCTCAGGTCTGATTACTCATCCATACCAACCTGTTTGTTCTCATTATTCAGACAGATGTCTTTGGAAATTATGTTTACTTTATGTCTGGATAACATGATGGGGCCAATTCTAGTTTAGTCCTTTAAATCCTATCACAATCTAAACATGAAATCAATCATAGCAATCAAAGTTACCAGACAAATCCAGGCACATTCTTTACCGTATCCTTCATAGGACGTACCTGTTGGAATATCTGGCATGTCATTTTACTGCCTCAACAACAAGCCCTATGCATTGGTGTAGCTGCTATTTAAAGGAGTTAGGGTGAAGGGGGAATAGATTAAACCATCCATCATAATTTTTCAAAAGTTTCCTCTGTGGAAGGCTAAAGTGGTCACATTTCTTGTTTCTAACAGGTAACAAACACTGACACTCCAAACTCAGGCTGAATTTTTACCTGTCTGTTTAACTCTGCTGCTTAGCCCTTGCTATGCCTTTAAGTAAAAATCAAACCCAGACCAAACTCCCCTCCCTAGGAGTCAAAAACAACAACAACAAAGTTGCCCCCTCATCAGACAACTGCCTCCCAAAATACTGACAGGCTGTGGTTGGGAAACATCCTATCTGACACTGTTTAGTAGAGCATGATCAGAGCAGAGAGTCAATTTGGATCAGCAGTAACCTCAGATGAGCTTCCAGTTCACCTGCAAAGATGAAAATACTGTGTTTGTGTCTCCACATCCACCCATTCTTACCGAAAAGTTTAACAACAATTGAGGAAATTCAAGCAAATGAGCCAGGAAATCTAAACAATGGTTACTCACAGTGGACAACACCTACTGCAGCAAACGTAGGAGCTAAAAGCAACATCAAAGAGTGTTAGCACAGCCGACAAGCCTAACAAATGCCAATTTGAAAAGGCTTTGTCAGTAAGTTGTGTGTGTTTGATTTTTTGGTTTGGTTTGTCTGTTTGCTTTTTAGGAAAGCATCTGCTCCAGTTTTTCAAAACCTTATAAGCACATCCTGCACCATTTTCTTAAAAGATTATTCCCATGGATTCCCTGATATGATCTCAACACCTGTCACTACTTTACCACATGGTTACTTTTGGCATCACTCGTAAAGGTCACTTTTGGGATTCTCTAATCTTTGGCTTGTACAAGTATTATATATGAACCTTGCAAATAAAGGAGCCACACTAGCTTATTGCTACTGAGTCTTACTGCTCTGCCGTTACTTAATCTGACTTCATCCAAACCAAAGCCCTGTTTATACTCAAACATACTTAAACTCTGTGTTTTAATCATCTTTTTTATCCGCCAGAAAGCAAACAAAATAGCCTCCAACAGATCAGACATAACCAATCCTTCCAGTCACTGCCAGTCCTCAAATGAAGTCCTCGAATAGAAAATGTTCCCCCATATGCTCTCAGGAATTGTTATTCCTCCTACCTCTGCAGCTACTTTCCAGTGACTTATTGGAGTTTTCTTAATGCAAGTGCTGTTTTCTCCCAAATCTCATGCTGCCCATGTCTGTTTTAATGGATTTAGCTATGATGTTTGCACCCCGAGAGCGCTCACAGGAGAGTGTTAAAACGCAAGGTAGCCCAGGCTCTTACAGTGCCTCCTTTCTTGTACCTGTTACTTTACTAACCAAAGGAAAGAATGTAAACGTGCTGTAGGAAACTCCTGTTGATTTATTTTTCCAAAGATTCTGTGCTTTGATTATGTCTTTACATCTGAGTACACCATCAGAAGAAGAAGAACTTGGAAGCTAAGTCTTTGCTAAAGATTTTGTTGCCAAAAAGCATACTGTTTTCTTCAGCCTTACGTCATAGTCTAGAAGCATGAAAATTGCACTATCCACTAAACTTTAACTACTGGCCTGGAAAAGACCATGCTGTATAGAATGGCTAAGGTAATTTTTATAAAGAATTGTCACTATGAAGTAAAACAATTCATATCACAAAACTCTTTAAAATGCTGGACCCAGTCATGTCAGCTTTTTATGGAAATATCAGCTTCCTTACAGTATTTTTACAACCTGGAGCAAGAAAACAAGACATTGGTCTTTCTTATAATGAAGTAATCTGCATTATAACTTGAATAATTAAGAATGGAGTATTTTCTTGATAATAATTTAAAACCTTTGACCATGCAGCCATCTGAGTTAAAGACAAAAGTATGTAACACCAGAACCTGAAGCAAGGCCTGTGAGGCGGTAGCGAGCTAACCTATAGACAAGTAGCACAGACACGCCGGCCGGGCTGTTTCCAGCAAAGTCAGCACAAAGAGCCACTGCCTGGCACTTCTGAAAAGCACGCTGTTTAGATAAGAGTCTGAAGACGGATTTAAGCGGCTATCTTTGAACAATTAAATTTGAAAAATGTGACCCTTGTTTTTTTCCCAGAATTCTTCATAATGCTATAAATCTAGCCTTTATCTTTGTGAAGCTATCCAGGCTGACAAGTGGCTTATATCTATGACCTTGTACCACAGAAGTAATTAAAAATGAATGCCATGAGAAGACTTTCAATTGCTCTTGTGCATTATCAAGTATAAGTCTCCAGGGGCAGCAAGATTGTATTGTTGACATTCTTTTGAATGACCAGTCTTCATGTAACACACAACAGATCTTCTGGTTTCATACTGGGGCTACAATGTCTTCATTCAAAATACTAGTAAAACTGCTTTACCTTTGGGAAATCCTTCTGTCCCTATTTATATTTTAATCAGAGTTCTAAGAAAATCCCTGAGATCAAGCTACCAAATATTTCTGAAGGCAAAACAGGAAATCAAAGATTAATGTTATTTAACTTCAGTTGCCATGCTAGCTAGAGCGATCAAGCTCTTTGCAGCATACATGTTTGGGTCACACAATGCTACACAAAGGAGACAAAGTCAGGCTCTGAGGCAAGCAGGTTGATGATTCTTTGGTGTTATGCCCACTGTGAAGTATTTGCTCCCAGGGAATGTGAGGGTACAGGCATGATGTATTACTGCAAATCAAATTTAAAGAATTAAGCTTGAGGTACTGAACCTGTTGACTGATGCATCTCAATACATTTTCAAATATCATAGGGGGGGAAAAAATGACTTCACAGTCAATAATTCCAATTTTCTTAGGAAAACGGTGTGAGAAGGGACCTCATTGTAGAGTGTTTTCATAACATTCAACTCCAGTTCTGAATTATAGCTGATTGTGTCAGATGCAATCTCACCCTACAGCAAGAAAACTTCCAAGGAAAACATTATTCCTCCTGAAATACGTCAAGTATTGAAATCAAAGCTATTATTAATCATCCCTTTAAAAGGAGAAAGCATTCTGGCAAGGTCACATTGGTCGGGGTGCCTTCAATAGTTAAAATTCAGTACTTAGGATGTTTACAGTGGGCTTTAACAAAGAAACAAGAACAGCAGAATTGGTAAGATCAGCATTTTAGCAAATCAAGACTGAAATGCTAAATGTGCATTTTGAACTAGGAATTCAAAATAACAGATCACCGCTTACAGTTTGCTGGATGCAACACAGAATATTTTTGAAGCTTTGGAGACCAATTTAAAAGTTGAACCTATTCCCAGCTGGAGATGGTAAAATTAAGTCACAAAAGTATATTAACACAGCCAGCAATGTAATTTCAATACTACCTAATAAAAGAGCAGTGCTAATTAGCAGTAACCAAACTGAACAAGGTCTCTCAAAAAGGTAAGAGAAGATGAAGCCTTTTCAGAAGACTCACTATTTAAAACAAGTCTATCCTTCTTTTGACCAGCACATAAAGCCTACAGTCAAACACAGCTCAACCAAAGACACATGTCAGAAAAGGGACACTATTCTAGAGAAATAGCTGCAGCAGTCAAAATAATCTTTGCAAATTTGTCATTAGTGGTGTAACCTGTAAAATCAAACCAGGCTAAAACAAGGACAGTGCCTCCCAGAGCAACTCTGTGTGTTTTAGTGCACAGCACTGGTCAACAACCTGCACTTCTTTAGCAACTGTTTGAACTTATACAAAAAAAACATAATCGTTTCACTGAAAGGCAGATGTCAAATTTGACCTTTACAGTAATCAACCAAAATTTAAAACATTTAATTCCACAGTGTTGCTGTTACTGTTTCCATTTATGAATTGAGTCGTCTTTAGAGCCCATATGCCATGAAAATAGGACAACACTTTTGTTTCTGAACAAGAACTGTAAATTTACTACTTCCTAACCCTTAGCTTTTCCAAAGCAACTCAAAAAATACAAATAACTTGCTCCAGACTCTGATCCAGACTTCATGCTCACAACTGCAGAAGCACATTCTAGTTTTCCAAACTTCTCTCCAGCTACACTGATTGAAGGGGAAGACGAAAAGAAACTCAAGCCCCATGCCACCAACCTTTCAGAAGTGTTCAATGCACAAAATTACCTTTATTCTCAAATACACTGAAGGATATGCTGTGCTTTACTACTTAACACAATGTTTTAGTCCATCAGCATCTAAAAATCACTGTTCATCAGAACTTAAGCAAATCGCAAAGGAATTATGCCAGTAACAACTTGCCAGTTTAAAAGTGAATTAAGCTTTTCTTCCAAAGGTCTTATACCTGATGCATGTTCACTTAGGATGATTAATTTAAGTGTCTAGTTTTCCCTTTCCTGAGAATTTAACCAAGCTAATTTCTCTAACTTTGCAGCTCATTTTTTTCCTATGAGCTTAACTGTCATGTATCAAAATTTGAGCTTTTGAATAAAGCAACGCAGATTCTTCAGGTTCAAATCCTACGGGCTTGTAGTCTTAGTATTCTTATTCCATTTTCAAATTAAGTTCCAAGGAAAACAAAACCAATCCCCCCATATTTACAAACAAATTATTTTCCCCAAAGAGAAAACTGCTACAGAGCAGGATGTGGTTGAGCTATATTAAAAAATAATATATGCAATGAAAAGGCTACTTTTAAGTATCTCTGTATCTTAAGTTGGCTTATGACATAGCCTGGATTAAATATGAATACAAAATCTGTCAGATTTCTGTGAAATCAAGCTGCTGGCTTATTTTCATATTCATCACAAATGGGTCTGTGCAGTAGCATCTTCCTCTAAGTTAAGGCACAGCTGTTGTCTCTGTCTTGTAGATCTAAATAATTATTTTTATATTCAGCTTTGGTGGTATTCCCCTGCACCAGAAGCCCAACTTCATAATTTCTGAGTGACAGATTTTGCAATGCAGGATTATTACATCAAAGGACAACACTGAAGTATCAATAAAGGAAAGAGTCCCCCAGGAGATTACTGTCAAAAGATATAAATTCTTTCTTCCAATACGAAAAAATAACCCCTCTAAAACAAATTCCCAGAAGATGTTCATCCAGCCTCGAAAGCCATCTATCTCTGCTTTGACAGTGACCAGCTCTCTCAGCACCAAAAACATTTGTTATATTTGACAAGCACAGAGTGTGTGAAGAGAGATCAACAAGAGGAAAGGAAGAGCAGGACAAGGCACATACTGGATGCTGTACTGCTGTGCACACCAGGGACGTCTGAAGTGACTCTCCCTAACATTCACTTAACTTCCCCAGATTTTTCCCCAGAAGCAATCACAGAGACACTGCTCTACTGCTTCTGCAAAATCCAGAGTTCAGGGCAGAAGAGAACAGTGAGAGTACAGCTGATATATTCTAAAGGAGCTTTAAAAGAGGATTATTCTAGTGATTAAAATCAGTGAGTGAGGCATGTAGGACATCCTGGGGATCATGGAAGTTTATTATGCTGTGAAATTCATGAAAAAATTTAAGATGCCCTTTAAATCCACAAGGCCATGTGGCTGCAGCAATGCCAGATATTCCGTGCACATCCATTTGGTCTTTGCCGTACTGCATGCAGAGCGTATGGCTAAACTGCAGCACTCACCATCAGGCTGACTTAGGGGGCAATGCCGCAATGCAGCGCCTTTGTGATAGCCTGGAAAGGCAAAATGATTAACAGACCTCAGCCCCTACTCTTGCTGGAAATAGCCAGCCCTGCTAGTAAATGCAATCCAATACAGGCCAAAGGCAGAGAGGACACTCTTCAGCCATTCAGATATGGCCCTTCTACTCAGAAACTAGCCCAAATAAACTCACAGATCTTCACAAATTAGCTTTTTGTTCATAACAACCATGCTGACCTTCTGTTCTCCCCTTCTTTCACCCAGTTCTGCAATGGTCAGAACAAAACCAAAGGACGGGGGGCAACAGGGACCCAAATCCCCCCCATAGCAAACTTCCCTCCTGTCTCAGCCTTGCAGAGCTCTGAATTCCAGCGTGTGAGACAGCAGTTCCTTCAGAGAGGCCATCAGGCAGCTGACAGAGCCACTATCCATGCAGATGATGTATATAAATCTCTTTGCAATCCTGTTTCCTCGCACCTTGATTAATTGCATTTCTGTCTGCTGTCTTTCCTTTCAAACAAATGCAAAGGACAGGCTCTGAAAATGGGACTTTTTCCCCTCTCACGTCCCTTTCTGAACTCAGCAGGTGCAATTCTACTGAAGGCAGGAAACTACCGTTTCTAGACGATGTTCCTGGCATCTGGTTATCTTTCCTGCTGAAAACGCAGCGGATGCCATCAAAGTGTATCAGAACTTAAACAATCCCCTTGACTCCCGTATCCCTTTGTTGTAAATACAGCCTGAGCTAGTTTGAACTGGAAACTGTTGTTCTTGGGAATAACTGCTCTGCACAAAGCACTGTCTCAAATCGATTCCAGGACACATTTTCTGAGCTGTGTGAGTTTTCATTACTAATCTCACAGTAACCTTAAAGGTTTGAGCTCAGTTTCCTCACCAAAGTGCACAGATCCTTGGTTGCATAATCTCAAAAATGTCAACAGCAAAACAAGCGAAACAGGCACAACTGTGCTTGCCTTGTTTCAGTACAGCGTGGCATTTCCAGTCTGATAAAGCTTAGAAAGCCCTCTCAGAGGTGAAAGACAAATGCTCTCCATGTACACATAACTCTTTGAACAGTGAACAGAAACTAGATGGGAGGAACAAAAAGAAAAGATGAATACACACCTAAACGAGGTATTAGCAGAGAGATTAGGAAAAGCATTATAATTAGTACTCAGAGTCCAAAGCAACGAAATAGCCTCCTTTGATGTAAGCCTTCCCAGATTTTGCCTGGAGTGAAAGCAATATCGTAGCACCAATATGTGAAATTTTTACTTGCACCCATCATTTCTCCTCGCAATCTGCAGTGGCTGGGATCACCAAAGGTGTGAATTGTCTCTTAGGAGTGGGCTTGGATACTGACAACCAAAATCCAGGAACGTTTAGCACTCCTTTGGTCATGGATCATCACAGTTCCAATGACCCCAGCATTAAATGTACAACTCCACTTTTTAGCCAGCTCCATTTTAATCCAGCCTTTTAGAAGGCAGAGAAGCTTCTTATCAGTATGTTACTCTTCTCAGCAATGGGTTCTGGGACTGGTAACAGAGACTGGGGTTGGTGAAGAAATCAATAAGTTTTCTTAATTCCAAAATGAAGAACTGAGCTGAAGAACTGACCTGGAAATTGTGAGGAGAAAGCTTCTGTGCTCCCAGCGACAACGCTGTGGGCATGGCTGCATATGAAATATATTTGATTCTCCTGGCCTTGGCTGTTGTTAGTATTCGTGACAAGCTGACCTGTGAAATCAGTCAAACCCAAGCAAGAGCTGAGTTTGATCTGTGTGAGGATGGTTTTTGGCTTGACTACTATTTTCCTCTCCCTTTTGGGGGAATGGAAATAGCATGAACCCCATCTCACCACAACTGATGCTACTTCCTCAACTGGGCATCCCCTTTGTTCCTTAGAATAATCAAATAATCACAATTAGATCTCCCTTCTGAAAACAAAGTGAAATTTGCTGTAGTGGTTTTTTTGTTGTTAAAAAAAACCCAACCAAACAAACAAAAAAACCAAACAAATAATAATAATAAAAAAACCACCACACAAAAAACCAACACAAAACCAAACCAAAACAAAAAAACCCCCAAACAACACACTTGCGTCTAATTCAGCCTCCTGTCAATATTGTGCTATCCTTCAACACAGTCACAGAATTAATTACCTGGAAATAGGAGTTTTAGGTAGAAAATTTTCTCACAGTAAAATTCCATATATTTCCAGAGTCAAGAAGACAACAAACCCAAAATTATATAACATGCAAAGAGAGTCCAGAGCAGACAATATCCCCAAGCCACCATAAACGAGTTTGCCACAAGAGAGGTCAGGACTGCTCAGTGCACTCCCAGCTGACCACCTTCTCTTCCATCAGCAAGCAGCAACTTTATCTAACGTTAGCCAACGGGAGGAAGTGTGCAGGCTGCATCATATCATAAACTGATCTATCTTGCCCCAAAAAAACCCATGATGTAAAATGTTTTTTCCCCTGTTATTAATTCATACTTCCAACACCAGTGAGTGAGTCTGTTATTACCTATACTCAAGTGAATTCTCACTTTTCCCTGTGTGATGTGGAAAAGCAGGGCAAGCTCAAGCACGCAGCAGAACAGGACAAGCAAACAGAGAGTCCTGTGCATCACAGTACTGTTTTACTCCAAATAACTACAATTACATATTTTCCTTTCCCACTAGAAACAGCAAATTCTCTTCTGCTTTTAAGAAAGGAAATTTTAAAGTTTGTACTCAGCCTATATCCATCTTTGCCTATGATTATCTCCCCATTATAGCCCCAAGATTGAAAGTTCTTTTTCCCTTGATGAGGAAGGAGCCATCTCCCAGAATACTGGCAGTGCAGAACATTTTCTGAATACATGATTAGTGTAGTGCAGCTACAGTATAAACCTATAAAAGTATGCCACTCCTCATTTTTCTATTGCATTTCTTCAATTTATTATGGGAAAAAAACCCAACCCTTAAAACTACAAATACTATATCTGAATTCAGGATGTTCTGGAATTCCTCCTAACCCACTAGCTTTCCTTCTCAGAATCACTAAGTAAACACTGCAGGGAAGAGAGGATCTTTGACCAAATGCTCTTTATGCTTGCACCATCCACAGGCTTTCACCAGGTGATGCCAGCAAGATCCTCTTCTTGTTTTCCTACGCTTGCCCCAGGAAGGGAAGCGTGTCCCCCAGCCCCACAGCCACCATTAGAATGCTGTGGAACAGGCAGATTCCCTCTTGCTACCACTCAACGTCATATAACTACTATCAATTTCCACTGTAGAGAGAGGAGGCAACTTGGGCCTTGGAAGCAACATGAAGCCATGTAAATTTGTTCCAGAAACAGTCTGAAACAATTCAACAACTGGAACAAGCCCCTTCAGTCTCTGACGAACGGACTGCATTTATCCAGCAAGAAGCAACAAATTTTAGTCTGAGAGAACAGTTTGTAAATTGTATTCCCAAGCCCCATGAACAGCTTATAGTGGGTTCTAATGAGAAAGATGTTGAGAGCCTGCTTCAATTTTCTCTTGGTCCAGCAGCTGATTTACATCTCCTGCAGTCCTTCCCAGTTATCTCCCTGCTGCAACATGGCCAAGTCTGCAGCTGAATGCAGCTACTTTGAGATTATACTCAACAATACATAGGTGGCCCCGAGGCATCACTGCAGAATCTGGAACCCTCACTCTGAGTGGATATACAATACCACTTTAAATAGTTGCTGACTCATGCTAAAGAATGGGGCAGGAAGGCAAGAAAACACAGATGTAGCACAGCATTGCTGGAAGACAGTCAGTGCATAAGACAACCCACCAAAAACTGTGTGTACCATTAATTTCTGAGCAGCACTTGCTGCTGAAAACATTCCCTGATAGGAATCTGGATTCTATCTCCCATATGCCAGGAAATGATGACGTCAGTAAAAAGGTTAAATGCTATCATATCTCAATTAATCACGAGTGATGGTTTTTGTTCTTTTTTGGAAGAGAATGGAGACTTACCACAGATAAGTTTTACAAGACCAGGTGTTAAGCTACCTAGAACCTGAAACTTTATCTAGTACTTCCTCCCTACATGTCTTGGGTAGTTTGAATTACCTGTGGGACCATCCAGATGCCCTACTGAGTTCTCCAATAGTCACAACTCAAACATCTACACACCATTGAAAGTGGTGGGTGTGTGTAAAGTTATCTTACTCATTTATAAATGCATAAAATGCTTTTAAATACACAAGTTAGCAGGAAATATTTTGAAACCATAGCTGTTCTCCTAACTGTGCAGAAAGAATTTTAAACCAACTTTTTCCAGAGTAAAGAATATTGGAATGGAACCAATTTTTTACTGTGTCATAATAAAACAAAAAATAAAACAAAAAAAATCAATGAATCCAATTACTTGAATTGCACCTCAAAGCATAGGTGGTGGCCCAGTGTTCATTCTGACCTCGTCAACAAAACGCCAGATTGGAAAAAAACCTCACAAAGTCTTCTTGCCAATCCATCTGCTCCAAAGCTGAACCAACAGCCATGGCAGCTTTTGAGAAAGGTTTTCCCGTTTTCACAACCTGCTTTTCAAGACCTTCACTGATCGACACTTCACAGTCTCTCCAGATCATCTTTTCCCAGGACCTCTCCTACCATCCAGTCTTTGTTACAGATTTCCCTACCCACTCAACCCCCTAACTCTCCTCACCTCATGAGTAAGAAAAATTATTCCCTTCACAACAGATTTCAGGTATTTCAAGATTCATGTCTCCCCACATTCTCCTCTACTGCACACCCTTAAAATCATCCAAACTTCTGTAGATCACGTTCCCCAGAGTACTCTCTTTGCTTTTTTCTGGATCCTCTCCAACTCATCCCACAACATTCTTACTGTGGTGCCCAAAAACATGCACAATATATCCTTTAAACTACACATACACTTAACAAGTCAGCCTACGCACTGTTTCATAATTAAAGCTAAGTATATTCAAATTATAATGTTATGAGTTCAAGTCAGCTTTATTTTAAATTACAGAGAAGATTGATGCAGCGCATTTTAGACTGGACTGATCAGCAAGAATATATTAGCCATGAACTCAAATTTAGGTAAATTAAGGGCACTATGTTTCTGGACACCAGTAGTCATTTCTCTCTTTACAGAAGTCAGCACTGTTCCTTGGGAAAGGTGCCAGACAGTCACACATCTGCTCTATAAACCCAGCGCAACATGTTCTAGCACAATCGTGCTTTATAATTTGGAAGTCCTCTTCTTCACCGTATCTCTCTTGAATCTGCATTGAGTACACAGAGCAGAGTCACTGGTACCTACTTTGGCCTGAACTTTCCACACACTCCTTCCAAGAGCTCTGCTGAACCTGTATGTCTCCCATTTTCTCTTATTTACTGCAGTTCAGTCAGATCCTGGAAAGAGACTTGTCAGTTCTTCTTGTGTGCAGCTCAGTGACCTTCAGAAGACACTCTTGCCACTGAGGAAAAAAGCACAGAGCCAGGTCCCTGTCTTGCAAGGAGTCACACAGCTTGATGATCTGCTCTCCCTAATGCAAAAGGGCAGACAGAGTATTGCCTTCCCTTTTATTCTAGCCAGTTAGTCTGACTATAAATGTGATTGCACTGATAAACATCCACAGCAAGAGATCATTTGCCCAAACTAATTAACTGCTGCCACTGAATCACCTTGTAACATTTTCACTGGAGAAGTGTGGCCTACGCTGCTGTGTGACATTTAGCTTTTAATTGCACCCAGTCACTGGCAAAAAAATTCCAGATATTATTATTTGTGTTGGTTAAAGTTCCCCTTCTAGATAAAACACGGGCCCTGTCAAATACCATGGTATGAGCACTAGTCCGCAGGGTTAAGCAGCTGCTACTGGATTCCTGCTGCAGCCGAGGCTGAGGTGAGGGAGCTGCCCACGCAGCCCCAGGCTCAGCTGGGCTGTGCTCACACCAGCACCTTGGGCCACAGCAGCTCCCCAGCCCCAAAGGGACGAGGACACGGGCAGCAGGGGATTAAGACAATCCGATGCAGCCCAGCAGATCAAGCAGTCACTGGGGCACAGTGGGGAGGGAGGAATGCCGAGGGCAGGAATTCGTGCTGAGCAGAATACTCCCACTCAGCCTCATCTCCAGCCAGGCGGAACAGGGAGCAACTCAGTAGTAGGAAGCACAGCAACTCTCAAGCCTACAGCTCTTCCTGGACTTTGAAATATTTTGACCAGCAAGGTTTGCTCCAAGTGATACTCATCTGTGCAAGCAATGACAGAAAAGCTGCACTCGGATAATGCTGGCTTGCTCATGGCTGCTCACTAGCAGACTGTCCCAAGAACAGCAGTTTGCAGTTCACTCACTTCAAGCACCATTAAGAAATTGCTTTGGCCAAGGTGCAGTTTGCCTTTTATTCTCTCAATAAATCTGCCTGTTCATTTTGCTCTGATGCAGCACCATGTCTATGCTGTGGTGTGGAGACCACACAGGCCAAGGGCCTGAAGACACTCTGCAGTACAAGCCACTTAGCTGATGCTGATAGTTAGGACTGGCTAAGAGTTCAGTTAGGCTTGAATCAAAAGTTTACAGCTCTTCTCAGTCTTAGGATGGACAGTACACCAGGCCAGCAAACAATACGTTTTTGGGTTGTAGAGTCCTGTGGCCACCAGAACAGCAAGGCTGTGCCAGGGTCAGGAATTAAGCTATTAATTAAAGGGAGCACCTCAGCTTACAGTCACACCATGTGCATCAGGGAGCATAGAGTGATTTTAAGGTTTTAATTCAAGATTAGAAGAATCAATACCCAAGTTAGCCCATGATGACCCAGCTCCAGAAGGAGCATGGATACATCAGTTCACTGTTTTAGTCAGGTTGATTAGCCAGGCTGCTAATCATGGTCCCTGTCACAATTTGGTTACTCAGCTCTAACCCACACAGCCATATCTGTACCTGCATAACTACCTTGGAAATCTTAAACTGTGCTCTGTTTTGACAGGTGGAAGCTAACTTGCAAGCTTTACATCCACAGATCTGTCCAGGAAAGAAATAATAAATTCAATTTAAAGTTCTGAGAAAACAGGGCCCACAACAAACCAAAATGGAATGTCAAAGGCTAAACTGTGTATTCTTTGCTTAACTTAGTATATAAATCCTCTTTTCAGTTGTGCCTTCTAAACCACTGACATGTCACAAGTGAGTAGGAGCTCAGCTGTCTGAGGAAGTGGATCCCAATTCATATTGTGCCACAGTGCAGTCTGGAGCAGAATCCAGTCTGCCTCCCAGCCCTGGGAACACGAACTCAGCTGTCCTCTTATCTTCTGCCCTGTGTCTTCAACTTCATTCCCATTTTCAGTATAGCCTTGTAATGAGCACGGCGAGTGGGGACTGTGAGCTTGGAAGATGTGGTACTTTACAGTTTTCTGATCTTGCTTAAGCAAGCAATATTTTGAAATAACTGGGAGTTACGTGCCAGACAAGGGTGCTCAAACTGCAGACTAATTTTTAAAATAATCGAGGAAGACATTCCTGTATGTGCTCATATGATTTAGGCCACAACTGCAGTCTTGCTCTTTTCCATGTAATCTTCAGTGAGGAGAAAAATGATCACCATCACAAGAACTCCGACTCTTCTGGAACTGTTGAGTTTTCATGCAAATGCATAAACTCCAGGCACCGCATAGCTTTCTGCAATATAATCCTAAAGCTGCTTACAGGCCAACTCAAAATAAAATTGTTGTTGTGCCTGCCTGGTTACAATGAACATGCAATAACCTCTCAGATGCTGGTCCAAAGAACATGAATTTACCTCAGTGTATGTGTTTTATATACAGCAATATGATGTCATTAAAATAAAGCTCCATAGAAGTCACATCTTAGTCCTGGTCTATAATCTCCCCTTGGAAATCATTTTGATGCCCATTTACTCCAAGAATAGAATTACTCTTTGCTGCACAAGGTGCTCAGTGTGAGCATGTTCCAGAACTCTATCAGGAGGTTGGGTTTGTTGTTGTTTTTTTAAAAAAAAGCTTTGAATAACTCCTTGTGTTACTAGCACACAAAGACACTTCAGCGTGGATCACACCACCACTCTGGCAGGCAATTTAAGAACACAGACCCTCTGCTAGATGGGAATACAAAAGGCGACAAACTGTGATACAAGGCTGACAATAGGAAGTAGAGACAGACAAAGCGATTTGGTGGTAACAACACTGAAACTGAAGGAAGATCTCATCGTTCTTACTTTGGTAGGTTTTTTTCATCACTAACTCACTTGTGTCATTACCTGCAATCACACTCAGACAGGACTAAGTAGTAATTTCTGCCAATTCCCCTGCTGCGCTTCTCAGTAAAATAGCTCCTTGAGCTCTTACCACTGAAAGACTCACAATATCATGGCTTTTGTAAACAGGCCTGAAAGCTTACTTGTTTTTATAATCATCTTACACAACTGCTATCAGCCATGACAGCATCCTTTCAGATTATAATGTCCTGAGACATGCAGATAGGAAAGACTTGCCTGAGGCTACTCTTCTACCACTCGTAAAAATATTAATAAAAATACCTAAGCAAGGGCTTGACTTTATTGCTATAGATTAAATGAAAAGGCAACTTTACAAGAAGTCTGGCCAGAAGGATTACATTTTTATTGATCTGCTTCTTGTCTGATCAGGTCAGCAGCAGGACTCGCATTCCTGCTATACAGCCCAGGCATTTAGAGGAGATTGCCCTCCTAAGGCAGATTCACCTGCACAATCTGCTTGTACTGCACAGACTAGAGTGATGCTGTGGATTGGCTCCACTGCTACTGCAATACAACATTTGCAAAGGACTAAAATTTGCTATTTTGGCTGCATTTTATCAAGCTGCAGAAGGAATTCCAGACAGGGGAATGGCCACACATGCGGTTTGCCTGAAGGATAAACTGTGGCAAACCTCAACTTACTATTTGAAAAAAGGAAGCAAAAGCTGGGCTTTGCAGAATTTGGTGGTCCTTCCATTGCTGTGCACACCTTAACTTTGATTTCTCATTAGGCAGCAGCAGACACCCAGAATTTCTGCTTACTCCACTGTACGCACAGAAAACAGGCATGACACCACAGCCAACAAGCCAGGTCACATAACCAGCAGTAATTACAATGGAGAAAGAAAATAACAGGGAGAAAGACATAACCCAGAATCAAGCGGTAAGATGCCAGAACCACACACTTTTGTGCTTCAAAATACCCGTGGAATCAGCTCTCTGTAATTCAGTCTGCACATTACCCCTTCAAGTCCATGCTCAGCCCAGGGTACTCCTCTGGTTTTGCTTGGGAATACGAGCATCTTGCCAACAGTCACGTTCAGGAAGTGCATCATGAGCTTCCTAACGCGCGCACACACATGCTGTTTCGCTAGCAGCAGGCCAGGATGTTTCTGTTCCCATGGACTCACGCTGGCAAGAAGCCCCCCCTCCACACAAACCCACAAAAAAACCTCTCTGAGTTAGAATCTCATACTTCCCAGTTTTCAAATCCCTCCATCATAGACACATCACAAACACCGAACGAGTGTCAAATTTGCACAAACTGTGGCTAGTGGTCCTGTGCTTTGCTGTGTCCTGCTTGTGCTGGAACGCCAAATGCATTCAGTGCCCCTGGGTTTATGCTGTCCCTATTTCCCACTATTGAGGCAATATCAGATGAACCAGGAAAACAAAACATAAAGGAGGAAAAATAACTCTGAAGAAGCCTTTTCTAGGCTTACTCTAAATGCATCGAGAAACCAGGGAAACATCAAAATTAGGAATAACAGAAAAGAGTGAAGGTTTTACTTTAGAAGACTTCATTAGCCTTATCCAGAATAAATAGTTTAAAACAGATTGTAAGTCTCACCCACAATTTATCTTACAAAGCCCAGTCTTAAAGACAATTTAACAAAATATTTTTCCTGTGCCAATCCTTGGTGTATATAAAGCATAAACCTCATACCCGTTGTGGATATATATCTTTATCGCATGCATTATGAGGCACCACTCTGCTACTAAAAGGAAGAGCACCTCTCCTACAAAGCAAGGGTTCAGGAAAGAGCCTTAAAAACAGAAACAGAGGAGAGTGTTTGAGAGCGAGCAGTGGCATATAGCTCTAGGCTGAGGCCATTACTGACATGAAGATGATTATTAGCTTGTGCTTTCTATTTTTCCTATATTGCTTCAGATTTTCAGTATCCCAGCGATAAAAGCGCTCCTCTTAGCAGAAGCATAGGAGTGAGAACAAAGAGACAGGTCTCCTTTAACAGCATACACACAATGAGGAAATCCAAAGCAAAGGAGCTCAAACCCTACTGCATTATAGAGCCTGTAACACTGATGCCACAATGTCATCTTATCTTGGCAGATGCAAAATACATGCTTTGAACTTCAGCTGAACGTGAAATATGGCTAAAAACTCAAGTTGATTAGCAAACTGCAAGTCAGTTTGTGTCTCAACCAGAGAGTAATCTGTCCACAGAACCTATGACCCTGTCACCTGGCTGGTATGGGATCTGAATGCAAACATATCAGCCAATGGTTAGCCCAGTCTCCCGTTCTTGCTAATGGGGATTTCTTGCTTAAACCACGACACACAAGTGAATTCTATTATTTGTAGAAAATAAAAGCAAAAATTATATCCGAGTATTCAAAGAGATCACCTAAACATGATTGGCTGACAGAACAGTAACCAAAATCTGGACCACTGAGTAAGAACTACTCTTTTCAGCACTGACTTCCTGGACAAGGTTAGTCCCATAGTGACCTCAACATAAGTAACCAAAGACACACTAGGAAGGCTGAATTCAGCTCTCTTCCTGAACAGCTTAAGCTATGACAATTTATAGTCTCTTCCATCACCATATCTGTTTAGCCTCCACAGACATAAACAAATCTCAAGGAATGTAAAGAATTAGACAAGGCCATTAA
This sequence comes from Patagioenas fasciata, assembly GCF_037038585.1. Taxonomy (NCBI): domain Eukaryota; kingdom Metazoa; phylum Chordata; class Aves; order Columbiformes; family Columbidae; genus Patagioenas; species Patagioenas fasciata. The sequence continues at coordinate 9,027,144 of NC_092528.1, forward strand.
TACAGGGCCTAGAAGCTCCAAATCTTCAATTCAACATTAGCTATAATTGTCAGAAAAGCATGTGAGATAGAGGCTGACAGATGCTTTAGCCCAAACATCCTATTTGTTCACGGTTTTTCTGGAGGAAATTTGCCCTTATGATGCAAATATAATGGTAAGAGTCTTTTCAGCACAAAAGGACCACTAAATGATGATATTTTTAATTATTGCTTGACTGTGACATACCCTAATCCCTGGCACTCAAGCCATTTTTGCTCAGAAATTTCTGGGTCATGGGTTACCTGAGGATTCTCTTTGCTACACAGAAGCTAACAAGAGTCTGAAAATTACTCATGGGAACTTTTATTGAAGAAGAACATATTCTGTGAGGAGAACTCCCACGGGTAAGAGGACGTTGAGGTTCTTTTCAAATGTTGGCATAAAAATCACAAAGCACAAAGTATCCTTGTTTGAGGAAAAAAAACCTTTACTGCCAAAGCCCCGTTCTTCTGGCACAGAGAAGGCCTCCTGTGACAAGCAGAGCAATAGGGGCTTCTCGGAAGAGAAATGCCCACATAACTCGGCGGTGGGAGGGAGAAGCTATTCAACTGGAAGGGCAACCCTGGCACAAGGACAAACAAACATGGACAAACCTCACTGTAAGGAAATTTAAGACTGGGAAAAACATTTTGATTGCAGAAGGCTTGTAATTCTCAGAGCAGTAAGGTCATAGAACAGTCTCCTAAACAGCAGTGATGAGGGCAAGACAATCTAGTTGATTTAAAGATATCACTGGAAAATAAGTTATAGAGGTATCCCAGAAGAGAGATAGCTGCAAGAGAAAAAGGACTGTTCTTATTTTATACAGTAAGGCAGTGACTCAGCAAGTCCCTGATGGTCCTTGTATTTTCTTTTAAAATAACCTAAAGCAGCCCCCTCCACCAAAAACTATTTCAACCAAAAGAACCCCACCTCCAAAACAAACACCCGATAAACAAAGCATCCAAGTCAGACACCTGTGCCAAACACTAGCGCCTGCAAGGAGACTGGTTCTGCTCTGCTGTGTGTTACAAACCATCCCATATAGCCAGCAGGATGCTGGCACCACAAGCAAAGGAAGGAGTGTAGGGGAGCCAAGTGCACAGGCAGGGGAGGCCACGAGTACTCCAACAAGCACTCTGTGCTTAGCTGTACCCTGCGCCACCTTTCTGTCCGCATACAAGACATTCAAATCCATGTTTTGGCACCCTCAAATAACTAGTACGTAAAAATCACTTATCAGTCAAGTGTTATTGGACAGTGTACAGGAAAGGTTCATTAAACCATAAGGGAATCTGGATACTTCAATTTGCCAGTGCACGGATCCAGTTTCTTTAAAACTAATATTTTTAACTACTTTGCATACAATACTAAATCAATAAAACGTTATGATCACATAAAGCTTGTAATGCAATGTACCCTAGAATTTAATAAAGATGAAAGAAATAAGATCCTCTTGTCATTTTATTTCTCTAGACTAAATTGAATTGATCAAATTTCCTTTCTGCAGACCTCTTCACCCATCCAAGAAGCTACAGAAAGGGTTATAACTCTCGCCTGTACAGCTCTGTCCTTTAGCATGCCTCAGGGTGCAATATTTCTGGCTGACTGGGGAATACATATAGGATAGGAATCTTTTTCAGCTTTTCATGCAAGCCTGTGGGGTACTGCCTGCACTGCAAAATTTTGCTCAAGACGGCTTTGCCACAGCCATTTCCTGGTTTGATTCAAACCCAGGAGTTCTCTCTTGCTTCCTTCAAAGAAACTGAGTTCCACCTTGTAAAGGATGAGGACAGGAGGGAAAAGAGTTCCAGTCCTCTATTAATCTCTCGCTGTCCTCTTCCCATTACCTTGTCCCTCATGCGAGGCTTTCCCAACTCTGCCTGAAGACTAATGGTTGAGGACTCCTCTTTCTGGTAGGTGGCCTTTCGTTCTAAGACTCCTGGCTGAAGATCAGAGCTTGCCCTAGTGAGCAGAGCAGAAAAAGAGACTTTTCCCAAAGTACAGGAGAGGCATGACTTGCTTGCTTGCCACCTCTTCAGACTGCGAGAGGGAGGCACTGGCAAACAGAAGCGCACTTGGGTGGCTTCAGGACTCCCACTTGCAGGCTGAGGCAACGCTACGCAACACAGAAACAATGGAGTGTTCAGTACTGCAGCTGTGCCACCAAAACAAGGCCGGGAGTCTGAGAGCAGGACTCATAAACAGCTAGATAACAGACTGGTGAACAGACCATCTGTAGTCTGTCAAAGAGCTAACCGAGGTCCATACCAACTATGCCCAACATACTACATGCAGGCTGAAAAGTGTCTAAATATGGTATTCAAAACTGCACAACACAAACAAAAGATAGTCACAGCTAGAGACTGGAGCTTCACATATACATGAAGCAACCAATTCAGAAGTGCAGAGCAGAAGGTGATATCTTACAGAAAGAAACACAAAGAAACACTAGACATGGAACTAACAATATACATATAATAGAAAGTCAAAGTTTAGAGCTGAGCCACTGAACTGAAGGGTTTCACTATGCACCATTTGGCCGAGAGCACGATGTTATCTTTCTACCCACCATGCTACCTGGAATAGGAAACCTCTGTTAGGCTGAGCTTTGGAGGTGCACCAGGCTAAATAAGCCATGATCCCCAGGGCTCTGGAAGCAGCCAGCTACAGCCAGAAGCTGACAGACACCACTGCCATTTCAACAACAGGGACAAAAGTATGCAGGAGAGCCAGACACACAAAGACATGGTCACTACAGATCTAATATAATTTAATTAAGATAACAGAATTGTGAAAAAAGTTAATTCTATTCAGAATTTCCCACATTTACAATTGAACCTACAAACTTACATAGGGATTGCTGGGAAACATAGGTGAAAAGATCTTTCTACCCCATCACTATGTATGATAAACAGTCCAAGCTCTGGTAGCAGAGGAAAAATCCTTCTGAGGATCTTTAGGTTAGTTCTGTGAAAGAGCTTCTTGTTTCCCTTCCTGTTTCAGGAGAATCATCACCTATTTGCCAGGACCATCCCATTACGCTCATGAATGGACTCACAACATGGAACGAGGCTGGTGACAAGATGCTTTGCAAAAATTCGTCATGCACAGGAAATGTAAAGAGGTCTTTGAGGTGAGAATCCTTTCTGTAGAACAAAGCATCCATAACAGTTTCATGATAAAGACCGAACTGGAAGCACTAACCTATTTTTCAATGGACCTGAGATTTCCCTATTTGAATAGTGTGAGTGAGCATCTACTGAATTCTCCACAGCAGTTAATGGAAGACAACAGCATTTTGCCTGAAAAGACCGAAAACTTGCTTGGAAAAAAATATTGTTACACGCTACTTCTTCAGGTATGTTATATAGCCCTGACTAATCCATCCCCTTCTTCACAGGCAAATTTTTCCCCAGATCTGCAGTCGAGTTCAAAGTTTTTTTAGGCTGGTAATTTTGAGTTTATTGCATCATAAACTTTGTGTTGAATTGTCTTCAGTCAGCTTGTTCTTTATTCATATGTGCAGGTGTGCACAACACTGGCTAACCGTGTGATCTCAGTACAATAAACTCTGTGAAGGTATGCACTGCTCTAAACACAACCATGCAGTCTTTTTGTGCTAAGTATTTTAAGATTTTTTATTTTTTTTTTAAACAGGGGATTTTAATTCACATAATTTTAATCCACACTACATTTAGTTTCAATAGCCCATTGCAGGCATTTTTATTTCACAGTAAATCTTGTAATAGGAATGCACAAACGAGTGTTGCTACCATGGCTTTTCATACTATGAAGAATTCCCGTGTTCGATGAGCTGTTTATAACAATCTCAATTATGTCCTTCAGTCTGGCAAGGAAAAATACCAATATGTCTCAGAAACTGAAAACCAAACAAGAAAATCCAACAGAAAATCCTAATGTTTTCTGAAGTTAAAAAGAGAACATTACAAGAAAACTCAAATAATGCACTTGAGACAGAAAAGATGGAATTAAATTTAATCTTAATTTTTAACAAAAGCCAATATCAACATAGAGGCTTCTCATATACTGATAGTAAATGTAAATATGATGCAAATGTAAGGGTGATAACAGGGTAGGCCACAAATCTGTGGGAATCCTTTTATACTAATTCAAATTCCAAAATCCTCTGCTTTAAACTGTAATTTGGACTAGGTTACACGCACAGAGTGCCCCCAATATTCTTCAGCTGCAAAATCCTACCCACAAAATTTGCTAGGAGGAATATCTTTAGATCAAAACAAGAGAATACAAAAAGTGACGGGTTTTTTTTTTCTTCTTTTGGTAGAAAAGATTGCCGTCTCATCTCAGCTCCTTAAGTAAAACGGTGAATGCAAAGGCAGATTTTGATCAATACCTAAACAGCACAGCTAGCAAAAAATGTAATGGTGTTGCAATTTCTGTTCAACAGGGCTTTGGAATTCAACACACAGAAGATAGGAAATTAAAGTTAACTCATTGTTTGCTATCGCAATGCATTTGTCTTGTCACTACTCCAAAGGAGCCTGCCACTGGTGCTCAGAAAGGAGCAGCAGCCACAGCCCACACAATAACAGCCTTGCTCTCCTTGAGAAAAATTGATGTCTGGTTCAAACAGTCTCTTTCATACACAGAATGGATTGAAAATGCATTACTATACAAATATCATGCCATAGCCTTCCAGCAGGAGGTTAGCAAGGAACATGGACAGGACTTCCCAACTGAAAGATCTTCAGCTACAAAGAGCCGTACAAGAGGATACCAGCCATAGCCAACTGTGCATCAGCCAGCTGTTAGCAGCTGCTTCACTGACACAGAACTGCACTTCTGGCTCTATCTCCTCCTTCAGCATCCTCCTGTCATCAAAAAAATTACACAGTGAAATTAAAGAACAAGACTCCATCTCCATCATCAAGTCTCTTTAGCTAAGAGCAGGCAACAAATCAGGTGATCCAATGAAGTAAACCATCACCTCAGCAAAGTCAGAGATCAGGCTGTGCTTGGAGAGAGTGAAGCATTGTTTGTAAGGCACCTGTAGCCTAAGTAAGTTTCACAAGAGAAAAATCTCTGAGTTCAGCAGATTTGTAGAACTGGGACAATATTTGTGATTTACAGAGATGCTACTACTAGTAACTTCTTGTCCTTGCCTTCAGTTTCCACACTATGGCCGACACTGCCTTCAGGACAGAATTGAATCACATAGCTGACTGATTAAGAGCCCTCAAAGCAAATCCAAAAAGCCACTGTCGGTTTGAACTCTTGCCTTGAAAATGGATGAGATAAACAATTCTAAAATAAAAAGAAAAGAAGGGGAGAGTCACTGTAACAGACAGGTAGCCAAATGGAATGTGACACATCATCCCCAGAGGAAGGGAAACTGGCTGGCTTTTCCTCGTGACAACCTCAGGATATCTGACTATCTCGGCACAGGATAGAAAGAGGTACTTTACTGGTCTGTATCACTGCAGCCCCATTTAATTAGCAGTCTGCTAAAGAGCTAAGTCTCATAATTAATAACGATGCAAGGAGGCCAGCAGCACAACAGAAAATAATTTGCAGCATTCTTCCAGAACTAGCTGACTAATCCTCTTTGGGGATCATTTTAATGAACATTTCTGGCTTCCAAACAGTTTCCAAAAATATGGGAGGCAGCAAGGAAAATATTTGGTATTCATTTCTGTCTGCTGACCAACTTGCTCTTTCAGTTTGTTTGCCAACCTGCTATCAGATTAGGCATCTCTTTTGCACAAAATATTCATGTCAGTTATAGACAAACTACTAAATTGTTCTCTCTGGACACCTTGGATACCACCAATAGAAGAAGAAGAAATGGGTTTGATTCACAAATATTTCACAGTGATAAGCATTTACCTCCCCAGCAGCTATTGCACTGATATGCTACATTGGGTACTGTTCTACTCTTGCCAAAACGAACAGATTTTTGATTGGATCCATAATTGAGGAAGCACAGGTACACCAGGATCAAACCAGCAAACCCAAGTCTGACTTGCTCATACAGCAGAAAGATCCTCAAATAGCTGAGGAAGAGATGTAACACAGCTGCCCAGCGCCAGACCACACTCAGCTTCCCCCCTTCAAATGACAGATTTCAGGGTGAGGTATCTGTGACTTGTTAAAAGAACAAAGCCTGAATTTAGCTGTCTGCCACAGGCTTGTCTTCACATCATGATTTGCCTCTTGACTACTAACTATTAATACCTCAAAGCTTTCTTTTTTTTAAAGTTCAAATACACACAGAAAAAAAGCTCTTAAGAGTCCTGATGTTCATAGCTGTTTTCATGAGGCAAGACTTTACATTTTCTTACAGAGTTTGACATCATCTCTTGTTTTAATGCCACCTTTTCTTTTCTTTCTTTTTTAAGATGACAGGTGCTGAAATTTGGCTCAAAAACTATTAACAACTTTCCAGATTTGTGTCAGGAGACTTGTGAGTTCCATAAAACACAACAATCAGCACAGAGGTACTCTGAAACAGGAGGAGGAGATTTCTGCCCCCACCCCATCATCTGTAGTAGAGCTTTCAAAGAGATTCTGGATTGTATACTGCTGGAGCCACACAAAGAAACGTCATGAAGCCAGCACATGCAATGATGCAGAACTTCCTCTAATTGCCAGTTATCCATAAACAGGTGTCACCTGGCAAGAAGAGGTCAGCCTGGAATAGCATTTCACTCTCAAAGTGAAGAATTTCACCAGTTACTGAACGGGTCCATTGGTGTGATGCAGGCAAAGCTGTGGGAGAGCAGCCACAAGAATAGTTACCTGAAAAAGTTTACATTTTAAACTCAAGGACAGGCCAAAACTGAGTTTTTGTACTAAAGTCAGCACAGCAAACTAGAGAATCATGGGTAATGTGTTTGAATGAGCTACTGAAGTTGGTCTATTCTCTGGTGGAAAGAATGAGATAGTTTTGACTTCAGACCCTTCCCATCTCTTAGCCTGTATAGATGACAGAACATTTCTCATTTCTACCCTCAGACTTATTAACATGCTGCAGTGGGTCAGACTCCACTTTCAGACAAGTGGATTTGTCTGAATTAGAGCAGAGGCATCATTGCTAATGGTGTCACAAGCATGACTTCTTTTTACTAACACTACTACAAAATGGAAAAAATGTTCTCTTTCAGGGAAATGAAACAAAAAAAGCTGGCCTAGTACAAAAGTCTCCTTCTGAGCAGTTCCCCTCAGATGTCTCTTTTCCGCAGTACTAATTATAATTAGCGCACTCAGCCTGAAGATCTCTCCCAAAGGAAGCTCATACTCCACAAATCCCCTGTAGCATCTGACAGGCAAACACGGGACGTGCAATCAGCTTCTGAAACTGCAATATTAGTGAAGTGTGCAGGAAAAACTCCTGACATGCTTGCTTAGGTTGATTCTGCTGAGGATGGAGAGACAGATATATATACACACACACTTCACCAAAAGCAGCACTAGATCTGCCTGTTCAGAATTCCAGTCTCCAACTGGAATTGCTCACGCTGTTCACGGCAACTGTGAGCAGAAGTGCTTACACCACCAAAAGGACAATCTTGCTGAAAGATGGATTCCAAACCCAAGCTTGCTTTTGCAGAACAGGCCCTCTGGAGAACTGTGTGTGCTGCTTCAATAGTCCCTAAGAAATCCAGCACTTAAAGTTCACAAGTATCTGGACAGACCTGAAAGTTATGCCCCAGCAACCTCTCTTGCAAGACAAACCAGAGTGATTTTAGCCCCGGTGTTTCCAAGATCCTTGTTTCAGATGGAACTCAGCACTGGTTTGAACAGCCTACAACAGCCACCTGAAATCTCTGTTTTGTGAGACCTCTCTCACTATTTTACTCACCACTGAAAACCCATTGTACCCATCAAGCTCTTTTTTTGCTAATAGGAGAGAATTTGTAAGGAAAGACATTGTCCTTGCTTCACTAGAGGCTGTGATATTAATGGATATTTGGCCAAGACTTGGTGATTAAGTAGTATGTCTGTGAAACTGCTTTACATTATCCCAACTCAAACACACTTAACTGATTAACAGCCTAATCAATTTGGCTCGGCCTGCAGTCAGAAGGACACATTACCTCTGAGCACTCCTACTCAGAAGTAAGGGATGGAAGCTATAAAACTCATGCATCATGTTAATAGATTTTTGATAAATTAAAGTCAACAATGCCATTTAGCAAAAAGTCTCAGTCACCAAGACAGAAACAAACCACCAGAAACCAAACAAACCACCACACAAACACTCCAAAATTGCCTTTTTTGGGGGGGCAAGATATAAGTTTATATTTAAGCCAATAAAATCCTCAGCAGACTTTACCACTAGATTTCCTAGTCTGTGTTGTCTTTTTATGCAAAAGAAGGACACCAGAATCACGTAAAGATGTCTATGCATCTTTCTAGACTGCTCTCTGTGGAACAGAGCTGTCATCTTCACATTTTATAACACTTGGCAGCAAACCCACATTCCTTGTGCATCACAGACTTCCTCTCGGGCCACCAAGTGTGTTGGATATGGATAGCACAGGGTTGGGGCTTCCAATTACAAAATCAGATCAACTCACACTTTCTGCAGATGAGAGACGCAGACCCTAGGATAGGCACATATATTGAATGTGTACAGGATATATCAGTACTGCATACCTACAGTATCAGGGGACCCTCACTGTTTCAGTAAGATTTTTGACCCATTTTTTCCTGTGAAATCATGACCTACATTCTATGTGTAATTTCCAGAGTAATAAAAACACCTCAAAGCCTCAATGTAATCTTTCTGTGATGTAATTCTGTGCCTTACAGTCACCTCATCTGATAAATCCAAAGGAAAGCGTGTTAAGCAGCAATATAAATTTATACTGTGCTTGCTGACCAGCTTGGAGCAGAAGGCACAGAAGGTGACTGGGTTTAGACATGCAGTGTTGAACTTGGGTTCAAATGCACTTCTCTTGACAAACTCTCAACAAGAATCACCGGTCACTCACAACAGAATGAGAACATTCTGCCTGCAGATCAACACTGCAGATTGAAACTGTCAAAGAGAAGAGCCCGAGGCATACATTCTAAAGAAATAAAGTAATAAAGGACTCAAGAGGTAAGTAATAATCTCATGGAAAATACTATAGTGAAAGGCTGATCCCAGAGTTAATGGCACCATTAAGTAACATGCCTAGTAAACAAAGACTGATCAAATAATGTAATTTTCTTCAGCGCATCTGAGATGTGCCAATGAATTGGTCTTGGCAAACAGGCTCAAACATGATCAAGTAACCAGCTTTCCATAGGAAAAGCCAGTTCTGATGGCACACAGCAACATAATTAAGCATTTAGAGAATGCTCAGAAAATAAGATACAGCTGTAAATCTCGTATTCTCCTTCCTCCCTCTTTGTTACTTCACCAAAAATCAAGGCAGGGGGTGGTGGGAATAGTAGTAGAAAAGGGGTCACAACATAGCTCTATCATCTTCTTCTTCATTATTTAAAGAGACCGAGTCTGATTCTTGAAGGCTTCAGGAATCAGCGCAGGAATCATAACCCGGTTTACAGAGGCTGTTTCCTTTCTGCAACACACAGTTGAGTGCATCAACAGATATTAAAAAATTCTGAGTCCACCCTGTAATTGCAGTAGAATTGCCATAAATCTGATAATATCTTGCTTATTCTATATTGCCAACACTGCTTCCGCTCTCTGCATATTATCTGGGATATGAGACCAGATTTTGGTAGTTCCAGACCATACATACATATACATCATCCAAGTCTAGTGATTCCAGAGATGAGTTTGAAATGTACCCTCCTACTCTCAAGTTCCCCAGATAACTCTTTCCCAGCACTAAGCCAGAAATAGCAAGTGGTTTCTAGGTGGCCAGAGAATGAAAGGGGCAAAGAACTGTGGGAATTTCAGATAGAGCTTGTCTCTGGCTATTAGACAGTGAAAGAAGCTGAGAAGCCAAAAAGAGGTCAGCTAAAAAAAGAGGTATTCCTCACTCCATTATGCAAACTGAATTTATTCATGTAGAAAAATCTCTGAAAAAAACTTTCCTAGCAGGGTTGCTGTTGTCTATTGCTACAGCCAATTCCTCTGGGTCTGAACTCTGACCATTAGGAATTTCATTCTGCTTCACAATAAAACTGTGAATAGTCTGTGTCACTGAATAGTCTGTTCTTCAGCAAACACTCATGCTACACAATACTTCACTTTTTCTTTCTCTCATTTCTTAAAAGAATGGTCATGCCTACCTCTTTCATCAGAGTTTCCTTTTTTCCCCTGTCAGAAATCAAAACATAAATACTTAAAAATTAAAGAGGGTAAATCTGGATGAAAAGGAAAAATACAAGAGAGGAAACAGAGCCAAGAAGCTGCTGCCTAGCTGTGGACACAGGGAAGTCATACGGAACACTTCAGAAGGAAAAGGAATTAGTTCACATTCCGGCTGTGATCACTTCGTGTCAAGGTCAGCAAGAGCATGTCCCTCAATAGCACCTTCAGCTCTGATGGGAAGTAGGCACTTGAGAAACACGAGTAGGCTACCAAATCCTTTAAAGTGTTCATCGTCTGTTTGGAGAGCAGGTGGAGCAAAGGCAGAGACTTGTCTGAGCCATCAACAGGAACTCAACAGTTCTTTAGTGCTATTTAGGAATGAACCTCTCGGAAAGAATTGACAAACCTACTCCAGAGCCTGACACCAAGAAACCCCCATTTGTGTTTATCATGATGTGGGCACTTGTTCCTGATGATAGGGCTGAGACAGTGAGCATGCTCTGCATACCATGGCCAAATAAAGTTTTCGTATCTACCTGAAAAGCTGAACCAACCGAGCTCTTCCATACATGGTACCAGACCTAACTCTGTGACCCAATGGCAGTCAGAGAGAACAAAAAACCTGCTCTTGGTCTTCCTGTAAGAGCTGCATCCTTCTAGCTCAATTATTTAAAGCCTTAAGTTGCATTTTTAAATTAAGAGTGGAAGTATGATCTTAAAGCAGGAACCATTCTTATTGAAAGGTCTGGTAAGCACATTTAATCAGACCTATCTATTTTAATTAAAAGATAATATTCTCCTTTCCTCTTATTTTTACAGGCCTAACACAACCACGGGAAGTTGATATGTTGCTGATTAATAGATATTACACACCAAGAAATCCACTAATGTCTTCAACTATTGATCACATCCCGAATCTCTATTGCCACTTCAAACATTGGAGGTATTTTTTTTTAATCGTGTTTTGAAACCTTGCTGTAAAACCACAATTATAAGCACTGAATTCCCACAATCCTAATTCAGGTCAGGTTTCTGTCAGTTTTGGTCAGTGGTAACGTTATAGTGCCCTGACATACCAGAAGTTTTACAGTTATGCTCTTTGTAAAATGCAATCAACTAAGATAGTATATTAAACTAAAATCAAGTGTAGTGCGTTCAGTGTTCACTGAACCAAGACACAGTGTCCTCCATCCTGAAACATGGCACTAAGAGGTGTTCAAGGCATAAAGACAGATACTCTTGGGTAAAATTCAAACAGGATAATCTTGTCTTTTTATTGAAAGACATTGGAGTTCAGAACCAAGCTTCCACTTACTGTGGTGATGTGTCCTGCACAAGCGGAATCTAACTGCACATTTCACTGCTCCCAGTGAAGACCACCAGAGGCAAGAACAGATGGGAGCAGGACATAACTTGGAACAATTTTTGTGCAATCCAAGCAATCCTACCAAATAATCAAAATCAAAAATGCAGAAAAAGTTTACACAGCTTGTCCAATTTCTAAATTTAAAGCAACTCCCTCTGTAATGTACAAACTGGTTCTTGAACTTCTCATGTTCTTGTGCCCTTACTCTTCACAGGTCACAGTACAACAACATGTAACCAAAAAGATCAGTGCTTTCACAGCGAACAGTTTCATCAGAGCAGTGCGGAAAGCTGAAGTGGTATTTGCCACCTTGGGTTACATGAGTTTTGTACGCAGTAATAAAATTTCCTCAGACTAAGAAGCTTGGATTTATAAGACACATCTGAAATATTTGAACAACAAATTTGGTCTGTAGTATTTTCTCATTTAGTTCAGGCTTTGGGGTAGCTGACTAATTTTTACTTCATTGTAGTTTTTTCTTCCCAAATATACTTTCCATAACGATTCCCAGGCTCCTCATTTTTCAAAGCCACATAGTAAATTAGCGTCCCTAGTATCAAAGACATTAACTCTGTTTTCTGCAACTGGCACAGCCAAAGTTCTGGAGTTCTGTCTGCCACAACATCAGGACAAAAAGAGATTAATAGTTGCCTTTTATTACTGAAAACTTGATTGATAAGATATCCCACTGGGTTTCTTCCTTTCATAAATTACGCCTGTATCTAGATCAACCCTCTGGATTTTTTCTTTCATTGTTAATATAACCAGATTCCATAGCAGTAAGAAAAATAGTATGGCTGGACTCAGAACACAAATTATTCTCAGAAAATCAACAAACTGAACAAGTACATCTTCATTTCTAAAGTAAACATTAATAAAATAGAAAAAAAACCTGTCACAATGTCTTAGGAAGCTAATGCTTTCAGCTTCTTTCATCTCTGCTATGGGTTTAGGAATGATAGCCCTTTTCAGTATTCTATTTTAGGTGTCAAGCAAAGATTTTAGACATGCTCTAAATTCAGTTCCTCAGTTAAGAGTCATTATCATTAAAGATTTCTATTTTTTAGAAGGAAAACTGCACAGAATTATTCAAGAGTTCAGCTGGCATCTGTAAAAAGAGAGCCAAGGGTTGTTGTTCTTGGTTAGACAAAAATCCCACTTACAACAAAAGTTCTGGTGTCAATTTAAGAATGACACAGTGCCCTTTACAGGGACCTTCTGTCTGTTCCTCTCTCATCCCAGGGCTAAGCCTAGGCAGTGCATCAGAGTATGAACACAAACAGGTGCTCCTTTGTTTCCCAGAAAATATGTCCATATCTGGTGAGTATACTCGGAAGGCAAGGCATTTCACATGTTCTTAGTCAAAGACAAAATAAATTTCACTCCAAACATGGGCTCCACTTGCAGTCTTACTTTTGTTCCTGGTTAAGTGTCACAGGGCAAAGCTACGCAAACCCAGGTGGGTTTACACGTCCCATCAACAAAGGTCACGCAACACAACCAGTAAAAGTGACAGGATCTCTTTCCAGTGCAGACCAAACCCAACACAGAGATCCACCACCCTACTGACAGCACCTGAAATCTTTTGGATATAGGTATCCAGATAGCACAGAACATCTGGAAGCCCATGCATGGAAAATAAGTGCCTTCATTCTGCCTCAGTATTAATGACCAAGACCTCAGCCTTAGCACATACAGTAACTACTACTGCTAAAGCACAGATGAGAACACAGAGGTAAACGGCGATTAGGGCCCAGATTCATCTAACTCAATTCCAATCAAGTTCCCATGCTCTGAGCTTCTAAGCTATCTAGCTCAAGGCATTTGTGAATGGCCAGCTGCCAGGAAATACCAGAGGATTTTCCATGAGAAGTGATGGTCATTGTGATCTAGCTAAAGTGCATGTGAGATGTCCATCCACTGGCTTGTGGCTCCAGGGGCTGAACTATGTTCTTCCTCTGGCAAGTGTTCCAACATGAAAACCTAATTCCTTGATTTGTAAGGCCTAATCATAAACGTAGAAAACATTATTAATACATTAAACAAAACACTGGAAGCTTTCACTTTTCAGACATTGAAGAGCCCTGAAACAAAATTCAGTATTTTTCATTACCTCAGTGTCTGCTGCCGCTGAATGAGAATGCACAAAATCTGGAAGTCCAGAACAGGAATATGAGACATACAGACAGCACTGAATTCCCAGGGCATCAGTCTATCCTGATATCATTAATAAACCTCCAATAATTCCACCCATAAAAGGATGCTTCATTTTAGAAATGAGTTACAGTCTTTGTATGACATCAGAAAATAGCATCAATATAAATAAAGCACCGTCCTCCTCAGGAACGCATAGCTTTGTATTCTAGCTTCAGTATTTATTGCCTCATAAAGCATGAAAACGTATCTGAAATAGATACTGACCACTCCTTGAATTCCTTTCTGCATGAGCAATGCCAGAGGTTAAATGCCTCTGCCTGTGAGCCTGCAGGAGGGGATACAACGCGCTATGCCAGCCTGACAGTGGCACTGTCCACTCCTAACTTGAGGCACAAGATATTCACCAAAAAGGTCCACTGACTGACAGATATTCCAATCTGAGTCACAAAACCTACACTGTGTTACACAAATCTTGCACTTGTCTTGTTTTGTCCTTACTTTATGCAGCCTCCCAAGCAACAACTGCCACAAAGCAGAGGTAACATTATTTTAAGCTATAAATCAGCATTAATTGCAAGTAAGTTGACTGACCATCAAGTGTTGTGTATTAGAAAATTCTTCACTGGATGCAGACCAAAACTATGCTACAGGCATAATCTAATTAATGCTGCAGAGCACTTTTTTCTGTAGCACTACGTGCTCTACTTACAACTTTTCTTCTGTGCCTTTCTTTACATTCCAATTAAGAGCTTCCTCTACCACTAACCAAGTAACTCATGCCTGTTTGCATTACAATAGCAGTGAGAAGTTGCTCACTGTAAACCATTGGTATTTCCTGTTGATGCCACAGAAACTCTTCACTTCTGTGTGCTGAAACGTGGCTAATTCGTTTTTTCTGATACCTCTTGCTACTTATTTGTTCACAGAGCAAGTCACCACTTTCAAGTGTGTTTCCTCAAAGGCCAGAAATAGGAGATCCATACATCAAACAACTAAATGGATTTTACTTCATGGGGTTATGAGCCTATATAAAGGCAAAACCATTAAAATTAGATTCAATGTGGAATGTCAAAGACTAGCACAAATACTTTTATGCAAAGTATTACTGCATAGAGAAGAAACTGAGTACAGGTAAGAGACACTCCCAGCTTATGTTTTATGTATCACAATTCCTACTTATCTACAACCGTATTCAGCTGCTGAAGGAGGAAAACTAATTTAATCAGTCATTAGAAAAGCTAATCACAAAAACACCTTCCAGAGCATGAGGATATCAGAATGCAAATGAGATGCCTGATGTGAAAATCACTATTTTTTAAGAGTTGAGGAGGGCAAGATTTAGTGAGTCAGAGCTAACTTCTCAGGTAAATTAGCTTTTCATTTTCCATGTCACTTTATATTATGCAATTGTTTTGGAAACTTTCTCTTAAGATAGCATCTTCTACCAGCATTCTCTCTCCTTTCTTGGAGGAGGCAATTTCAGTTCATGGCAATACAAACACAATAAGACTCAGTGGAAAGCCTAAATTTTAATTCCAGGCACACTTCCAAGATTTACTTTTGGAAAAGTAAAAGCTAATTGAAGTCAGGTAGCAATTGAAGTCAGGCAGCTACAGGTCGCTCAGGAAGCAGTAAAACACAAGGATTAGATCCACTCGGAACACACACCACCTCTATACTGACTAAGGTCTGATGCCCTCCGGACAGCAAACCTCAATTCTACCCTCTTGTTAGCTCATCTAGACCTGAAACTGAAGAAGCTACAGACATGGAACACCAAAGGATACAGTAAGGTGCTCTCTACAGACGTAGAGACCAGCAGCACAGCTTTGAAAGGTGAGCCCAAGTCAAACTCCTGTAGTAAAGCCATAGGCTGATTACAGGCTGACCTATAAAGAGTTTAAGGTGCCTTCAACAGAGGTGGAGTTGTTTGGAAAACAGAGAGAATAGACCTGTACGTCAAAACCCTTCATGGAGCCCAAGTCAAATTCAGGGGTCTCTTCTCACATACCCTTAACTAACCAAACAAGTCAGCAGTGTCCAGCAATGGAAACCGACAATGGAGAAAGTCTGAGCGGGGAAGAGCGCTGATTGTCATATACACACGGCAGGAAGAGGAGATCAGCATGTCCAAGAAGAACTGAAGGTGGATCCACAGACTGGTGAGTGACTGTGAAAGCAGAAAACGTAGGAGCGCAAATAAAGAAGCAGATCCTATGGATAGTGTAGGGTAGAAGATGACACTGACAGAGATCCAGGACATTTACAAATGCTAAGGACAACCAAGAGGTCACCTACCTGAAAACATCAATACATTCAGTATTTCTATTATCATCTTCTGAACATTTAAGCTCTCCATCAGAAGTAGTCAGCAGCCACCAAATCCCATTTCCTTACTGATGTCACAGAAGTCAGGGCCTCCAAAGAATGTATCAATTAATTACTCAGAAACCAGGGTGCAGGAAGGCGACAACAAAGCAAGACAGCAAAACACTTGGGTGGTTTAACCACAACTAGCTGCCTATGTGAATCTGATTACAAAGGTTTGTTCTTCCTGAATAGGCATCCCAACCTTTAAATTCTGGCTAATAACAGTTTTTCTGAACAACTCTAGATGTCTACCAAAACTTCAGCCATCAAACACACGCAAACTGAATACACCACCTAACAGGGTGAAACACTGTGTGAAACTGGTGAGAGCTGCAATGTGTAACTGAGCAGGTTTTACCCAGGCAAAGTAGCGTGTGTGTCAAATGCCTCGCATTGCTAAACTTTCTGTATCAGCCAAGTTGGCATCCTACAATAGGGATGATGACATTTCTGCATTTGGCATTTTCTGCTTCTGCACTATATCACATTTTCCACTGCAACGTCAGGAAAGATTTCCATCTACTTCTGCTGAAAGAAGCCAAGTAAGGACAGCGGTTCTATACCTTTGTTACCTTTACGAAAAGGTTAGTTTGCAAACCACCTTCATTTTCTAGCAAAGCCAATGTACAGCTCAACAGAACATATATCGACGTTCCCAGTGATCTTCACCTTTTCAGCTATGCTACCAAGTTCTGTATTGCCATCGTAAGACAGAAAAAGAAGTAGTTCACCAAAGACCAAATGAAAGTGTCAATTTGCTCTCCTTCCCTGGGCAAGGTTTCTTGATCTGTAATTACTTCATAAGGTTAGGAATATCTGCAGAAGACCTTTTGCTCCAATAAAAGGTATATAAAAACAGCTCTTAAAGGAAAATATTTCTTCTTAAGGTCTTCCCAGTTTTGATAATGAAAAACTGCCTGGGAACTTGTTCTGATTATACTTCATATTTTGTTCGTTCTACTATTCAACCACAACCACATCCTGCAGACAAAAGCCATCCAAAGCTCTCATCAGCTGTGCCCAGGGCAGCAATATGGATGTGCTATCACTAATAAAGAGAACTATCTGCCTAGAAAGGAGGTGGGGAAATTAAGATGCACTTCATTTAATAACTGGCACCTAACATTAAATATATAATTGCATCTAACAATAAATACTGACCATCCTTCATTTCACTTGTCACGACAAAGGCCAAGTGTACAGAATATTTTTCAATATTCAGCTTTATCAAAGATAAACAGTAAGCTCCATGTTGCTGCTGCTGATACTTCTTTTTTGAACACCAGCAGCAGTGTGGCTTCTGTAACCCTAATCTCCCAGTATTTACAGGGTGACTGGTTTGCGCTAAGGCCACAGACCCTGAAGGAAGCAGAAGCTTTCTCAGGCAGAACAGCTGGCACAGATACCCAGCTAAATAATTAAAATGATGCTCTTAATCTTGCAAATTTCTACATAAACTGAAAATCCAATCTGGTTCCCTCCAAACACAATAAAAGCACCAGGAAAGAGACTACTGCAACAAAACCTTAAGCAAAACAATAAAGGGTTATTTTTGTTTTTTATATCAAATATGCAATGCAAAATTGGAAAACAAAGGTTTTGTGAAGCTCCAATTCCAAATACCTTTTACTACCAGAACATGGATTGCTCATATATCACAGAATCTGGAAAGTGGATTAATAAATAAATATCTGAAAAGATGAAATCCATTAAAGCACTTAAAGGTGGTTGGGAGCACAATAGGGGTGGATTCTGTCAAAGTCCTGCCCTACATTCTTACAAGGGGATCTGGAGCACATGGGACACTTGTCATGCAGGGACAGGAACTACCTTTCTGTCCAGTCTGCAGGGACCATTGTGGTAAGTGAAGATTTTTGACACGGAACCAGAAAAGGTCGTCCTCATCTGCACTCTGACTGTGACGTCTTTTGGATCACGATGGATCCAGAACCAGACTGCATTAGAAACAACATGGCTTTTACTAAGCAGGTACCAGCCCTTATTTGCATGGTTAACAAAGGGGAAAAAAAAAAACCAACAAACAAACAAACAAACAAAAAAACACCCACAAACAACACAGAAATATCTGATTAAAAGCACTGAAATATGCTCCCACCATGTTCAAGATGCACAGGAAGGGGGAGGAACTCCTCCCACAGATCCAGGCACTAGAGGAAAGAACCCCGCAGAGCTCACTTCTGAGATGCAGGATGCAGCTTCCCTCACTGCTTCTGAAGTTTCTTATCTTCTGACTCATCTTGGCACAAAGCTGAGAAGCTCCCTGTAGGAACAGGCTGTGAAAATACTCTGACATGAGGCAAAGGCATCCAACATTCATTCTGCTATTCCTTCCCCTTCTGACAGCTGATGACCTGTCTTGGAGGAACTGCAGCATGGCCTAGTAGCAGCAGAAGGCACACAAGACATGAATCTGCCATAATTAGTGACTTCTACCCTCCAAGTTCATCATCATTAACTCTTCAAATACTATGTTTTTCCATGTGTTAAGGAGGAAATATCTGACTACAGTCCCTGACGTTTCTAGCTAAAATGTTCAAATGGAGAACACAAAGGGTGGGTTTTTTCCTACTATTTTCAGAGTAGTAGGTGCATTTTCTTTTTGTAGGAACATGCAACATCCCACATAAACTAGAAATACAGGGGAAGAACGACAGGGGAGGGATGTAACTGCTCTGCAATGGTGCTAATCAGTAGCATACTAGCTACATAGGAGGTAGCTATTGTAACTGAGGATCCTATCATGTGTGATGTTCAGTAATACTCAATGTTAAAAGTCAAAATGTTTGGTATTGTTCTACATGATTCTTTCAATATGTGCTCAAAACAACAAATCCAACCATTGCATGCCTTCCAACTGGAGCTAAGAAGCTAAAGAACAAATATTATGAACGCCTGAATGCTGAAAACAGGCCTCTTTTCTCACCCATTATCCTTCTGATCCTTCTGTACAGAACAAAGCTGCTCTGCTATGGATGTGTCAATACATCCATTTCCATGACAACAGCCTTGGATGTGCCAAATATAGACATTTGACTTCAACAAACAGAGAAGGAAGAGACACACGACCAGAGGGTGTTCTGCTGCACTGCATTTAAACCCAGTTCCTTCCTTATAGCCATTGGCAAACAGAGGAGGAGTAATGGTGGCCCTTTGAGATACTGGTGCTTTCAGTTGTTGATCATCACATTTCTGCCACCCATGCTCTCTCCTGCCACAGAACTGAGGGAACCAGCTGCCTCGCTTCACCCTAAGTGCTCCACTACAGAGTCAAACAGCTGAGCATTAACTGCTGATGAAGGAGGGTTTAAATTTAGTTTCCCAGCCTCATTTTGAAAGAGCTGAAGTTTATACACTCATTCAATTTCACCAGCTCTGTTTTAAAGGTAGCAGACTCTCGCAAAGGCAAAGAACAAACTACTTAGGACACATCAGAAGGACTTGCCAGCATCTTCCTCTTTCTCATAGCCAAGTGAGCTTCACACAGCAGTAATACACTGCAGAGTACCACAAACAGCATCATGCATTGAAGAAACGCCATTAGGACACATGACCTCACCCAAGACTCTTCTCACCAGCTGCTGCCTTAGCATAACACACTGCATGTTATAAGACAAAACATGAGCACCTTGCTCTTCTTGCTGTACTGCAGGCCCCTAAGTAGTAAATATCACTCTGGCACAACTAGAACTACACAATGTGTTAATTGCTTGGGCTCTTAACATCAATGCATTTAAAACAGTGAATGGGTACGTAGAGCTACTGCTAAACTCTGAAATTCTACTCAGATGCCCCCAGTTACATAGCTCTGAGATCCCAGATCAGTGCTATGCAGGGAGCCAGGAAACCCCAACCTGCAGCAGTCAGAGCCACTTCTATGGCCCTTGTAGGGTACTTGAAGCAATGTTTTTGGTCTACAGCCCAGCTCTGTTTTCCTTTTGATTATCTTACAGACAGTGCTTAGCAACCCACACAAGCTTGTCTCTTGTATTTAGGCTTTGTAGGAGAGGAAAACAGAGCAGGAATGAAGCTAAAGTGCCTGCCTGACACAGAGAGTACACAGAGTCAGTAATTACCAAACCCCCTCTTCCCCCAGCATTCCTATCTGCTTCTAGAGTCTCTTCCAGGAGAGACTTGTCTTGCTACCTCAGGTGCTTTGACAAGAAGAAAGTAGTAGTGTGGATCAGTATTTACAGAAGAAAGCCTTGTTCTAACTGTAATGCTTTACATTTTGTAAGAACAACTGCTGGATTAACACCCTTCGAGCACCACAGGCTGGGCGACAAGGGAAGACATTCACAACTGAGGGATGCTGTGTTTAAATTGGGTTATCCATGGAATTTACTCACAAGTGCTCAATCTGACAAGCACACTGGCCTCTCACATAGGTTTCTGGGATTAATAATTGCAGTAGTGCAGCAGTGGAACAGTAGGCTGTTGTGTCCAACGTGATAGGTCCCTTCTGTTACTTATTAAGTGCTATAAATAGAGAGGCTGAATGAGTCTCAGTGTATATAGTACAGAAACCACATACAAGGCTTGATCGAACACCACATAACCTCAGTGCTTTCTAGAGATAATTCAGAGAGGTCTTCACCTTTGCATAAACTATTTGTGCAACCAGATTCCTTTCACATGCATGCCAAAGTCTGGCCTGGCATATGCTCGAGGCCACAATATAGCTAATATCTGACATTAATCTCAGAAAAGCGAAATCAGCACTAACCAGATGTTAACTCTCCCACTTTGCACTGGCATCGTTAGCAAGTACAGAAATGTGCATCCAAAAATCCACAAAAAAAAAAAAACAAACCACAAAGAAAATACCCCACATGATGCAGTTCAGAGCCTAGAAAAAGCATACACTATTTCAGAGCTTTAGGCATCAAATAGGCACAAGTCATCAGTGAACCATTAACTACAAAATCTGCTGCAATTAAGCAACTCCAATCTGTCTTGTCTCCACAAAGCTTCCTCTCCAACCATGTGCTCACCTGATCAATAGGAAGCAACTTGTGAGGTCTACAGTGATCCAACCGTCAGTGAATCCTGGTCCTGCTTCCCATTTTCAGAAAACTTCATCTACCCATCTCCTTTGCCAAAGAAAGTACATGCCAGATAAAGCTTCAGAGGTGACAGAAGCTGCTCTGCTGCCCACAGGGAGAAGGATGATCGTTAAGGTGGCTGGACTCAAAAAACCCGGCATTATTAAATTCAGCCAGGGTTCAAGTGCCAACCAATGCAGATGAGACCATGAGGAAAATACAGATATACTGGGGTAGGTCCAGCAAGAGGCCAGACATGATGAAGGCATTGGAGCACCTAACACACACACACAGAGGCTGAATGAGCTAGGATTGTTCAGTCTGGAGAAGGCTCAGGGGGATCTTAACAATGTGTACATATACCTGATGGGAGGGCTTGCAGAAGACAGAACCAGTGGTAGCTGATAAAAGGATACGAAATGTATACAAATTGAAATACAGCAAATTCTATTCCAATATTTTTTTTTTTTTTTTACTGTAAGGGTAGTCACAGCCTGAAATAGGTTGCCTAGAGAAGTTATGGAATCTCCATTCCTGGAAATAATCAAAACTCTCCTGGCCCACCTGCTCTGGATGACTGTTTTGAGTAGGGGGATTGGACTACACAGTCTTTAGAGATGCCTAAATGATTCCAAGAAGACCTACTTTAGGAGCCCTGAAGGAAAACTAGAACCTGCTACAGCAGGCACAATGTTCAGGAACAGCCCACTGCAGAGGATGATTCAGTTCTCTAGGACTCTGGAAGCAAGAGCATGATTGAAGAAAATCAGTATCAATCACACAAATTAGCCTCCTTTGTCAAGTCCAGTGGCACAGGGGAAGCTTCCATCCTCACCTGCTGCCCGACCAAAGAGAATCAATACTCTAGCCAGCACAGTGAAGTCAAGGTATCGCTGAAAAACTCTGCCATACGTAAAGGCTGGGAAGTAACTGGACAAAGTGATTTCTGCCCTTATCTGTATACAGTTTGCACTTAGCCAAGATTATTTTTCTCTGAGCACTGAGAACTTGCTGAATTGCCCCATCTTTGCTCAGTATGATGAAGAACTGGGTCACAGTCAGCTGCAAAGTTAAAGCACTGGTGCCACTACACATCAGTGAATGCCCTAATAGAAGTGTAAAGCATGAAAACAGGTGACAAGTCCTCTGACATGTGGACAGAATGATGCTTCTCTTGCACTATATTGCCATAAAAAACAGAAGTCGTCCTCATTTTTTATTTTTATTGCAAATGGAAAAATTCTTTGCAATCAAGATGCCTTTCTCAAAAATGAAAACTGAGAAATGGACAGGCAGCGCCTGGGAGGAAGGCAGGATGCCAGGCTGCGATCCTCATCTTTATTCAGAAAAAAAACCTTGTATTTGATCAAACAATCTTTCAGGAGTTGACCCAGCAGTGCTAACTCTTATCTAAATTTATGATTTCAGAGACATCAAGAATGATTTAGATAAATCCAATCTAATGACCTGGCCATTATTAATTCAGCGGATTTTTAAATAATTCTGTTCAAGTATCAAGTCACTGGCTTGAAAAGCTGTGACATTTCTTTATCTTATCCTTGGGAAGTATACTGCTTTTCTTCAGAAAGCTAAGTTCTCTAGATCAGAGGAGTTATCTAGAGCAGACCAGCACAAGTGGATGCCTAAAAGATGCGTAAGCTGTCCTACACAGGCACTTCCTCCAGTGGCTTAGAAATGATGGTCAGGTGGTGCTTGGGGGCCAAATGGACATCCCAGCTGTCTCGTGCATGCTCTCACGTGAGCCAGAAAAAGCAGCACGAACACAGGTGAGTATTATGTCACCAACTGTGACCATAGATGAACACAAGAAAGCTTGACCAGCCCCTCAGAATTTAGCCTATGGAGAGCACTGACATTAAGCCAGCACAAAATAGGACTTCTGGGCCCTAGATTCACAGTAGTATACAGCTTGTGGTGAAGCTCAGAACTGGGACCAAAAATAGCAGAAAATAAATGATTTTGTGCTCTCTAAAGAGAGCTAACAGATCCACTCAACAAGTTTCAGTACAGATGGTTTCTGCGTATTTTTAATTCAGGCTTTTAAGGCTGATAAGAATGCCACATTTCAAATTGATCCAAATCCACTGTTTTCAGGGTATTAGTAATGCTATGTTTTCATAATAAACTCTCTTAAAAGGTTTACTGTCAAAGCTTCTTTCAGGCAGGCAGGGCAGGTTTATGCCTTGAGCAGGATGTACCATCAGTGACCTGGAGCTGAGGCAGCTCTGCTCAGAGTGCCCTCCTATCAGACACCAGGCGAGCTGGCAGGAGCTGAGCCAGCTGAGAAGCTACTCAGTGCTTCAAACAAAAGCCCCAGAACTCATGCTATTATTTTCTTTGCCAGGTCACTCTGTATTATCAGAAACTGAGATGCTTTGAACGCATATACGATAAAATCTGCACAAGACCCACACGAGCAGTGTTGCCTGCCGTAGGACTACAAACCAAGCCAGGCCTGGAGCTCAGGGTACTTACTCTTGGACCAGATTCCTGCCTTCAGTGTCCTGCTGCGATCTTCCAATTGCAGATACTTCAAAACTGAAACTGAGGTCAGGTGTGAACTCTGCAGGCATGTATTTTTTGGATTAACTCTGAATTGATCGCTTCAGCACACAGGGCTGCTGACTAGTGCAACTCTCAAGCCTTACAGCTGTGTTGTGTCCCAGGCTGCCCAGTGTGATGGAACAGAACAGCAAGTTACCTGGGAGACAGCAATGGAACCCACACAACAGAAGAAGCTCCAGCAGCCCTTGGGTTCATCAGCAGATGAGGCAGGTTCCCACTGCATGCTGTGCCTTAGCGCTACAGCGGAACCATCAGTTTTCATACAGATTTTTAATTCAATAATTATATAGGCAGCTTTTCCTCTTCCAGACTTTTAAGTCTTGATTTTTCTAAAACACACCGCAAGCAATAACCTCAATGACAGCTCCAAGAACAGGGAGACATGTCCAATTAGTGCATACATGCTGTTTGCAGCCTTCCTTTTCTTCTTAAAACTGCAGTTTCTAAATGCCAAGTATGTCTTTCCACGTGTGCATCTGAGCAGTGATCTTGGTTCATGCTTAGATGAGGGCTTTTAACACCTGGCACAGGAAGATTTCACTGGCAGAGGGAGCGCACAGATAGCTTAATCCTCTGCACTATAACAGATCATTTGGCATTAATACTGGGCCTCCTAACAGATCTCAGTTTTAAGGGCAGACAAATAAAAAAGGGCTAATTCAACACTACCTCATGGAAACTATTTCTATTAGCCAAAATTGAAACTCTTGCTATTTCATTCCTACATAGAAATACATCTCTGCCAGCTGTTTTGAAAATATAGCCAGTCTTATCTCATTTATTCTCAACATGAAACATTACAGTGATGGTTTAGTGGTTTTTGATTTTAAAAAAGAAAAAAAAAGGGCAGAAAAGCTCTGTGTTTTCTTGATGTTCCTAAATCAAAAACTTATTTTTTGAGTTATTTCATAAATACTCACATGTAGTTTACTTTCCAATGCAACAAGGATGATACCAAATATCTTAACAGCACATTTGAAATAGATTTCAGGTGATTATTTAGGTATTCATTAGATCCCCTAATAATGGTTTTGCAAGAAACCTTATCCATCAGTAGACAAACAAATTTAGAGCCCGAATCTAGAAATGCTTCTTTTCAAGAAATCTCACAAACTGTTTTGATAATAAGCATGTGGCATATTCTAAGCTTAACCAATGAATGACTGTATATGTATACACACACACTCAAATAAGAAATAAAAAGAGAATTCAGAGTAAGAAGAAGGACATTCAAAACAAGTGATAAGGATTTTATTTCTTTGCATACTCAGTTGCCTTTGACAGACAAATTGCCTCATGTTATACCACCTACATTATGCGGGGAAGGCACAGAATACAGAAATCTGCCTGCATACGGGGCTGATGCACCAGAGCTTCCAAGAAGGCTCCTTGGGATACAGCACAACTTGGAAATGGCTCAATTACTCCAGCAAAGCAATTAACTAATCTTTATGGGAAGAAAAAAAAAAAGTGAGCCAAAATCATAGGCCGGGGCATATCTGGAAAATTAGAAGGCATTGAGAATAACAACAGGAAAACTCTATACTTGTTTAAGCAAATATAGCCTGAGGTGTATTTGTAGTGACAGCTGCCAACACTTGTATGTCCACACAATGTAATCTAAGAGTTAGCCAGGTGCAAACTATGGTCCTGGCAGCTTACGCCCAAGCTAACGTCTTGCTTTCACGTGCATACACACCAGTTTTTTAAAACAGCTTTGTCTGAATGGCACAACCACGGCAGGCATTCAGTACCCAGGCAGACAGCTCACCTTCAGACTGCGGGCTTGCAGTCCAGGGCACCCAGCTTGTCTCTAGCACTTTCAGGCTAACTATTGAACTAGTTAGTTGGTTTAATAAACCTCAGACTACAAGGGATTTTGCGATGAGGCAGGATTCTAATTAAAACAGAAACACCCATGGACCCTCAGAAGAAGTCTATATTTCTCTAATCCTTCAAAGATCCTACTTGTGATTTAGATGAATTGGAGAACAAGACCTTAATAGGGAATAAGCTGAGTTACAGACAAGCTTAGCAAGTTAAAGGATACATCCCCATGGCAAAGAAACAGCATTATTATTACCTATATTGTTTAACCTAACTACTAAGCAGTAATAGTGAAGTTTCATCATGTGTAGGCAACAATTATACACATTCTTCATGACCAGTAGGCACACACACTATTTGCCAGTACATGTTATAACCTGCTTTTTTCCTACATGAAGTAGGTCCAGATAACCCAAATGAACAGGCAGATTCAACAACTGCGCCAAGCCCTCACACATCTATCCAAACATAGAGAAGGGAAGAGTGAGGTGGGCTTCATGGTACCACCTCATTCCCCCTTTCATTTACTCTCTTGTACCACGCAAGTTTCCTGCTGCAAGAACTGTGATGCTGGAAGTATCCAAATCAGGTGGCTTAAAGCTGTTTCACTTCCATCTAGAAAAAAAAAACAGCAGCTGTATGGATACACCTGACAGAAGCGTTGTTTTGAAAGCCTACTTTAAAGGCAACTGCGTATTTGAGGAAATACAGCCTTAGATGTCAAATTCCTCAGCAAAGGACATAGTAATCACAACCTAAATGTTCTTCATGGGAATTGCTTTGAAAGCAGAGAAGGAAAAGAATGAAGATGGTGTGCCCAAACAGGGGGTACACCTGGGGAAGCATCACAGGCACTGCTCCCAAAGATTTACCTTTTTCCCCCCTGCAAACACAGCATCAGCAAAGATGGGAAGGCACAGGTAGTAATCTCTTGGTAGGCACAGCTAGTAATCTGTGCCTCCCAGGGACACCATGAGAATAGCATTTACTCAAAACAAAACAAAAAAATCTCAAGGGAAAGTCAACTAACACCACCACCCTCATACATTAAAATGTAATTGGAACTATAGAATAGCTGAACTTAGAAAACCTTGTTCTGCTCCAGAGGTACAGAAACATGACTAGACTTTTCTACCTACATTCACACTATTTTCTATTCCTTTTCATGGAAAAGCATGATGCTAGAGTGTATGCTGCACTGACAAATCATTTCTTTAAGTGTACTAAATATGTTAGGTGGCCAAGTTTACAAACACTTAGCATTTACTGAGTCTGTATTCACTAGAATGAACTCAACTGCTACTAATGTAGATACCCATAATATTTGCGTATGATGCCAAGTCACAGTTCAGCAACACGCAACGCATTATTCAGAAGACGTACTTTCAAATAAGAAATCTTCACTTAAGCTTTAGGGCAGCTCATTAGTTCAGCCAAGAGATGTTAATCTTGTAATTCTACCTCAAAAGTTCAGAATCTCCCTTAGGTTTACTTAACTGTATCAGCCACCATTACAAATGAAGCCACATAGAGAGAAAAATCAAAGTTAATTTAGCATGGAATGTTCTGGCTTTTTTGTTGTTGTTTGTTTTTTTTAATTAATTGTTCAGAAGATCAGTGGAAGTTATTCTGGCAGGTGACACAGGAAATATATGGGGAGGGGGAAAGCATAGGACATGCTACAATGCAATCAATGAATCCAGCTGGAACATCCTGGCTCACAATTTGCCAAGTCAAGGGTGAAACATAACATCAACATGCTGCAGTGAATGCTTTGAGGCATTAACTTTCCAGCCCCACAACTCTCCTTTGGAAGCATTCTGAAACACTTTGAACCTTAAATCAATCTCCCGTTGTGTGACCTCTTTAACTCCTGCTGACTATGTGACCCTGGAGAAAGACGGGTCAGTGGAATGATGCACTGCAGCCCATGAACACAGCTGCAGACAGCAGTACCAAGCACGCAGGGCTAGGGGAAGAAAAAGGAAAAGAGAGAGCTCAAAAGAAAAATCTCTCGCCAACCAAGAAACATGCAAAGCATTTGCCACAGCTCTATTACTGGCTCCCTCGTCAGCCACAATAATGAAATGAATGACTTCAAAAAACTTTATAAAACGTTTGTTGGTTTGGTTGGGTTTTCTTAAGCTCTGAATGAAAAAAATAATAACTCCCCACCCATACTCTATGCTTTCTTGTCTGTTTAAAGGCCATATTCCCAAGGCTAGTAGATGAGCCTACCTGTGTATCAGGAGCCACAAAACTGTGCAGAGGTGCACTGAAGTGTAGTGTCTACAATTAAACTGCCACATGTGCACAAAGCACCTCTTTGGGAAACTATGGCAACTGCTAGTCCACCAAGCTGCAATTCCTCTTCGTCCCTAACCTTCTTTGCTCTTCTAGTCCTTCCCAACTTGGACAAGCAAAACAATAAACAGAACTATTAATGAGGTCAGGATTGGACCAGCAACAAAGGAACTGGAAAAGCTAAGAGACCTACTCACAAGCCTGAATCTGGAAATATTCTAAAGGAAATAAACTTTTCAGTAGAGCTGTACAACAGTGATGAATGGGATAAAGGCAGCATGTGCCTGGGATACAAAGTCTTGCCTGGGAAACCGGGGTTGGAGTGCCCACAATTCCACTGAATCACTTGCTGGGGCAGTGTCACAACTGACCTTTAATTTGGATGCCTCATGTCGTCTTGTCCAGCTGAGATACTCAAGGCCTGATTTTCAGAACTGCTGAGCAACCCCAGCTCCATGTCATTTTCCCACTGGAGTACAGCACCAGCTAAACATTTGGAAATTGTTCATAGCAAAGCTACTATCCAAGTATCAAACGATACGTACCTCTTTTTCTGTCCTAAATTAAACTCTGAAAGCCTCTCAGGCCCAGTGATGGTTACTGATGCTTATGAAGTCTTCTGGTATCCTCAAATGGAGAGCCTGGTAGAATTGCAGAGCATTCCCTCTTTTCATGTTTATATTTAGCCTCAAGGAGAGGGGCCTCCTCATGTAATGTAATGTATATCGACATTTAGACCAAAATGCCATGGACTGATATTAAAAAACAGTAGAATGTTTCACTTCATACAAGTCTGAACTATGTTCTTTGCATTTTTTTTTTTTCAAATGGCATTTGCACAGAAGTTTATGGTGTAACAATGGGTCTTTTCTCTTTCAATTCTGTATCACATTTAATTTCCCCCCTTGGCCAATATATTACAAGAAAGTCAACTCCAGAACAAAAGGAATCTTACTTCATTACTGATTGCAGAGGAAGAGTATTAACCAAAGACAGTGTTTTCCCCTTGTGAACCTTGAAAAACACTACCTGTCCTTTCTACACAGGGCATGTCAATCTGTATTTCTGAAATGACACATTGTCAAACATGTGCACGTGTAAACATACATACACATCCGTCTTGAAATCTAAATTAAGTAAAAGAGAAACGCAAATGGCTGCATTCCAATCATACTGAAGACCTCTCGTCTCCACTTCTCAGTTACTTAAATCTGGTTTCTCTCTAATCTCTGAAGTCACAGACAGCAACAGACTCAGAACGAAGACCCCTACAGACAAGTTTATGCGCACAGTGGAAGAAGAAAAGCAAAACCCTTTTTGCCAAGCCCACCTGTCCAGCTTTAAGGCCACTACTGGAAATGCAGAATCTCTTTAAAACAGAGAAATAGACTGACTCATCTTCCAGCCCGTTTTTAGTGCACCATCTGATAATTCATAGTGTTTCCACACTGTTTGTACTTTTTATCCCTGACTTCTTGTTGTGGAGATGCCCTGCACCTCCAATGCAAGAACGCTGCCATACATTCTAGTTACCGCTACACTCGTGCACTGCCAGCTACTGTTGCTCTTGCTGGATCTTTGTTTGTTTGTTTACACAGTGTATTAAATTTTACCATTCAAAAATGTAATTTAGCACATGCTTCAAAAAAGTCCTGCCTTGTTCCTCCAACAGCCAATTGGTCTTGATGGTGAGGAGCAGCTCTACCACAGCTGCCTTAGTTTAATCCAAAGAAGAATACTGATAGAATAGAATCAAAGCAAAACAAATTATTTTGGAAAATTCATCGCTCTCAAGGTTTAATCCTAATCCTGACCTGAATTTTGTTAGTAATTAGAGGCAAACTGCTCACATATCTTTTGCACATGATAGGACACTTACCAACTGTTATATTTTGAGGCAGCAAGGAGCCTGAAGTGCAGTGATCTGCTTTTATTATTGTACTGATATATCAACACTGTAAGTATGAAACTTAATTTGGTTTCTCCCTGTCCTCAGTCTGTCTTCATACCATTTTCTATTTCCTCTCACCTCTGCATTTGCTGCTAAATGCACACAGCATCCACAAAATGACACCATGCCTCACAGCCTCTGGAACAAGAATATTGTGGAAACAAAAGAGCTAAGGGAAACTTAGCTTCAAAGTTTTTGCTATCAATGTTCCTTTTATACCACTGTACGTCACTTGCATCAACTAGCCTGATTAAGCCCAAGAATGCATCCACTGAGGACAGCTAACAGCAAATCTTTAAGACAGAGGGGACTGAACTAACACTACTGCCCCATGTGCAACTCTTTTAAGTAACACGTTGGAGAGGATCCCGTGCCATGGCTACTTTATGCCAACATCAGAGCTGTGCTGGGGATGATTTACATTCCCAGTTACAGGAGAAAACAAGCAGGCATACGCTACTGAGAGGCAGCACTGCATCCCCTTGCACTCGCAGACCAGATCTTCCCCCAAAACGGAGCGCCAACAGCCCGATCACACCCTGAGCCTTTTTTTCTGCCCCTGGACTCTCAGGACACACTGGAGGTGTTGAGCGCTTCTTGGCCACCTGGACAGCTTGGTGTGTGGGTTGACAGGTCAGCCAGGCTGCCCATCCTGCTGCAGTCCTTCCCCATGCAATAGTGCAGTTGCTCTCACTTCAGTAGAGAACTCCACAGTACCAGAGATTTTATTAAACAGCCTCAAATCCACAGTAGTAGATGCAATTACAAGAACTTTCAATAATTAAAAGTATATGAGACTAAAGCAGATTACACAGAACTATGCCTAAAATTGTTCCGAAGCCTTGCCTCTAGCTGGTAGTACTGAGTATTTTCACTGAGGAAATGGCAGTCACTGGTGGCCTTGAAGGCACTTGTCTGAATTTATCTAAGAGAGGAACTAATTTGCTGCAGCTCTGCTAAAAATCTCTCTGAACAGCAACAGTCAAGAAACAAACTAAACAGCTCAGCCATCGCTTATCATTAACACAATTGCCAGGGTCCTTTGCTACTATCAGTTGGGAATGAGAAAGCTTCTTTCCCATGCTTGCAGCTCAAACATCCAAACCCTAAATAGGCACATCAGTGATTAAAAACTAGGATGTCAGATCCAGGCAGGCTGAGCCAGAACAGATCCAGGCTATATGAACACACCTCCAAAATCTCTGGTTTAAAAAGAAATTAAACCAAGGATGGGAAAACAGAAACCAAACTTGAGCAGCTGGCTCAGGGAACTGCCTTTCCCATTTCGGTACACACCAGTGCAAATCTACCCAGTGCTCATCTGCTGCACAGCATCTCGCTTGGACATTTTCTAAAGGCAGCAATATGCTACACTGGAATTTACACTGAGAAATGTCAGCTCTGGTGTTGGGCTCTATGTAAATAAGTTAAAATAAGAAATGCTGTTCCAAAAGGAAAGGACAGCTTTAGTCAGGTAGAAGCCTAAGCACTGTTCCCAAGGCCATCAAGAATCTGTTTCTCACCTTCTGACTTAAGTAGTATATTAAGGGTCTATGTCACTTTGTTTTAGCTGTAAGTCTGCAGGGGGTACAACTAGCAAACACTGAATGCCATGGTTATTTCTCTTAACTAAGAGACTGCATTTCCAAATTATATACTTTATCCAGAAGGTTTGATTTGGTTTCTCAAGGTCAGTGCAATATCACAGAGCAGTTTTTTGGGGAAAAAAAAAGTCCCTTACCTGTAGCAGAGTGAAGACTCTCCAAGCTCCAGTATCTGGACAGGACGCCTCTCATCCCACCACCACCACACACCACCCCGCTGCTGTCTGAGTCCGAACCTGGTGAGAGCCCGGAACTCCCACTGCTACTGCAGTTTTCTCCACTGTGTGCCCCGCTGGACTCACTGGGGCACTGCTGGGTCCTCATGCAGGCAGGTGGGAGGGAGAGCCAGGGGCTCTGCTGGGCTGCGGGAGGAATCGGGCAGAGCTGCTCGCAGGGCAGCCGTACCTGGCAGTGCTGTCTGAGCACTGATTCCAACCCTCCTCTCCGCTTCTCTCGATGCATCCTGACATCATAGGGGTCCTCTAAGGAGGCTCCCTCTGTGGCAGCTCAGCTGCTCTCAGCTGCAGCTTCTAGCAGCTGATTTTTATTAAAGCCGATTTCAAGGCATTAAAAAAGCAAGGGTGAGACAGAGATCTTTCCTCCTAATTTAGCAGAACTGTCAGATTAAAAATAAATACGGGGGAATAATAGAATTTCATGCATTTTAAAAATGCCCAAGTGAGAGAGACCTTGTGTTATCTGCTTCCCTTGAGAACTCAGAAAGGACTTAACACATAAACTAATCATGTTTAGAACTGGTGGTGGCTGCTGCTATTAAAAAACTATTTTTGTAAGTCCTCAGAAAAAAATTCAAACTGAAATCCAAGCCAGAAAAGCACAGACTGATATTTCGGTAGGCTGCAGCTGCGAGCTTTGAAAAATCATTTAGCATCCGCTTTGAGGGTAGACCTGGGACAGTCCCTATTTCAGTGTGTGATCTTTGTAAGATACCTCAGTCCCAAGTGAAACAGCTTCACTAACTGCTTTTTAATTCAAAAGTTTTATATTCTCGTTTTCTGTGCCTCTATAAAAAGAATCCTGAAAGAACACTAGTTTCCTGGGAATGCAGAAATACCTGTACTGTTTACCACCACCTTTGAGACACCACAGAGGTTTTATGATACAGGACATTTTTGGACTGCCACTCTGCTAAAACACCTGTCCTACAATGGTAGATTTGTCAAACTACCAAAATAATTTAAGAGCAGCCACACAGTTTGTACCACGTGCAGCAGAAAATACTGTAAAACTTCTTAACTAGTTACCAGGATAAGTGTAAAACCAGAACTAGATTGCTTCAGTGTTAGATTATCCACATCAGCTCAAATTTAGCCAGGTGAGACTCTGTAATTTGGGGTTCAGACTGAAGTAAACAAGGAGCTCAGGTCCACCAGTACAGCTGGGAGAGCAACAGCCACCCATAGATGGGACACAAAGGAACATGCTTGGAAATACCAAACCGCTCCTGCCATTTACACACTGATTGCATGTTTAGGCACCCAAACACAAGACTAGGAGTCTAATTTCACAGAAGAATGGAAAATGCTTGGTTTACTATTTCTATGTAAGGTAATTCTGTCCAAAGTAAATAAAGCCACATTATTATATGGTCATCACAGCCTGTTCTGACAGAGATCCCTTTGACTTTGCCTCACCATCTGTGCAACAGCGGGGTTATTTTATTTCAGTAAGACTTCTGTTTTACTGCATATTTCCTAAAACAAAAAAAAAAACACTTTGCCCTCTATCACTGCAGGTTACTACAAAGCATCCAACAATGCTGAACCAGCTTTTGAGTCCTTAACCATTCCAGCTGTTCTTTACAGGAGAGGTCACTGCAGTAGTAGCAAAACCAACATTTCTGCAGTGGCCTGTAACAACAACAACAAAAAAAATCCTTCAATTATCTTCTGAATGTAGCTACTTAGACCAAATCTTTTTCTAATGCCTCCCAACACAGACATGGAAATGTGTTCTCCATTTGACTGCAGTAGAACCACTCTTCCGCATTGATCTGGTCCTTCCAGGGCCTCCTAGAATTGCCTGCACTAAAGCACCAATGAAGACAAACACTTCTTGTTCGTAACAATACGGGAGAAGGTAAGTTAAGCATTAACAAAGATGAATGCAGCTGGTCCATGGATATGGAGCACAGGGCGTTGAGAAGAGGAAAGGACAGTACAGCTCTTCAGACACAAAACGTGCTAAGAAGAGGCTACAATTAATTCCTAACTATCCTACACCTGCTCCTCAAAATCCAAGCTTGGCACATGAGAAGGAAACTCCACATACCTGTATCTCTCCTTGACGGAATTACTAAACACAATATTATTTACAGAGCCTCTCTAGCAACTGCCCTTGCCTGGGAGATCTCTGCCCTCAGCCTGCTCAAATCACCCCACATGTTCCTCCGCTAACCCTCCCGCTATCTGGACTCACTGCTCTTGGCAAACAGCAAAAGATGTTTAGTGCTGGAGACAATAGCACTGCAATCCTAGCTGAAGGTGCCACAGGGGTATGCAGGTTGTATGTATGTACTGGACAGGCAGTTTCTAATAGAAAGACAGGAAAAATACTAAAAGGCCAGGTTGCAGAAAACACAATATTATATGAGAGTTCAAAACTGCAACCCATCACAGAGGGTTTCCATGTGACCACAGATTTGTTGTTGTTAAATCTACATGGAGATTTTCTTCTGTGACGCTAGAGAGAAAAGTTACCTAAGTTGCTGTAGCAGCAACTGACTCCAGCTACAGATTAAGGATCACACTGTGCAGGTTGACCAAGGTAGTCAGGCTAGCCTGAGCCTTGGACAGCCTGATCCTAAATATCTGCCCTATTTTTAAGTCTCCACTGGGTTCTCCTGTAGTCTCTTAGCTTTGAATGGCAATTGCCAGAATCATTCAGAGTCTCTTTTTCACTCTTTGTCCCATGAAAAGTTTTTATTGGTATGCTAAATCTTTCTCCCTGGTAGCCAATACATACAAATCCCACTCAACCTACTGAGACAAATTTTCAGGAACTCAGCCATCACTTGGCCCAGCTTTTAGGGCTGGATGAAAATCTCTGAGTGAACACGTTATCAGAGACCTCACAGAACGCAAATATTTGTGTCTGTGGTTAAACAGTTATCAAGATTGACATAGTGGGTCTAATCTTTCTGTGATTCAGAGATAAAGTGAAAAATACAGTAGGCAACACAAGTGCTTTTTAGCCACTTAAATTCAATGTACTTCTATGGGTTAATGAGGATGGAATGGACATTTCATGCTACAGATACGATGATACACTTCTGAGGACTTGCGTACCACTTTTTTCTGTGTCCCTTCAAGAATTCAAATGACAAAAACAGAATAAATAGCTCAGCTTGTTATTTTACTGAACTACAGGACTGCTAAATATTTACAGGACATAATGAAGTCCTGTTATTAAGCTAATATTTTCCCTCTTGAATAGATTTCTCCAGTGGCTGTCAAACATCTTCACATTAACTGTTGCCAAGTGTGAGCTTAACAGGCCATCTATAGCTGGGAAAAGAAGATGAAAGTTGGCCACATGATGTTGAATAAACAAACAGTCCCTTTGCCTCTGAGAAATACTTTCCGCTATAGCAGTGAGGCCAGAGGATAGTTCAGTATCACTCTGGTCACTGTTTTCCAGACTATCCACAAAGATTCAGACTTTGAGAACTTGGCTGGCCTATTCTTATTGTTTACACAAATTTCCAAGGCCACCGGTATGTTCATCATTGGTACCCACCAGTCACAATGAATTCATGCCTCATTGGTTGGCATAACCAACACCAGCACTGTGCTGGAGCTCCTGGGTATCTCTGGTAGATATCTGATAGCAGGAAATTTAAATATCTTGGGGTCTTTAAATCTGACAAGATAAAAGAAAACCGCCAAAAAGATTCAGTCTGCATTTAAATGATGATTTTAAGTAATACAGGTGGGGGGAAACATCTGGGAGAAGGTAACGAGGGCAAGCAAAAGAATAGAAAAGTCTCTTGCTGAGAAACACAGAAAGCAGCGACAGTTATCCATGTCTGCCTGTCGCTGTGTCACCTTGTGATTTTCTCCTGAAAAGTCCCTGTGGAAAAGCTCAGAGATGGCAGCACCTCCCCAGAGAGTTCCCTTTGCTCTAGACCTGTGGGCTAGTAGCTCCCACACCCAGAACTGCTCACCTCCCAGCTTCAGCCCAGTCACAGCTACATCCATCAAACAGCTTCCCAGTGACATCCCTGATTTTAGGCAACGTCTTCAGGTCACAAACAAACAGGTATCAGACTCAGGAGAGGGATGGAAAAGAAAAAGATGAGTAAGACAGCCTAAAGACAAACATGCTGGTCCAGTACTTTAACCCAAAGCCTTGTTATCCTACTACTGTTCTCTCTAGTACATTCTAGGCCATTCCCTCTCACCCCTTTGCTGGGATGACCTCTGGGTCCAATAGTCTCTCAAGAACTTCAGAGTCTGCCAAAAAGCAGAAAAGCGTTACCATATGTACATTAGGAAGTGGCTTGTTTCCTACGCTGGTCTTTTACTCTCGCTCAGCCTATCTGAACACTGCAGTATACCAGGCAGTAAGGACAGATACATACTGCGAGGCACCAATGAAGAGATGGGCATAACCAGACATATAAAAGGGAAAGACACTTTATGTTCATCAATACTACCTGCCAAAAAGTGTGTGGCAGCCAAGGAGGTCTTTCCAATGTGTTCAGACATTCCTGATGTTTGAAGAGGACAACTGACTTTGCTAACCTCAGGGGGGTGTGTGTGCACATGTGTGTTGGAGGGGGTATCCAACCTCTATACTTCTCTGAAAAGGCTGAAGACTCATTCAGTCTTCACTGAATATAGAGATTAGCACCACCTCAGCTGTTCTTTATTTCACAGATGTTAGAGCCATCTACTGGTTCCTTACAGTTTTCTCAAATGGTGGCTCTGGACAGAGGAAGTGACAGCAGCACAGTCTGCAAAACTTGACCAGTGACCAAGAGCACCACCGTACACCCGATCCCAACTCCGGGGTACCCAAAGGACACATTTGAACCTGCCTCATTTCTCCCAGCATGACATAAAAGCATAAAAAACAATGCCTCAGTTCCCTAGCGACAGTGACTGGTCAGAGAAAGCCAATGAGCACAGCAGATACAGCATTAACATTAAGCTCTTCTCCAGCACTCGTGGTTATCTTCTAATTGGGAACACGCAGCCTCACCTAAAATAGTAGGTTTGTGCCCAGCTAAGCTCTTGTCCTCAGGTAGCAGGTAAGTAGATGTGCATGGCACCTTTTGGGCTGGAATCATAATAACCATCTTTTTCATACCCAAAGAACTAGCAAGGGCTCTGAAATACCCCATCTCTCACAGTCAGTCACTGCAGCATTCCCTGTATAAGGTGGCCAGTGCAGACTTTGGGAGTGAGAATTTTATCCGTATTTTCAACATGGAATGATACAGTACTAATGC
The DNA here is from genome assembly GCF_037038585.1 of Patagioenas fasciata. Lineage (NCBI taxonomy): Eukaryota > Metazoa > Chordata > Aves > Columbiformes > Columbidae > Patagioenas > Patagioenas fasciata. Next base: position 9,064,124 of record NC_092528.1, read on the forward strand.
ACAGTACTTTCATATCCAGCGTTTTTTATGGCTAAAGCACAGGATAAGATTATTAATATAAGTAGTTGCAGCTTTAGAGTTAGGAACCTCAAAATTAAACTGATTCATCGTTTAATTTTATATTTATTTTAAACAACGTACAGCTCTGTCAAAAGCAACAGGTATCATAACAAAGCTATGCTAGAGTCAAGGAGAACACTCTGCTGCGCTACTGCTGCCTCAAGGACATTCCCAATTCTAAAACTGAACCAACAGCTTGAGAGTATTGTTTCAGTAATTTGCAGTATTCTTCCCAGCTACACCTTGCTACAGGAAGGACATGTGCACACATGCAACACCCCCAAAATGCTTCACACAAAGGCCACAAGCAGCAGCTAATAGGGATGGCTGTGGCAGCGGCATTACAGCTCTTCCTCTGTTCGTCAGGTTTATTTCCCCTGAACTAGCATAGTTTTTGGTAGCAGAAAAAGGGTTCTGCTGCATTTCATTTGTTTTGCTAAATTTACACAGAAATTCTTGAGGTTGGGGCTTAGGTCATAGCTCGAAATTCACTTGTAGCTACCTCAGGAATACTGTGTGAATCATAGATGATTCTGGTTTCATGCCCCATTTCTAGATAGCAGATAAACACCTACAGCGCTACCAGCTGGTCAATCTACATTTACTCTCTCTATTCACCCTCCAAAACTCATTTATATTTTCTAACTCCCTCAGGTCCCAATTGGGAACTATCACAAAATTTGTATCAGCTGTGACTCAGAATTTACTCCTATGACAATGGCACTTAGGGATTTCAGCTAATGGCACAGAAGCATAGACAACTTGACAATGATGGGTTTCCACCTGGGACTTCCAAGAAGTAAAGCTGCAGTTTTTTTAATTCAGCCAGGGAGCTGGTCCTAAGTGTTAGGACAACACCAGATGCTTGTGACAGCAAGTGATCAAAGCCTTCAGTGCTGAGAGAGCAGAGGCAGGGCTCTTGACACCATGATAATAAGTAGTCTGTTTTCTTATTTTCAGATGAAACCTCATGACTCTGTGCATAAGTTGTATAAAATATCAGAAAGTAAACCAGTTTTGCTTGACAAAATATTATGACCATTCAACTCCGATGTAATTAGCAAAATGTTATGGTCCCTTAACTAGGTAATTCCAGCAGCATTTAACTGATGGTACAAAGAGACTTTCTGAGGCAGAAACGGCAGCTTATCCCTCAACGGTGGCTGGCTTTTCCCAGCTAGATTCCTAACTACCAAACAACTCTTCTGTACTCTGCTTTTCTCATCCCACCCCAAAGTGCTCTGATAAGAGATATCTGCAGTGTTTGGGCAGGCACTCTCGGATGGAGAATTTAAAAACCTGGCAAAGATACGTCTCACTGTTTAATCATCTGTGCAACTTACATTTTAATTCTGAGAAAGTGTCAGTCATTGGAAATGAAGCAGACATGATACTTCATGCACACTCCTAATGAAAATACAGCATACTTGTTCTTTAAGATGATTTACTTTAAGTACAGGAAACTTCTACCTCTAGAGGCTCATTTAGTTGCTTTAGTGCCTAATTAGCAACTTGAGAGGAAACTCATACCTACCGTAGTGCTCTCCAGCAAACACAAGACAGAGAGTCTGTTTCATCTACAGAAACCTAAATCAAGAGTGTGATCTATATATATGACATCATCCTAGGTGAGACAGAGTTCTTGTGAAACAGTGTTTCTACATCAAGTATACTATCATTGCCACTGGTGACCTTTTCTTCCCTAAAAAGCTGCCCGCTGCTTTTAAACAGAACCCTGGTTATTTACTCAGGGAGAAAACTCAACAGAATATGAAAAGCACATGAAAGAACCAACACTAAAGCAGATTTCTGCGCGAACATGGATGCAGCATTCCAAATAAATAGGTTAGAATGCTTATCACAGTTTCCATACTCAATAAACCAGAGTTTAATTCTCTCATAACTGATTCCCAACTAAGACTAGCATACAGACCAGGAGAGGAGATGCGCCGCTTCCAGCCCACGCAGTCTAAGCCCGTCGGAGTGCTCCGGGAAAATGGATGCATTTTCAGCGGCAGGATGTCCAAGGCAACAGCAGACATGATGGATGGACTTATTCCAGCCTGCAACAACAGAGGGAAAACAAAGACAACAAACATTAAACTCAGATGCCCTGGAGGACAAAATAGAGCATTCATCACGCAGCACCTCTTTCCACCTCTGATGCCTGCTCGTCTAAGTAAATAGTACATTAGTAGACACACGTAGATGATTATGGCTAGAGAGGTTAAAAAAGAGTGAGAAGGCACAGAAAACAGCAAGGTACTAAGAACAGAAATGACCAACCAGGTACTGGACTCATTCTTCACACACTACTACACAAACCTGCACTCACAGAAAGTTTCACTCCTTCCTATGAAGTGTCTCTCATGGGAGGGTGAGGCAGATCATCCCAACAAGTCATCCCCTCAGCTGCAGAAGTGTCCTACAACTGTATGGCTAAAAACTGCTCTGCTGGTATTTAACATGTAAATAAAGCTTTTCCCTTCAGAGATGTATTGGCACCAGTCCCCAGCCATGTACCATGTAGATACCACAACATTCTTCTCTTCAGTTAGAGGTACAAATAGGATCTCTTGCTCCTTCCTCTACCTGTCTGATGGATTTTACAGAACTTTATGAAACTTTGAAAACTCTATACCATTGCCAGATCTCACTGAATTAATAAATTTTGCCAGTTTAAGGAAGAAAAACATATAAATATATACACACAGCTCATTGCCTCGAATGCCTCAGTAAATCAGGCTTAAAATTTAAAAACACAAGATCTTTTGTCTATTTAAGAAGCCACACAATCATGCAAACCACTGTCATAAAGATACACCATCCACCCAGAGAATAACCCACTCTCTCATGCAGACATTCACTTAAAGTTTAAAAAAAAGAAAAAAGAAATCTATCAACAAAATCCAAAATGTAAGCAAGGTTGTTCTCAGTTTCTGTGTCAAAACCAATATTTTCTGCCAATCTTGCCACATTAAGGAACCTTTAATGTTCTCTGTCTCCTCTCATCCACCCTGAAACAGAAATAATGTCTGTTTTCTATATGGAAACAGGACCAATATTTACCCACCACGTCATGAGGGAATCACAAGATACTGGGTAAGATACTACAAGAATATAGATCATCTAACAATGAGAAATGCACATCATTGTCAAAGTCACTGAAATTTGTAGTGCTTAAGGCATAATGCAAACATGTTTTAATTCCTTTCTCCTTCTCTCTCTTTTCTCTATCCTGTATCTCCTATCGCTGGCACACATAGAATCGAATCATTTTGGTTGGAAGAGGCCCTCAGGATATTTGAGTCCAACCATAACCTAAGTCTAGCACTAAACCATGCCCTTAAGAACCTTGTCTAAATGCCTTTTAAACCCCTCCAGGGGTGGTGACTCCACCACTGCCCTGCACAGCCTGTTCCAGTGCCCAACAACCCTTTCCAGGAAGAATTTTTTCCTAATATCCAATCCAAACCTCCCCTGGCGCAACTTGAGGCCATTTCCTCTTGTCCTATCATCTGCTACTTGGGAGAAGAAACCAACACCCTCCATGCTACAGCCTCCTTTCAGGTTGTTACAGAGAGTGGGAAGGTCTCCCCTCAGCCCCCTTTTCTCCAGCCCCAGTTCCCTCAGCTGCTCCTCCATCACACTTGTGCTCCAGGCCCCTCACCAGCTTTGTCACCTCCTCTGCACTTTCTCTAGTATTTCCTCTAGTATGTCCTCCTTACAATGAGGGGCCCACAACTGGACACATTATTCAAGGTATGGCCTCACCAGCATCGAGTACAGTGGCACAATCACTTCCCAAGTCCTGCTGGCCACACTATTCCCTGGTACAAGCCAGGATCCTGTCGGCCTTTTTGGCCACCTGGGCATGCTGCTGGCTCACATTCAGCCAGCTGTCAATCAACAACCCCAGAAATTATCAGTGACTGTGGGCAACTGGCAGATCAGCTGGTCAGTGAGCACTGGTCCCATGGGCACAGCCATTTTTCACCTCTATTTCACTACTGGCCCCTTCCTTTTGCTGCTGTGACACCCAGTTACAACATACCCATCCTTCACTGAACCAAGAATTTAGGCCATCAAGGTGCAGTAGTTTATTTAGGATTTTTTCTTCGCCCTATCAGCCCGCGCTATGTCCCATGAGCACAAATGCTGCTGCTAGCCTTGATGTTGAAGCTTCTTCCTTAGCAGACAGCAATTAGTCAAAACATCCTTCCAAAACAAAACAGCAAACTAAGCCCCCTGAATAGCCACATGCTGTTGCTCTGCACCTGGCTTGCTTTATTCTTCCTGGACTAACTTTCCTTAAACAAAGAGAACACAGCCAACAGTTTGGCACAAAGCACCACCTCCCGAGGGACAGCATGAACCCTGTTCAAATTAACCTGAGCAGTGTCTGTCTAGGAAAGTCACAACAAAGCCCCAGTGGGAGCACATGCTCTTCCAGTGACAATGAAATCAAGCAGAACAGGCAACTCGCTGAGCTACAGCTCTGAAAATGCCAAGGGTAAAGTCTAGGTTATTTACATGAAAGGTGATGGAAAGCATTAGTGTCCTGCATGAGACTAGGAAGCAGAATACTGCCTTAGGACTGTTACCATAAAAACTGCAGGCTTCATTCCTGCTAATCTCCAGGACATCACAGCAAATTTCAGGTACAGGCACCACTTGATTTCTCTAGCAGGGGAGCCAGGCCTGCATAACCCAAAGTTAGGAGAAGAAACATTTTCAGAGATGTTAGTAATATGTGGGCAGGGTTTTCCCCAACCTACAGGGGAGGGAGGCGAAATGAGCAATCAGGGCACAGTAAAGACCCTCTCTTCTCCATTTTCTGATAGAGGTTCAAGGGGTTATCACTATGATCTTACACACAGCAGTTCAGTCCTGAGAGAGGCATTTACCCCTGTTGGGTGTTTGTGCCTTGTCAGGTAAACAGGGGGAAAATTATCTCATTCAATCCCCTCTCCAAAGTGTGTTCATTACACTCTTGAAGCGTATCTGAGGTGCCCACAGTGCTCATAACCATGGTAGCTCACAGCAAAACTTAATTTTCTCCTATTAGAGACGGGGTAAAAAACAGATTTCCAGGAGTCACATTCAGGACAATAAGCTAAAGATCTATTTTTCACCGCTTCTCATTTCTGTTTCAAAATAAAAGAGAGAGCTTTTTCTACACCATACCCCCTCTGGGTATAGTCCTCTGATGGGCCGTTTAGGAATCTCTCTAATTTGGCAGTACAGAAACTGTGCTCTAACAAATGCCCATAGAAGCTGTGTCTGTGTTTCTGTTGCTGTGCATTGGAGAGGCATAAAGTTTAACAGTCAGGTTTAAACTTTTTGTCAAAATAGAAAAGAGCAAGACTTGAGTAGATAGGTGGTTCATAGACATCACTAAAACAATTTTTGCAAAAATAATTCCCAAAACAGAGCCCACTGCCATTACACATATCAGTGTTCTGGGGCATTGTGTCTGCTCCAGCTAGGGAATTTATATCACATTAGAAATAAGTAAGAGGACCCCAGGCTATACCATGAAACCCATCACCATGTAAAGTCTATGGCCAAGCAAAAGAAAACAGATTCATCCACAGCCCTGTGAGTTTCTCTTCTTCCACTTCAGGGGGTGCTTCCTTCAAAGGCTTGCCAGGACCAGTTAAATGTTAACACTTTAAGGTACAAGATCAGAAGCTGCTCAGCTTGTTACTGGTAGCATTTCATTATAAGGGACAGCTGGGTCAAGCTTTGAGATTGACTCTAGGGATTTACACAGGCTGTTCCCATTTAAAGTAGATGAGCGGTTTACTGGACCTAAGCAAAACAAAGAGCAGTATATAGAATTGCTTAGAACTAGTATTTCAAGTGGTTATTTTTTTTAATTTAAAGGTAGTTTCTTGACTTCCCATCTCCCTCTGAATCCCAGCCTTCAGAATTATTGCCACCAAATTCATTTGTGTATGTTGATCTGAATGGTAACAGCAGCACCAGAAATCAGCACTTGAAAAATCAGGAATTGGTTTTCTATTCCTCCCTGGTGTGACGTGTTAAGTTGGTTTCACAATACTGTAACATTATATCACCTTGTATGCTGACCTGATCTTGAATTAACACAATACAACTTGTTATAACTGAAGCCACACACCCTAAGGCAGACGTGTGTCACAAAACATCAGAATTGTAATTTCAGATCTCTAAAGCCCCATACAGTTCCCTTGTTCCAGTCACAACATCACAACAGACAATGATCATCTTACAAAGCTTCTATTGTGATAATTTATTTCTCCTTATAAAAAAAGGATTTAGCATCCTTCTAAAACTGCCTTCAAACACTGCAGATTGTGACAGCACTTCCACCACATTTGGGTATATAAATGAGCCAGCATTAATACAGGAATAGAGCATTACAAAGACAGAATAAAATGCAATAGGAAAAAAAGAAACTATGTGACTACTATTATAAAAAAATATAGGCCAAGAAATGTAGTTATATGGGCACACGGGAAACACCCCTTCAATCCCAGTAGTTCTCTCAATAAAACTCAGTATTGCGCCCTCTTATCCTGCCCACAAAAAGCGCCATAACCTACACAACGCACTTAAGCCAACCGAAACAGTAAAAAACAAATCTACCTATGAGCTACTAAGTATCTTCTACTCACCTCTGCTACCCAAAGAAAAATGAACCAGAAAACTAAGGCCTCCTGATGTTAAGTGAGAGGACTTCAATGGGCCCAAGGGCAGGTGCGATTCATTACACAGCTGATCACAATTTAGGGCTAAGTTTGCACCAGAAAAGAAAGGGTGGAAATGCTTAAAGGAGAAGCTGTTTTCTAGCAGCATCAAGATGTGTGGTCAATCAGCAAAACAGACCAGCACTCAAGCTGTGTAGTCTGATGGCGCTAGGGGAAGTGATGGAGGTAACTGGTCGCTCCTCTTTGGAGCACTAATGGTCCCAGTGCTGGCTAAAACACCCTGCAGCAGCCATGCTTGACACAGAATTCTAAGAACTATTTCTAGTATGTTTTACTGGCTTCTGTTTCTCACTGAGCTTATGTAAGACAGAGATTCATTTTCCCTAGCTTGTTTCATGCCTTTGCAGCAACACACACTCAGAACTCTTAACGAGATGGAAAAGTAACACAACTAATTACTCATTGCCTTCAACACACAGGTAGCAGTGAGGTTGAGCCAAGGAAGCATTCTCACTCAGCTGACAGTCAGCAATACATCACAAAATCATACCCAGCACTCATCCAAGCATCAACTGGCAATGTTTTGTTTAGAAGAGGCCTACAAAATAGCACAGATTTTTAGCCCCTTTTCTTGAGGGAGTGAGAAGAGAGGGCAGCTTTTCAGAAACGCTGTTTCTGGAATTGGCCAGGCTCTCTCCCAGGTGTCCGTCAGTTTGTATAGGAGGCTCTCTCAGGCAGACAGGTAGGAGGCAGCAGTTTACTCTCAGCAAGCCACGGTGGACAAGCTGAGCTGTGTCACGTGAATGTTCCCCCCTTCACCATGCACAGAACTATTCATCTGCATAAACTCAAGCGCATGTTGAAGTGGTGATAGGACTGAGCCCTCAGCTCCCCTCAAACATTGTCATTTTGATGCAAAAGCAACCAGAAACAGGCAACCAGGACAACAGAGAGAAAGGGAAGCAAACAAAGATAACGTACCAAAACAGAAAACCCTGAGGAAAGCTTTTATTGGAATATCTGCTACTTGATTTCAAGTTTACTCAGAAGCTTCCTCCATATTATCATGAGATGCTGCCATGGAGTGTCTCTCTATCTCACGTCCTTTTTCCTCAGAAGTTCTTTTTTATGTTTGAAGGCTAAATCTGGCCCTTAGATACAAATTTGTGGTGCTCCCTGAAGGGAACAGACCTTATCTCTGGATCCAAGAATAACAGATGCCAGTGGTGTGAGTCACAACAGCCACAAAGTTTGCCACAAACAATCATAATGCTGACCCAAGTGTCTCCCCGAGTGGAGGGAATACTCATAGCTAAAACTCCCATGGCAATGTTCTCTCCAGCATTTCACAGCAAGAATTTGCCTCAGTTGGAAGTGTGAAGTTTGCCTCAGATAGAACAGAAATGTGTATTAGAAGTCCCTTTTTAAAGTTATACAGCAATGCCATGGGGCACAGAATGAGATTTCATCAGTTTAATTTACATTGATTAAAGGGAACTTTGATTTGTCCCTGCCTTCCTAATCTTTCAGCTTGCAGACCAATCTAACGCTCTCACATCCTATTGTCCAACATGGCACAGGGCATGAACTGCTCACTTACTGCAACTGAAAAACTCACCGTCTTTAGAGATCATCACTTCTGGACCAGTTTAGTGTTTAATCAGTCTCCACAGACTACCAGGTCCAAAGAAAAGCAGACAGAACTGGTACCAGACAAAGTGTAAGGACAGGGATATGACGACAGTAGAAAGAAGCAGCTGGAGCCAAGAGGAAGACAGTGCCAGAGAACGAGGAGGACGGTGCACAGTTCCTTACTTTTATCTGATCCTCTGGGAGGTGTTGCAATTGAATCCCTCTCTCTGGCTGTGTCTCCTTCTCTAGCTTCCTTTTTTGGTTCCTCTCCATCCAAACATCATCGAAGCTGAAGCACTTATAAAGGGGTTTAGGTCTCTTCCTTCTCCTCTCTGGAATCTCCTTGGATTTTTCATCTGGAGCAAGGAAGGTGAGCCTCCAGGCTTTGCTCTCAAGGGTGGAGATAGGGTGTGGGGATGGTGGAACCTCGGGGAGCCTTCGTTTGCGATGAGGAAGCCACTTCTCATTTGGCCTCTTTTCAGGTGGTGTTTGACATTGCTGTTTAGACTCCTGTTTCACAAACAGCAGGTGAAAACACAGGGTTTGTGGCTGGAAATTTTGTTTGCTTCAGGTCAGGTTGAACAGAAGATGGTAAAGCTCAGCTATCTGGCCCCAGAAGCATTCAGAAGAAAACACTTTCCCAAGAGCACTGTCTGGCCGAAACCAGCCTGCCTACTCAGCCTACTCCATAGGCTTAGGGATACTCCAGCCCAAAGCAGCAGCTCTGCTGTCCTTTTAAAGTGTAACAGACACTCCCTCTGCACAGGACAATGCCCTTTTCACCCTCATTCTAGATGGCTTATTACAATAACATTACTACTGGGATTTAGGTCACTCTGTCTGTATAATATTATTTACAAAGACAGACAGTGTCTCTGAAAATAGAATAATGACCAGTCTTGTCTGTCTGTGCTTTTCAACTGTACTTCAGTTACACAATGTGAAAAGGCTTCCTAGTTGCCTGCAGGTCTGATATATTAAGCTTTGTGCTTCCTGATGTGCTCTTTGTGCTATCCATTTTATTTCCTTGATGTTAGGCCGAAAGTGAGGAATTACACAGCTTTGCACTTCACTCTCATTTGCTTTTAACGAGTGGTTGCACAAAATTACAGCTTTTATACAGGAACAACTAAAAATTAAGCACATCCTAAGGCATCTAACTACCACTCCAGGTAGCAGCAGTGTTAGAATCAATAATATTTAAGGTGAGAGACAACAATATTGAGGAATGAATCATCTCAGGAGTCTCTCTTCATTCCAAGAAAATGTTGTGTCCCGACAATAGGATCTCTCCAGTTTCTCACTATTCATTTGAAGAACCCAAATACAACAACCTTTAAACTACTGCAGGCATTTCTATCTACTCTCAACTAACCAACACTCCCAGATCAATTATTCTTTGCTGCTGACAAGAGATGCCGCCGTCTAGAAACACTTCTTATCTACTAGATGCTACACAAAAAGGAAAGCATGTCCTCCTGGTATTCGGTTCCTAGCCCCATCATATGGGAGAGGAGGAAGGATGAGAACTTGCACAGACATGGGACATACTAGGACAGCTGGCTCTTGCTTGCTGGGTAACACAATTATGTAAGTAAAATCAGGCCACAAACAGACTAATTAAATATTTCCTGAAGGCCCTGCCACATTGGCAAACTGGTAATTGCTCTGTCTTGCTGGTTTCAGCATAAAATATTTGTCCTGGATATAACTTGGAGAACGTTAACCATCGCAGGTAACGAGAGAGGGGCTGCTCTGTGCTCCATCTCGCGTAGCAGGGTCACTTACCAGTGTGGCAGTCAGAGGCATCAGGGACAAGCTGATCCATTGCACCTTGGTACAACACTATAGCACAGAAAAAGCTGAATAAAAAGTACCTGTCTGGGGCTTGGGGAATATATACATAGCCCTCTAGTGGAGGGGACAATGAGAAGTGAGCTCAAGCAACTTCACAATTATGCATTTGTTTTGCAATAGTGTCTTTAACGATGTGGAACAGAAAAAGACTTTACTTCAAACCCACTGTTACACTTAATTTTATGACCTTTTTACTCAGCAACAGACATAAGACTGTCCTTAGCGTTTAGATACTAATTATGTTGGAAAGACTTAACAGTGCAAATATACTTTGCCCAACATCTCTGCTGTATTTTCAGAGATTCTTGAAAAAACAACTTCACTTACAAAACCCATGATGCAGTTCTACTTCATTCCACAATGTCATGAAAATGGAAATAAAACCCCGATCTACTTTAATAGACGAGATGTCGTGTCCTGAAAACTGAGGCATTTGCATTAACTTCCAGGCTCCAGCTGCATTTATCCAATTTCAGATATCATACTCTGCAGTCTCCAGAAGAACTGGGAAAATGCAACTGGTTTTATATGGCCTAGATACCATTTAAGGTTTTCATGGTTTTCTTCAAGTTATTTAATCTAGCAATTAATTTAGGTAATTATTTATTTGCTCCTAATGGCTATATTATAGGATGTGGTCTTGCCTATTCAAGGCTTGACACATGCTTCATCTCTCCACTCTTTTCTAGATGCTCTTTTGGGTTGTCATTTACAGGTCAACAATTTTATTCATCCTCTGAGAGGCTTCATCTGTTGACTGTGTGTATAGTCCAAGCACCTTGCATCTTCCTAGGCTGGTGTAACACTGCAGCCTCTTGTTTGGAGTGGGCTCTCCAGTATTAAGTTCATAAGTTAAGCTGATGCCCATGAAAACCTAATATTCAGCAGTTCCAGTACTACAGCCCTCACTTTTCAAACTGCCACCTACACACTTCTTTAGATTCCAGACAGTATTAGCTGAAAAAACAGACCAATCAACCAAAAAACTTTCATTGGGAATCGATGAGGAGAGGTTGAGGGAACTGGGTTTCTTCAAGCTGATGAGGGCACCGAAGGCAACATAAGAGCAGTCTGCAACAATTTTGGAGTTACATGGATGGTAGATGTAAGTACTGCTCGGTAGCGCCAGATAATACCACGAGACAATGGCCAGAAATTGTAGCTTGTAAAGTCCTCATTGGGCATTAGGCAAAAAAATTTTTCTCAGGAACATGTTTCCCAGAGAGATGGTGAAGCTCCAGAAAGGGAGGTTTTCAAGACAAAACCATGGCTTTGTCTAACCAAGTCTATCTGGTATTGCCACTGGTCCTGTCTACAGGAGGTAGGCTTAGACTATCACCTAAGGTCTGTTCCAACCAATCTTTTTTTGTTTCTGTATAAAAAATGGGGAGTTTCTATTAAAAAAAATTAATGAGAAAGGGTAAGCTATGACCATTTAGGGAGGCATCTTAAAACTTTAGTAGAACATGAAATATGAGAGACAAAAGGCAGCAGGAGCAGCAGCAAAAGCTGTGCGAAGGCTCATTTGAGTTGAACACAATCAGCCCTCAGCTGCAGAACTGACCAAGCAGCTCCAGATTCATGAACTCTCTGAAAAACATCTGCTTGGGGTATGCAGAATCTCGTATTCTCTCTCAAGTGCCTATTTTGAAAATCTGCTTAACAACATTATTTTGCTCATTTCTTAATGTCAAAACCCATCATCAGCAATACTGAAACAGTGGCATAATCAGGCCAGGCTGTGGGATCTCAGCTAACAGATCAGTTTCAGTAACTCTGATGGTTTGTGCTTAGCCACTGAAAGAGATTCCCAAGCTTCCGGCCACTTACAACACAAGAAATCCCCTCTGGGATTAAAAGGAAGGAGGAAATCTCTGCTTCTAAAGGCCTCAACCAACCAAGAAATTCCTGTTGAAGATACAATCTTTTCTGTGAGTTCCATCCTATCACAAGGAAATTAATATGTTACCAGAAGTAGAATACAATGCAACATCAAAAGCAGACCCTGAGTATATGTTTTGTGGAGTTTTTTGGTTGTGTTCTTTTGTTTGTGTGTTGTGGTTTTTTGTTTGTTTGCTCTAGAAAGGACAGAAAATGAATCCTGCTGGCAATCAAAGGGTAGTTATGGCAACTGCAAAAGACTCATGGCACTTTAAGAGACAGTTATTCATTGTCTAAAGAAAAGGACTTTACTTCTTAAAAAGTGACTGCTAGCAATGGGAATTGATTTCTATGTTGCCTTTCACTTCGAGAAACTTGTGTACTATACACCAGTTACAAAGCTCCATTCTGCCTTATCTTCAGCAGGGTAAGACCCAGCTAAAAACTGGAGTTGAACACAGGATGATGTCTGTTTAATCTGTCTAAAACATATTATGCATTAGCCCTGTTGTAATGACTCCATTCCTTTGTATTTTTGTGGTAAATCCTCCCTTAAAGAGTGTATCAATTCATATAGTCCTGAACAGAAACAGAAAGTTATTGTGCTACTTAGACAAAGAGCAATATTTATGCACTCATCTAACCAATGTGTTCACTAAGCCATTAAAGAGTTTCACTGGAATTCCAAAACCACATTAAAACAAAAGACTCTGCAAAGCAAACCACCATCTCATCATTCCCGGACAACAACTCACCTCATCTCGGAGCATGTCACTAATGGAAGCAGCTGTGGTTAAGCTGATCTGGGACTGACTGCTTATGCCACTGTCATCCCTCTGGTATTCGTTGTCCAACGAGTGTACAGAAAGTAAGAGACTACCTCTGGGTTTCAGTGTTTTTGGTCTCTCAGGAGCTTCCAAACTGCTTTCAACTGCAGAGCTGTTCCCAAGAGAGATCATTGAAGTGGCACATATTCTTCCAGGATAACGGAAGCTCTTGGGTTGAGACGTGGATCGTGGACTCTGTGGTTTAGGACTCATGGGTCTACAAGGCATGTCTTTACCATCAGAATTTGAGAGCTGGGGACACGACGGACTTGACTGGCTAAATGGCGACTGCAAGTCTGTGGGGCTAAATGGAGATTTCATCCAGTATTCCTCTAGAGAAGTATTTAAACAGTTGCTCAGAGCCTCCTGTTGTTCATCACAGTCTGAACTCTGTGAGTATCTGATGCCCAGGTCATGGGACTGTATTCGTTTTCTCCACACACCTGCAGGTGAGGAGACATCAACAGGTTCCACAGAGGTGTCCAAATAGTTGATGTCTGCTGAGGAGACACTACCTGTTTCTGTTTTAAAAAATGTGTGCCCGTTGGAACTATCCTGTCGCTCTACTGAGGTTGTTCTCATTACATGGCCTCTAGTTGCACTCTCTTGTGTTGGTGATAAACTTCCTAAGACAGGCCTTCTCAGTCCATCTGCCTCCTTGCTTTTTAGAAAAGCTTTCCAGGCGCTCTGGCGAAATCGAGCTTTTTCCTTTTCATTTTTCAGTGATACTCTTGAGCTTTGCTCAGTATTTTCCTTTTCTGGAGATTTTGATTCAAATAAGCTTGACAGGGATTTGTGTGCCAAGGCCAACCTTGTCTTGAACTTCTTACCATCAGGGGTTTTGTTTCTTTTGTATTCATTTTCAGGGAACGATTTTCTAACCCCAGAGTATTCCACAGGTTCACTGTCATTGTTTTCAGATGAACTAGAAATCTGTTGTTCAGCATATTTGACCGCAGCCAGTGTGGGAGAAGTTGAATTTGTATCTACATCTTCCATCAGGATCCGACCAGAGCCAGAAGCCTTCCTCAGGCTCATTCTGTTGAACAATCCTGCAGGTCTCTCATAGAATAAATCATCGTCGTCAGAGTACTCAGAGGTGTAGCTTTCCTTCCTGTGGAAGGCTGAACCAGATGAACAACTTTTGAAAGACTGTAAACTTTCAGTGTCTTCATCCTCTTTCCCAGCACCCAGTTCTTCCATCTTTGTCTTGGTGCCAAAGAAGCTGCTACTTCCCTGATTTTCTGTTATGGCAGGCTTAGTTTTCCTGAAAGATGTCATTTTTGAGAATACTAAAAACCTGGAAGCTTTCCCATTATTCCCATTCTTTGTTGGCTTTTGCACAGCTTTATAGAGACTGTTGTTACCTCCTAGGACGTGGAACGAGTTCTCATCCATTTCCTCGCTGTTAGTGCTGCAGGTACTTATATTATCCAGGCCCAGCATGCAAGCATCATGGGTCTCCCTTTTCACAGAACAGTTCAAGTGATCAGACACGTCTGGATTCTGTGTACTGTCTTCGCTGGGGCTTGCTGTGTCTGCAGGAGAGCCCTCCTTTCCTTCACCAGGAGAAGGTTCTTCACAAATACCCATTTGTTCCATTGAATCATTACAGCCTTCAGTTCCTTGCCTGCTTGCTGCTTGTTCAGAGATGATGATGGGCCCTTGATGGTCAGCATCAGCCCCATCTCCCTGACACAAATCACTTACATTGCATCTTTCCAGTGTTACTGCACTACTTATATCTAAGCCTTCCTCTCCGCCTTGATGAACTTTGAATTCCTCTTCCTTAGACACCTGGTCATCTCTTATTTCAGCCCATGACCTTCTGAGCTGTTCTCTCTCTAATTCAAATCCAGTCTTTGTTCTGCAAGGCTCCTTCTCAGAGATCATAACACCACTTCTGCTATGTGATTTAAAGACTGCTTCTTCACATTGATCTGCCTGACTTTCTGCAATAAGTGTATTATTGTCCAGTGGTACAGTAACACTCCCAAATTCCACTTTTGCACTTGTTAACGTGGAATTACTATAGATGAACCCTGAAGAGGAAACTGCATCTGTTTCTTCTCTCTTCTCTTGTGAAACTTCTGTTTTTTCTTCAGCTGTATCCCTCCCAGGGAGTGCCTCTGCACCACCAGGAATGAGGTGGGTGGCCAGAATCTGTTCTTCACAGCTACAGCTTTCACTCAGAACTCTCTCTTGCTCATCATGAGCTTTGCTGACAGTATGAGGAGACATCAAATCCTTGCTCACCGCATTTCTCAACGGTCCAGTTACCACTTCGGTAGGAAGGTTATAATTCAGTGTCTGGGACTGTAATCCTTTCTGCTCTACAGATACTATAATTAGGCCAGGCTTTAACTCTGGAAGAGTCATTAAATGCCTACTCTGGCCTATATAATCTGATCTGGGAGTCATTTCAACAGCAAAGACACCG
Source organism: Patagioenas fasciata (assembly GCF_037038585.1). Taxonomy (NCBI): domain Eukaryota; kingdom Metazoa; phylum Chordata; class Aves; order Columbiformes; family Columbidae; genus Patagioenas; species Patagioenas fasciata. The sequence goes on from NC_092528.1 coordinate 9,079,516, forward strand.
TCTTCATCCTTTCCTGTATGAGCAGGGTGTTCATTTGTTACTAGGTCAGAATGACTCCTTAAGGCACCAGTTTTGCAACCTGTACTTCGCTGCATTGACTCTTTGTGCTCTGCCTCAGTGCTGCTGCCACCTGGTTGTGTTGTGGCTTCCAGGACTTTCCAACCGAAGTCGAGGTTAGAAGAATCATCTACCCATCTTTTCCCTACCACAACCTCCATATCTGACAGTTCAGATTCAAGGCCATTCCCCTTCAAACATTTCTGCTGTGTTCTACCAACGGAAACACAGTTTACAACACAGTCACAATCTCTGTTTTCCACAACAGCAGGAAAAGCTACATGACAAGCTACTAAGTTCTCAGTGTCACCAATGCCAGATTCAACATCAATATCACAAGGGGCTCTGTCTGCTTCCAGGTCCCTTTCAGCTTTGTAGTGGTGACTTTTTATAAGTTCTTCAGCATTTCTGATCACTGGCTCACAGTCCAAGGCAGATGAAGTCTCCTTTTGTTTGACATTACACACAAAAGCATCAGTCTGTGTAGAAGATAAGATATTAGCACATGTATCTGCTGCTTCTGGGCTAAGGCCACACGTCTCTGATTTATAGTGCAAATCATAATCAACGCACTGGGGAGAGCCTGCTGGCTGAGAAAGCTGACAGTCATTTGAGTCTATGTCAGTATTAAGAAGAGACCTTCTTACACCAAATTTGCCTTCTATTTTTATTGCTTTTTCAGGGCTTACAGGTACCCTTCCTAAATTTTTCCAAGAGTATTTGAAATCCAATCCTTGAAGATGTACTCTGGAACATGACCATCTAAATTTATCTGTCAGATGAATACAGTTCCCCACATATTCTGTCCTGCTTTGAGCACTGATATTTTCAGGTACGCTGTGCCATGTTTTACCTTCTGTAATCTCTGACCTCCTGAGTGGTGGCTGAGATTTTGGGTTGAAGCAGCTCTGGTAAAAGAATGAATCTGATGTCAACATGGTTTCTGTACCTTCACGTTTTATCGTTTTACCTGTAGTTTCCTCACTGTCAACTGAGTTTCTCTTGCCGCATTTTATACTGGACATAGAATCTAATTCACACTTATAGTCAGATGTCCCAGTGTAACTTTTACAGTTAGGTCCATCAGTTTCAAAATGAAGATTAGGCAAACTACAACTTGATGATGCATCTGACTGGAAGGAAAATTTTTGTACCTCAGGAAAAATCAAACAACTTTCTGAGTTTGCTTTGAAACAAGCAATGCTTAATACCGCAGCATGTTCCTTCTGTCTTGTAACACCATCTTCTGTGGGTATGAAGTTAGTACAAGACTGCACTTTACTGCTCTCAAACTCTGCTTTATTTTGCAATACTGCTACAAACTTTCTATGTATCTGTGATATAATGCCCTCTTCACTGACAAGGTTCTCCGTGTTTGAAATATCACTAGTTAAAGTTAGCTCTTCATCATGCAATTCTTCACCTTCTGACTTCGCAGATCGTATGCAAAATTCAGTTTTACTTGGTGCTGCTTTTATTTTGGAGGACACTTCTGACCACACCTGCTGGGTAAATTCTGGTTGCCTTGAGCACTTAAGTTCCTGAAGGGCTGTTTCTGCCTTCGCTTTAGGAAGACTACAGCACAGATTTTTTTTTTCAGTAGAAAGGCAGTTTGGATCCAAGCATGTTTCCCCAGTTATATCACTGGAAACAGATTCTGTGTCTGATACACTCTCATAAGGCTCAGTTTTTACATCTGACAAAGACCCACTCTGATGTGACTGGGTCTCAAAATAATCTTCATCTGTTTCTTGGCTGGATCCACGTATCTCCAGCTCTATTGTGCTTGGGGTAGACGAATTCAGATCATCTTCAAACTCTCCTTCACTGATGTAGTTTTCAGCTGGTTCTGGGGTCTGTGAATAAACAGAAAAGAATGATTTAGCTGTGATTTCCCACAGCAGCAGGGCAGCATGAATTATTATTACAAAAGGGACTTCAGAACACAACTGATTTAATATGCACTGATGTCTTTGGAAGTTCTACTTGATATTTTACTTATTAATGGACCTGAAGTCTATTTCTCTTTTTTAGTTTCTTAATGTTCATTGATTAATATTTTTTTCGTTTTAACATGTAATTATGCAGAGGCCAAATCTTTTGCCCATATCTTTCATGGGCAAGTACCAAGACACATTTCACATTAAAATAAATCACATGGGAATTTTCCCTTGATAGTAGATCTAAAAACTCCAATGAATCCGTCTCCAAATCTGAGGAGGAGGTGTATGTGATAAACCTGAGAAGTAATTGTTACTGTCTGAATTACAGAAATGTGACATAAATACATGCAGAACAGTTTTGTACTTGAATATCTGGATACCACCCTTACAAAAGCCTGAACTAAAGGTGACAGAAGTCTTATACCAGGAGCACTACATATATCAGTTATCAGAGCACATCCAAATCAGTGGCTGAGCAAAAAGGTCAAAACCATACTGTCAATATTAGGAAATGTCGTTGTCCCAGGTAGCCACCCTGGGAGAGTCTTAGTCTTCTTTTCTTTAGCCATCTGGCTATTTCTCAAGTTTAAAGCAGAAAATGAAATCACAGAAAGCTTTCATGATGTAAAAATAGTGCTTGCCATCTGTCAGCTTCAGGTACAGCTATTGTCAGAAGTTCTGCAAAGGTACTCAACAAAGATATTTAGCTGATTCCAGCCTCAGTCCATTAATATATATTGAATGAGAAGCTATACAAATATAAATGGCAGACTTTAACTCTAATGCTGAACACCTCTTTAACCAGGTTTTGATAACAGTCATTCCAGAATGACCAGCACATTTCAAAATCTGAAACCTGAGATACTGAACAATGCAAGACATTTCTAAAAAATAAACAAAGTAACCCACAAGTGAATGACAGCTGTCAAACTAGAACACAAGGTCCCCCGGCCTGAGTTGCATGTCACCTCCACCAGGGTGCTTTGTCACAGAGGAAGTGTGAGCCCTCATATGGGAAGCCAAATTCCAAATCACATCAAAGGATACGTCACAGAGTTTCTGATTCTAGACTCCAAAACACAGAGGGTAAAGCAGAAAGAGGAAGGCACTAGGGTTATTTCCAAAAGGGAGTCTCAATAAGAATTTCTTGACAGAAGAAGGAAAATACAAATTACATGGAGGAGGGAGGGGGAGGATTCAGTCCTTCAAACCAAGTCCAAAAATCTCTTTCACACCATTAAACCTGACCAAATTGCATGATAGTGGCAAAATGAGCCATGTAACCAGCAGAGCATTGTGTCCTTTACTGTGTGCAATCAGTGATACATGTAATTGAAGTCTTTTAATAATGTCAAATCCCACTATCACCAGGCCAGAAATGACCAGCATTAATGCAGCACAGACTGGCGTTTCACATAATGATGGAGCAGCACAAACTGGGAGCAGTTGGCTCCCACAGCAGCGGGTACAGCAGCAGTTGCTCAGCACTGACAGCTCTGCCTCTTCAACAGTGTTCTGAACACAAATTTACAGATGGCAATAAACTATGATACAAGCTCTTCAGGCAAGTAAGAACAAAGTAATGAAGATGCCCAACAGCCCCCAAGGATAATTATGAATTAAATTACATAAAAATTAGGGCAGAGATCCCATACAGTATATCTATCATTCCAAACATAGCTATGTCAGCATATTTGTACTGTGACCCCTCCCAAATTCATGATTTGTTTTTAATGGGTATTATACAAAATTACACAATTAAAGCAGAAGCAGAGGCCCCACGAATGCCTCCATACCTCATGGGAAATGAGGAAACAAATTCTAGGTCTGAAGGGCACCAATTAATGTTAACCAGTGGTCCTGGACCGGGCCCAGGACTGAAAAAGTGCCCCCAGTGCTGTTAAGGGGAAGAGCGGGTATCAGGATTAGCCTGGAGGGGCCTGTTCTACCAGATGTGCCCTGGGATGGAGAGGACACAGAAGCTTCAGTTCCTGAAGAGCGATGCTGTTGTCAGCAGCGGTTCTGAACCTTCAGACTGATTCTGCTCTGTGCACAAATGGCAGTTCAACAGGCACTCTGAAAGACACTAGAAATGAAACCCTCTGCAGGCAGTGAGAGAAGTGCTCTTTAACCACTGAATGATGACATTTTACTTGCAAAACATACTCAAGTTTTGATGCAGGACACAAATGTTTGCATCTCAACTGCACAGGAAGAAACAACATTCACAGATGGATAAGAAAAGCAGAACTTCCCCAGGAAGTTCTTGCTTCAGTCAGTGCAGGTATGTACAGGCATGCAAAAGTAACTTCGGCACTAAGTCACTTCACAGTTTGGTGACACAGTTGTTCTGTTAATCATCTATACACGGCAATAGCACTATTTGCAAGGCATTCCATTCTTAAGCTGTAACCTTTTTATATGCAAAACCATTCATATATAAAGTCACTAAAATACCTTATCTCCCTTTTCAACAACAGATGGATGAGCTTTATATTGTTCCCAAACACTGCCACTACTTTTTGCTGAAAAAAGATCTCAAAGCCATTTCTGTTATTTATGAGAACTTGCACTACACTAACAACCAGCAAAATGAGGAAACAACATGCAGACACCCTCTGCATAACTGTCTTGCTCTAGTTGTATTTAGTGCCTTCACTGGAAAGGCTCCAAATGGTTAAGCAATTCCAAAATCAGCAGGACTACGTGAGCAATTGCATAAAGGCTCTGGCAGCCACCATCACTCGAGGTTGTAGTGCCAGATGAGGCAAGAGGGAGAGGGGGTGGAATCAACGGCAAAACAACGCACAGAATCAGTGAAATATCGAAACATCATAACAGCATCATAACTGCCAAAAACTCAGTGCGTTTTCCTCTCCTGCCAGCTTGAGTGACTGTGCTCTGTTTCTGTTTAGCAAGCGCTTTGACACAACAGCCCCATAACCTGGCCCCTGAGGTAAACCTGGGGCTCCATCATGATGCTGTCTCATGACACTTCCTAAGTACACGACGGCATCAGCAGAAAAACAGCACAAGCAAGGGGCCTGCCGCACTCCACATAGCTTCTCTAGCCCAAAGCCAAAAACCTTATCTCCCTCCTTTGACGTTAACACTCCTGCTACCACACACAGGTCAGCACAAGCGTTGGCCAAGATCAAACATGTTGGCCAAGGCGCAGCAGTTTCCAGTAGCAATGTGTAATCTGGGTGCCATCTAGAGGTTGCGATGAGGTGCCTGCACATAGAAATACATATTCCATTCGATAAATACCAGCTGCATTCCAGCCTCTTTCTGTGCTGCAGGTCAAGCGTCTCACCAACAAATTCCTCAGCATGGCTTTAGTTCCAGCCAGATAAGGACTGCCTGGCAGACGCAGAGGCATGAAGATTTATTGTGTTCAGTAGAAGATAAGTATGCAAGATACGTCATTTGTACAACAGGACTGCAAAAATCTGAAAAGTTCATGGTTCCTTGTATCTTGTATTTGTGGTTTATTTCTTCCATTAAGTTTTACGAACTGCAGTTTGCATCAGAAATACATTTTTATCAGTGCAGCAGTATCAGACACAACTGTTGTGAAAAGATCTGTAGATTCATTCTCACAAGTACATTAAAAACTGACACCTTATTTCTACCAAAAGAAATCCTATACTAACTATGTAGGTTCATTTTTTAGATGTAAATTTTAAACTGTATCAATAATTAATATTGTTACTGTTCTGAAAAATAAAAAGATAACTTTTTGGCCAACACAACAACATGTCAGATAGAATTTGGAACATAAACAACTAAATTTCAGACTCAACCAACCTCCCTGCTATCTGAAACAACCTGCATTAATTGCTTTGCAGTACTCCCTCTGCTGGCAAATTTAAAAGGGAATATATTACTTCATTGTACTTCTGCCTTTAACACATGAAAAGTTTACATCATTAGATTTCTGATTCTCTTTTAATGAAAACAGGGGTATATTTTGCTTGCCTTATAGTAACAAGTCAATAGTCTTCCTCCCTAGCACCCTTCCTTTATTTTTTTTTAACAGAGAAAAGCTCAGGACTGCATCAGAAGAAAAACAAAAGAACCAAACAATTGAACATAAACCCCCCCTCCCCCCAAACAAACTAACAAAATACCCCCACAACACACACACACAAAACCCCCCAAAACAGAAACAGAACTTACTATGTTCATGCTGAAGATACAGTGTAAAGATATGAGCAGGTAACATCACTCCTCCCATGACACAGGTCACTAAGCTGCAGTGAAAACATTTTTTGTGCTAAAATTGAAATTCAACTTGCTTGGCCAAAGGGAAGCTCTTGCCTCAGAGTGACGGGGGCAAATGTGCATCTGCCTCTAAATGTTACCATTGATCTTTCTCTAAGGCAGATGTACTCACAGGAGGTTGAAGCTGTCTGGCAGAACCAACACACAGCTCTGCACAGACCAAAACTCCTACCCAGAAACTGTGCGCATCTTCCTCCAAAGACAGGGCCCATGCTGAACTCCTGTGCTATACACATGCCAGGGGGCTCCAAGGACTAACATCCTACTGGTGGAAGTTTGTATGCTCTTTAAAAGATCATTTTGATCTACTAGTCTCTGCTAAACAAAGACAGCACGCCCAGTTAGTTTAAGGACACACTTGCACACTTTGCTGAGTGGGAACCTTCAGGATTCCTGGTGAAAGAAGTGGAGACTTCTGCTCTGGAAGACCAGGCAGAGAGTGCAGTGGTCATTTGTCCTTCCACTGTAAACTTGCTGCAATCACTTTTTTGTGAGTACATTTTAGCACAGACATATTTAATTTTTTTAAGCTCAATGCTTTTATTCAGAAGCCATTTTATTTTCTTGAGTGCCTTTGTGAATGCTGAATCAGAGGAGTAGAAAGACAGCAAATACTTTAAAGACAGGGCAAACTCCTCTGAAGAAGAATGCTATTGGAAAAAAGACTCCATTAAATACAAAGAGTGGTTCATGAAATTCTAAGTGTATGTGTGCACAAGACATCCACTGATGTTCCCTCTGTGATCAGCAATTCAGCATTCAAGTATGGGACTGCAATGAAGCTGGAAGGCAAGTGCAAAGTCATGAGGTACATGGCTTGTTTTTCTTACAATCTAATCACTCTGCCCATTTTTAGAATCAGAGGCTTGCTTTGTTTAATCAAGAAAATCAGTCAGCAGACAGTTATAATTCAGACTGTTGATTAAAATAGCACTTTGAAGGAAAGGACCTACACAAAACCTGGGAGACACAAGGCAGTGACTGATACAAAATCTTGCCTTTCTTGACCTCCTCCCACCATTGCTGGAAACATCATCACAAATTGCCCAATACACTCAGCCACTGCATCTCTCCCTTGATTATGTTGTTTGCTTTTGAACAAATATTTCTGTGGTCTTGCTGCTCCTTTTCATCAGCCCTGTTGCGATGTTATTACACCAAACACCCTTCCTCTGACACGTCACAGTGCTGAGTTCCTCGATGCTCCAAAGCCCATGACCTGATTGTGCTAAGTGCTGGATAAACATGGTGAGCGTGTCTGCCCCACAGTGTTTCTAGTCTAATTATGTAAGATAAAGGGAGGAAAACAAGACGACAGAGGAAGTACTATCTTCATTTTACAGATTCAGAGTAAATGACGCGCTCAAGTCATACCAGCGCATATGTAGTGGAGCCAGGAACTCACCCATCTCAATCCCCGCTCATTATTTTTATCTTTTCATTTCTCTGTTGAGTCTCATGCCTCTCTGTGGGTTGAGGTCTCCCCATACAGACTACTATGTAAACAGAGCAGGAAACCTCAAGGGCAGTAAGGAAAGAGACATGACTGAAAGGTATGTGTATATATCAGCTGGAGACTCACAGGATTTACAGAACAGAAATGCACCTAACACATTTGTAAACTCTTTCTTACTGCATGTTAACGAGGAATGGCCTCAAAGAGAAGGGAGAAGGGCATCAAGGGGAAGAAAACATGTAGGAAGAAAGAACGAATACAGAGGCAAAGTATAGTAGTTTTCTTCTGTGTCTCTGAGATGAGTTTAATGGGGCTCAGTGGGACACCCAGTTAAACATGCACCCCTATCATGAGATATGAATAATAAAAGCATTATTCTTTCATATGTCTTAGTCTGACTTGTCATTACTAACTGCACAGCTTTAAGTAAGAGCTTTGCTAGCAAAGTCAGCCTGGCCTTTGATGGTCAGACGCGTTTTTTCCTCCTTTTCTTGTCATTGCCCTACATCTTCAGGTTAACTCCTGGTCTATATCATTCCATATGCACAAAATACATGAGGATTTCCTCTCCCCAACTACCCCTACTGACCTTTGGTAGTTGCTTCTTACACAGCTGTCCTGAATGGTATAACCTGGCCTCTGGACTCCTGCTAATGTTACACAAACAGAAACTCAGTTGGCAGGCTCTGCAGTCAAAGGCAGCTCTCACAAGCAGACTGCACCAGGTCTGGAGCCAGCAGACAAATGAGGAACCTGGGAAGGATGATTTTCAGACATGGGACAAGGACAGGCTAGTCTGGTTCATGAGTTCAGGAAGAGAACTGAATCCAGCACAACTCTGCATCTTCACCTCTTATTTTAGTTTAGTTTTTGAGGGCGACATGAGATATTCCAGTGGCAAAAATCTGCTCACTCCCTTCCTCCTCTCTCCACAGCAGCTGAGGAATCTTCTGGATGAGCTTTTAAAAGCAGATAAGATCAAATAACACGCTAATCTGCATAAAATAACAACTTTCAGGAAAAATTTAGCTAGCAGCACTGTTGCAGAGCATGTGTGAAGTTGTGCCATTTGCAAAGACCTTTTTTGCTCACTGTTTCCAATTCTGTTCCCACATAACAGAGAGCAGAAGGGCTATTTACAGGTATGTTAACTCCTTCACTATAGGCACAGAACTGCATCAGTGCTACGCCTGATCTGCAGCTGAAACGCATGATCAAGGTGCACCGGTCCTACTCAAGCTCCAACCCTTCCTCCATCCCCACGGTACACTGCGAGGAGTGCGCCTTGTTTGCTGAGTGCCTGCCAGGCTTCCAGACCTGGACTGAAGCTGAAGTGAACCGCATGCTGGTACGTGTGGGTGCAACCCAGTCAGCTGGTGAGGTCTGGAAGTGATTCAGGTGCCTCTTTTGGTGTAGGTACTCGGTATCCTGTTTAATACCTTACTTCTTCGACCTTGGATACCTGATTTCAGCCATGTTCCTCCTATGTAAAATGATGGTAACACCTCCAGACCTCAGAGCTGCACTGTAAATACAATACTAAGTGACCTGGCACAGGGGAATGAAATGTCCTGACTCATGAGATGAACTGAGGTCATGTAAGCCCTGCCTTTTATTTCAAGATCCACAAGGGTTGTATGAATCTGTGACTAAAATGCCCCCTTCTCTCTCTGAGATCTTGCCCATTCTCAGGAACCTTTCATCCCAGTGATGATTTCATTTGATGTCACTTGATTTTATTTAGATTAGATATACACAGATGAGTTAGCATAACTACCAACTGTGCTTTTGCCACAAGACTCCTACCTCATTTATGTAATTGGCTTCCAGGGATTTTCTGACACTCCCAACAGTACACATGGCTAAAACAACAGATATAGTAATTATGGTAGCATGGGGAACCTTACCTTGGCACAGGTAAGGCCTCAGCTGGAGCCTTCAAGAAAGCTTTATTTGTATCCTGTGTTGGGATACATGGAGCAAGTGGCAATAATAATAATAATTTAAAAATTTTTTAAAATAAAACAAAAATTATCTAGTATGAATAAGCTAAGAGGAAAGATTGAAAGTACAGTACAGAGTTCAGAGAGCATACAATGTGAAAAGAGTCCTTAAGTACTGCCACAGGGTGGTAACCATCCCTCCAAATGTATGACAGATAAAACAAGACTTAAGGGATTTAAATAGAAGCAGAAAAACTGAAGTTTAGAAAAGCAAAAAAACCCACCAACAGTATGGATAATGAAAAACTGGTATGGATTGTCTAGGGGACAGCACAGAGTCACCATCACTTTCTGACTTTAAGGACAGATTAGATACACATCTGACAGGAATGACACAGGTAATGCTGATCTCCAGTGGAAGGACAGATGAGAAGACCTTTTTTTTAGCTCCTTGTAGCCCTCTAATTCAGTAATCATTAACTTGTAGGTGCTTATTCAGTTATTTTACTGCGATACACAGGCCCAAGGGGATATGCCATTTTAACAGTGGTTAAACGGAGGTGACACAGAAAAGCAGTCATAAGAAAAGAACTCCTGTAGCAACTCAGATCTACAAGAAACCTGTGTTGCTCTCTGCAGCTACAGGCAACCACATATTGGATGCAGAGCTCAGAAAGGGCCCAAGAATGTCCACTGAAGAGATGAGAGGTCTAGAATGCATGACATACGAGAAAAGACTGAAAGACATTGCTTAGCCTAGAAAAGACCTCAAACTGTAAGATGGCACAAACCACTCAGTCCTTACAACTTCAGTTTTTTATTTCAAGCCTCAAAATTGCAATATGATAAGGAAGACAGCAGAAGACAGAAGTTGTCCACATCCTGGGTCCTTTGGCACAATCTGGCCTACAATCTCAGTTGCACCTCTATCTCATAGGAAAACAGACAGCATGGTGAAGATTCTTCCAATGGCAGAGAGCATTATATATCCCTAATGAGCATGACAAATTATATCCATTCAGTTCTTCAGATGGAGGAACTGCTCCTTGGTCTGTCATACATGTCTGCTGCCCCAAAAAAGCATTAACTTCTAGAATACGTCACTCATTAGTTCTGTGGGAAGGATCCAGCTTTCCACATTATAAGGAAAGAAAGAAGGCTGGAGGAGGTGGGAGAAGCTGTGATAAATCACCACACACAATTTCTCCAACTTAGCAATGTGCAGAAAGGAGAAAAAGGTCTTGCAGAAGAAAATCCAGGGCAGGAGGGCTGTGAGCAGGACTAAGTGTGTTTATACCAAGTCACTCATTCCTCAGGTGTTCCCAGGCTCCCAAACTGGCCTGTGTGTCTGCCGAGGTATTAGCAAATACCCACTCCATGTGAGAGGAAATATAGAGTCAGCAGTGAGCAAAATCCAGTCACTCCATCCATACCACAATTCCTCGTTTAGCCAGTGCTAACTTGAATACGCAGAAAGACCTGGAAGCTTATCAGTTCAAACAGAGAGACGTGCATTTTAAGCTGAAATCCAGCTTTCGACACTGGAGAATCAGGAATACAGCAAAATATCCTCCAACCCAGTGATTTTGCTTGGCCCAGCACTGACTTAGAACCATCATCAGATCATAAAAAATCTTGCAAAAGTTGTGTTTCATTTGATACTGTGTTAAGATCAGTTCAAGAAAAACTGCACACAGACCTGCATGAACATCCAAAAAGCTGTAAACTTCAGTTAACAAAACAAAGCTCAACTTTGCTCTTAACCACAAAGATCAAGTAACATTTGAAAGGAAACAAAAAAATGCAAATCATACATTTCCAAGGCTTTGAAGATCCGGCTGGCACTGCTCAAGGTCACACTACTTCTCAGCACAGTTCATTTCTCTTTACTCAGCCCTTTCACTTGCTTTAATGCTGAATATGCAAAGAGCACCAGACGTTTTTAACCTTCAATCATTTTTTTCATTACCTGTCAAGAATAGCACTAACAATGGGCATTAAAGGTACAATATTCAATTGTCAGACAATCATAAATAATTGCCTTAGGGAAGACAGGGCAGCTGTGAGGGGATGGAGCTTTTCTGTTCAGCTCATGGCACAGAACTGAGCAAGGACAAACCAAACAGCACAGGGAGAGACACCTTAAAAGCACTCACAAATCGTATTGCTCCTTAGTCTTTAAAAGGGAGGCTACTTCAGCCTGCTTCTGTGCAGCCCAGTGATGACCACTTTGTTTGAAAAGAGCCCAATTGCACATAGACCACGCTTTGAGTTCTCTTGTTTTACTATCACTCCTGCTAACAACTGTCCTTCTTCGATCTGGCTCCATCAGGTTTCTTTATCATTGTTTCCCTTCTTCCCAACCCTGTTATTAACTTATAGAAATAACTAATTCCACTGACCTACCAGAGAGAAATCAAGTATCGGGTGACTGTCAGTATCAAAGATGTTATATGTCTTTCCATGAAAAAGGAAAAAAATACAAGCAAACAAACCTTTCTTCTGCCACTATATAGAGGTAGGAAATTTAGACTAAAATGGAGCAGAATACTGTGGACAGAGATACATTACAACAGAACTTCTACAACTCAGTCTTACTTCACAGGTGCCTTCAGCTATGCACTCAAATCTATTATGCCCACTGGCCTGTCCCTTCCTTATATGTTATTATTTATGACCTCTATTTAGAGATAGATCTATAAATCTGATGCTCTATCACACAATCATTGTATTCCAAAGCACAATGGCCATGGAGCAGTGGAGGTTTCCACAAATCTTAGCTCTTACAGAAATTAGCTCTGTTCCTATGTGTTATAAAGGGTTAAGACTTTCTTCAGGCAGTAGACAGCCTCCTGCAGTGTCAAGTTCAAAACTCCATTAATAACACTATTTCTCTACTGGCTTTTTTGCAGAAGCCTCCAGCCAACACATCGATACACCAGAACCTGTGCAGACACCACTTTCACCAATTGTTACGACCTCACCAAAAGCCTTCATGCAAGATTTGTCTTGCAGAATATACAAAGCAAAAGTCATAGTACGTAACACCATGCAGCCAATACCTTCATTCCAGGGAGGGAAGGTTTTTATTCAAGTGTTCAAGTACTGCAGTATAATCTTTAGGACTGCAGTTAGGATTCTGCATAAGCAACAGACCCACAGTTTGAACAACCTGGTCCCAGGTGCCCTTGTTTAGTTTTCTCCCACTCTTTCCCAGTCACTTTGCAATCAACAGCCTACCTGGAACTTCCTGGCTCTCCCACGATTTGTATTTGAAGTGGTGGGACATCTCAGTTGCCAGTCCAAGTGCTGCCTCCCCATAACCAGTGCAGATGACACCGGGCTGTGACAAGATGGGATAAACTGACTTTGCTTCTCTTGGTCATATTTTGTTGTAAGGTCCGGGGATTTCTTTTGTCCCCAGCAGTACCACTGATTAGAGCAGCTCTCATTTCTTATCTTCCACATTCTAGTACCGCCGCTCCAGCTCTCCCACTGCTTTGTCAGAACTGAAATAAACCTGGGGCAAGTTTTCTGCAACGCTCTCTCCATCTGTGATCCCAGCTCCACTGCCTGGGCCAGAGTCAAGCTACCAAGTTGCATCAAGAGCTCCTCCCGAATTCGCCAGTCTGCTGCTTTGTCAATGAGCTGATCCAGGATCAGCTCTTCCCGCCAACAACCAAAAGCACAGGCTGATGCCAATTCTTGCAGTGCCAAAGCAAAGGCTGTAAAAGTTTCACCTGGCAGTTGTGCCCGCTGCCTGAACTGGAACCTCTGTAGCACCGTGCTCTTTCCAGGCTTAATGGGTCCTGAAAGCTTCTTCATTGTTTCTTCAAAGGAAGCAGCTGAAACCAGGGTTGTAAAAATCCTCTGATCTTTCACATCCAAATACTGGAGAACAGTCCTCGAGGACTCTTCAGGTGTCACTCATCTATATCAGCCAAATCTCACAATCAGCCACTGACACCAGGGGCCTGAGAGATTTCACAGTTCCAGTAATATGTAGGATATAAACGAGCGGCCAGATGCAACTGGAACATCCCAGTCTTCACTGCCAACACTGCACGGGTCGACCTCTGAGCAAGGGCACAGGCGCATGTCACAAACACTCTGCCTCCTGTCACAGGAAGCAATTTTTTGTCACCCAAAAGCCTCCTGCCTTCCAGGCCAGGCTGTCTGGCAGGGCAGGAAAGGCAGCGCTCCTCCCACACAGGCAGGTGAGCATGAGAGGAGGAAACAGAATGGGAAGGAAACAAGGAGATGGGAAGAGTATCTCCCCCGCTAGAAAGTTTTTGTTGCATGCCCTAATAGCCTAAACAAAGCTTGTCAAATGTTTAATGGGAATCAAATGCAAAATTTGGGTTTAATGGTTTTACACATGTTGCTCACAATAATTAGCAGCACAACCTTCACCAGCAAAACAACCCCCACATGCCACCAAGGCGTTTGCAGAAAGAGAGCAGGACTACAGCGGTAAGAAGAGCACTGAAAGTCAAAGTTGCCCTATGTTTGCCTTCACAGATACAGGCTGTCAGCTCTTTATTTTTTGGTGTCTAACAATCATGCTCTGCGCCAGAGCCCACTGATCCATTCAAAAGTGACACTATTTCACTAGCAATTCCCAGAGAGCAGTCTCACAGGCATATAGGAGCAGCAGAACTGTAAAAAGCTGTTTGTATGGGCAATTTTTCTTCCTGGAGCTGCAGTCTGTGGCTGTCTCCATGTTGCAGCTTTTTTCAGCGATCACATAGCAGGTACAACTGGTAACATAGCTACTAAAAAGCGTGTGTTGTTGAAAAAATAATGAGAAAGGAGGAGATGTCTTGCTTGCCCTTGACATTTGTGAATATGTGTGGTACTAAAAACAATTTTTAGCCATTTTTCATATTTTGCTGGCTGGTTGTCATATCCCAGCCAAACAGACTGGAGGGGTCTATACATCCCATCTTGTAATCAGGGAGGGCTAAGAGGTTCTCTGCAGCAAATCTCTATTATAGGCCAAGAGTATGAGTTTAAGACACCCTTTCTCAATGAACTAGCCAACCCCATTAGTTCAGAAGAACTGATTAATTTTGGGGGGGTAAAAACAAAAGTTCCTGAACAACACTAGAGAAGCTCACGGGTTTAGCTCCATCTGCCCACTGCTCTACCATTTCTCTTTCACAGGAACATGCCAGCTGTTTCACTAAAGCCTTGGTCACACAACAAGGCTGAGTGGAGGTGGAATGCTGAAATACTCAACAGGCTCTTGCATTTTTCAAAGATTTGAAATTTAAGAGGTTTAAAGATTATTGTCCCAACAATTTAATAAAGGAGGATTTAGGTTAATCTGGAGAATCTCAGCCCCATTTTTAGCAGTAAGATTTACCGTACAGAGATTAATGACACAGATTTTGCTTATTTTTATAAGATAACCCTAATCTTTACCCCATGGGCATAATTTTTCCGTCATACAAAATTCTCAGTGTCTACTACTTTTTACAAGATTGCCAATTTATTTACAGGGTCAGCTGACTTGAAGGTATTAAGCTAAGAGGAAAAAGAATGTAAAGGTGAACTTTCCCAAAAACCCTGCAAAACTGAAAATACTGGAGTGCCTTGAGCTGCTTTGCCTGCACTCCAGAGTACAGTGGGTTGTAGCCACCAGACAAAAAGCAGAGAAAACAGCTGGAGAAGGAAGGACAGGAGAACTGTGCCCAGTGGAGCAAAACACACATCTCAAGTGCTGTGCCTTTGCCTTCTAGGGGTGCTGCTGCAGAAACACTGAGGACAGACGCAGGGGATCAGTCTGCTGTAGCACAACAGTTTAGAAAGGGCACTGAGGCCAGAACTAACCTGGCAGGATGTAGGTCTAACACACTGAGACATGGGTTTCAATTATTCATCAGTACTCTCTGTGTTGGTTTAGTTCCTTCTATTTAATTAAAGGGGCTGTAATTAAAAAGTGAATGTTGTCAAAAGCTATAATAGCAAACAAAAAAGACATGGGAAGAGTTGGGCTGTAGTTAACATACACAAAAGCAATGACAGTGACTTCATTCAGTGCATGGATGGGCAAAAAAAGAATAAATACAATCACAAAGCCTTTTGTCTGAATTCCTGTGAGGTAAAATTCTTACTAGCTCTTTATTCCAGCTGGAGAAAACTATCAGTGAAATACACTGATAGTATCAGATAATGTTAATAGATTGTGAAGTTTCAACAGCATAACTTTTTAAAAAGTATTTTCCTTGAGTGAAAACTGCTATTCATGCACATTGAAGGAATATAAAGAAATGTTTCTTTTCCTAAAAGATTAGATGACATAGAAAAATAATTGTGCAGAAGGGAGGCAGAGAAGATGGACTCTGAATCCTACTGTTATAAATCCATTTCTGGACCGAACGAGACATCATTTAACATATCAAGAGTCTTCAAACCATGCTTCAGGCCATCTCTAGGTTATCACTCCCCTTACCACATAGAGGGCAGGAGCTCAGAGACATTATGTGATTTGCTCTTGACAATAAAGGAGACAAAGTCAGGATAAGCAATTAGGGCGTCAGTGTCCCATGCCCCTTTCTTCAGCAGCTCATTAACCCTGTAGCCCCACTGCAGCTCTACTTCTGGAAATGAGCATACTAGTCAAAAGACAGTCCAAAGCTATTGCCATTCAAGCTCTTTATAACCAGCCCAATATCTAACAAAACTCTATTAAAAAAAAATCTCTGACCGAAGAAGACCATGAGCTACAATTTGTTGGCAGCTGAAAGAACGCTCAGGGGAAGCCTTACTAAAGTCTGCTATATTTTTATGCTTTTTCCTGGACACCTTATTTTGATCACTTAAAGAGACAGGATATTGAGCTAAACATAACAGACTACAGATCCATCTGGCCACTGTCGCCATTCTTATCTTCCCCCTTCACAAAGAAGAAAACAAGTCCAAATAGGATGATGCCAAAAAGTGACCTCTTTCATGAAATTTCAAGATGAATTTTTAAACATAGAGACCTGAATCTTGATGTCTTCTTTGGAAAACTTGCCTATAAGAATCAGTTTTCAAGGCCTTTTGCTGTGAACAGTGGAAAGTCACAGCAATCAGGTTGGGTTAAGAGTACACTGTAGAGTGACCTTGTGTATTTCAGTTAGAACTACACCAGCTCTTGAAATCAAGAGTTCTTACCCTCTGCAAGGTAGTGGGGCAAACACACACCATCTGCTACAAGAGGTTCATATTCTCATGAAGACACCCAAAATGCCTAGTCGATCAATTCATTGCTACTTAGCTGTTAGGAAGTTTGCTCCTTTTCAAGGTTTTAATTATCTTCTTGAGAGTTCTGCATTCAAAGTCCACAGGAATGTGAGGGTATTTGCCAAGGAATAGCAGAGCACCCCGTCTGCTATCTAACAGGAGAAAACAGATGTGGACATGTGCCCGTGGCTTGTTTAGAGACAGGAGTTCAGCGAAGGAGACACTTCTGTGAGCCTCAAAACAGCAACTGCGTTGGTGATTTACAGAGGAAGAGGTGAAAGGGAAAGAAGATACATTTAACTAAACCACAGAGAGCTCCGTTGGAAAACCATCCTTCTAAGAGCTACACCCACAATGCAGGCAAGGTATGTCAATGAGGCACAGCCACTGACTGCAGAATTCTGCTCCACGCCATAGAGCACATGAGTGGCATGGAAAGGGAAGATCTGGGTGTGGCCTGTGTTCCCTTGGGCGGGCAGGATGCCACTTGTACAGGAAACTGTTAATCCGATGGATACAAGTGATAATACTTCCCACCATTCACACAGGCATATCACTGCCAACAGCTCTTCAGTGTGAGGAGCAGCATTCTGAGTCAAGAGAAATGGTGTTTGCATTCAGGACACTTACCCAGGCTCTAATCATCAACAGTACAACATGGATGATGTATAAAGAGCTGGCTACACCCTTAAGCTTCCATTTAGTCTGGCTTCATTGTTAGGACATGACTAAACCACATCATGCCCCATCACGATAAGAACCCTGGTGGGAGAGAAATATGCCAAAAAACTTTGGGTACCATTAAAAGTGATGCACAAATATCATTCAGAAACTTCTTGTCTACAAACCATGAGACCACAAGACAAACCTGAGCAGACAGATCAGATATTCCTGCTTTCCATGACACTCCAAACTCTGCTGACTGGGGAATATAAGGAACCCTATTACATTGCAAAGAAGAAAAAAAAACAGCTTGAATGGCAGACATGATGTTTTAGTCAAGTTCTTGCTTTCTGTAACTATTACTTCACTCCGCATTGGTGTGACTGAACCTGAGTTTTCAACACTAATCATAGCTGTCTTGCTTAAGAGGTGTTCTCTCTGTCATTGCCCACCTGCTTCTCAGAGACTGCCTGTGTTATTTCAGAGGAGGGACTGCAAACTTGCTCACGTACCAGGAAACATCTCACTTGAACTAGAAATACCAGAAACACACAACAATGCATCACTTGCAATACTTGCTGCCACTGATTAAAAGCAAGAACATTGCTGTTTCTTTACCCTCCCTGTAAATAAGGCACTGGATTTTATAAGTTTGTGGTAGAAAACTGAAGAACAAAACCTTTCTTTAAAAGATTTCAAATTCTGTGGTGCCTGACCATATTAAACAAGGCTCATAACATGATCAAGCCAGGCATAGAGATTGACTCTGAATGCTCTACTGACTGAAAACCACATATTAGCTTGTACCTCTACAGAATTTTGTAGATAGGAAAATTTTCAAGTAGATATGTTTATCACTGCACATTTCACTAATAAATCTGCACTTCTTTTTAAATTCATGTTGCTCTCCTTTTTCATCATCCTCTTCATTTCACCTGCCTTCCCCATTTCAGCAAATTCATTTTGAGAGGTGGATTTCAACGTCACTTGCAGTTTGTCACAGATCCTATCCTCAGTCACTGTGGTTGTAAACTGCACATTTGTACAGGCTGGCCCTAGTGGGAGCAGCATTTCTCCAGTTCTTCCCCAGTACTCCCAGGTATATGATGCAGCCTCACACTTATGGAAGTCTATCCTTCAAGCAGGTTGGCTGTGGAGTGTGCTCTTCACTTTGACCACTATTGAAGGACATTTGGATCTCAATGGCTTAGCAAAACACTGCTGAAATAATCCTGACCACATCTCCTGGTCTTTTGTCTTCTGCAGGACAGCAATGAGGCACCAAAGTTGCTGAGACATTGCCCATCTTGCTTGCTGGATTAACTACTCAATAATTATAGAAGCCACCATATGGGTTTTACATCAGCTAAGCCTGTTATTTCAAAAGAAATGTCTCTGCATCTCTGCATTCAGTGCTGGGTAGCCTCGGGGAAGACAGATTCAGTACCAAATGCCACCACATGTAGCCAGCACTCATATACATTTCAGAGCAATGGAGAACAAGATCATGGTCTCCTTTCAGTTTTTATTCCAGGACACAGTGCATGAGTAGTATCTGCAAGATCACTGCCTTTAGGATCCACTCCCAACCAACACTGTTAAAGTTATGTATCCCTGCTCAGGCATTAAAAAGGTCATCACTGTAAATAGTGTCAGGATTCCATGTGACTCGTAATAGAAGCAGAAGCTTCCCAGTCAAGAAGTCTCAGACAGTAATAATAAAGAGTCTGATTTGCCACGAGGCCAAATTCCCCCTCTATTGGACATTAGCTGAAAGAGTTACCACCCTGCAGTTTATTGCTGCTTGCAGTAATGCTCCAGATGGCAGAGAGCCGGGCAGCCTGTTTTAGCAGTTGTATCAGGATCTACAATTAGACAGACTTCGAGGTCAGTTAAACTTTCTGAGTACCAAACAAAGAGTGCTGTACAGCCACAAGTTTGTTTCTGTATTGATTACTTTCAAAGCTTGACAAACATCCGCCTTCTTTTCATGGAATGCAGAAAAATGCATGAGGCTTCTCTTGGATGCCATACCAAAATTAATCCAAATATTTCCCTGTTCCAGGTTTAAGTCTTCAAAAACAGAGCTGTGGGTTTTCACAGATGCTCATTTCAAGGTTGTAAACAGGCAGATCTGTCCTTCCAAAGTACGGGGTGTTTCAAAAAGACGGAACCAATTTGACATCACTATATCTCTGCAACCATCAACTCTCATCTCGCTGTTGTTTGTACGGCAGGTGAAGGGAACACAGAGCATTTATAAAAAGCTTACTAAAACTTGATAACTCATTAAACTTTTCATAAATTTTTGTATAATTGTAACATATAGGGTTCACCTTTTTGAAACAGCCTGTAGTTAATTCTCTGAGAAGTGCTGCAGCCTCTATGGTGAAAGAATTATACACTATCTACAGACTAATAACAAGGTTTTCCTCATTTTACATGCTCATGGCACAGACTGTTTTCAATGGCTGTTTTTCCTATTAATTCCTTGGCTGAACTCAACAGTCAAGGAGTGAAGTACTTGCTGTATTGAGAGAATGCACCATTGATCCAGCCTCTTCAGGTTTAATCAGGAGCAGAGGTATCAGAGCCAGCCATGACGCAGATCTGCCTGCAGCTTTCCTTAGGAAAGAGAGACACCCAAGCGGCTGTGAACTGGGAAACCTCAGTGGTGTTGGAATACAAACCAGAAAACAGCAATGACTTAAAGCAGAGAAAACTCAGATCAGTCAGAAAAAACAGACAAAAACAAAGCGGTTGTAGATGAAGTTTCCCATGCCCAGTGTCTGTAAAGGACCAGCCCCTTCTTCAGGGCTTCTTCTCAATCCAGCAACCTGCAACACCTTCAAGGGCTACAGTAAACATGCGCAAAGGTATTTTAGGAATCACTGTGCATGTTCTGTCACCTCTCAGGTACAGTGGCTTGTCTGCTATCTCTGTCTTTACATTCTCCATCCTTCCCCTCAGCTGCACACACGTAGTTACCTTCCTACGCTCTTGGCTGTCTACCTAATCCAAAATGTGGAGCTCCCCTCTAGCTGCTCAGCCACAGTCTTTTCACAGAAGAGAGGATATACAACACACTACAAACAAACAAACGAACAAACCAGCTGTCAGAGAGCCCCTTTTTAGTAAACTAAACAGAGAGTTGTTGCAACCCTGAGTTGACATGCTAACAACACCTCGGTTCAATCTAATCAGCCATAGACATTGGAAAACATGAAGTAAACATCTCACAGCACAGCATTATGACATCCACCTTTTCCAGCACATGCAAGGAAGGAGGCCACGTAGCCTGAAATCAGAATGTGATGCCACCATACACCCTGCTCAGCTCAGCAATGTACTTCTCAATCCAGAATAGAATTCAGAGATGTTAGGAAAAAAAGAAAAGCTCCCCTTTCCCAGATCTGCCTTTTAGCATGGAAGGATCTGCAAGTCTGGGATGAGTACTTACACGAAAGGTCTCTGAACAGGATCCTCAGTTTCACATGGCAGAAACATGTCCAGGCATAGAAAGAACGCACTGGAGCAGGGAGGCTGCCTCTGCCCCAGCACTGTCTCTGCTACAGCTGAGATGCCCATCTCCCTGAAGAAACAACACTGATATTTTGAAGAAAGGAAGGGATGTCTGAATTAAACAGAAAAGGAAGACATCTGGGGCCCTATGGAGCAGGAAATTAGTATCTGCAAGAATTCAGTAAATAAAAGGAACCAGGTGCTTCAAGAATTTATTCACAGGTTTTCCCTCGATGAGAATTATCTAGCTTGGCCAGAAAGCCTAAACTTTGTCTTTCAGAGCGGTATACGGAAAGAGAGATTCTGACATAATTTCTTTCAGTTCCTTTAAGTGAATATCACAAAGCAGCTTGATTTGCCCTCTCAGCACATACACAATGCATTTAGGAGAAGTAAGATGCTCTTGCTAACATCCTACAGCGTTGAAACACGTCCTGTAGAATCAACTGAAACGGACTTTTGCTAATCACATAGCTCACTGAGCAACAACATCAGGAAGAGGCAGAAAATTGCACATGGCATTTTCTCTAGCACAGGCAAACATGCTATTAAAGCTTCCATTGCAGAACCACATGTCAATATTGGTGGATAAAGATAATGAGATTAAAAATAAATTTTGGTTTGCATAAAAATAATAAGAGCAGATTTGCAGAAGGCTGGCATTGTATCTGGATTTCAGTAAACACTGGGAGCTGCAATAGTATCTGTTAAGCTTGTAGAGACTGACTTTCCAGTTTGCATTTCACAAATCCCTTGTACTGGTGAGTACAGCTCAGTAGGGACAATGTTTAGCTCCTACTGAAAGCAGTGGTATTTAAAGAAGGAGGCACTGGCAGGATCTAGAATGCTATACATATGCATATATACATATATTTCTGATCGAAAAACATAAACCATGCATCTTAGCAAGTCTATGAACCCTAGGGTTGCAGGCTCAACAGGATGACTGATATTCACGAGAGAAGCAGTAACACTGAGAAGAACACGACACCACAGTATGGTGCTTTTCTGCAATCCCACAAAGCGTTTCATATGAGATGTCAAAGTATTTAATATGAATGACCTAAACCTCTTGGAAACAATGATTCCCACATTGTCAGTGTAAGAGGAGGTCAGTTCTGTTGGTTATAGTTCAGAAAACTCCTGAATTACTATAAATTACTACAAATCCAGGAGCTAGCACATGACCATGCCACTTCAATAGCCTCAACTGAAAACTGCATGGAGTCCATCTGTTTCAAGACTGTAAATATATGGGGCTGGCCCCCAGGAGTATTATATTGCCATGAAGACCTGTACTTGTTAAACGGCTTATCAACTTAATGAAGTTACTCAGTGTGCTATCACTGCATCAAACAAAGGCAGCAGGAACTACTCTTCATTTGGAATTCACCTTTCTCTTTTCCCATAATAAAAGTAAGTAACTAATGGATTAGGCTCAGGGAGTATAAGAGCTCATGCCAGTAGCTGCTGCTGAGGAAGAACTGTATTAATCCAATCCCTACCTGTCTCTGTAGAGAAAGAAGATTATTGTTTCAGTTCTTCTTTGGTGGTTGCTGGACCCTGGTGCCAAGTGATCATTAAACACCTCAGAGAGACAGTATGGCAAGCTTGATGCAAATGACTGCCCTAGCAAAACAGTAGTCTTTATACCAGCTGTGTTTCATTCAGCTATCACAATAAACATCCTGCTCACTAGAAAGACTCTCTGATGAGGCAGACAGATTGTGGCTCCAACAGTCTTACCTTGAAGCTTTTAGAAAATCCTGTTCATTACTCATCAGGCACTTCACAGTTTCTGAAGTGAGTACTTCTTACAAAAAGTATGATTCAGCAGTGCTGGGGACAGCTGAAAGACCTCCTGGGTCAGGAAAAGCCCCTTCTTTCGCTTCATGAAAATGAAAAAAGAATCATGAGGTAATTGCTTGGGGTCTCTTTCTACTGATGAACACCGCGCAATTTTATGGAGATGTCCAATTGAAATGTATATGGTGTTAGGGAATAAGATCACCTATCTTCAGGTGAGGCAAATATTTAGATTTGTTACCATATAGTGGAATTTGCACAAAGCTTGCAGCACTGAACTAGGTACAAGTGAAGCTTTGACCTCTGAAATGAGATGCACGTTTTCCTGTGTCCTAATTGCCACTTTTACCCCTGCCCTCTTTTGTTTCCATTAGTCACTGGAATATATGGCTTCTTTCCAAAGCAGAAAGCTCTGTCTGCTTCACCACTCAACTCTGTGTACCAAGCTGAAATGAACACTGCTCTGATTTAACCTCTCCTCTGGGACCCAAGACCATTTAAAGAACTCTAATTCAGTTGGGCTTGGCCAGATTTCCAGCATTACCTCGGCTTGCTACACCATAATGCTTCTATCTGTAACATGAACACAGGGCAAGTGTAAATCCTCCAGTATTTGCTGTCATTGACATAACAGGATAAAAGAGATAGGTTTTTTAAAAGACTTAGCCATTGCTGGATGTGTACTCTGCATTTTTCCTGGATATCCTTGCCTCTTTTTTTTTCATTGTACATATGTACTTGGTTCTCCCATATCACTTCAAGCATTCAAGAGTTGAGAAAAAAATCTGAGCATGAAGCAATGGTAGTGCCACCCTCATAGCAACTGCAGTAAGACTGTAATATTGAAAAATTAAGGCATAATATTTAATATTCAAATGCCAAAATCTGTCCATAAATATGAAGTTCTTCCTGTTTGTGTGGTTTTGTGTTTGTGTGTGTTTTGTTTTGTTTTAATGAGGTAAAATAAAGCTAGAAGAGTTTCATTTTTCAACCTTAATAGGTATCTCATTATAAAAAAGCAGAGACAGAGAAACGAATATGGCTTTCACACTCTACAGTCCAACAATTTATTTCAAGTTTTCCCAGTAAAAAACCTGCTGTGTCAAAAATGAAAGGAAGAAAAGAAAAAGAAAGGGGAAAGGGAAAGGGAAGGACAAAAGGGAGAGGGAAAGGTAAAAAGACGCAATATTCTCCAAGTTACAGTGTCAGAGACAGCAGTTAAACTAAAAAATAATACGATGTGCATATCAAGACTAATATCAAGATTATTAAGATCAATAGTAAGATTAATGCACCTGACGTCAGCTGGCCACTCATGTAGGACCACTTCTGATAACAGTATGACCAAGTGTACATTTACCTCCCACCTAAGTCTAAGACACAGGTGCAGAATTTGTGCTGTCAGCTTTATCTGCCATAGTGTAAAACCAGCATGGGGAATGAAGATAAAACTGAAAGCTTTAGAGTGTTAATTTCCACAGATTTTTGATTTTTGAACAAGGCCTTGGCTATAACGTTCTTGCTAGAGCTCCCAGAGAGACGTGGAATGTATCGTGCAAGATTTCATTTCAAAGCTCTAGCATCAGAAGTTTCACATAACTGAACTATACGGGTTTATTCTTTTGAGAAAAAAAATCTTAGCTGTGCACTAAGCCAACTATTGGAGACATGAAACACATTTCCTGTAGTGCACCAAATCCAAGTACATTCCTTTTATTCCCAATACAGCAGAAGTCGGAGGCCAAAGGCAATCATCGGGCTTGGAAGAGGCTGATGACTGACGTGTACATGGGGATTTGTGGCTCCAAAGTGATCAGTGACCAGTAACTTCCCTTTCCATCTTCACAACAAACAACACTGTTGTGCAACAGTGATGAGTCCAGGGAGCAAGGCTCACTCTCTTAACAACCACACATGAGGAGCTAGTTAACTTCTTTGGCTGAGGCAAGACTAGAAAGGCTTTGGAACATCTCTATTGCCAGCGTATTGAGAAGCCTAAGGTCAGGACTGTATTTTGCAGAAAACTTTGGTAGATCCACTTGTGTCTGAATGCTTGCTGGCCCTGGGGAGGGCACAGTTCAGGAAGAGAACTGGACCTCATGCTATGTGAGCTGAAGGAAGTCACCTTTCTCAAGTAGGCTTGAAAGCTCCACCAAATTAAGTATTGCAAGACAGCACTGAGCTTTAAATTGTGACCGCTTGGGAAAACAGCCATTGAGAATCAAGTGTGAAAGCCTTCCCACCCCTATGAGTAACTGTGTAACTATTATTTCTTTTGTCTCCTATGTAAAAAAAAAAAAAAAAAGAAAGCCCGGCACCACATTATAAATACAGACTGAAAACATGCGCTGACTTGGCATCTAGTTGTGTCACGCAAATTTTAAGCCACAACAATGCAAACACAAGGAAAATTTGGATACTGCTCAGCAATAACAGGGACCATTGCCAAATCAATTAGTGCCCTCATAATACTTAACCAGGACAGCTCACTGAGGGAAGCACGCCTTATTTATGGAACCCTCGTATAGTAATCCAACATGAGTTACCATACTGAATCCACAACACGAACCAAATACAACATGCACTTTATAAATCATGCTGCACTATATATTTAGACATACACACTTGTATAAATTTACTTAATTTAATGTGTATATTTACTTAAGAATTGATTTACAGGAATATGAATTTTTTGGGGACTGTACAATTACTCCTCAGTCTCTCTCAAAAGCATTGTATCCCAAGGTAGATGTTAACATTTAAATTCCTGTCAAAAAAGTAAACAGAAATACTTTTTCCAATTCAAAGGACACTTGATGAGACTCTGTTAACTGTTCTTGGATTTTTTGCATAAAGTCCTTGTATTTCAGCCTTTTCAGGATGAAGCCTGTGATGCAGAATGCAGCTTCCTATTTTGATAGCATCCCCAAACAATGCACACTGAGTGTATCTACTGCATCTTGGTTTCTCTTCTACTAGAATAGTGATTTACCCTTTCTGCACAAGATACCAGTCTTTTAAGAACCTTCAGAGACAATATCAAGTTATCAGAGAGAATTATGTTTCAATAAATGTCAGAAACAAAATCTGATCCTTAGCACAAATGTGGAAAATCTGTAGTGCATTATTTTGGCAAACAATTATTACTCTTAAAAGTGTCTCTACACCCTTGCTGATGCTGTTTCAAATAAAGTCACACTAGGATGTATTTTTTGCTGCTACAAATTACCATAGCTTCTCTGAAACTCGGAACATCTAAAGCTGGAGTATGCCCTGCCCATTGACTCCAAGCAGTTTTATCCACATTGCATATGCAAACCCACCCATCTCTTACAAACAACATAGAAACGCACAGTGCCCACAAACTCCTATCCCAAAGTGTCTGTCTCTAAACTGCTCATGCAAGTAGCCCTGAATCATGGGAAGGGCCCTTCAGCAGTTTCAGCATGCAATTTTCAGTCAAAAACTACAGAGCCTCTGAAGCAGCAATTCATCATAGGAGGACTTGTGAGTAATGGAAGATTTTATGCAAAAAGAGAAAACCCTACATAGGTACCTCTTGTTTACATGCAGGGGGTTGCCCCATAGTAATCTTAAACCTCATACAAGATTCACTGGGTGCGGTTTTTCAGGGAGCAGCACTGTGTAATCAGCACAAGGAAATACAGGGAGTCTGTCAAAAGTGAACCCTTCAGCAGAGGCAAAGGGGAAAGTGATGTGTGGCTAAAGGAAGGAAGCTAGCATCTAGTGGAGATTGCTAGAAGATGAATACCAGCAGCACAAAAGCAACCGGAGAGAAAGGAAAACAAATTCAAATTGAGCTTTCTATATGAAGGACTATCTTTAGCCTATAACAAAAGCAGTGATGAATCAGAGGAAACTGCTCAGACACAGACTCATCACTTGGCACTGCAAAGGAGGTGACATGCTCTGAACTCACCCCAGTTTACACTGCAGTCAGTGCACGGACACCCTGAGCCACTGCACATGGCATCTTCCCACCACCCATCACTACGGAATGACACCTGCCAGCAACTATGCCTTGCCCCTGAGAACCATACCTGCGGATCACATCTACATTAATCCAGCTCAACACGTAAGGCTAACATTCACACACAGTTTGAGTTACCCATGGTGAATACAAATATTCTAAAAAACAGAAGACAAATCTGCCTTATTTAAAATAGTTTCCATGGAAAGCTTGTCTCCAAATGGGGCTTTTACAAGTTCTCAAGATTAGTGAAAAGAAGGACACTGTCTTCTCCAGATGTAAGAGGACTACACTGTTTGTTACTCTTTCCTCTTGCCCAACTTTGTGTTCAGAACTAGAAACTGAACAAAAGCAAAGTGCAGCTGCCTGCTGTGTGGAATCCACCCTTCTGCTCTCATCCTCCAGCCCCTGAGAGATGTTCAGCTCCCTCTGAGGCATTGCAGTTGTGGTTTTACTTTTGAGCTGAGGAGAAGGTATGTACCCAAAGACATTGGTCTAGTTGTTTGGAAACCTCAAAATTTTGAAATTATATGCCAATACCACAATAGCTCACCATTTCTTCAGTTAATAAACTCCCAACATGTTTTGCACAAAGCTGCTGTTTGCATAACTTCTTTGTGCAAAACCAGGCTTCTAAATGTTAGGTTTCCTTGGGTGACAGAATTACACTGGCAAGGCTCAAAATTAATAGAAATATAGCTTCACTGGTCAAAAGGACAAAAAGCAATCCCAGACTCAACTATGGTTTGTTTAAATATAATAATAATGAATTGCCCATAGTCATTTATTCAAGGAACAAAACCAAATTGTCAACCCACCCAAATTTGAAACATTTGATCAGTCTGGAAAGTATAAAATGATTGCTAGCGGTCAAAGCTGGGAAATGAAAATACGAGTGCAGCAGGAAAGGAAACTGAATTCCTTTTGTTGTGCCATTGTCTGATCAGCCGCACCACCATTCCCGGCAGCAGATGATGTGTTCAGGCTGGGCCAGAGTCCCCTTTTCACTTGAGAATAAGGGATAAGATTATGTGTCTCAATGCAGAATGACTTGAGGAGAAGGTCTAAAGAGGATATACTGAACCAACAGAAAGAAAGAAAAAAAATCTCAGTATAGAACAAAGATGAAAGCTTAGGGGTGGGAGTGATCAGCTTCACAGCAAGAACCACTCATTCGTCCTGAGACTCTCCTCAGCTCCAGTAGCAGCTTCCACTGGGGGCCCCAGCCACTGCACCATGACAGCACAGGTGACAGACAAAAAGCCCTTTCACTAGAACAACCAACTCATACTTCAGAAAGCAGAAAATCTAAAAAGGACTGGGAGCAGACAGCTGTAAGACAAGAAGAACATTTATGTTTTCCCATCATACCTCTCAAATCCTAATTCTCAACATTGGAATGTGTTTTTTGGCTGGTACAGATGACCAGGGAAAAAGGACCCACTTCTTCATGATCATAACTCAACTCCATTGATGGACATGTCCTGCCTGTCCCTCTTTAGATTTCTTCTATTTACTCTGTTTCTTGGGCAAAGGGGTTCCCTCTTCAAAAACTAAAATTGAGGATATTGTGTATTTCACAGTTTAATACATTAGCTTTTCCTTTTTCAAGAGCTGGATTAAAAGCCCAAGTTTATCTCAAAGAAAAATGTGGGCATTTCATCCCATTCACATGTAGCCATCAAGAAAGCAACCCAGAACCACACTGAAACAGAATTTTCTGCCCAAACAAGTCCTAGAACTGGAAGAACAAGTGTGGGTGCTTTGAAAATGTTTCAGTCCTGAGCAGTTTGTGGGCAGTTCAGCCAGCACCTGACTGTGGTGTATACAGTACAGTCTGCTGCCATTAAGTGCTGTGCTTATGATTGAAAACAAAATGTAGTATAATAAAGAAAACAGGGACAGAGAAAACTAAACTGTTTATGCTGCCATGTCGTGGTTTGAAACAGCATTTATTGCTCAATGCATCAATCTAGCCTCTCAACTCTCATAACCCAGTCTGAGTCATGAAACCCTAGTCAGAGACAGCAGAAAGAGAAAGAATTTATAAGAAACAAAATTTGAAATTCCATCACATGTGAAGAGGCACAAAGTGTGAACTGTAATGCAAGCAGCACAGGCCAGCTCATCAAGTTCCCTAAGAATGTGTTGAAAGTGGCAGCACCAGTGAACACTTAAAGACAGTTTTCTTTTTTGGCAAAATCCTGCTAGCACAAGAAAGGCTGAGGGAGCTGGGTCTCTTTAGTTTGGAGAAGAGGAGACTAAGGGGGAACCTTATTAATGTCTATAAGTATATAAAAGGTGATTGCCATGAGGATGGAGCCAGGCTCTTCTCCGTGGCAAACAATGATAGGACAAGGGGTAATGGGATCAAGTTGGAACACAAGAGGTTCCACTTAAATTTGAGAAGAAACAACTTCTCAGTGAGGGTGATGGAGCACTGGACCAGGCTGCCCAGGGGGGTTGTGGAGCCGTCTTCTCTGCAGCCATTCAAAACCCACCTGGACACCTTCCTGTGTAACCTCATCTGGGTGTTCCTGCTCTGGCGGGGGGAATGGACTGGATGAGCTTCTGAGGTCCCTTCCAATCCCAAGCATACTGTGATACTGTGATACAAGAATAAGGAATTTGTCCTTCTTTTCCTCCTTTGCTGTGTTTTTTATATAGCACCAAGTATACTGTGAGCAATTCTGAAGAAAACATGTCTTTAACTACAGCACCACTAAGACCAAACAAAGTTATTTAACAGCACTAATGGAAGGCACTGACTGATGCTGCAAAATATACAGAACTTGGCTTTGTTAATCTTTCCATGCCCAGTGGGAGAAACCAAAAAAATTTCATTCAGATGACAGACAGACTGTTAACAACCAAAGCTCAGACAGTTTCCAGGAGCAGACACTGTACCACGTACAAATCTTATCAACACATACAGGTCACAACCAATCTGTAGAAACTGCTACACATTTGCATTAACTACACAAGAGAGAACAAGTTAAATTTACAGCTTGGGGACAGGAAGGACACAATTTTCCCTTCTGCCATTATTTTTAGTTTTTGCACAAGTGAGCAGTCACAAACAAGGGCGTGATCACTGCTGTTCCTGCAGCAGCTCTCGCACCGAGCAGCGCGGTGCAGAGGGGCCGGGCCGGCAGCAGATGGAGCCCGGCCATAACACTCCTCCTTCAGGAAATCACTCTCTTGTATCTGCACTCCCTGATGGCTCTTGTAGCTGATTTTGACAAGCACAAGTTGAGAAATGGATTATTCTGACAGAGAAAAATTATCCATACTTGTCCTACAAGTGCGTAGCACAGAGAAAAAAAAATCACCCCCACCTCCCCAATATTAAAGCATCTACATTCACAACATTTTCAAAACTCCTTTCTCAGCTGATCTGAAGGAAACCAGGGAAGTATGTACTGAGTGCAGTTTCCAGAGATACATGGCTCCCTATTTTGGCATAGCTAGCCAGAGACATACCAGAAATCTCACTCCCATGTTGAACAATTTTGCAAGGACTCCAGCCTAAGTGTTTATACATAAGAGGTTCAGACTGCTTGCATAAGCAGTTCCCAGCATCTGGATATATATTTGGATATACATTATGGATATATATATATATTCATCATCTGGATATACATTTGGATATACATCTGGACATACATCATAGGGCTAGAATCTAAATCTCTGGAGAACCTTTTAGGCCTAGCATCATACATACTGCATCTCCCTCCTGAGAGACTTCCTCATCCCTACCTGAGCTCTACAACAAAAAAGGAAAAGGAAGCTGACATTTAATATGAACAAGACTCGTACCTCTCATGCACAGCTCAGCCCAAGCCTTACCCTTACACCTGACAGCCTCCTGTTACTTGAGATTACCTCCGGTGAATCTGATAGCCCTTCCTTTACTAGCACTGTCTGTCTACAATGTTTGCAGAACTGATGAAGGCAGAGTAAGCATTGTCTGGAGCATGAAGAGCAATACTAAGGAGTCCAATTATGTTTCTGCTGTTAAATTGTTGGGGCTCATGAAGGGGTGGATGTTGCTGGCTCCTTGTTTTCCTCCAGCGCTGCACAACTGAGTACACTGACCCTGTCCTTGTCGGTCAGAGAGAGATGACTCTTGTTCTGGAGCCTCATCCATCTTGCTGGAGATTAAATTTGCAATCCAAAGGGCAAAAAGTGAGCATCTGAACAAGAGCTCACTTAGATCAGGTAGGTCTCTGGGGTGCAGCCAGTGAGTGTCCCCATCTACCCAAGAAGGACGTGTCTAGGCTGTTGTCTCTACCAAAGCTGCAGCACTGGACGGGTCTTCCTCCTGAAAAAGTGTACTGACGTGTGGAAAAGCTGAAGGCCAGCCCTACCTTAGCCTACCCTGACTGGCTTCTGGTGAAACTGAGCTTCATTTTCCAGAATGGAAAGCCTGTTTCCTTAGTTTATTAATTTAACCTGCTGTTTTCTCTCTTTTCAGGGGAAGGAACAAGCTTTTTGAAGTAAGTCCTCCACCCACAGAGAGCACTCAAGCTTTTCTTTATCCTCCTCTCCCCACAGCTTCCTTTTAGCCTTGCAGCTACTGCAGGCTCTCTGGACCTCACCTCACCACTCCATCCCCAAATGCCCATATTTTCGTTATCCTGGCCTGTCTCATATTAGGCCATCTCAGGCTTTGTTACTCCCCTGTTGCAGAGAAGCAAATTAAATTTCAGTCCAAGCTCAGCTGCCTTTCCTAGGAACAAGTGCTTCCTTTCCAGGTTAGTCTTCTCCCATGCGTCAGCTTTTCATCACACTGGGAAGCCCTGGAAGGCTCTTTCAGAGACATTAGGTTTCCCAGACTGCAGGAAAGTTAGGTACTTGAACTTACTCTATTCTACATTTTGTTTCATCTGTTTAGACTAAGGTTTTGTCAGTATTAGAATAGCACCTGTCAGCAGTACAGACACATATCCATACACAGCCACAGAACAAACTAATGTGAAAGCCCTGGCCAGAGTTGGTTTTGAGAAGGCCATGCCAGATTCCAGAGGGCAAAGACAGAAGTACAGTTCTCCCACTACCTGGGCAGGTAGGATCTTCCTGTATAGAAAGACTCACGCTGTAAATGTGGGATGAAATCAGCCCAGTGGGAAAAGAGAATGATTGTCCCAAATGGCAAAATTCTCTTAGTCCAAGTGGCCAAGGAGACTAGACAGAAGAATCATTGAATCATAGAATGGTTTGGGTTGGAAGGGACCTGTCTGGACATGTAGTTCCAACAGCCCTGCTGTGGGCAGGGACATCTTCCAACTACATTAGGTTGCCTGAAGCTCCATCTAGCCTGACCTTGAATATTTCCAAGGATGGGCAATCCGCAACTTCTCTGGGCAACCTGTTCCAGAGCCTCACCACCCTCATGGGGAAGAAGGAAGTCAGTAACCTCACAATATTTCACATATCTGCTGACAAATCTACAAAACTTATGCAACAGGACTATAATACCCTCCAGTCCTGTAAAACAAGAGTCAAAAAAGGTCCCTAGTGGGGCTCGTCACAGGGAACGTCTAATTCATATGGCTTGATATGGGATTAGAAAGCCCTGAACAGGCTGCTGTACCTGCATCGTAACACGGTGTTACTAATTCTGACCCCAAGAAGTGTATAAGCTCCATGC
The DNA here is from genome assembly GCF_037038585.1 of Patagioenas fasciata. Classification (NCBI taxonomy): domain Eukaryota; kingdom Metazoa; phylum Chordata; class Aves; order Columbiformes; family Columbidae; genus Patagioenas; species Patagioenas fasciata. The sequence goes on from NC_092528.1 coordinate 9,112,070, forward strand.
TACACCATATTAGAACTGCCTCTTAGCAGAGGTGATGAGCACGTACAGCTTCAGAAGACAGCTCGCCCAGAACAGCTGTTGCACAGCTTTCCTTTCAGGCAGCGGGATATCCTCAGAGTCCCACTGCTCTCCAATCCCAATTCATATTATTGCATCTTGGGGAACAGGCTGATGCCACGGGAGGGTGGGCAGCCAGACTTTCTCAGTCAGAGCTGACAGAGGGGTTGGGTATCTGCTTCTCTCCCCAAATACACCAGCTGTTCTAATGAAAGATAATAACTCTCCCTCTGAACCTTGGCTCATAGCAAAAGTAAAAATATTTTCTGACATACTAGAAGGCATAGGATGGGGCTTGGCAGGAGGGAAAGATCTTCAGACTGGATCTGTGCAAGTCACAAGTGGTTTGGCATAATTTCACTTGCTCAAACATTCAACTCCAGTGAAGTGCATTGAGCATGAAGCTGAAATTCAACACAGGGTAATAATCCTCTACAGCACAGTGTAGATCAAAATGCAGCACGTAAAAACATGCAAGATTATGCAAGATTGCTCCAGAAAACACATCCTCAATTTCTCTGATAGACTCAGTTCTTTAGTGTGTCTCTAAAGTAAAAGGAGATGACAGAGTCCTCAGTTTCCAGACATTTATCAGCAGAAGAAATACCATTCAAACAGAGAAAATATCTTTCCAATTAGAGAAAAATCCAAACCAAAAAATGTATTCATGAGCAAATGCAGCCTTGTTCTTTCCTTGCGCTAGGTCTGCTGTACCAGCTGTGTGGTTGTGGGTAGCAGGACTAAGTCATAAAGTAACAGAAATGCTTCCTCAGGCATCCTGAGGGAGTTAGGAGCTCCAAGGTAAACCACAGGCTCAGTGGCTGGGGCTGCAGGGCTCCACCACAACCCAAGGAACAACTCTGCAGCCAAAGCCAGCTCAGCACCACTTTTGCCACTCCAACTCTTTGTCAGTCATCATTCTTCTTGCACAGGTAATCAAAGGTTCAAACACAACTCTCAAATCCTCTTCTCAGAAATTAGCTCACAAGCACTTCTACAACCACTGCTGCCTCTCTCACAAGGGAGGCACCGTAACAGTCCCTCTGGATTCAACCCAGAGCAGCTAAAGCTGATGCTTCCCGTCTCTCGCTGCTCCCCTGGATCACCTCCAAACTGTTCTCACAGCTTCTCTAAGCTGTGAGACCAAACCCGAATTTGTAGCCTAATGCTCAGAAAAAACCTATTGCTCCATTTTCAAATCAGCTGCTTGATCACCATCATGGTGATAGTTAGCTATTTGATTAACTATGTCCGGACAGCTGCCATGTAGGATACTGTTCCACTGGGATTTCAGTCAGGATTTCTACTTGTTGCATTGACTCACAGAACTGGGCATGTCCACAAAGTTTATCAGCTGGAAGCACTGCTGTGCAGAAATGAAACCCAGAAGCACACTTATACCAGCATGTTATTATTGCAGTCATCCTGCTATATCTGTTTTTACCATATCTACTAAAGTAGAAAGGTAGTATCTCTGCCTGTTTTATCCATTGTGTTTTAAAAGAACAGGCTAAACAAAAACACCCCAAAGGATTATATCTGGACTCCAGCCTACCCCTCCTCTAAAGGTCAGACACTTCTACAACCCTATATACACTTCTGTTTTCCTGCATGCATTGGTGATGCTCTTTCACGGGCAGTCTGCTCCCTTCCCAAGCAGGGAATATTGCATTTCAATTCCAGCAATTTGTAGGCAACTCAAATATACTCCTGCAATTTTCATCAATCCAAGCATCATGGGAGCAGCTCTTCAAAGCAACACTAAGACTCGTGCCTCATCCAGTATTTACTACTATGCCAATACTGAAATTGCTAAATCCTGTTCTGATTAATCAACTCACCACCATATATTATAAAATCCCATTAGATTGGGTCATGGGCCCACTGTTCCATCCTCATCTGCCTCACTTCACATGCCACCCAAAGCAGACACATGGAGCTGTCTGCAACTGTAAGAGCCACACTGAGAACACTGTGCTGTGAAGCTTCCATATCGTGTAGTAAAAGACCTCCATGATAACTCTGACAACAAAAACAGAGCAAAGAAGATGACTGCAAAAGGATAAAACTAAAAATTCTACCCAAAACACAGTCAGCTGATACACTCATACACAGGATACCACCACATACTGAAGGTGTTTCTCTGGTAGCCAGGCTGCTGCTATCTTGGTTTTGACCCAAACGGTAAAAGGACTTATCCAAAAAATGAAAATCCAAACATCACATTATTCCACTGTTGCCTTTAACTTCACAGGGGAGGAAAGAGGGATTTCAGACACGAGTCTTTCTATCAGTACTCCCTGTTAGTTAGCTTACATTTCTGGCACCAAACTTTGTAGGAAACTTAGTTCGCATCCATAAGAGTGGGTGCCAGCAGTTCTGCATCATTCATCTGTGTTACGAGTCAGGACACACTAGTTCAGACTTAGCTGTATGGTGAAGATTCTCTGATGGAGATCAGTGGCATGCTTCCAGCTCAGAGATCCAGAAAACTGAGCAGAAGCTGGTCTGTACAACTCTGAAAACCATAATCAAGACATCCAAACTGGCATATCAGACTCCAGCACATGTGCACTGTGTCTTCTAAGGACCTGTCTCTAAGTTATTTGGATTAGGAGCTATCAATTGAATACACTGTTCTTGGAATAAGTAACTGAAGCTCAGAAAGTCAGAGGAGGAATCCAACACATTTGTTCAAGAGAACAAAAGGCACTGACAGCATACTGGAGCTTCTCACTTTGAGCAATGACGTAGATATAAAACAAATACAACTACTGCATTTCAAGCAGAATCCTTTTAGCAGTCCTGCTATGTTTTAAACCACAGGGACTTCACAAAGATGAAACACTTTCTAGGCATCTCCTACAGGGATATGCTTAATAACAAGCAGCATGCAAAATATGTCTTTGATATAAATCTGTGTTTGGCTATGCAGTGAGAAGGAAGCCCTAAAAATCACGCACTTGAAGAGCATGACCTGCTACTAAAACATCCAGTTTATGAAACATCCATAGTTAGGGCCTTCTTCGTATTCTCCAGAGACAACAAGTAGATTCAGTGCCCCATCCTGTTCAAAATGTGAGAGGTTATTTCACATCTATGCTATTTAGAACCATTTCAGTAACTGTCAAGAGTCAAAACGGGCAGTTTCTATCTGTGCATGAAAAAGCTGGCTGAAATACCAAGGCCTGTGCCGCGATTCATCAAGAACAGAGAGGGCAGCCTCACTCTGAAGCGTTCCCTGGCAGGAGTACACGCAGAGGTAGAGCAGCCCTGTGTTTGTAAAGGCATTCCCAACATCTTTTCTCCGTTTAGAGTTGCCAAGAAGACAGAGCTGTTCACGGAGGCTGAACTCATTCAGTTCATGTTTGCAAGCATAAACTGAAGATCCCAAAGGGGCTAAGTACCAACATCATTGTTTACTTTCTCTATCAGGGCGACTTCTGCCTCAGGGAAAGACAGACACCAATAAACTTGATAACAAAGCAGTACAACATACACACATAACCCAGCTCAGGGAAACACACAGTTCTGGCTGATTTTAAAGCAGTTAAACACAATATTCAAATTCTTCCCATAGACAACTACAGTTTCGACTTTTTCCTTTCCAGGGTCTGGAGACTTGATGTCCAAGAACACGGTAAAAATAACTCCCCTGGCATCAGTTTAAATTTACAATGTACAAGTTGTACAATGTGTAAGCTGTATGACAAGCCCTAAACATTTAGGAATAACTTTAAAATAATGTTATATCTTTGTATCAAAGACTGAGAGTGACTAAGAGCAAGATCTGAAAAGGTTCACTTATTTCCAAGGCTGAATTCTTGCTTCAGTGGGGTTTAATAGTATCCCATTTGCAAGAATACAGCCTTGTGTTCTGTTCCTCTTACTTCTGGGGCAAAAAGGGTCTCTATTGATTCGGAAGTAAAAGTCCTATTTCTTCTTTCTTGAAAGCCTCATTTATGAGAATGACTGAAAAAGGATGAATACTGCTCTCAGAGAGCAAAGGTTATTCTACTTCCACAATTACAAGTTTCTTTCAGAAAAAGCAGTGAGACAGAGAAATGTTTTTGTCTATGTCAAACTTTTCCACAGATATTACCAGCGAAGACTTGCGAACAGCTAGTCAATTTAAAGATGATAAATACATATTTAAACATCAATAAAAACATCACTTAGATCTAGCAGTGTTATGCAAGCACAGATAATAAGAGGATTTACTTCAAAGACCTTTTGTCCAGTAGCCCCTGCTCCAGACCCCATATTCTTTGCTCAGGCCTCAGTTGCTCCCCATGCCCAGGAACGTGCCACGTCCAGCCTGAGGCCTCTGCCTCGTAGCGCTCCCTGCCCTCGGGGAGGATGGGTCACCTGAGGATTCATGTTACCTGAGGACTTGTTTTCAAGCACAGCTTATTCTGAAGGGTGAGATAATATCTGAGATAAGCAGACATGCACATGACAATAATTCATGTTGATAATGAACGTTCAGCATTTTTAATATTTTCTATTGTGTCACAGTTAATGCTATAGTTTTTGATGTTAAAATAATTTCTAGACTGTTTCTGAGCATAGAAACAAAGCCTATTAACCCTCCCACTGCTGAAAACAGTCACTTCTGAAAATCATAAGTTAAATTGTCTAAACATGTCAGCAGGAGAAACTGTTTGTTCTTAGCACACTTTGGGCCAAGTTTCATACCAGCATATTCCTCTCTCCAGAAAGGGACTTGTGCCTACAAATGCTTTCTTTACTACAACCTCACAACAGCCCTTCATGCCCAAATCTATGTCTTTACACTTGTTTGAGAAACCGATCTGACTGAAAAAAGACCCCAGCAAAAAGAAGCAGGACACATCCCTTTTCAATAGGCTAAAAATTCTTAAAGGTGGGGAAGTTACCAGTCTCCCATCATAAGAAAAGGCAGAATAAGTATTCTCAATCATCTACAAAATAAGGAATAATAATCTGACATTGAACCTCTAACCTTGTAAAATTTTCAGTACAAAATATTGGAGATGTTATCTACAACCCTATAGTGGAAATAATCTTGTCCATAAAGACATTTTCTGCCTGTGTTTGTTACTTGGGAATTCAGCTGCATTTACCTTAATCTCTGCATTTGCACAAAGATCCCAGCTCACACAGTTCTTTGAGTGCAGCAGCAGTAGTGTCATTTTCTCTGAAACACCAAACTCCCGGAGTTAAAAACATGTGGAAAGTTTGCTCTTGAAACAGCAGAGATGAGTCAAAATAGGAACAGAAAATATGACACAGAGAAACAGGACGATGTCAATCACATGCATTGTGAAGATAAAGCAAAATTTAGGTATTTTCAAGTGATGCGTTACAAAGTGTCAGTCCAGACCCGGAGCCATACACCCAGAACAAATACGGTTCATTGACACAGACCCATATGCCTCTAATTGCAGCAAGTTCCACAAGTGCGGTTTAAAATAAACGAGGGTTAAATTCTCTCTAGGCTAATTGTGTTCTACACTGACATCTAAGTCTCCTGGCAAGACATGTAAATATTTAGCATGCTAGTTAGGGATTTTAAAGGCATTGCTTACGTAACAAGAGCACAACAAGGAATGAGACAGGCCTGGATTGCAGCTCACCCAAGTTGTAGAACTATTCCTGGAGGGGAACTTATCCACTCCTGGCCCTGCAGGGCACAACCCAGCTGTGCACATCTGCAGAAAGGCAACACAGGCTACTCCTCAGTTGCTCTCTGGTTGACTCTAAATATTGATGCAAAGAAGAAGTGACAAAATTCGATGTATTGAAAAACAGATGCAATTCGGCAAGACTCAGATCCTTGTGCTACAGTTACTGACGTGATTCTCTGGGGATTTCTGACAGTCCAACTCCTACCTGCCTTCCAGGTCAGCTTCCACGTTATTGCCATTCTGAGAATGTGCTGTGCCATGATGCCATATGTTGCATCAGTTATTTTCAGTTTGCAAATACACATTTCCTCCTAAATGTGGGTGGTCTTGGCTTACGTCTCGGCTTTCAAGAGCAGGGTCCTCATTCCCAGGGCACCAAAAGTACTTGGCACAGTTCATACAAATGGATGCAGCACTGAATGAATGGTTGCAGAGAGACCTTGTAGAAGATTGTTCTGTCAGTCAAGCTTTGCTCACTGCATGCAAGCTTAGTGAGAGAACCTGCTGTACTAAAGGAATGATAAAATACATCTATCGAGGAGACATTTTTTTCAGATCTTATTAAGACTGACAGCACATCAGAAAGCATCTGGTACCTGGTGGCTAGCTGAAAGATACACCCCAAACAACAAGTCTATAACTAAACGTCACCAGTAAAAAGGATTTCACTTGCAGAAATGCTTTGCTCAATAAGAAGGTACGAAAGCCATGACAAAACAAAGCATTTTGCTGAAGTGTAATTCTTGAGTAGTTACTAGAGTGCTCTCACTCTTATGCAGCTCTACATCATTTTCTCATCACTTAATATGGCACTGACGTAACCTTGAGAACTGCCAAGTAGTACTTCACTGCTTCAAGGCAAAGACAGAAAGGGAGATCAAATCCCAAACTTAACATAGACTATCATTCTAATTTTTCCGGGTTTTGATACAGGAAGACAAGAAATGCATGGATGTAATTCTCATATTCTCAGTTTACAGAAAACCATCATCTTTCATTTAAACTAAACCCCTTCTCTTCTAAAATCTTTTGGTTTTGCAAACAAAGCAAGTTTCAATTTGCTCACATATCCAAGTAAAATCAAGTGTAAACCATCAGATTGTCCCTGGCCTTACAAAAACATTCAGGCGAGTATCACCCAAGTGTGTTTTGAAACATTCAGCAGGTGTTGCCCAAGTCCAGCTGATTATAAAAGTCCTTAAGAATATGGGAGCTTTGATGCCTGCCTTCCCTTTTCCCACGCACAGAAAACAACAGCATTGTTAGCAACTTCACAGTGGAGATAAGTTTAAGGATGAAATCAAATACTTGTTTCTTAATACAGAAAGTAATTTGGTAGGCAAAATCCAGATTGTTTTGGAAGTTCCGGTGATACCTCTTAATAACATAAAAGATATATTATGTAAGAATTATGTTAAGAAAAAACAAAAATTATGTTATATTGTGTTACGATACCTCTTTTTAGCAATATAACATCATGCATTTCACTCAAATAGCTTTGTTTTAACACAGTTTAGCTGTCTGTAGACCTAGGTTGTTCTCCAGTTAATTTTAAAGTTAGCAAAAGTTAAGGAGTGTGGTTTTCGCCCATGTCCTTCAAACCAAAAGTGGCTGAGAAACTCTCACCTATTAAGGACAGGTAAACAAACAAGCAAGTGCACCAATGTAAGAACCTGGAAAATAAAAGCTATCAAAAAGATTTCACCCCTAATAGTCTTCCAAGTCAAGCTATAAATCAGAACAGATTGCCTGTGGCATCTCTTTGACAAGATCCAGTCTCCAAAATCAGATCAGAGATTATCTACATCACAAAACAAGATGTACTTGAGGTCTTACGCTCCAGAAGAAAAGCTAATCTTTATTAATTAGTTGTCATGGAAACTCTCAGCCTTGATAAAGCAATGACTGGTACACCAAGATCACATACAAACTGCTTTTAGTAAATGCCTTCATCATGATTTGGATAAACGAACAGTAAGCACGGCAAAAGTTGGCCTCCTTATTCAGAAGTCTTGCAGAGAAACAAATGCCACAGGAGTTCAAAGAAAATAAAATTAATTAGAAAAAGTTTAAGGTATTGCAAATAACAAATATACCAGTTCGTTCACACTTGCTGGCAAAGACCTGTAATATTAGCTACTGGTGCCTGAATTACCAAATCAGCAATAGTAAGTATGAAACAGCCTTCCAGAAACAGGCCCATGCTCTTACCGCCTGCTGAATGATGCATTTAGCAGAGGCCAGGTGGGATGGTAGGAAGCCAAGGATCTTAGCAAGAGTCTTACATTATTTCTTCACAGAAATAAGACTTCTGGGAATACCCTATTCAAGCTGACTTTGGCTTCTTTTCCTCTTTTCAGAACTGTCTGCGGAGAACATACTTTTCCAGGAGTTTAAACCCCACACCCGAGAGACAAAAAGAACCACAAGACTGACCTCCCCAGTGCTGAGACACAGCACCTCAGCAGCAGGACAAAGCTGAACAAAATGAGCAGCCACACAGAGATCACCGTGTCCAGCTGAACCTGCCGAGCAGGCAGAATGCACTGGGCAGAGCCGAGCTCTCGCCAGCGAGATAAAAAAGAGCTGAGGAAGCAGATCATCTTATTTCTACATAGGGCTGGTTTATCTGTTTTCTCCTGCATTTGGGGGGTGAGTAAAGGAAGAAAGAGAAAAGGGAGGGGCACAAAACCTTTTAGGCTTCTGGTCGATTCTCCTAACATGGTGATATCAGCTATGTTATACTGCAAGTAAATCCAAAACCAAACAAATACTGTAGCATACACTATGAGCATAACTGCACACCTCTGCAGCAAGAGTCCTCTGTTCTGGTACCGCAACACCACATTTCTGGTTTTCCCACTTACAGATGTAATTCAGAACAGCAATGTAGTGTGTACATTATGCATATTATGTATATAGATATAGGTATAGTTTTAGCCGTGCAGAATGGCCATCATTGCTACGAATTTTTAAAGGGAACTTTGCAGAAGCATGTGACATTACCTGTAGGATTATTAAATGTTTTATTCTGGATCAGAAAAGTGTTTCGTTTATAAACAAATGAAAGGCAATCAAATAGCTTGATTCTTGTGAAGATGGTCAAAATTGGAATAAGGTAGCATTCAAAAAATAACACCCCTAGAGCTGACTTGGGAGATGTTAATTTCAAACTTCAGACCAGATCCCATTGCAGCAGTTGCAGACAGGAGCCGAAGCAGGAGCTGGCAGTAGGGTGAGAGCGCAGGCATGGGCGCAGTAGCTCCCCACAAGCTCCTGGTTCACTTGTTTACCCAGACACTGAGACAGATTTTGCTGTGCCATCAATCCCCGTGTTGTCCCATGTTACCCCGCTGTCAGCAGGGAAGTTAGCTGAGGTGTTACTGCATCATCTGCAACTTCGGAATAGACATTCCCTCTGAGGAAATAATTGTCTTCATTGTAATTGGTGACAAATATTTAAAGCCATCTGTTTCAAAACAGACTCCTGAAGCTGGAATGAATTTTTTACAGGAACTGCAATCATCTGCCAGCATGAACTTTGTGTGGCAAGAAAAGCTACAATTAACAGTGATATGATACCTGCTATCAGCTGAAACCCTGTTGCAACCATAAATACTGTAGAATAGCTTCATGCCTGATGAAAGAACAGCATGAAAGAGACAAGTCTTATCTATTTGGCCATGATTATTTCAGCCTGCTGGTGATTTTGAGTGCATTCCTGTTCTTTTCACTGCTTGAAAGTTACCCGCACACTAAACATCTGTGTTATGCCTAACTACCCAGAGCAATCTAGCAGAGAAGCTCTGAAATAAATCTACAGAAGAGTGTCAGGTGAAGACAGAGGGATCACATTCAACAGTGTTAAGGTTGACTCTCAAAAGATATGATTTCCCTCACACTTGATTAAAACTATCCGAATCATGCATTGCCTTTCCATCATTTTTTTACAATTTCTATTACAGAGGTCCCTAGGACTTTCAACTCATGGAACTTAATTCCCATGAAAAATACATCAAGTGTATCCCAAATACCATTTAATAACGCGTATTTGTAATTTAAATGTCAAAGTAAAAACTGGAATATACATACACTAGAATTTGAGATAGCAGACAAAAATTCACTCCTTAGGTAAATTGCAGAAACTTAATCAATAGGGATGCACTGTGAACTGAAAGACTTTTTTTCCCTTCCCAGAACTGCAGAAATATCAATTTTTAACACTATCTCATTTTGCTAATTTTTCAATGCTCATCTGATAATGCATTGAATTGTTGTTGTTGCTTTTCCACGGATGTTTATTAAAACTTTGGTTTCTTCACACAACTGGTTATTTGCTTCTTAAATTATTATATTTGACCTCTTTAATAAGCACAGGGAATACACAGGGCTTGATGCTCACCTGCTATGAACAGATTTGTTGAAGTTGTACTTAAAACTGGAAAGGTCATATTGTAAGTTTGATCAAAAACTTGCCTGTTCAAAACATTAAATCTCAGCCAGTGGAGAGAGCCAGGCTCTGCACACAGATCTTATCTGAGGCCCTTTGTGATCACAATACTGTTTTTAAAAGGAGAACTTTTTAGCACCAAAGAAGCAAAGATGCTTAAGAGACTCTAATGAAAAGGAAAAGCACTGCTTTTTTTTCGGAAAGGTTGCGTATATGATCAGGTAGCATTTCAAATTCCAGCGCTGTCCTTGGCTTACCACGTGTGGGCACTGAATAAATGTCTGTGGCAACCCTGCCATGGGAGATTTCCAAGAGGAACAGATTGCTCATTAGCCCCCACCTATTCAGCGTCACTGTGGAAAATTGGCTCAGCAGAAGGGTTTGAGACAGAGAAGTGTTACAAACAGAAGGAGGAGGAGTCATCATCTATTGCTGGAGCAAGCATTGCCTGAATTTCTACCTCTATCTTGGCAAGAACTGTCCCCTGAAAAGCACATCAGTATTTCACCTTTAATTTTCTATGTGTGATCTGAAAGATGCTGTTTCAGCTGTGAAGCATTTCAGCAAATTGTTTAAAATTCCTCCAGAGGTTCCAGCCCCAGCTGGTTGAGGTGCCTGGAACAAGGCTGTCCTATTCAAGCAGTGCTTGCCATGTTGCAAGGAACTGTTCATTATTTTATTCTTCTTCTTGCACTTTGCATAAAACCACAAAAACATTGCCATTGACAATTAATCTGATGCAAATTCTTGTCTTGTCTCCCGGGATTTTTACTCAGGCAATAGTTCTTGTGCGGTCAAAAGTTGAACCTAAGGCTATGTATAGGTCCTGGTAATTTTTAACTTTGTGGTGTGGTTTAATCATACGGATTTTCATTCTTCATTTATAGGTTGTATACAGGGTGAAATCCTTTTCTTAAGGAACACTGTTTAAGTGCTACTAGATTGCAATCATGTTAATTGAAACTCTGCTTATCTAAGTAATTATATACTCCTCTGTATGACTTCAATCATGTTACTGGAAGTTTCTCAGCAGCAAGCTCTTTTCTAGCTGTGCAGGATTCCACCTCTGAAGGCAGAAGAAGATTATGACTCCCAGGTAGCATGAATTCTTAGTCACACAGGCAACAATGTCACAATTCTGGTGATTTGGGAAACTGTTGACTAGGTAGCAATGGTCACTTTGCAGGAAATCTGGATCTCAACATAAAATGAGCTTTGATGACACAACAGCTGACCAAGACCTTCAAAACGTTTCCCTTACTTCTACCTGTAAGCAAACCACTCTTCACCCTCGGACTTCACTTTTCATGTGTATTTTCTGAATGGGCCGGGTTTTCTTTTCTACAACATAAGATACTACTTTTACTGGAACATCTAGACCCTACAAACAATTCATGGTGTCACATACTGAGATGCATTTTGTAAATAATTCTAGTGACCAAGATGCCAAAGTGACTCCATCAAATGTAATCTCACTTAGTACCTCCTCAAATAAAGGCCTTAGCTAATGGGTATATTTGTTAATTCCTGTTGATGGATGCATTATCATTTTTCCCATTGTTACACTCGTATTTTAGCGGACATCATCTGCAGTGTAAGTCATGGATCAGTCTGTCCTGACTTAAAAGTGACAGGCATTACTATATACTGAAATATGTATTAGTCACAAATGTTAATACTTTGGATGCAGAATGTGCTCCCATCCTCCTAGACTGATAATAGCACTCTTGCATTGAAGACAAAGAAAACCTAACTCCCACAGCAGTATTTCAGATGGAATATGTGTGCATCACTCCTTTTAATTTACATACATACAGGCAGGTTAATCAGGAATTACCTGGCTGCCATTAATTCCTGTTTCCATTACTGTCAAAGACTCATTAACGCTTCAGAGACTCTGTATTTTAATGATTCAGATACTTTGCATACTAAGCAGTTCTACCTTTCCCTTTATATCTCCTTAAGCCTCTTCCAAGCAAAACGCATTCCCTCTTTAAAAACAGAGTTCATCTGGCACTTTGTTTCCTTACTAGCACAGATACACTGACACAAAAGCTATGAATGATCCAAATCTCACTCAATTTTTCAGTTAATAGTATTTTTGGGGCAATTCTTTAATCTTCTGATATGTGAGCTAGCTCCTCATTTAATCTCACCCATTTATTTGCTTTTGATACAGAAATGGATAGCCCCTGCACTCTCATCTGGTGTCATGTTCTTTCCCCTAGTGCAGCACCGTTTTCTCCATGAAGACTGCCCATTGCCATGCACCATGCCACACTTGTGGTTTAAGAAGGTACAAGATAACTGTCTGGGATAAGAAATTCCCAATCCTGATGATTTGCCACTCTGCAGCTTAATTCCGTATCAGAAAATAACAATGCTTTAGGTGGAAGCCATTGCAGGAATATATATGAATTTTCATTCTTCCTTAGTATCAAAGCCATTATTAGAAACATTAACTCTGGCCATCACACTCCCTGTTTCAGTGTAAAATGCACTTCAACCAAAGCATTTTACTTTCTGTGGACAAAATTAAGACTTCATGGTTACCTCAGTTGAAGAGTATTCATCTACGGCTACTTCAGCTCCCCTGAAAGCAAGACCTGCACAGAGGAGTTTTTACATGTGAATTTATGCTCCTAAGATAGGTATATTTTTAAAGGCATTTAAAAATAAATGAAAGTTGTTGGGTTGTTTTTATATTTTTGCAAGGACAAAAATTCACACCATTGACTACCATACCCATTCTACATTTATATGTAAGCCAGAAGTTCTTACAACCATATGTGCAATCATAGAAATTTGTTGTTTTGCATATTAAATGAGACATTAGCAGCCATCTTTGAGTTTTTAATGAAGAGGTGTGTATTCTGGTATTACTTGCAGGGTTGTTACTCAGGTAGTATGAGTTGCTATAGATGTTACTGTAAGATCTAAGCTGACATTGTAGGATTGTCATTTTAGCTCCAGCTCAATATTGGCTTGGTTTAATTTATGCTAGAAGAAGTTAATTAGCTAAACACTGACAGTCTTCTTTACCCAGTTTTGCAAGAAAGCAGTTCCCACCCAACACTAAAAATGCTCTGTTTGACTGTTCTTTATACTTTTTGTTGCTATTTAGAAAGCTGCAGCATCAGTGCAGAGAAATCCACCTGTACAGGATGATCTCAACATCTAGAAGATGGAAACCTGAGACTGCACACACTCACAGGGTACCAAAGCCCAATACACTGTTAAGATACCTGTGTCGTCTCTGCTTGCCTGACAACTGAGCACACTTAATGATCACATTAGTATACCATATCATCTAGAGCAGATGACAAACAACTGATAAATGCGTTTCTAAAACAGCCGCATGTTACAAGCATTCCCTAATCTTAGGCAAAACCTGCAATAGCCACAGTCATTATTCAGCTACCTATGGGACATTCAAGACATGGCCCCACACAACAGCAATATTACAGCTGCATATGACAGACCAAATTGCTTCTGCAGATAACAAGGTACATTTTCAACAAGACAACACTCTGAATTTTCCAAGGAGAAATGTAAATGTCTGGCACAGGTCCACTTGAAATCAGAACTTTGTTTAGACATCTCTGCTGCAGGTTCACTAGAAGGTAAAAAGCAGCTGATCCACAGAGCAGAATAACCAGACATTATTTTAGTGCTCATTTCACAGGTATCGTAGAGGTGTCAAAACTCAGACTAACAAAGATCAGCTCAGGTAAAAGACTGATGGTCATAGAAAAGGAACTAAACCACATAGTTTAGGGGGGAACTTTCAGGATAGGTGAATATCTAGTGAAACAGATGCAAGACCTATGACTACTACAAATGTAGCATTTGTTAAATCAGAACAAAAATCCTTCACAGAAACACATATATATAATAAACTCTTCAGTCTGATTCATATAAATGCAAGCTGGACATACTGTTCAAAGAGAATACCATCAAAGTTAGGTTCAGCTCCAAAGTCTAAGCTAGATGGGCTGCAAAAACTAACCAAGCAGATGACACAGATATCTGAGCAGAATTAAACAAAAGTTGTGGCCAATGAAAGAGAGAAGTGTACAAAACTTTGAACACTGCGTCTGATACGAATTTAGGATGTTCTACAGCTGTACAATAGTGGTTCCTATGACAGCAGCAGCAGCAGGGCTCCCAAAAGCTCTGCCTGCAACTGGTGGCTGCAGCAATTGTTTAGCTGGTATTAGTGGCCTGGAGCGGAGCTTTGGTTCACAGAGAACAATACACGTACTATTTTAGAGGCATTAAAGGTATTAGTGGCAAATCTGCATCATGCCTTGTTTACTGCTGTACCAATGGTATTAGACAGGAATTGAAAATGACTGCAACAGGCTGCTTGTTTTGAAATGCTCCATGGCATAAGTGAAAACATGGTTCTTATGGTGGTCATCATTATAAAAGACAGTAGTATTAATCAGCATTTTCTGGTTTTGAAATTAAAGAAAACAATCATATACTTCAATAAATTTCACTGTTGCACTTCTGAAAAACTAATTACAGCTCATCTGAGCCATTTATATTATTTCTTTCATTTAATAAGGAGTTACAATTTGATTTCTAAATCTTTTCTGTGAAAACCAAATATGTTCACACCAAGTGAACAGATATGTAGAATACTTTAATTAGAGAATTACTCAAACCAATGATAGGACAAAGGGTAATGGATACAAACTGGAACACAAGAGGTTCCACTTAAATTTGAGAAGAAACTTCTTCTCAGTGAGGGTGCCAGACACTGTAACAGGCTGCCCAGGGAGGTTGTGGAGTCTCCTTCTCTGCAGACATTCAAACCCGCCCTGGACACCTTCCTGTGGGAACCTCATCTGGGTGTTCCTGCTCCGGCGGGGGGATTGCACTGGATGAGCTTTCCAGGTCCCTTCCAATCCCTGACATTCTGTGATTCTGTGAAACTAGTGCGGAAAACCAGCAGCTAAAACCAAAGAAGTTGTGCGTCTATCACAACCTCAGTATCTCTTTCAATTTCTCTTGGCAGAACCAAAGATAAAACTATTAAGGCTTTAAATGGATTCTTATGCGAGATAAAAATCCTGACTGGCCAAAATATGACAGGACACATCTTCACAAGATCAGAAATGCATGCAATTTTGTGTATACTTTGAACAAGCAGTGAAATGACCCATGATACCATCACACAGTTCTGCATCGTAAACTCGGAGTTCTGTACTATGAAAGCCTTCCAGCCAGAACCAAATGAGGCGGGGGGGCGGGGAGGGACACACACAAACTCTGCCCCAAAGTCCTGCACTCAAATCTGGCTCCCTCCTGGAGATCCAGAGACAGGGACATGCTGGTGCAACTTCAAGAGGAGGATAAGAGGCCTCACACTTCCCTCCCACAGGGTCAGCAGTACTTATCCCAAAGCTGAGAGCAGGTTTATTAGCTGCTTGGCCCAGACTACTTCTTTTTCCAGTCAGGTGAGGGTGATACTTTTCTAGTTCCCAGACACGGATATGGGGATTTTAGGAGCTAAAATCCTATTGAGAGACACAGCTAAGACCTCAGACTGCATTTCCAGCTATTTGAGCCATTATTCTAGTGTGACCCAAATTGCAAGAATGTCAGAGTGGGGCACGGGACCTGTAAGACACAGCTCCAGATATCCTGTGTTTTGGCCAGCTTTCAATTAAGAGCTTCTTATTCCAAGAAAACTTCATAGGAAACAATGAAGAAACTGGAATTAAAACAGTCTTAATTGTACCTCTGTTTCAGACAAAGTCTGACCAACTTAGCTGACTGTTAGATTTAAGTCAATCAATGTAAAATGAAACCTGCAGACTTAAACTGACACTTGTCATTCTCTCAAACTGAAATCAACAAGAGATGGCACAACGTTGTTAAAAAACTAAAATTGTAAACTTTAGAATGGATCCAGTGATCACCATAATACAGATGACAAGTCACCAGTCTTACTCAGTGCTCTTTTTCTCAAATACTAGTGTCTTAACACTATTTCAGATGTCTGAACCTTGTGTAAAAAGATACTGAGAAGAACACACTCTCTCACCTTAAAGTAATCTAGTTTACATACACTTTAGCAGCATGTTTTACACCAAAATTTTTCAAATTCTGTCATGTGATAAAACAGCAATGCAAATATGATGAGTCAATAGCTATATCCCAGTAACGGAGAAAAAACCTTCCTATAGTACTTTTCATGTTCCTCGCTTTTATTTTCCAAACAATGTAGTGTTTAGAGTAACAAAGTGATTCAACAAAAGCTAAGTAGATATTTTCAACCCACATGTTGGGAATTTTTAAGACCAGCTCCCCACAATCTCCCTAAAGAAGACTGCCAAAAATGAGGCCCACCTTCTACTTAAAAGTGCTGCCGGTTTTCTGTGAACCATTGGGTGGCTGCAGGTGCTAATTGCAGCTACATGGTCTAGGACCAAAATGAAACATTTTCTCACACACATTTATTTCAAATGGCAGTTTGTCTGCACAGAATAACTCTGGGTTGAGATTAACTGCTGAGTTCACAGCACGGCTGCAAGCCTGCAGTGTCCTGCACCAAGAAGTAGCGTGGCACAAAAATGTCCAAGTGACAACAAAATCAGAAGCTGGAATCCAGCTGATTATAGTTCTTCTATTCCTTAAGTATTTTTCTTCTAAATTACCATAATTCTCTATTGTGCTTCAAATTATAACATTTCAGATCACGGCATAATCCAATATTCTCTAATCCGATTAAACTTTCATTTCCTTTGACCCATACTTCTCCAAATCATCTACGCACTTCACAGCACACGCTCCAGCTGCAGCACCACTGTGCTGTAATTCTGAGTGGGACTTGGATCTGAAACAGCTTTTTCAGTCCAACAGCAGACAGTGGCAGGACCTCAGTCATAACCTGTAGAATTTATGAGATTCACAGAAAATGAAACTGTCCCCTGAGAGTTACATACCCATTAGTGATGAGTTTTGGTCTGCTTGTTTTAATAATTTGAAATATAAACTTATCCTTACTGGCAACATTTTATAACTTATTTTGTACCTGAAACATTTTCAATGATGGCAGTGTTCAATCTGGCACATTTAAAATACAACAAACACTTCAGAAAAACATAAGAATTACTTATAATTTGTTTCTGCCTCATAAAATGCATCTTTCACTGCTAACAACTCCCTGTTAATGGATGTGGCTTACACTATAAAATTTATGGGTTTCAGAATCCAAGGATCTCTCAACATAACCCCACAACAAGTGCTTCCTTTTTATCATAGCAGAAAATAATCACTTTCTACAAATTCAATGCTAACACAGCAAAGCAAACCGCAAACCTGGTGAGTGCACTTACTGGGCATCAGTTCTCAAGAAAATCACTTTCTACATTCCTGTACAAAGACTTCAGATCCAAGTTTCTCTCTTGTCAAAACAAAACTAAACTAAACAAACTCCCACACTCACGAAAAGTTTGAAATTGCTTACCTTGAAGAAGCTCCGAAGAAAATACATTATGCTTAGCATTTTGGAAGGTTTAAAATGAGGAATTGTTCAATCTTTAGAACATCCAAGGCCTGGGTGAATTCCTACACTCCTGCTGTGTCTTTAGTTACATGCTTTCTTGTTGCTATTTTGGACGGTCTTAGTACAAGGGAAGCACATGAGCCATGCCAGGAGCTTATGCTAAGGAGTTGCATAACAATTAGGGCTTATCTGTGCTGCGCTGTACAGTACAGCAATGCAAACAGGTTTGTTCACAGTTTACTAGCCCCAGAACACTTCTACTAGGCATGCCCAGAATGATGCCATTGTATTTGCTAAAGAAACTAAAGCTATTTGTGAGTGCTTCTAAAAGAACTGGAACTACAAAGGGCAGCACATGTTCCCTTACATCCCCCCCAGCTTTTGCCTTTGCCAAGTGCAAGTTCAATCAGCGAGTATTATGCTTGCTGCACTATTTAAAAGCGAAGGCTCCCACACTACGAGCTTTCTAGTTACTATCTTTAAAGGTAAGGAAAAATTGCAGAACAAGTCTTTTGAAGTGCAGAAGATTAAACGTAATTTCAGTTTCTTCTTTTTCCTCAACATTAAAGTCCCTTAGAGATTATCTGTGCTTCAGTAACATTCAGCAACAGAGAAGCAACTCACGCCAGGTCCTAAAGAATCTATCAAAGTTTAGTGGGCCAGGACTGAGAGTTACAGGCAGTCTGCTCACAGTGCACTTGGAGTTAAACACAACTACCAAATGTAAGCAAGTTCTCGGAGAGGGATCACTGCATGACAGCAACTGTCAGCACAGCCTGATACTGCATGCTTCCATTTATTTTTTAATCTAAGTATGGCTTATATCTGAACAATGCAAACCAGCCGCTATTAAAATCTTTACACCAGGAAGAGATGTTTTAGTGAGATGCTTCAGAGCAGCTTCTGATGCCCTGCACTGCCAGCCACAGGGGACAAAACCAGACAGATGTGCCCTGCAACCAGCACAGCAAGGTGGCAGGAGGGACAATCCCCTACCGTGGCTGATGCCCCAGCAGTTGCCCAAAACCAACACTCTTTGACTCGCTCTGTGAAACAGGGCATCTCCCTGTCATCACCCTCTCAGTAAGCAACCACTTGCCTCGGATTTGCATTACTGCAAACCCCTCTACAGCTTCCAGCAGCCATTCTTCTTGTTAGGCTAGTTCAAACAGAAATATTATTGTTTTGGTAGTACATGTAAATAAGACATTTATGCATAAAACAAATAGTTGAGAGGAGGAAGCCATCTTCTACCACATACAGAATTTTTCTGCCATTGTGGGAACTGCATAAGTTAAGTATACAGAGTCATAAGGAAGGGCCCATCTAACTTGTTAGAAATTAGGCCAATGATTTCTAAATTGCAACATAAGGCGCAAATGCACTACAGTCTGTGGTTTGATTTGCCAAATGATAATACTGCCTCAATGAAGTTCAGTCCTGTCATCTCTTATGTTTTCATTGATAAAAAGTGTTTACCAGTAAATTCTTAGTTCTAAAAGACATACATATGTCAATATCATACACATACAGCAGTCTTTTTAAGTAAACTTTTGGTCCACAATTTGGGAGAAAAACTGACAATAATTATAAAATGGCTCAAAACAATTAAAAATCCAATGTAAATTTTAACCAAATCTCCTTGGAGGGAAATTGGCCTGGCTCATGAGTTTTCAATGCTTTTACTTGTTAAATTTGAAGTTTAAATTACTTTGAAGGAATACTTTTCAGGATTTGTTCTGAAGTTATCGTCACTCTTTTACACCCCGCTTGCTACAGAAATTGCAGGCAGGCTGACATTTCCCGCATGCCTCCCCTGGTTCTGACTCACCAGGCCAGGCTCTGTGCCCAGCCCTGACCTCGGGCTCACGGAGCTCAAGGAAATGCCCACCAAGATAAGCCCAGCTCTTCAGGGCCTTGGCATTTAGTTTTCACAAATGAAAAGGAAAGTAAAGCTTTATTCACATATGAATTAAGGGGTTTTCAACAAGAATCAACCCATGCATGTGAAAAGCCAGATTTCTGCTGCCTGATTTTTATCTACAAGTATTTCTACTTTTAAAGGAACTGCTCACGTTGCAACCACCACACCAGATCAGGTCACTGCCACTATCCGGGGGTTGCACCAAGAACTTGGACTTCCCTTTTAGTTGCTTATCTTTTCTGAAATTAAGGTTAAAGCTCAAGTTTTCATGACTCTATTATTTCATGCTTTACTTGTTCATGGGCTGGAAATAAGGACATTTTTCTGTAACCTATCCGAGATCTTTCCCTCAGACTGGTACATTCATTGGACTGGTTTACTTCACCACACAGGACGTGCAGGTTGCACAGTATTCTCTGCATCCTGCAACTCCTTAAAGACACCACCGCTGCTACCTGAACTCTGCCGACCAAAACTTCAGAACAATCGCACAAACCTGCAGACTGTTTTGAACCTGCATCTTAACGTGTGATTATAGAGCTTCAGGTTGTACCAGGTGCTGCTGCCCAGGAGCTGGCAGAGGGGTCTCTGTGAGGAAGGGGGGCTGCCCCAGCCGGACACAGCCGGTTCTGGCCGGTTCCAGCCGCCCAAGGGCAGGGCCGGGCTCAGCCAATCAGAGCAATCAGCAGTGTCACGGTGACCAGGTGTCACAGTGAGGGACAAATGTCACCTGGCAGCAAGGGAGGAGGGACACGACATGAGCACCAGCCCAGCACACACATGCACTGCGGCTATAGACAGACCTGACAGCTTCAGGAGAATCTGCAACCTGAATTAATTTGTGTGCCGGTATGTGCAAACATCGGAAAGATCTCCCTTCCCCCTTCATCCTACTGCTGAAGTCCCTGGCAGTAACTTTGATTTGTGACTCTATCAAAAGCTTTCTGATGCTCAAAATTTTGCATTGTCTAGAACATCAGCCTACTGCCAAGGGCCTTGTATTTTCTCATCACTACCCTTCCACAGCTTTCCCCTCTCCCGTTAAAAGCAAATGCGTTCCCAGGAGTTCACTACTCCCGATCTGCTTTCAGAGTGAGGAGCTTATCACTTTATATAAACTTCACTTGCAAAACTGCAGTGATAATTTTTTCAGTGTATGATTCTGAGGTTTCAATTGGTCAATGAGGATTTATTCTCTTTGGTACAGGCACAGAGCTGTTAATCCTCAAGCGCCCAAGGCCAGCCACTGTTGAC
Source organism: Patagioenas fasciata (assembly GCF_037038585.1). Lineage (NCBI taxonomy): Eukaryota > Metazoa > Chordata > Aves > Columbiformes > Columbidae > Patagioenas > Patagioenas fasciata. The sequence goes on from NC_092528.1 coordinate 9,132,946, forward strand.
ATTTTTCTTATTGATACACTATCTAAACCAACGTGCCTTTTCTGCTTTTTAAAAAAACAGCAGCTAAAATCTGTCACTGAATCACAGAACAAAGAAATCCATTTTGCCTTTTGCCACCACAGCCAAAAATTACTGTTGAAACTGACAGTGCCTTCAGCAGATCAGGCATCATGGAGTGCTTGAACCAAACTCAGGTAGGTACCCAAACCCCATAGAGCACCGAGACGAGGATTCCCTAAAGGCTGACAAGCGGCACTGAAACTCCACTGCTGTACTAGTGGAATGTTTTTCTTCCCATTAATGAAACTGTTTGGCTACTTCATGTACTATTCACTAGGGTTAGCTTCACATTGATGGGTATTATGAAGATTATATCATGTTGACTTCCAAACCAACTAAATGTTAGAAATATGCTGATGTCATTCCAGCTTTATGGCTGCAAAGGTCAAACAAGAGAAGTCTTGTGTGCGCAGTGCAAGGTTTTAAAGTGAGGGTGGGGACTGGACCTGTCTTCTCGCCTCTTCTGGGAGCATTATATGCTTCCGTAAGTTTCCTCCAAGGAACAATTTTTGCCCTATGTTGTCTTCCCTTTAGAGCACAAAGCCTAGAGATTTTATTGTTTTCATCTCAGTAACAACTTAACCACCCTTTATCAAAAAAGGCATTGAATATGGTTCAGTGGAACCTTAATTTATACCCCTAGACTCACACATTCTGAAATGCTGCAATTTGAAACAAAAAGCTCTGACAAATGAAGACTTTGAGCTGTCCCCCTGAGCTGGGCAGTAAGGGCCATGCTGCAGGCAGCCAGCACTGTCTGAGCAAGATAACTTAAGTGACCAAACAGGTCTAATTTCTGAATGATCATGTCAGACACTTTCATCTCTGCTCTAATTGCTTATTTGCCCTTAGGTGGTTCATTTGATTCCCATTATCATAAAAATATACCTCTTGATGCAGCCTAACATGTTGGTTCAAGTACTCTTCAAACCCTTCTGAATTTCCCTCTTGTAATCAAAGCATTTAAGTTTTCTGTCTTTGTAGAAGGTAAGAGATTCTGGGCTTAAAATGGAAAACTGCACCTTTGGGAGCTGAGACAGGTATTTCTGTGCTTTACCGCAGCCTCAACTCTCTGTCGGGTAAACATCTGTGCTGCTCAGTCAGAAATCTCTGTGCACCAACACTGGCCACCATTGCCTGACAAAATTCCATTACTTTCAGACATCAGCAAACAGCAACTAAGTTAGAACTTCTCAGGCTGTGCTTTACATGACAAGACAGCTTAAGTGCTGGTTTTAATTACGAGCTTCTAAAGAAAAATAATACAGAATATCTGAGCAGCAAAAGTCATGAATCGAACCCTGTGCGGAAACTGGTCAGTAATGGCACCAGCAGTGATTTCTGTCAAAGCATGGATGAGGAGTTACTGGTACTGTCACTAGAAGAAATGTCACTGCTGTCACCACATGCTCAGGCCCGTACTCACAGACAGATGATGTTTTTACTCCTATTTGACACCTATTTGACTGAGCCCAGACTGTGGAACACAGAAGCCTTGGAGTGAACCTTGTTAGGTTAACCCAGATCTGGTTACATCTCCAACGTTCTCTTCTAAACTAGAGGCACAAGTAACACAGAATTACATGCCTGGTAGTCCAATAGGGAGCTCCTGCTAAGGGTGTAGAAAAAAATCTTATTCATGTTCATTTAAAAATTCCCCTGGAGCAAAGAGCTAAAAAACATCTGGGTAATCACTGTCTTTGACCTCAATCAAGCAAATGAAATGAATTCCAAACACAATTTCTAGAAAGAATTTACTGGGTCCAGAGTGGGAGTACTGAGGTCCCAAACTGCAATGCTGCCCTCAAATATGCTCACTACAACTTGAACAAATGGAAACCTGAATGCAGTGCAGAAGTTGGCTTCTGTAACTTTTACCTAGGCTCGGAGAGAAGTCCTGCTGGCAGCAAGCTAGTTAGAAGCAGCATCACTGGCTTCTCCACCTGCTGCTCTCCACAATCTCCAGGCCAGGTGGATGGCAGAGGGGTGTTATCACATGCAGATGATGAAAATGACAGGGCGTAATGAAGCAGAGTTCCACTATTTTTAATCTTAAAAGTCATTCAGAAACTCATAACAACTGTCTCAAAGTTATAACCACTATCTAAGATTCAAATCTGCCGTTAAAACCTCCTCCAGCTGGTTGCTGTGGTGCAAATAAGAATCACTCTCTTTGTACTTACACTGGACATAAAATCCATTTTCATGTCTTTGCATCAGCCCCAGATACACAAAAAGTGCTGACACTCACAGTGAGGTGAGATACAGTGATATCAGAAGAAATGCTAATGCTGCAATGTCACACCATTAGGTGCAGGGACAGAAAGAGACATAAACCAGCACCAGTTATTATTAAACTGATGGAAGACTGAGAATTAAAGCAGCCAATATCAAGGCTATGGAAAGAATATTTTCAGGTCAGAGTCCTTGTTGCACTTTGAGGGCCTGACTCTACCGGAACCGATCAAAGGTGGCCTCTGGGGACATCTGATAAGACACAGAATGAGACAATACTCTTCAATTAGGTGATAGATTCGGGATAGGAAAATGAGACTGTTTCAAGGGCTCATGACATTCATATTTCTAATCTAAAAATTTTAATGTGTGTAGCAGCAGCAGAGTCCTTTACAGATAGATGTGTTTGTAGGAAAGGTTCTTTGGAAACCATCCCACAAACAGACAGTGCACACACATAACAGAGAGATTCCCACAAACTGCTGTCTCCCTATCCAATGAGATTCCACAGCTCATCACTGGCGAGTGAGGAAGTCTAGAGCTTTCTTCCCAAGCAGGTGATATCACAAGGTTAGATATTTGAGATAGGGCCAGTTCTTCGGTCAAGAACTACTTTAAAACTGGGGGAAAAAAAACCCCAACAAAGTACTTGTACTTTCGGTACAATTATTCCTTTGATTAACATATAAATGCCGTTCCTGTTAAACAACAAGTTTTCAACCAAGGTGTTGTTAGCAATAGTATGCTTTCACTTGTAGCATAATTAGATTGTGCATACATAGACAATAGCTACACAATACACAGCCTGTATGGTCACAGACAAAGCATGACATTATTGTAATGTATTTCTACACTTTACAATGGAAGATATGAAATGCAGATCAAGTTGTTGAGCCTGTAAGGAGAGTCCAATTGTTGTGTATACAGGCATAAGAAACAATATTTCTCTGCATTTTTAATGCAGAATGATGACCAACTTGCTTTCCTGCTTCCTGCCTTGTTGATCTGGAAGTACTCTTTCTTCCAGGAAATCATGGCATATATTTCCTGTACTATCTTCAACATCCCTTCACTGTCTCTGCCCTCTTGCATATGCTTTTCCTGCAGTATTGTATTGTCTAAATAATTCCATGGGTTTTCTGTTTTTCATTTCTCCATGTTTTAAGTAGGCCATCTTTTCAAAAATATCTTTAAAATCTTGTTTTGCAATCAATTTGTTCTATAAGAGAGAAGTCAACAGTTTGTTCTATTGATAGAGAAGCCAAGCTCCCTGCTTCTAGTTTCCACGTGTGTAAGAACCAGGCACACCGCATCTCTCAGTTGCACGCTTGTTGGCATCAGCACTTACCCACCACTGAAAACCCAGGTGTTGCTCAGCCTCTACCAATAGCTTTTTTCCAGGAAACTCCCCAGGCACAAATGGTCCAATAAAGCTGAGGAAGTATCAGATTAAAATAAGAAAATTTCCATCTTGTTCCTAGCACAGCAGGGCACTTGGCAAGATTGAAAGACACATAGTTGCCAGCATTAATTCCTTCTGGCAACATATTACCAGTTGTTATGCAAGCCATGACCTGGTATTTGAGCCATGCTACAGACGGCAAATAGCAACACCTCGGTAGGCAGGTGTCGAAAGTCCCCAAAATCACATTAACTCGAGCATTTTGGAATCCTGAATTCATCAGGGGGAGAACAAGCAACCCTCTTAGTTCATGTCACAGAACTGTAATGCGCTCTGTTCAGTGCAAGAGCCTGATACAGGAGAAAGGAAGATTAGAACCGCAACACCAGAAGCTGCTGCAGGCTTGAGCTGTAATGTGCAGCAAGAAGGGAGGGTGAAGTTCACAGACTATGGTTTAGCTTGCTCCTGTAGCTACAATTTCCTCAGTTCTTTATTCAAGATCAAATTAATAAATTTGTGAAACAAAAATTAAGCTCTCTGAGTGAATTAAGCTGGATAAATGCAGTTACAGCTGCAGAATTGATACTCCACTAGACCATCTGTTTGGATCTCTGATTCAGGCACCAAGACCTCATGCTATTTATCTTTGAGCTGTTCCAAGTCACTGTCATACATTTAATATGTGTTCCAAGGATTAACTGTGTGTATTGACTTTGCAGCTGGTATCTATTAAATCAATACCTAAGAATGCAACCTTATCTATTGATCAGTGCCATAAGACTTGCAGTGTATTTCTTAATGGGGGACATAACTGGTATTAGAGATGCATCTCAACTGCTGATTTTCAGTTTGCTGTGCCCTAAAGCATTTCTGCGTCCACTGGAGTGACATGGCTGGGGACTGCAGGAGTCCACGCTGCACTTGGAATATTAACAAGTGATGCACGTGTGAAACGGAAAGAGACTAACTGTAACCCCTTAAGTGCTGCTAATCTTTCATCCCACAAGGAATTTTACTCTATTTCCCACCAGAAATTTTACTTTTCCTCTCTTTCCCCTCTGGGACATGTTCATGTCAGATGTATCTTAAAAAAATGAGCACATCTGTTAAAAGAAACCAAATCAAATACTCAGGCCTCTCTACTCAGCCTTTATAATACTGGCCTACTTTATGTGCCAGTAGACTCACACTATTTATGAGGCTATACTGATGCTGCAATAATAAAGATGAGACAATATGCACTTCAGAACAATCTGTACAAGTCCACTGGGAAACTGAGAATATCAGACAGCTGCATTTCCATGGTTATTACTTATTCCAGTTGGATAAAGCTACCATATATAACCAATCTCTGTTGTAGCTGCAATGCATACAGACCCTTTGAATGATTCTTACAAAACGCACAACTTGGGGATACTGATCTGGTTCTACACAGCTCTGGTTTCCAAGGTGGCTAAGAAAAGCTGTGGCACGTACAAATCAAAACAAGTTGAGAGCTGGTGCCGTGTGACAGCTAGCCCTGTGGAAGGAACACAGACATGCACAGTTGTCAGCTTCTGCCCAGCTGCAAAGACCATTAGTCTTGCCCCCATGCCATAAGAAGCAAAATACATTTTCAATCTAGTTACCTTCCTAATTTTAGCTTTTGGCCTTTCTCCATGCTGGACAACAGTAAGGAACAGAAATGTTTTCCAAAGTAAATCAAAGTTCTTCACATAGTTCCAGTTCAAATGGTTAGGGCTTTAAGAACTAATGGAAGTCCTGCAAAGGCTTGTAATACCTGACAGTTCTCCATCCCTTAGAAGGTTCAGCATGTGCTGCTTTCCAGGGCAGCCACTCCCTCCTCAGGCAGGTCATGCTCTCTGATGACAGGGAAGGCCTTATCAAGGAACCCAGTGAGTTCAGCAAAGGTCTGATTCCTGCCTGTTGCTACGTCCAAGAACTATTATGTTGGTGCAAAAGTAGTTACAGTTTTGGATCATGAATTTCACATCATTATAACTAGGCTCAAACACATCTTGATTAATCAAAATAGGAACCATTACAACCAACACAGTTTTGCCAACAAGAAATAAGTTTGTTTATTCCTGTAGTTTATTCCTGTATTCCCGTGCTTCAGGATTCGACAAACTCTTGGAAAGGATTTTCTGCATCCTGCTGGTTGTGGAAGTGTTTTCCCTGCAAAGAGTTGTCGAGATGCTTGAAGCAGTGGTAGTCAATTGGGGAGAGGTCAGGTGAATATGGTGGATGAGCAAAATTTCGTAGCCCAATTCGTTCCACTTCTGAAGTGTTGGTTGTGTGATGTGCAGTTGGGTGTTGCTGTGGAAAAAAATGGGCCCTTTCTGTTGACCAGTGCCAGCTGCAGGCGTTGCAGTTTTCAGTGCATCTCACTGATTTGCTGAGCAGACTTCTCAGATGGAATGGTTTCACCAGGATACAGAAAGCTGGAGTGGATCAGACCAGCTAACAGTGACCATGACCTTTTTTGGGTGCAAGTTTGGCTCTGGGAAGTGCTTTGGAGGTTCCTCTCAGTCCAACCACTGAGCTGGTCATTGTCGGTTGTCATATAAAATCCATTTTTTGGCACATGTCACAATCTGATCAAGAAATTGTTCACTGCTGTTGCGTAGAATAAGAGAAGATAGCACTTCAAAAGAATGATTTTTTTGATTTTCAGTCAGCTCATGAGGCCCCCACTTATGGAGCTTTTTCATCTTTCCAATTTATTTCAAACACCAAACAGCCATAGAATGGCTGACATTGAGTTTTTCAGCAACTTCTCTTATAGCTGTAAGAGGAGTAGCCCTGATGATTACTACAGGACTCCAACTCTGCCCACTTTTTAATGGCAAGGCAGAGTAAAACATGATTTATGTTCACTGCTATGTGTTGGTATCGATAGATTGAACAACCTGTCCAGAAGAGTCCAAATGGCAGGATATCCCCACAAACAAGGGAGAATTGGAAAGGGATACCATAATCAAGGAACTACCACTCCTGTTCTTTGAGGTAAACAGTTCTGCAGTAATTGTGGATTTTACCATTGCAGAGGAGAAACAACAACACAGTAACTTGATAAGTTTTCCAATTGTTGATTCTCACTGAGGTGCACATACCACAGAAGTCCATTTGCAGCGTCAGAACTTCTCTGAAAACAGAGTCCTTGTGCTTGAAGAGCTCAAGAGTAACTCACAGAAAAGGACAGGAAAAATAAAAACTAAAAATCTAATTTCATTTTCCAACCTACAAACCCCTTCATTTTTCAGCTTCCCAGAAGAGCTACAATAATTACATTGTCATTCTGAGACCTCATAGCAGCTTTCCATGACAAGAAATGGAAAACCTGAGAAAAACTGACAGTGAGATAAAATAGTTATAACAGTTCCAGAGAGGAAAATTGGATTTGGATGATCTAAGCAATGGAGAAATTCAGAGACGCAGAGCATTATACACTTGAATGAACTCACATTTGCCAGGCTGATTTGCCTGCACAGCCCAAAAAACCGAGACACCAATGCCAGTAAAAAAATAGGTGATGAGACTCTCTGGCAAAACACCCCGAACAGCAACACTTTGTTAGAAAAAAGGCTGAAGATACGGCAAAACGTTGTTCTAAAAATGGACAAATGTAAAAGATTTGTTGCGTTTTATTTTTGGCAAACACTGCTATTGAATGTTTTAGATCCTTTCGAGAGTTCAAGACATAAAGAAATTCAACCACATTATCCCATGAAGGATAGTTTTAAAATATTTTGACAGTAACGGGCCAAATTTCACACAGTCTTTCTATAAGCCAATGCAAATATTTTGGCTTGCCTTCGCCTATGCACTAACACAGTGCTATGTATTTGCAAGTTCAAGCTTGCACACACCCATGTGCAGGTACTAAGCCTGCTCTGATCATCACTCTGCTCCCATCCAGTGCAACAGGCCTATCTTGCAGAAATGACCTATAAAAATCTCCTTCCATTCAGCAGTAAAAGCAGGGAAAATGGAGATAAGGAAGAGTGCTGCCCCAAAGGGTGGAAATGTTTCAAACTGGGAAGATGTCACTGCATCCCAATCTTCATGTTGTTTGTGTATGCCTGGCATTAGTAACCAGACTGAAAGCCAGCTTGATTGTCTACGATTTAGCAATAAATCAAGGCAGGACATGAAGCTTTCTTCTGAGTCAGTAAGGGTTAGCTACCAGTTTAAGAGCCTGCCAGATGCTCCCTTTGGCTCACCACAAAACCAGTTCTTTCCTACAAAGTATGATACAGACAAAAAAGGTTCCAAGAAAAAAACTCATGTTCTTGCAGAAGATATCAAATTAGAAGAGCTGGTTTTCTCAGGCTGTCGCCCGTATACCAAACGACACTGGAAACAGCACTCCACTGACTTACAGGGTACGTCAGTCCTTATGCCCTTTCAGTTCTTGCTGTTTAATCACTGGGCTTCAAATCACATGAACTAAAGCTCAGGTGAGTCACCAGCATCAAGAAAAACAAGATTAAGCCTGTCATATCCCATCTGCTCCATGCACACAAAACCAGTTGCACAGCTCCAGGACAGCGAAAGCCATAGAGCGTCACGGAAAGAAGTCAGCTTCCTTTTTGCCCTGTTCTCCATTTGCCATCTTTCCTCATGTGCAAATTAATGTTAATAGTATTTTCTTACTTTTTTCTCACCTGAGTTTTGTGTTTTTTTTTTTTTTTTTATCTCACCTCGGCAATCTTTTCTACAAATAGAAGTTCACTTTAGTTTATACTTCCTAGGACAACGCTGATACATCAGAAAAGTGGCATGCTGCTTCATGTCTTGACCACACTATGCCAGCTATTAAAACAATACTTAAAACTCTTCTACAAACCATTGTGCTGAACTACTGTACAGCAGACAAGAAAGGTTTTCATATATCTGCCCTAAGTCATTCAAGATGAAATTATTTCAAATCCATTTTAGTTGCGGACAACTCTTTCCTTGTTGTAAATCTGCCATTTTGTTTGAAATCTTCAAGCAACTACATCTCCACTTAGATGAAATTTCCAAGTAAGTAACTCAGCATACCTTTTTCCTAATGCCGGGAACATTGGAGGAGCAGTAAAGCTGTCTATATTACACATTTCTATATCTTAATCATTTTTACATCAGTAATCACAGCACAGTTCTTTATAAGGCTTTTTATTCTACCAGTAGCTCAAACCACATGAGACTGATTTGCTTCCATTTTAACACCATAGAAGCCTTATCTTATGCAATTGCTCTTGTGCTTCTACTTCCAGGGATCCCAGGTTTGGTAGGTAATATCACCTTGAACAACAACTAGGAAAATTAGAATGGAAAGTCAATGTAATTTCTTCCACAATCTTTTTTATATCACATAAGCATATGTGGCACATCTCATCTTTGAGTTACTGCTGAAGCCCATGCCCTCCATTTCCTGCAAATTAATGAAAGGGATGTGACAGAGTTTCAGCAAACACAAATTTTCATATAAGGTTCCACTGATAATCAGCATTACCCCAGGAAAATTTGCTTGCTCAAGGAGCCCTAAACATAAATGAAAGCATAGTTTCCAAATGAATCCTAAATATCCATGGAGGGTTTGAATACCCAATTTCTTTTTGCAAGGAGAGGACTCTCTAGAGACAGTAAGTATCAGCCAAAAGTTTCAAACAGGACGACTAAAGACAGGCTCTTAAATCTACACTAAGCAGTTGACCAGCTCAACTGTCATTTCAGAGTTTGCGTTTTGGACGTTTATTTTCAAGTAGGGGTCAGGACTCACAAACATGCCGTGGAGCTCTCACGAGGAACAGGATCCTACTCCACTCTTGAGATGGCAGAAATACCAAATACTCCTTTTGAGCTCAAGAAATTCTCAATGCTGTTTGCAAGATCTGAACTTGTTACGTCAGCACCTTCCTGATGAGGTAAAGGAGTGAGGTGAAGCTGTGCAGCTTCTGAAACACGGAGGCCCTCATCTTCCCAAACACTTGCTACACTTTTCCAACAGGAAAGGATCATCAGCTCCCATGTTAAAAGCAAACAGAAATTAGTTCATTATGTGAACAAAACACTTAAGACTGTTTATAAGTAGGCAACTCACTTTCAGCTGAAAGCATTCTATAACTGGTTTCACACACACACAAACTTGTTTTACTACTTAATTTCCCAGGGAGCAAGCAGAAACATTTAATATCCAGAATGTTTGAAGAATGGTTTTCTCTCAGACTGGAACTCTATGAAACCAGTTTTACCATTCTGACTTGTCAAAGGTAAGTACGTATGGGGTGTTGTCTGATGTGCTTGTTCTTTTAGGAAAACACAGGGAAGGGGATACATCTATGCATCTGCAGCAAGGCATTCCAGAGTTGAGTAGATTATTTCACATGCATTAAACTGACAGAGAAAATTGTGTACTGTTTAAATTTCACTCAAAAGAAGGGACAGCATATTAATGACTTTAAACTGATACTTGCTAGAAAAGTGCATAAGCTGGCAAGCAGGCCACTGACAGCACTGGCTAGGAAGCTTTCCTCTTAACCTTAATTGGAATTAAGTGAATAGTTTTATTTTGCATTTTTAATTGTGTTCTAAATTGGACTCTCAACTTAAGCCTCCCCCCAAGACTCCCACACAGAACCACACACAAGTACAGAAACAGCTCTTTGAGCTGCTCCCTAAACAGAGCAATTTGCCTTATATGAGTCATTTAGGTACAGAGGAAAAATCTGCAACAAGTGATGTGTGAACTCCCACGGGCAGCCTTGGGAAGGATGGGAACCTGGCAGAAAGGAGCTTCACTGGCCAGATGCTTTTATGGTCCCACTTGCATTGCCACTTTCATTGCCATTTTGTTTGCTGTAAAGTTAATTTATTTTGAATCAGAAGAATACATAAGATGTTCTTGTAAGTCTCATATATATATCTAGGAAGCTTGGCTCCAGTTCATGTGCCATACTTTTGACAAAAGCCAGATCAGAGGAAGTAGGAAAGATACACATATGGAAACAGAGGTACTTTATGACTTTGGGAAGAATGGATATGTAATAAATAACAGAGAAGTAGCAAAATGGGAGACACTAGACCAAGTTTTAAAAAAGAGCAATTATGTGAGAAGACAGAAACAAGTCGTATCATAGTTGCTGCACCTCCCTTGTACCTCCTCAGCCATAAGAACTAAAGAGTAATGTTCTCATTTCAGCTGATTCTTTATTATACCATGTAGAGTAGAACAGTTTCAATTGGAAGGGACAAGAACACTCCTACTACAAAACAGTTCAACACATCACTAAGCTATGAGGGGCAAGAAAACTTTTCTAAAGGATACGAAACATGGGGTTTAATCCTCACATGGAGAAAATAAATGAAAGGCAAGTGTCCTGGGTCCTGAGTGTTCTAACTATGGAGCTATTGTACAGAAAGTGAAACCACCATCAGCAGCCTAGTCTTTCACTGTATGCAAAACTCAAACTCACAAAAATATCGACCAGATAAAGCACCTCAGGTAAAACGAACAGAAGAATGTGTAGTTTACGAATTCCACTACATACTGAGGAACTGGGGAACTTACCAAACAACCTCAGCTGCACAGTAACTGAGCAGAGTTTTGGAGGACTTATAACTTGGACTCAAGTATTTATTTCTGCATAAGTCTTGTATAGATACAGCATTTGCCTTGTATGCTCACAAGTCCTTAGCTTCTCCCCAAGGATAACTGCACCTTTCTGAATTGCTGTAATGGAACAGCAAACACAAAGAATGCAAAGCACTCACATCCTGTGACAGTGGAGGCACACGAATCATATAGAAAGGTGTGAGGACTCTGAGAGTATTATTAACCTTCATAAAACAAATCTACATAATACCAGGAAAATTAATGAAATTAACTAGGCCTCCAGGAGCAAGGTCTGAGACACTGACTTACCTAAGATTAACTCCATTTAATATGGAAAAAGGACTCAGTTCTGGAAAGTCATAGGGTGACAGAATAAAAAAAAGAGAGTTGCCTCCCCATAGCTCATAATTAGGCAAAAAAAGACACTGCTGCTTTGAGCTTTTGAGTTGTATTCAACATATGTAGGACAGAATCCCACGAAGGACTGAACACCTTTAGGTTGTGTTGTCTTTAGATGAATCATTAAATTAAATTCTGTTATACTGAATATGATATTTAGTATACTGTCATATAATTTAGAATCTATCATAATTTAATATCATAAGAAGAATGAGTGAACTTAATAGTGTATACTTGGTATTGTCATAGTTTGGGAAAATGAGTATGATATAAAATTAGCTTTCCATTAAAGAATGTTCCTGAACTTTCTTTAAAGACAGCTGTAAGTACTACACACTGGCACCTGCTATAGACCATGCTGAAATAGATTTTTACACACATTTTCTTGTGATGCTCAAATATTCCCACTTAAAGAGGCCAGAATTCATTTTAAACTGGTAGAGCACAGATGACTGGTTCCAGTTCCTGCAGATACAAAGAGCCCTTCTGACTATACCGTGAATGAAAACATGTTCCTAATTCAAATAGAAGAAGTGACTCTGTACCTGGATGTGGAGCTGCTTTTTCTTAGAAGTACTCTTTTCTGTTCCTCCAGCTGTCCTTCTTACAGCACCTCCTTGGCACTCCTGTGTAGAGATATAGGAAGGCAGAAAAAAACAACAACAAAATCAATTTGACCTTTAGGGAAAAAGGAGCCATCAATACTATTGCCTTCAGTTTACCTGCCCACAGGAAAAAAAAAACAAACCAAACAAAAAACTTTCTTAAGTAAAAAGTAGGCATATAAATTAGGGTTAAAGGAACATCACTCTGGTTGCAAAACCAAACTTTCAAACATTAAGAATCACCAGAATTAAGATCACTTGTGTGATGCTAAAGCAGTTCCCTGCTGTGTTTGAGTACAGTCTTCATATGCAAGACAAAGGGTTTTGTACAAGCTCCATACTTCACTCAACATAGGAACAGACAATACTCACTGAATATTTGGCTTTATCCTCATTGTTCAGGGGGAAGAAGCAAATGCATCAGGCACCAAAACATCTCTATAGCCGTGTGTGCTAGAGAGAGCTGAGGGCGTGCTGGAGGGAAAGAAGAGCACGGCCCTTGCTCTGCCAGCAGCTGCAGCAGCTGTGGCTTCCTCTGGGTACCACCACACATTTCCAGGAGAGAAGTTTCTGCTCTTTATAGCGCCAGCAATTCACAGGAACTCACCTCCTCAGTAGCGCAGACACTCTTCTGCATGTCCCAGAGGTAACCTGGTCCTTTCTTCTGACCCTTCCACTACTTCTATATCACATCTGTCCACAACCTGTAGTCATCTGGAGACAATGTGGCTGTCCACTGTCTCCTGTGGTTGTCCTGATAATCAGAGACCAGCCACATACAAACAAGAGGAATCAGGAGTATGTAAATGTGGAGATCTCAGTCATAATCCAAAAAGAAGGCAACAAGTGGCAAGATGCCTTCAGCTCTGAGAGTACATATTCCCTCTCAGTTCAACGTAAAGGTTTAATGAAAACTTTGGAAATAACAACATTCAGATTTGACACAAGAGACATCTCTGGAGGGAGAGAAATTGTAAGATCTTGCTAACTTTGTGGGAGATGAATACAGTGGGTGGAGTTTCTTTATCATATGGCCAAAGAAGAAAGTCTCAATGTCTTGTCTATCATGGAAAATTACTTCTGTGAGCATCTCATGAGGGTGAAGGTCATGCATTTGTGTTCCTATCCTCCAGGCTTGTACTGTGGAGATGTCTCACTTGGTTTGTTTATGCAATATGATTGTTTACAACATCAAACATAAAAACCTTAAAATAATAATACTTCAATTACAAGCATCCTCAAGATCGAACTTCTCTGAAGTCCCATTTATTTCCACAGAAAGAATTGCTGTTAGTGCAGTAGAAACCTTATTGACTTCAGCTGAATTCAGCCTCAACATAAGATAGAGGAGCCAATCTCTCTCTCCAGAGTAAGTAACAGTATACATTAAAGGAAAAGCAAGTGAAATCAACTGTGGAAAAGATTAAAAGCAAGAAACACAATTAGACTGAGCTTAGTCATTATGGGGCGGTCAGAGCTGCTACTTGTCTCTATTTGGAAAACACTGAAACTCGTCTCTGTCTTCAGTGATTATCTGAAACTGGTAACAGTAAAAGCACACATCATGACCATGCAGAGTGTGGGATATACTAGCACAGCTGGATCCCAAGACTGGTAGCTGATTTCCTACTGCACTGTTCTTTTATCAAAAGGAAAGGCAAAATAGGTACTTAGCAAAAACAGTTTTTCTTCATTCCCTATATTCTTCATGTACAACTACACGAGGAAGCAGCTGTCATTTATTTTTACTTGTGATCCTACGATAGTTTTTCATCACAGGCTTTTTATGTCTAGACACCAAAGTGGCTCCATCCCATTCATAAAGGGAGGAGATGCAGTGCTGAGCTCTCTGTAAATAGCTGCCAGCTTCCTCAGCTCTTCCCACCTTAGACTGCAGAAAGCGTGCCAGATCTGCAAGGAATGGAGCTCAGAGATAAACTGATTGCAAATACAGCTTTCTGGTGCATTATTGCATTTTTAAAGCTTAGTCTTTTGCAAATGCAGGAACACAAATAACTAATATTACAGTGTCTAGTGTAGATTAAGGCTGAGGATGGATCTTGTAGGCAATTAGGCAAGAACACTGCCTTTGCTTTTATTGTGGGAAGCATTCCCTAAGTATAATGCCATTGGAGATGGCTGAAGGGGATTGCATCTGATTTGGGAGGAAATTACAACCATAATAATTAGCATCAAATTAGTTCCTGTCTCATCTTGAGCCAGACAAGTCCATCACACTCTTTTTACCAGCTGCCCTCTGGTGGAAGAAGGTTCTGCAGAAAGGCAGGAAAACCCTGGTGCTGGGCCCAGGGTAGGTGAAGGTCACAGGTGGCTTCCACATTTCTGCCTCGCTTCCCTGGAAGTCAAGCTGTGGCTATGGATGGGCCACTCCCAAGCCACGAGGGCCCAAATCAGGAGGAACAAACCTGAACAGATGTCCTTTGCCCAGGGGCAGGAGAGGTTTGCTGGGTCGAGCTTGAGTGGTTGACACCCCTCTAGCACAGCACCTTTCTTTATGTGGTCACCCCATTTCTGATAAGTGGGTAGACAGCACTTGCTGTATTTATGTCCAAGGCTTATAAAGTTTTGATCAGAATCAAGTTTGCAAAGCTTTAAAGTAACATCTCCATGTTCATCAGAAACGGGGTCTCTAGTTGCAATTATTATAACTTGTGTCCCATGTGTTCAGGATCAGCAAGGACACTCTCTGCACTTGGCCTAATTAGCTATAAAGGAGGGGAAGAGCAAAATCCACACCATGTGCTTGGGCCCTCCTCTGAATTTAATACGAACAGTTTCACACTGACCTGCTGGCACCTTCACCCAAAACACTGGTAGCTAAGAGCCTCTGGATTTTTAACACTTCCCTGGGTCCTTCCACACACGCCTCCCCAAACACAGGAAGCCTGGCTGGGGGTGTGAGTGGGGCTTTGTTTTCTTTCCCAACGGTTTTACAGGACTGCCTGCCTTTGTTCACTTGCATTCGGAGGCATTAGGAGTTTCAGTGAGAGAGATGTATTGCAAAGATAAAAGAATCCTGTTTGACACCACAAACTGACGATTATTTTCAGCAGTATTTCTTGATTATTTACATTGTACTGGAATACTTTTCACAGAGAATGGATTTCTGGTACATTATTTTCATGAAGGATTCTGGTAAATCATTCAAGATTTAAAACAGACACAGAAGATTATCACTGAAGAAGTAAATCCTATGCTTGTCTGCCATGCCTTCTACCTGACTAGAGGGGCGATGAGGAAGTTCAGATTTGGTTCTTTCAATGGCTTTAAAACTACACTATGAAGTGATAAAGGCTCTTAAAGGTTTATATTATTTCAGTTATTCTATAATGTATCAACAAAATTCCCTGCTACATAAAGCCTTTACACCACAAAATGGCAAGACTACTGAGAAAGGAAAGTGTATTTCTCACCACATGTTTTCAGCAGAACCAAAGGGCATGACTTGGTTTTCCTTCAGTCCTTGGGAGCACAAAGGAGCCTGGCTTGCAGTCTGAGCAATAAAATAGACTCAAGTCCCACACTCACAGCAGCACCACAATGAGCCCTTCATTAGCTGGTGCTTCCCATAAGACTGTTCAAGGGGACACACAGGTTTACCAAACAGCTAATCCTTGATAATGAAAGGTTTCCAACAAAGCCGTCTTTCCAGGGAGTTTGGGCACTTTCACATTAGCAAGAAGTGAATAGACAAAGCGGTTCAGGAAACTTGCCAAACAGTAGCTCATGCATTGAAACACAAAGATCTGCAGTCTTAAGGGAGCAAAAGAAAAAATACAGTAGTGTTTTGAGTTGTTTCTTGTCATCATAGTTACTTTCTTCTTTCGTATTATTTCATTCATTAATAGTCTTCAAAATATAAAATATATACACATTTGTCTCTTAAATTTCACTTGCAAATATAAATCAGCCTCTGCACTGCCTTACCCCACTCTCCATGCGAGACAGAGGTTTCCTCTCTTTGCTGTGGGCCTCTTCTGGACATATGCCACTTTTCTTACTATCAGTCCCTAAGCAACTGTAACACCATTGACCGCTACTCCTTCATTTCCTCAGGGTTTTGTTTTACTTTGGTATTTAACAGGCCAACAATTGCATCTTTTCCTTTTGGGGTCTATTTTTAGAAGGCTTTGTTTAATCAGACGTAATTAATCACTAAGATCCAAGCTAAGTATCTTTCCTTTAGAATTGTAAAGGCTATGCATATTATTCAGATTTGAGTAAAGAACATCAGGGTTAACATCAAAACATGAAATACAAGCGTTATGAAAACAGCTTTTCTTTTTGACAGAAGGACACAGCAAAACAAATTCAGGGTGGCTAAAAAACCAATTCACAAGGGGAATTCCAATTCACAGAGAAGTTGCAGGGTGGAAGCACAAGGTGTGTATAACCCCCGGTGCACAGAGCTGCTCTGGGAGGGCCCATGCCACCCTTGTTCACCCACCCTGTGGCTGTTGAAGGGAGCGGGAGCAGAGCACAGCATGGCTGTGTTGTACCTTCTTGTAAAAGACAGCAACACACTTCAGTGTGCACAAAGCAACTCTGGCTATTCCTGACTTATTTACCAATCCCTTAGTGCTTTCTCTCCAAGGAAATATGAAGGTACTGTGGACTTCACGGGGAGTACCTGTCCCTCAGCCTTGTTGTATGGTGGGGCAGACAAAGGGAGTTTGCAGGAAGGAAGATAACTGGTATAAATAAGCCAGCTATAAAAGCCCTTGAGACAGAACTAGGTTGACACCTGATGGTTCAAGTTCAAGTCTGAGGACAATTACACTACTGCTAATGCTGGTTTGCATAGACAACTCCACCTCCTGTGGCAGTCACTTTAAAGAAGGAGCTTTTATGCTGACACCAGTTTGGGTCTAATCAGTTCACATTCCAGCAGGACGGGCCAGATGACAAATTCAGCTCAGAAAGTCACTGGCCACACGGCTGAAGTGGTTTCCCCTGCCCTGGTGCAGCAGCCAGCAGAGGGCAAGCTGTCTCCGGCCAGCCCTGCACCGGGAGCCCTCTCCTGACACCACTTCACACCTCCCGTTTTCCTGAAACACAGCAAATACATTTTCAGACTGTGCTGGGGCTGGGAGAAGGCAGTAACCCACCAGTGTTGCCTGAGGAGGAGACAAAGATAAACCAAACATCAAGAGTCACTTCAAAACAGGCTCCTGGAATGACCTTATTTCAACCCACACAGTCCATTACCTTTCTAAAAAACATTCTTGGAAGATAAAGATTGCAAATCTTCTCACTTGTAGCTTTTATAAACTAAGTCACTAAGACTTAGTGAAATGGTAACAAGATCTGCTTGAAGCCTCACATACTGAAGGTCTGCAATCTCTGTACGATCCAAAAGAGGTTTTGTGCTGAGTGACCAATCATAACATGGTGCTGATGGTGATGTGATGCTTTGCCAGGAATCACAGTTACTTTGCCAAGAAAGTTCCAGCTTGTGGGGGAAGGTCACTCATGTGACAGTCTACTTCTGTAGCACTCTGTTCACCTCTGGGCTGAATGTGACCCATCATCTTGCTGAATATTTCCTAGCATGTCTGTGGGTGTACAGGCACATTCTTTCAGCCCACAGCAAGAGGGGACTGCCATTCCTTGCCAGCAGCAAATGGCCAGCAGAGTGTTCCACAACGGTGTTCATCCTGCCGTTGTGCAGGTGCTCAACCAGAGTGCTCCAGCCGTGTCATACCAGCTCCATCACTGACAGCTAGGGTCAACCTTAACACCAACCACAAAGGCATTCTTGCCTCCCCTCCAGCCTGCCCATCTTTCTCCCAGAGCATTACTGACTCGTCAGGTGAATATCACAAACTCAGCTGAACCCTTTCCATGTGGCCTCTTTCTGCAAAGTGCCTGGGACTCAGACGCTAGAAACCAGCCAGCACATTTCAGCTCCACATCCCTTCACTCCCACTTCTGGGTACAGATCAGCAGTTTGCAAATAAATATCTGAAATGTCTCTACTTCATGACAGAGATGTACAAAATTGCATTAATGCTTTCACCAAACTTCATACAGCAGAGAGTAAATGAGGTAGCTCAGTCTAGTTGACAACAACTCACAGTACAACCGAGATCAGCATGTATCCTTGCCTTAAAAGTCCAAGATCAATAAGTGAGAGTTTGGTCTATATTCTTCTACAAGATTCTCTACTTAAGTGAAGAGAAAAAAAACCCTATCTATCTATCTACACCACTTTGAAGATCTATGGACTATGTCTGGGCAAAGAATGTAAAATAAGGTTTACTGTCAGAGTGGTATGATTTCTACAGCCTTTAAAACTATGGGAAGCTGAATATTTGCCATACTGGAGTCCTCTCCTTCCTGTTTATTTGTCACAATAAACTAATTGAACCAAAGAAATTATATAATTTTCTCTTTTGGACTAAATGAATGGATATTCCTCATTTGCATTTGACATGCTAGCACAGACCATTCTCCAGCCTTGACAGATACTGCACATAATGGTCTCTTTTTTGTTCTGCTTCATTCTCCAAACGTTGAAAGAGTCTTTCCGCATTTTACTGTTACTAATAGACAAAAGCTAAACTGTAACTGAGCTTTTGCACCTCTGTAGCATCTCTGCACTCTGCTAAACAACAGCTTGTTCCCCAAGAGGCAGAACTGGTGAAGCCCAGTTTCGTACAGATTTTTGTCTCCTAATATCCCCTCTACTCACCACAATAGCTCTGTTCCCACCCACACTCCTTACACATTATCCTGTCAATGCATAAATCCTGACAGGCCAGATGGGGCTTGTCAATAAAAACACACACTAGAAGAGTTCCCTCGGTAGGAGCACTATTTTGCACATTCCTCTTTTACTCAACTGCCAGGAACCACGAAACTTGCAGAGCTTTGGTAATCCTACCCCTCCTTTAAATTTGGTTAAAAATGGCCAGTAGTTTCAAAAGTTACAGGGAGGGAGACAGACAGACACAGGTCTTTTAACTGCCTCATTCCCTTAGGAATTAAGCTAAAAACTTACAAAAAGTGATGCATCAAGTTCTTCAGGAGTGTAAAAGATGGTTCTTCGTGATTTCAGAAGTTGGTGTTCACTCTGACACTGGGTACAATCGCATTGCCTCATTGCCCCTTTTGGAACAGCCAGGACTCCCAATAACCCACTCCTTTCACAGGTGTGATGGCAGCAGAGCTAGAGATTCCATAGATCCATATACACATAAGGACTGGTGAAAAGAACAGTTGAATAGCTCCACATATTTGACCTGAAAAGCAATGTATCATGCAAAATACACAATCATAATCTGAATCTGCACAGAGTCCCCAGTGGGAACTAAGAGTGGGTATGAAATTACTCATCACCTTCACCTAACCAAGAAATTTCCAGTATTTCATTCCTCATTGTTTCTGCAACTCTGAATGCAAACCATAGACCAATTTTAGTTTTATTTTAAAAGAAGACGCAAGCTGATAATCTCAAGTCACTGGGGCAACAGGTAAAAACTGTAGGATCCATGTTCAGTGCAGTCATACTCCTCAGCAGCCTGACTTGCAAGAGACCATGCCACCTAACTCCAAAGCTAGTGGAAAAATTCTGATTTGAAATCATACTGGATCAGGTAAAGCACATGAGGGGAGCACAACTTCCCTGGGGACCTATTGACTTTCTCACCTGAAAGAAGAAAGGAACTGAGCTTGGGCAACAAGAAGTAGAAGACTTTGGACTTCCAGGTTAGCACAGCATCGAGGGGATGAGGGATGTCTTTACGCCATGAACTTTGGCCTCACTGAGGGACACTGAGATGGAAAGACTGATAAGTTGGGCCTCCATACTGTTGACCAACTGAATCTTGCTATAAACTCTAGAGAGTGAGAAAGCCACCACCAGAAGCAGGCACCAACCATAAAGAAATCATCTTTACGAACATCCCAGTGCTCTTCACATAGTGCCTAGCACAGCCACAAATGGAGATGTCAACAGTAATGTAAAATGGAGATACTGAAATGTACTTTACCCCTGTGCTGAGCTAGGAGGAGCCGGGCCAGCTTCACCCTGAACAGGAGTTACTGTTTGCATAACGTGCAACAAGGGGGAACATTTCACAAATGCCTGAAGAAAGCCAGAGCAGCGACATGGAAAGGAAGGAGCTCTGTGCTCTCCTCAAGCCAACTCCTTGTTCTCGCTGACTGTGAGCCCAGGGGTTTACAAGCCAGTTTCTGTACAAAGTGATGCTCTGCACGAGGCACACAAAGACACTGCACAGAAACAGTTATAAAAAAGAGGCTACAGTGATGCAAACTCAAATGTCATGCTGTGAACAGGGGTGTGCTGTTGAATACATCTGCCTTATATCTACTACTTTGAACGGTTGCCAAATAAAAGCCTGGGTCTGAGTCAATCTAAACTGGAAATTGTTACAGGAAATAATACCATGGATTGCTTTCAATCTTTGGGATTCATTCATTCCTAAAATAAAGGACAGACCTTCTGTGAGTGTTAGGTTATCTGCATTCAGTTCCAGGCTCTGTCTCAGGCTTTCTGAATGACCTTGAGCAAATAATTAACTCTATCCACCCCACAGTCTCCTTTTGCTACATCCCAAAAGATACTGGAATACTGAATTCATGGAGAAGGCACTCAGACACCATGGCGATAAGTTGCATTTAAAAAAAAAAAAAAAAAAGTTATATAGAAAAAAGTACAGGCATATTTAAAGGAAAAGATACTGTTGTCTTGACTCTATAAACACTGCGTTCTCCTGAAAGATCTCCTCTTCCAAGCTCCTTTGTATTTTGTCCATTACCACAAAAATCATTTAGCATTTGCAAAGTAACAAATTCCATTTCATCATCCTCTTTTCCTTCTTTGTAGAGGAGATAATCTTCTAAGTGCTTCTTTACATTAAAAGTTAACAAAAGTTATCAGAAAGCTAATGGTGAATTTATTATATATCAATGCCATGTTTAAATTATGTTTGGCCAATGACAAACTCATTCTCTTGACTACAAAGCAAGTATCTGAAGTATCATCATCGCCTGCAACAATGCCACCTGTCACCTACTAACAAGCAGGTATCACCAGTGTACTCTTTCTACAACAGCTTTTGAAATACCAGAATGAAAGCAAGTTTCAACTGCAAACGTATCCAGATTCTATCTTTGCTTTCAGAGCTTGCACTGACAGCAAACAGAGAATAATCAACATTACGCCTCATCAGTTCAGGAGAAAATCCTCAGCACAACACCATGGAAGGCAACAGAGATCTGTAGCACCTTCATAATCATAATTTGGCTAACAAACACACAAGACTGATTACCTAGTGGGGCTTTTTATTGGTATTTAATCAAAAGACAAAATAACCCAGAAGACAGTACTTGGTTTTGCAGGATAAGAGCTCACCTCTATCTAATAGAAATATATTTCATTTGTAATGTGAAATGCTGACTTTTGCACAAATGGTTCCCATAGCTCACTGCCTGAGGTCAAGGAACAGACTATCTGGCCAGTCATTTTGAAGTGCACAGCACTGTCTGAACTGCCATACCTGCTACTGAAGTCTGCATGGCCTCCCATACAATTCTGGATGCTGGAGTTTTATTACTTCCAGATGTTGGCATAATAAAGTTTTTTATCAAGTCCTCTAACAAAACGAGGTCCAGATGGGTTCAGTGACCACAGCTATCTCCAATATGAACAGACTCACTGGTTCAGACCCACACCAAAGCAGTCTGAGAAGTCTGGAGACGGTTAGCCACATGAGATACGGTTGCTCTGAGAATCTGCAGAGCCCCAAATATCATCTTTGTTCCTTAACGGAGGAATTTCAAAAATACGATAATAACATTCTCACCAAAGCCACCTTGATCTTTCAGAATTTTACCCTACACTCATGAATTCTAAAGGGTAATCATTCGCTACACTGCATATGAGAACTCTTGCTCTGTACCCACCACTTGTGGAGATCAGTCCTACAGTTATTTTGACTCCATGACCACACTGATATGTAAGGTTTTACAAAAAGTCTTTACACAGTTCAACTCTGTATATCCATCCATGTTTGCTGCCAAGACTGGATCACATACTCTTTCTCCCCTAAAAAACATGCTAGAAACAAATACAGGCTTCTCGTATTCAACATAATACATGCTCAGGACATCATTATTTATATGAGGTCTTTTCTATTACTTTAAAAATCATTGTGCAGCTAGAAGTCATAATCTGCATAATGAGAATCCAGAAGGAAAAATGCGAACATATTCTGTGGTTAAATTTCACTTGCCAAACACAGAAGATGTATTCCAGGGCATTTCACATCTCTTTGAAGGTTTTTCATGCAGAGTTTCACAAAGAGGTCACTGCTCTTTAACCCACTGGCTGTCACTGCACCCGAGAGGACTCTGCTTCCCAAAGAACTTCCTGCATCCCAAAGCACAAGCAGTATGAACAATAAGAAAAGGAGATAGAGAGGACAGATGTTTGCACTGCATCAGATAGATTTGCTGGCGACTGGTGTGAGCTGTTTGGTCCAGCATGTTAACTTACTTTACTCCATCAGCTGCAATAGCTAGAAACACATTCAATTCAGTATTTCCCTCTAGGACTGCAATGATTACTACAGGGTAATCTCAATATAAATGGGACAGGAAGACTTCCGTCTAACAGAGGGATGTGAACAGTATGTGTCTGTTAAGATTTCCTTTGTAATACATGGATAATATTCTCTGATCAAGGCATAACATTAGTTCTCTCCCTTTACACCTTAGGTGTGTTAAGTTGAAAACCAAACAGGATGTAAATGATGTCTGTTCTGAGCTTATTATTATACAAAACTATATCACAGGGATCCTCTCCCTTGAATGGCATCACAGCCTTTTTGAAGAAAACAGCCAAAATATTAACTAATGCCAGTAGGTTGACAACTTCCCGACCAACAGGGTAGCATGTGCAGTCACTCTTCCCCCGTGCCAGGGACAGCTCCCTCTGTCAGCCGAGGAACTCTCTCTCCAGTGTCCACTTTCACTCGAACTCCTGATTTACGCTTCACCAAACTTTTTCTGGCAGTCAGACAAATCCATTGTGTCACATGCCTCAATCAGGAAGACAGGGAGTTGACAGGAAACCCCCTTGGCTAAACAAACCCCAGTTAATGCCAGCTTGCCCTTTTTCACATCCCTGTCTTCATCTCACTGGTATGTGCTAATGACTTGACAAGATCCAATTGCTGGCAATGGTCACAGAGCTGGCTTCTGAACTAGCCCTTAGAGACATGGGCTAAATTATCAGCATCTGACAAACCACAGGCCACCCTGAGACGTACCAAGATGCACTGAGGCAAGGTGCTAACCAGGTATGGTCTATTTTGTTCCATTAACAGTGAGTACTGCCATCCACTACAGGAGTCCCACAGCACTAACCTGTTCTGTGGCTTTCTGTTCCCTAGTAGCACACACTTCGTACAAAATCAAAAGCAGACAGCAAGTCCTCTCTTCATACAGCAACAGCTCCTCCTTCAGTGCTCCTCCTTCACATTCACCAAGCTAATGACTTCTGCTCTGCTTGGACTTGCATTGATGACTTGACTCCCATTCAGACAGAAGCAACTAGCTTACATTTACTGATGCCTTAAATCCAAGCTGAGAAGAAACAAGCAGGATAAAGGTTGAGAGTCACTGACTTTCAATCCCCCTTTTACAAGCAGAAAGTTGGACACTGAATTACTACCCATCAACTGCAAGTTCAAATCTTCTGCTAATGAAGTCACTCCGTAAGGGAGATGCTCACAGCACAGTGCAGTTTCTGCTCTTCAGAGAAAAGTACTGACCTGAACGGAGTAGTTTAATGGAGATAAGGATTGTATTCTCTGCCAACTGCCTTCCTTTTGCCCATCTGTCTGAGCTCCAGCTGCCTACTCCCCTCCTTTGAGACCTGGCCTTTTTAATCCATAATCTCTGCTGTGATTGTTAATGCTATATTTACAATTAAAGTAACCAAACTAACCAAAACAATTGCTTTAGTAAGTCTTTCGTATCAGTCTATATATCTGGCATCTACTCTGTCACTCCTAACAGAGTATTTAGAATTGCATATTTATCTCACAGTTCTCTACTGTTGATGACTGAATACAAGCTTAAGCGGACAATTCTCATTTAAAAGGAGAGACTTTTGTTATGATTTTTGCCTAACTGACTTCAGTGTAATGGGCAGGTATTGTCCCATGCAAACATCACTGGCCTCCCCTCTTGTGTTAGAGAAGAGGAACTGACTGTGCACTGTACGTGGGTATACTCTGAGCAGAGCATGTCAGCAGACAAGGGCTTGCACCATGTTTTTATTTCTCCACGAACCTCCCTGTCCATTTGTTTGTGAATAGCATGGAATACAAAACCATGGCTCTCCCTGTGCAAGAGGTCAGACAGGTCAGCTACAGCTGTGTAAAAGATGTGCATTTTCTTCTTTGGTCACAGGAGACCAAGGCTCAGTGTAATTAATGCAACCTGCCTAGGCAAAATACAACAAACACTTCAACGGCCACAGCTTGCAATCATTAGAAACATCGCAAAAATTAAAAGTACAAACCTGCTGTAAACAAAAATCTGGCAGTGGGGCAATCACCTTTCTTCCAAAGACTGTTTTGATATCTGACAACAAACTATTCAGATCCTGAAAGGGAACCTCCTTTCCATTCCACCACTCTGTCCTCTTGAGAGCCTGCGATGGGGGTGTGGAAGGGTGGTAAAGGGAAGAGACTGAAAAATGACACACACAGGGGAAGTAACCTTCCTGCGATAATCAATGGCTTCATAATGAGCAGCCAACTCTACTGAATATTGATTAGCTAGTGCTGGCAAGGCTCTGCTCAGAGGAGGTCAGCACTCCTGCCAGCTGCCTTGTGTGAACACAAAGGAGGCCTCAGCAAAAGGCAAATTGTAAATGGCAGGTTTTATATGAGAGGCACCATTCAGGCCCTCAGTAGAGGAGGGGAAAAAAAACAAAACAAAACAAAACAAAACCAAAAAACAACAAATCAGAAAGTATGGCCACAGCACTAGCAAGCACAAAGCATCAGCAGTCATGCTAACTTTGGTTATTACACTGTGCTATGAAGTGCAATCCCAGGTTTGCTTTGATAAACTTGTTTTAAAGATTATCACTTGCAAATATGCACGATATTATGAGTTGCCACAGGCTCCTCTTCCCTGAAGATTTCACAGACATGTGGAATGGGGCACTTGCACAGACATCTGCCCTCAGAAGTTTTGTCCAACATTACATCTCAATATGTGCAGGGTATGTGTACACATTTCAAGGTGACACCTACGTTGATATCTAGGCCAGCTCTAAGCATATGTCACACAGTTGAAGCAGCACAGCTGTGTGTCAGTGCTCCATCCCTCCCACAGTACTCCCTGCTCTTACTGTCCCATTCAGTAAATATTATTTTAGGTTTTTAGTATTTTTCTTTTTTCTATAAATAGTTAGATATTAATTTGATTATTACAGACATTGGTAAATAAACACAGAACTTACACTGTTGAGCAAATTAGCTATTAGTGACTAAAAGATTTTCCTACCTTTTCAGAAGCAGAGAGTCGTTTCTCATAGGCTTTCTGCAGAAAGAGAGATTGTGACAGTCAGGGAAAGGAGATCTGGAAACCGTGTTCTTTAAAAAAAAGAAAAGAAAAAAAAAAGAAAAAAGTTCCAGTTCCTGCCTGGTGTAACTCATCTGACTTCAGTGGGGCTGTCCCAGGGTAGATTCGTCCCTCTGTCTTTGCCAAAAAGACAACAACGGGAGCCAGCCAAAGGCATCCGCTTTTGCATTTCCTCAGTGAATCCGTTCATTATACTCTCATGATAGAGAAGCTGTAAACAAAGCCAGTTCATGATGTTGCATTGTACTGGCCATAATGACATTGTATGTGCTTCATCAGCATACATGCTTCGGGACACATTGCAAAAGCTTTTTATGTATTCAGGACTCTTTCTGAGAGGGTGAGTTAAATGAAGAGAGGGAAAAGCTAACAGTTAAAACAGAAAAGGAAAATCTAACAATTACTTAGAGAGGAGTTCAGCATAAGAGGGAGGAGAGACAGCTTTATATACACAGACTGTGAAAAAAAAAGACTCTAGTAAAGTTCCTGCCTAGCAGTATCCCAGTTTGTTGGTATGCTTTGATACTTTAACTTAGCATTTCTCTTTCAGATTACAAGCCCTCTAAAATGGGAATCATGTTTATACGGCACTACTACATGAAAACCTCAGTCTGAATGGGGACTCAGAAGAACTTTTGTAAAATAAAAAGTTCACTTTGGAAGCTCTCAGGCTAACTTTATATAAATGGCCCAACTGTGCACTGATTTAACAGCGATATAAGTCAGGTGTAACTCCCTTACTTGGGAACATTAGAAAATGCTAGCGTAAGATAAACGAGTCCTAAATTCTTTATTGCTTAGCAGATTAGCTTAAAGTGATTGGCAGTATGTGGTGCAAGTCATTTTGCCTCTGAGAAGAAATTCTCTTTACCTTGCAAGCACTTACTGCTCCCACTAACAGTCTTAGATGTAATAAAATCCAGCAGGAATATAACACTTCTGCTGAGAGCTTTGCTTTCAGAGGTCCAGAATCCACCACCAGAATGTGTATAATCCATATCCTGTTTAGAAATATTTGTCTTTCAAAAGAACTTGGCGGGGGGGAAACACAAACCCAACCAAAATCCTTGGATAACAAATAACAAACACCCAGCCAGGCAGGGGAGGCAGGCACTGGACGGCTGGAAGCTGAGACTGGTCTGGGAAGAGGAGCACAGGCAGAATTAGCAAGCAAGGGTGAAGACAGGGTTTGGAGAGACAAAGTTTTGTGGTAAATTCTACCTTGTATTGCCTGTATGCACATACAACGTATTCTACTGCAAAAACACAATCTTAGGTTTGTTTGTTTTTAATAGAATTAACTCTCAGGAAGTAAAAAGAGATAATAGAATGTGACCTATATCAAAATACACTAAAAATGGCACTAGACAATGTCAAATTGTTTTAAATGCTAGATTCCACTGTGGACTATACAACAAAACCGATTCAAAGTGCATACATCAAGGCAGCATTTGGATAGCTTTATCAGCAAACGGAAACATTTCTAAACAGTGCAATCCCACTTTAAAAAAGAATGACTCCGTATCCCAAGTTTTCCCTATTACTGTCAATTACTCCTCTGCTAGAGACCATAAAAGGAAAAGTTCAGATAGTTCTTTTCCGAACACTTGTTACATAAGGTAAAAACTGTCAGGCTTGTGTTACTTGAGAAGTGTTTACAGATGAGTAATTACAGCTAAATACCAGCTCCTTCCTCTAGAAAGGACTGGACACACATGTTGCCTTAGTCCCTGCTGAAGTCACAACAAATACAAGGTACCAGGGAGCAGCCAGTGACAACTGTTTCAAAGTGACAGGGATAGTAACCAACATGTTTCTCACTAGAAAAGCAGAGCCAAAAACTCTGCCTCACCTTGGTGCCAGGGCTCGGCATCTCATATGCAGAGCATATCTCAGGAATTCTCTAACAGGAGCTGGCTCTGAAGGAAGTGATCACACAGAAACACCTTAAAACTTCACCATAAGAGCTGTGGACTTACTCCTAAGACTACTTTAAAGGCACTTGCATTTATTTCCTAGTCACCTTATTCATGAACTTGCCCTTCACAGAAATGAAAGCAAGCCAAGGGACTCATGTCGGAAAATTCCCAGCCAAGGCATAGTCATTCCATGCAAATCCAGAAAGGCTGGAGACTTGCTCAGTTGGAGTTTCAAAGTTGTGCAATTCAGTGTAACAAAGAGGAAAGGATACCAAATGTAGCAGAATAATAAGACATTACCACTTTGCAGCAAAATAGAGTGCCTCCATAACAGCTTTTATAAAAGTCCTACCAGCATTTATAACAGTAAATTATTCTATTAATAATTACAACATCTTACCTAGCCATTCAACTCCACAGATGACAGAGTCTTTTACAAAGAAAGGACCATCATGTGCTCATTTAGCACTACTGAAGGCTTGACCCTGCCATCATGGCAGGTAGCCACAAAGAAATCCACGAGAACTGCAGGAACCAACACGTGGCTTCGCCAAGAAATTTTCCCCAGATCTTGCACTACACAGAACAGAGAAACTTTTTAGACTCAGGCAAAGGAATCTACTTCTAGAGGTCAAAAAGTCTTTAAAGATTATTTTTTTTTTAAATTCCTTTGGACTAATTGAACCAGAAATAATGCCTTGGAAGAGTGCCAGTGTGCACCCTTTGGGATTAGTCTCGCTTTCCCCAGTGCCACAGTGTAGCCCCAGGAGTGAGTTCGTTCTGAACGAAAAGTACCTGTAGAAAACTGGATAAGACCCACATGTTGCCTCATCAACTCTGAAGTTCAGATATAAGGATGTGTCTATAATGACCATCTAGCTGAACAGGAACCTAAGTCATCCATCCCAGACAAGTACACAATGTGTACTACTGTGCACTATGACACCACAGCTAGATATACTCTGCAATTACTGAAACAGCAAAAAGTACCACAGGCTGCATTCCCAGGGCTTTGAGCAAAAGCTTCCATTTAGGCAAGCTGAGGTCTGGGCTGCAATGAGGCTGAAATACAAAGCTGAACGCAACCACAAGTGCTGTGTTTCAAGTGGCTTGGGATCAAACCCACCCTGCTCTGCACCCAAACCATATCCCATTTCAGGCTTACTTGAAACTCAGCCAACTGTTGCTGAAGGGTTCACAAACTTCAGTGAACTTGTCCTGAACTTTGCATTGGAAATGCAAAAGTAAAATAAAACTTTCAAGCTGAAGGCTCTGCCTTAAGACTTTCTGCCCATCTCCAATATTGATGCCTTATAAAACCATAACTGGCATTCTATTCACCACAGTGATCCTCATACACACTTTCTCAGTCACCCTCTTCTTTAGATCTAAAGACTTCTCCCACCTCATCAGCTTCACAGAAACCATGGTCTTTAAGATGAGGAAGAAGACCCCTAGCTACAGAAGCACTGTAGGCTATGTATAATTCTTTCATTCACAGGAGAAAAAACCCTTCAAAAGTGCACTGAGGTGCTGCAGCAAACAGTGGCAACTCAGCAGGTTCATCCCACCACTTACGACCACAAAAGTTCCCAGGACATCATGTGTCCAGCTTTGCTCTTAGAGCCTTTGCCTGCATGCTTCCAGCATGTCATTTTGCTGATGTCAGACTCCTGCTCGCTCTCTCTGCTGGGCATCCTGGCTGGTTATTTATGTGGGACATGAAATGAAAGTCTGCACTTTTCAGATGAACACTGCTATACTCATGCCACTTAGAATTTTTATTTGGACTAAGCAAAGAACAAAAGTCAGTCCAGCAGCTATTATAATCAGCATCCAAACTCCATGACACTTGCAAGATGATTAACAATTCCAAGGATAAAAGATTCATTGTTTGAGAACTTTCCATTGCAAACTGCTATTTCAGTTGTTCTCTTCAGTTATAGCACCCAAAAAGTTGGGTTTTTTTTCCTATGTCAGATCCTCATGTAGTCACCTCCAGGAGCTGGGACTTCAAGAAAAACAATTCCAATTTGAAAACTTTAACTGGCCACATTACAAAAGCTATTTTCTCCTGAGCATTAACATCAATATTTCTTCCACATTCTAGATTATCACCCACACACTTCTCACCACACCTTAAGGGCCCAATCTTTTTTTCAGCAGGGAGAGACTGGCTACCAAGCTGTACTAGGGTTGTCCATTCTGCTAATAGGATTATAGCAAATAATACCAAAAAACCCAACTTATTCACATGGAAAAAGCATTAATCCCTTCTGCCTGCTCCACCCCATAACTTTCTGCCTAAGCACAAAAGCTATCTTTCTGCCTTGGCAGCAGAGAAACATTTTAAAAATGTTTCTTAAATACTAGGAGGGGTTTTTTCCCCCTCATTCTTTTCAGTTTAGCTCTGGAGGAACACACAGACAAAAAGTATAACAAAGACATTCTCTTTCAAGTAATTAATACAGGGCATTTATATTGCTTTCTGGGGAATAACTTAAAATATAATTACCAGGAAAAGGTGAAGAAAATACAGAAGGAGCTATAAATAAACCTGTACCTTTTATGCTGTTAATTTTGTGTCTCATACAATGACACCATAGTGTTATTAATCAGAATATAAGATTTTAGTAACTAAATCTGCCCATTAACTTTTGTCAGCTTGCACCTGAACTATGGTAAATAATTCTGTCTTGATTGCCAACCTGGAAGTTCTCTAAACTCCAACACTATAATATAATCACATAAGGACACAAAAGATAAGCTGCCAAGGTGTATCCCGTCATTTTCTTTTGCTAGAGTCAAAATGACAGTCCACTTACAATGACCATAACCAAAATTGCCCACTGATTCTGTCCAAAAGCAAAGCTGAGAGTTAAAGAACAAAACCTGCTTTTGAATAAGGAAAAAATGCAATGTATGTATTAAAACTCAAAGCAAAGGAATTGCTTTCTTTTGTTGTTTTGGTTTTAACTATCCATATTATTCTACATCACTCTGATATGAATTGGGGTAGTATGACTAAAGGTCGATGGTCTTACAACAAATAGTTTTTTCACACTGAGACACATTCTTTCTCAGTGCAAATGCAAGTTTCCAAATAAATCAAGAGTCAAGAGTGTGGAAGGAATACAGTTCTTGATACTTCGAAGTTCAAATTTCATTTCACTCAATGTTTCTGAATGGCAGAGTGATCTAGCTGGCTTCTAAAACTGCCCTGCCCAAAACATCACTTTCTTAGATGTCTGTAATAATGAGAAACTTTCTAGGAAGAGCATCAAATAATCCAGCATGCACACAAAGTAGTCATTTGTTCTCAGTCATCTATTTACAGGTTCTTAATCCACCCTGTGTACTGTACCAGTCATACAGGATTTCAGTCATTTTTTTAACCTAATCTTGAAGTCACAATTCAGGAAGAAAGTTCTGCCCTGATTCATGAGCTCCAGTGTTGCAGGAGTCTGCATGTTCATTGCACAAACTGGGCTTACATTAATAACACAAAAAATGATATAGTTTTGATTGATAGCATTTTTTGAGAAATGCGATAGCTGAGAAAGACAGTTTCATAGAAAAGTAGCTACTGAACACTAACATTCATTCCCCCACAAAAATGAAGACGTGGTAATTGTAAGAGAGGAAGACTGAAAAATAGGTATGTGGCTGCCTTCCCAGCAATCATTCCCCAGGCTTTATGAAGAATGTTTCAGAATTGCTCTGCATATCAGTCTTTCACAGGCTCTGCTCTCTGAATACACCGGTTTGCAGCTCAGAGCTGCATCCCAAAGATGGCTAGATCAATGCCAGAGATACTGGAAAAATCTCAATTCTTGGCATTTTGGAGCAGGGAAAGGAGCAAATCAAGCTCTTCAGCACATGCTCAATGATTTACACTGCCCATAAATAACTAAGTCTCTGTCCAGAATGCAAAACCCATCTGAACCAAGCTCACTGTCTGGTCCAATACGTTCCAACTTCCCCTCCACTGTTTTCCATTTCCATCACTTTGTCTCTCTACAGCACTTGGTCCTACCCAGCACTGTAAGTGCTATTCCAATAGAAAACAGGTTGCTTAAGTGCTCCTGGTCCAAATGAATCCAGAAAATTTGGGCATAAATTAAAGGAAAACTGAATTAGAACTATTTCTCCCAAACAAAATAAGCTCCACAGAAGGGTTTATGATGTTTTAGGAGTTGAGTGCATCTAATAATCCGGTTCAGCCTAAAAGCTTAAGCTTAAATAAAATATTGCCAGTTTTGACCAAATAAGTGAAAGGAGATGGAGTATTCTGGCTGACCCATCTGAGACAGCTTAAAAAGTCAGCGTTCCAAAGGGAGCAGGGAGGGAATGTTTGGAGCTTCCTGAAAAACATCCCTCTTTAGTTGTCTCAAGTTGCACTTCTTAAAGATCTTGGCTTTTGCTGAGGACTGAAGGCTAACAGTGAGCTTCAGTGCAGGTCCATTAACAGCCAAATAATAAATACTTTACTGAGAAAACATGTATTGCTGCAAGCCGCTGAACCAACATAGTCCTGTTCAGTCCAAATCTGCAGTTCTCCAGTGGGGAGATGTTTCTGATGTTCAACAAGGGATAAATTTATGCAGGAACCTTTCCCTCAGGAGGGGAAATAGCAAAGCCTCTGTTTCCACTCCCTGACTACCCACCTCTGCCTCCCTGATGTAAACTGTAACCTCTACCTCACTGAAATTTTGCTGAGATTTGCCCATGTTCAAAAGTTATAAGGGAGGAGTTATAAACACAGCAAGATTCTGTAAGCATATCTAAAAAAAAACCAAAACAACAACAAAAAACACGTGTAATTTCCAACAAACACTTATGTTAAGGTAGCTGGAAAATGACTAGAGAGCCAGCCAGTTCCCACTGCAATATTTTCATTTTTTGATGCAACTGCCATCTATCAGGACAGGAAAGATGGTCCACTGGTTAAGCCCCTGTCTCACACTATGCATATCAAGGCTCAGCTCCCTCCTCTGCCAAAATTTTGTCTGTAGATCCTGGGATGAGAAATAAGGTATGGAACACACAAATGACATCTCCAAAAGGGGCCACACTTTAACTGAACATCTTTTAGAAGACAGCAAATGAGAAAAGGCCAAAAATTGCCTCTCTGCATCCTATTTTACCTCAAATAGATGGCAAAGGCAGCAGGTAGAGCTTCCATGCTTCCTTGTGATCGCAGCCTAATGGCCAGAAAATTCATTCACAATATAGGAAAGCCTGGGTCCTCTTTCCCCTCAAAGGAGATTCACGCCCTACTGTTAAACAGTCTGCCCTTACCACTGCCACATAGACACAGAAAGATAATCCAGCCCTACAATGTTTATAATCAGGAAGTAAAAAATAAAAATTATAAAAACTAAACAAGTCTGTTACCCCTTTACAAGCAACAAGTTGACACAAGGACAGTAAGATGGTGAATGCAGAGTAATAAATCAGTTGCACAGCTGATAATTAAGCACTTATGCCCTAAAACCATAGGACAATAAGTACTTTCAACTTTAATTTGGGATTCATTCTGGTAGGTTTATGTAGCATGTACAAGTTCACAGTGTTCAAGTCATTATGCAGCAACAGCAGTTGGAAGCTCCTTAGAACCAAGTACAATAAGAAAATGGGGTCTCAAATCCAAACAGCCTTTAAGAAAGCTCAGCAAGAGAGAAGCATTAATAAGTTATTAATGTTGCTATAATAAACTTTAGTTACCCTCTCAGCTTAGTCAGGGCATTGTAATGTTCTCAGAGCGCTTTGTGAAGAAATTTCACATTATCACAGTATGCTTGGGATTGGAAGGGACCTCGAAAGATCATCTAGTCCAATCCCCCTGCTGGAGCAGGAACGCCTAGGTGAGGCTGCACAGGAATGTGTCCAGGCGGGCTTTGAATGTCTCCAGAGTAGGAGACTTCACAAAATCTGTCATTTTAACAGAAGCCACATTACCTCTCTTCACTCTACGCTCATGTAGTATGAATTGTTTCTTCCCATCTCAAAGGATTTATATGCACTGTGCAAATATAATGCTATATGCAAGCAGATACAATCACAGACAGAAGCACCTCTCCTAGCCTGTGTTATTTTAATAACTCTTCCTGTCATTTAAGAAATAATACCCATGCAGAAATGGAGTAACCATAGCATACTTGATAAATATGCATCTAAACAAAGTACTGAATGACACTGAGTAATTTATGGTTTAGTCCACATGGAGAACTTCGTGTAGGTGTGGGCTTACTTGGAGAAGGAGCTGAGCAAGCATTTGGCTTCTTCTCTTACACACCATCAGTCCACCTTTCCCTGCATGGTAGTGATATTTCACATTTTTCTTTGCATCAACCTTTCAAAAGATCCCGATGAAAGTGTCTACATCTGCCCTCTACTGCAAGGAATTGGCACCATATGAAAAACTCTACCCACTGGCAAAAGGAAAGGCAGAGCAAATATGAAATATACATGGAAACAAAGCTATCTAGCAATCTAACAGACAAAACTGTTAGTACTGTTCAGGTTACATTTTTATGTTACAGTTTTACATAGCTATGCTGGCAAAAAAATTATGTAGCTACTGCCACATGGGTAGAGGTGCCTCAGGAGAGGGGTTGTTGCTGCTGAGGCACCACCTGGCTCCACACCTCTGCTCTCTACCCATCACCATCATGTATTTCCTGTCTGTCACACACTTCAGAAGAGAAAACATCCAGAAAATGTTGCTTTGACAGTTCTTTTGATCTATCTTGTGATCTGCTCATCAACTAAATGCCTAGAAGAGTAAGACTTCAATGTAATAATACAGAGGCAAAGGAAGACATATTATACACTCTAAATTTACTAATATAGCATTGCTATGCATGAGAACACCAGCATTTTAAGGCCAAGTGTTTCAGTGCTGTTCTGCTTAAATCTAAAACCTTAAAACTATCACTTTTGTAGGACTGAATGTTTCCTTACTTGGATCTGAATATTAAAGCAGTTTTCTGTGAGGTGAGATGGAATGAACTATAGCATTTATACCTGGTCCAATGCCTTGTTTCTTCCCTATGCAATAACACACTAGGCAAAAGTATTTGAAACAGATATGCCTAGATCACATTTAAAATAAGTCCCACCACATCCTCAAAACGGATTCCCTGTTATATTTGACAAAACATTTCAAACTCTCAAGCCTTTACTTTCATAATGTTCACATTTTCAAGACTAAAATACATTCTGTTGCTCATCCAACACAAAAGAGGAATGTAAATCAACAAAGAGCACTTTAAGAAATTTCACCTAGAAATTAACCTAAAATAATCTAAAATCCCTTGCAACTACATAACAGTATATAGAGATAAATTTGCTAACAATTAACAGGATATTGTTTAGTATAGTACTCCATGAGTAACCCCTACAAGTTTTCCCTTGTTGGATCACCTGTTTCTGGGTACAGTGCCAATATTTACAATGCTCCTTTTAATAATAAACCATTAAGATAACTGCATGAAACATATCAATTATCAAATGTTTTAGTAGAGACTTTGATCAATTTGTCTTTTAAGCACAGAGGAAGTTAACTAAAAAACTCACATATTTGTACTAAAATTTCTTACCTTGCAGAGCTTCAGCAACAGCCAGCACGTCCTGTAAGCTGTCAGAGTGAATTTCGCTTTCATGTATCTTTCAGGCAAACAGGTAAGATACATTTGTACCAAATCCAGCTCTTCATGGACAGCACTACTGCTAGCATTATTACTATCATCTTCCCCACCCTCTTGTCTTCCTTTTTCCTCTTCTGTTGATGCACCCAAACATCTATTGAACTCCATTTTAATAACGCCTTTTCCCTCTTCTCCACAAAACCCTGATCTTTCCAGAGACAACTCAGGATAGTTTTTATTTCACATCAATAACGACATCCGCCAGTCCTCCAGAATTATGCAGCCTTGTCTTTAAGCCAACCCAAAAAGTTAAGACTATGGTAGAACAAACTTTTGCTAAACTGCATTGGCTCTTTGCCTTTCTCTTATTGAACGACCTCTTACAAATGTGTCTACAGCTACAAGATAAATATAGCACCAGCTAGCTGTGTCATACAGCACAAGAATACTGCTGCCGTTGCCAAGAAAGAAGAGAAAGATTCCATTTATTTAAAGAGCAAGGTCCCGGCATCAGTACTCCCTTTTTCATTCGGAGGGAGAAAAAGGAAAAAAAGACAAAAAATCTGTTATCTTTGAAAACTTTTTTTTGCCAACTGTGCTTCCTCGGAACAAATCCCGATTCTGTAAAAAAAAATATGTTCTTATGGAGGAGGGCTTTTTTAATTCCAGAGGCTTCTAGACACAGTAATTCATTGTCTCTGATATCACAGATGCCAAGCTTGTGAATGCTACAAATTTTGAAGGAAAAAATGAGGTCTTACAGATGGACTAGAGCCAAGACATTTTGAAATAATGAACAGCCCTTCTGTAGGCCAAAATATGAAGAAAATATGCAAGAGATTAACAAAGTAATTTTTAGGTAAACATTAAGCAGCTCATCTGCGCCTTGTGACAGCTCAAATTTGTACGCTAAAAACAATTTTAAAGACCTTTAGCCTACTCTTAGTGACAGTTAGAAAGGACCTAAAGGTTTAGGTTTAATTGTATCAGTTAAGAAAATTTAACAGCATCAACAACTATAATACATTGTTTTAGTCAATTGGATTAACTTTATTGGTAACCTCATGCAGAAAGTTCTGCTTTCTTTAAATTATTTCATCCCTGCAGTGGGGTATTCAAGTAAAGCAAGAGATCACTGTGGTTTGTTGAAAAAACTAATAAAGAGCTCAAGTATCTTGAAACATTGCCCTTTTTAACAGATGGAGAATCTAATACCCCAAAATTCCATCACCTTGAACCATTCTTAAGCATCAGACATGGCAGTTATTCATTAAACACTCAGCATCCAATTTTATGATCTTTAATCACATTAAATACTACCTTTACCTCATCTCAGTGATTTTCATAGGACTACCAGTGGGTTACACACTGTATTATTAGAATGGGTGTTTGAGAATACAAAAGGTAAAAACAAAGCTACTACATACTCATATACAGTCTGTCCATAAGAAACAGCAAATGAAATGCAGAAAACTTGGCATATTTCTTTTGTTTGATATATTTTGCGAGGTGTCTGACTCACCTGGTTCTTCTGATGAGTAGAGCTGCCATTATTTCCCTCTCTTTTCATGTTCACATAAAATTGAGAAAGAGAAAATACAACGGAATACAGAGCCAAACCTTCCTGTGATAGCTTGCTATAATAATGCAGAACATAATTTCTATTCCTGCAGGCAATCCTGAGTACAGATGTTGAAGGCAAGCTGGCTCCAGCAATTGCAAAGGAGCTGGACAGCATCCCAGTGTTTGCTCCTCTGAGCTGTATCCCTCTACTGCCTACCACCCTCAGCAGCACCCACCTCTTCCCACCTGCAGCTGATCAGGGCACTGCTTATTGAGCCACCAACGTCAGCAGACAGCTACCACAGCCTTCCTGGGGTGGTCTCCTCTGCATCAGGGCCAGCTAGCGCTCCTCATGCCTCAGCATAAAATGAAACTAGTCCACGTGCAGGAAAGTTTCACAACTCCTGCCTGTCCCTAGAGGTAAGTAGTCTACTGTCTTCATTTCAAAGTAGTTGTGGCCTTGCCAAAAGGCTGTATCACCACTGTTACCGATTTTAAGCAGAGATTAAGAACGCTCGATATAGAAAATTACAGGAGAAGTTAAACCAAAGAAACGTCAAGAAGCAAATAATTGAGCTAGCTTCTAAACTTGTAGAATGGTGTAAGCTGAGCTTAAATTGTAAAAGTGGATGCAGATGAAAACTTCATATATTACTAAGGTGCTTTTTCTTTGTTCCCTGAAGTATATGACATTGTCACATATTAGCAAAGTAATATTATTTTTATCTTTCTGTTACCTCCCAATTCTTTGACCACTAAGAAGTTTCTACATGAGATATTTTTACCCCTAATATTTCTTCTCAAATTCTTGCCATTTATGATATGAATAACGACATATGAACCAACAAAGACAAGTCTGCCTAAGCTATTTTCTGGCCCTGGTAAGCGCAAATGTACTTAAAATAAGATCCACTCACACCCTTCAGATAGCCAACATTCCCAGCATTTCTGTCCTTAGCAGAAGCCATGACAGCAGGTCTCAGCAATTTTAGGAAAGTCGTATAGACTTGGACCAAGCCTTAAAGCTGCTTGATTTGGAGTTCTTACACTTTGCTGTAGTTAAAATGGTAATTTTCAGCTCACCCATGTAAGTGCTAAGTGGATGCCTTGGGATTTACACAAAAGAACGTACCCCTGCATCAATCACACTGTACACACTTAATCTTCAGCTTTAAAACCTTAATGCAGGTAAAGGTGCATTTCCAAGCTCCCTGATATCTGATAAGATGCCCTCTCTCACTTTTTCAGTGGAAGAGCTTTTAAGACTAAGCCATAGGAGTACCTATTTTAGAATTTAAAAAGCAACCTTAGAGCACTAGGGTTCTCCTGAATATGCACTGGAAACTATCTAAAGCCTTTAAATAGTTCTAAGTCCCAAATTCCTTCTAAATCTTCATCTTTTTAGAAGTATAAAATCCCTTTACTCATCATAACAATTTCCTGTTGGCCTCAAACAGTGATAATCACACTTCTCTAGTCCCATTTTCTATTCCTGAGCAGGTTAGCTTTTTACCTACACCACCTTTTCAGAAATTTCCAACATTAAACAAAATCAGAATGACTTGTAGAAAGTGAACTAAAAAGCAGTCTGCATGCAGTGCTCTGATACTGTTTTTGCTTATCTTCATTAAGTCCAGTATCTGAAACGGCTTCAAAGTCTTACGATAAAATACATTCCCAAATAGTAACTTTTTTATTATACCTGGATGAGAAATCAATAAAATTATAAAGAATTCATTTTAGTACCCCACCATGAGAGGTAATCTTCCCTCCACAGCCTGTAGTCACAAGTCCAACTTTTGTTTTGTGTTGGACTATTGATTCATGTTGGAGACAGTTTTTCTTGCCAGGCATAATTACTGTGGAGCCCCCCACCTTCTCCAGTACAAAGTGTACAGTAGAGGAATGGGTCCAGGTTTTTCATTTTGCTATTTTACATCAAAAATGACTCATAGCAAAAGCATGATGTTACTCTCCAGAGGAGTGTAAGCTCCTGGCAGGTCATACCCAGTTGCCTACTGACTTCTGCTCAGCCTGAAGAACAGCTGCTTACAGAGCTCTAGACAGGACTATGTTTCCCCATCCCAAGATTTAAAACCAACAAATTCTGAGTGTCCCCCAGGGGGAAAACAAACAAACAAACAAAAACACAACAAAATAGACACACACAAAAACCACAGCCGAACCACTCCACAGTTTTTATTTCTATTATCCTCATCTCCGCTTCATTCTCCCATGTATTTCTAAGCATATTATAAGAAGGCTTTCTGCAAACTGAGCTCAGAAAGTAACTTTGATAATCTTCAAGCCAGTGTTTTTGTTGCCATTCTTGGGCAATCTATCCCTGAACTGTTAATACATTCAGCACTACTGCAGCATTCAATAGCTACAGTGTGAGCTATTCAAGAGATCAAACATGCTTAACATTGAAATTGTCACAATTCCACATTAAAAAGTAATGAGAAGCAGTACAGAGGAAGCTGAGAAATTTCAGAGGAATTGGACTTCTGAATGGCCAAGCAGCTAAAAGCTAATGAATTGAAATGTGAGGTAACAGAATTTGCAGACACAAGGCAACATGATGCAATGCAGCTGAGAAGCTGTTCCAGTTATGAAAGACAAATTGGTAACAATACTGAGATAACTTCTTAGGTGACAAGATAAACTGATGTAAACAATGAGTGAATTGTCTAAACCTTACGCTTTCCTTGCCGCATTCTACAATGATGTCTTTATGAACTGGGGAAGAGCACACCCAGCATTGCCACTACACTTCCCACCTTCAAAGGCTCCAGCAATTAATTAATTACATCTTCAAGCCCTGGCAATGCAGTTGACCTTGACTTTACCCAAAAGGCTGCTCAACCCTGATGTTCCCCCAGAAAAGCTTAAATAGGCATCTTGTGGTTGTGTATTGAACACAAGCTGGTTTATAGTATCAAACTGGTTTGTAGTAAATATCTAGTTGCATATAGAGTACAATTTGAGTTTATATGTATACACACTATATATACATATTTACACTACTTACCCTATGTATGTAGCTGATATAAGCAGGTTCTAGGTGGGTAATTGATTGTCACAGGCTCTACTAACACATAGTCAAAAGGCCCACTGAAATGGCAATAAACAACATTTTAAACTCCTATAAACTGTTTACGATATATAAAAATAAAATCTTCGAATGGGTTATAGCTCATTTCAGTCCTATCATGACTGATTACTCATTTTATCAGACTTAGCTACAGCAACAACAGCAGCAATCAGACACTTTTAGGGTGGCACTAATATTAATGGTAATGTCTGCAAAAAATAACTATTTAAATCCCACCACTGGAATCAATCTGGCAGCCAGGGTGTGTGCAGAGATGTCACTGATATCACCGACTGAAAAGCCAGGACAGGCAGATCCCTACATGCTGATTTCTGCGGAATACACAATCTTTGTGTGCATTGAAGCGACATTTTTCCTTATATTAAGGGAAGAAACTGGATCATATTAAGTATACAAGGCTTTCTCATATGAATGCCTATATGTGAAAGGATTCACAACTTTAGTTTAGCTAAATGGAGACGGGCAAAAATTTAAGAGTTTTTGTGAACCACACAAGCCTCAAAAAAACCCACAACCCAGAAAATCTTTTGAGAGAAAGCAACCTTTTTTTAACATCCTCGTTGATACATGCTGCTTGGGATTGAATCAGCAGCGTCCCAAGAATAGCTCACTGTATTCTCATACATCTGGTTCTTGTCCCAGCAAGTTTGGAGAGGTGTGAAAATGAAAAGTGGCTGTGCTGAAAGTTAACCAGGCTCCTCTGATCATCACAGAAGTTCAGCTCAGGTTTCAACCAGCACCTTGTGGTTTGGCACAGAAGAGGTTATTCTAGTTCACAGCAGGATGTAAACACCCTGTGTAGGCATCACTGTCTTTGGGAGCCCTCTGGCCACCTGCTCCAGTATTCACCCTGGCTCCTTGCTTATAAATCATGCCCTAGGGTTTGGTGAGGAGGAGTGGTAGTAAATACATGTTTTGTTCTCTGTTTTAGCCTGGAAATGTCTGCTCTATACACCAGGGGAGAGGGGGGAAAGCAAACAGGTTTGAGGCTTTGCCTGAGAGCTCCATTTTACTCACCCCATTTTACCTCATGGTCTCCCCGGCTGCTCCACCCCGGAGGCCTCATGCCACAACCCTGGGCACGCCAGGGCAGGGCCCTTCAGTTGCCGGCACATCCCCAGGGATCTCTGAAAAGGCCGTGCCCCCACAGAT
This sequence comes from Patagioenas fasciata, assembly GCF_037038585.1. Lineage (NCBI taxonomy): Eukaryota > Metazoa > Chordata > Aves > Columbiformes > Columbidae > Patagioenas > Patagioenas fasciata. The sequence goes on from NC_092528.1 coordinate 9,174,301, forward strand.
GCCGTCTGCATCCCGAGAGCCTCACCCCACCCCGCGCTGTTCCCCGCTCGGGGCCTTCCCGAACAATCCACCTCCACCCGAGGCCGCAACACGCAGCTGCTGCCAGCGCCGCCATCTTGGGGCTGCGTCCCCTCCTCGAGGGCCGGGTGGAAAATGCCGGTCGGCGGCCTCAAGCCCTTCCACAGCCCCCCGCAACTATGGGAACGCGGTTCTCGTTTCACCCGGGGCCGCCACACCACGGCGGGGCTCGTCGGCTCACTTCTCGTAGCAGCACCGCGGCCGGCAGGACCCTGGAGCCGAGAGCGCTGAGGCGGCCGCGCAGCCCCAGCCCCGGGTAGTTTCCGGCGGGCGGGCAGGAAGAGGTGCGCGCAGGTGAATCCCGAGGAGCAGAAAAGCTCCGGGTTAGTTGGTTCCAGGGAGATATTGGAGGACCTCAGACCCGGTAGCTGCCGCAGGGCAACATCCCCTGAGGTGCCTGTGCCCCTCCAGACAGCCGGTGAGAGCACCGTGGGTTGTTAGCTGGCGTGTCACCAGGTGCATGTTTCCTGGTGTTCTGCTTATTCCTGTAGTCACAGCAATATGACTGTGTTCCACATGGCATTAAGTAAAGGTACTCCTTCTGAAAGTATTGTCAACCGTATTGTGGTCCTCTCATTTTGTTATGCTGCCTGGCATTACCTCCATCATTTCTCAAGATGATGAGGGTTCTCAGCTGCTGCTAAAGGTCCACTGACAAGAATGTGTGGTTCAATACTTTCTTGCCTTTCAGTGATCACTACTGCATTCCAGGTTGTACCAGCTTGCAGTGTACTGGTGTGCCATCATGGAAACACTGGCCTTCCTTCCCCGTCTGCAATTTTCTTGTTAAGAGCATTAATGCATGGCTACAATCATATTAACATTAAGCAAGTTGTTGCTTTAAAAAGTTCTTGTAATTGAGTGGCGATGCTTATGACTGAATCCATTTAAATAACATAAGACTAAAGTAACTATTCAGGGACCTGCTTAGCACCCTGAGTACTCATTGACTTTCAAGTGGAAATGCTGGTGATCAGCACCACACAGATTTAGTTTAGTGTTCCCAGGTTAGAAAACATACTATAATGCTAATAGAAATTCAGGTGGCACTTGCACTGCAGGTCTGGATGTAAATGAATCTGAAACTATGGTAGAACGTCAATTAATGATAGTTTTATGGTAGTGTAACAATTTTCTTTTGAATAATCCCATTGTAGTAACAATTGAAGCAACTTTTCCACTAGCTGGTATTGCATTATTTGTAGGGCTGAGAGCTGTATAGATATTTTTAAAACATGGCTACAGAATACTGAATTGAGAAGTGTGTTTTTTCAGCTTAGAAAATGATGCATCTTTATCTTTTTTTTTTTTTTTTAAGTATAAGCTTCAAATTCAAGTCTGTGCTCTATTATGCCAGATTTAACTCTTAATTTATTTTCTTTATTTCTTCAGACAGTTAAGACTTATGAAGGTAGGACACTCTAAGATGTGCCTGGAACTTAGTACTCTCTTCAAGAAGTCGACCAGCTAATTTATAAAGCATGTTGTAAAAGGTAAGGATGAGCTTTTTGTTAAATAATTGAATCAGGACTAATTCCTCAGAGAGGCCAAAACTTCTCTCCTTCTTAAACATGGCACTTCTCAAAGCAGTAAGTGCCTATGTTTAGAAACTAATCCACTTTCCGAATTACATACACTTGATAACCTACTAACTTCCTCAGGATAAGATTACACTAGGTAGTGTTTTGATCTCAGTATTCTGATTCTCTCAGTACTGACTGAGTGATGAACCAGCTTCTCCTACACAGAGGAGAAGAATTAGAGAAGCAGTGAATTTTGCCTCTATAAGCCTCAGATATAGACTGGGGATTTTAAAAAAAAAAATCCTCATAAGCAGTAGGGGGTTTTTTACTGAATAACGAATTTGCAGTGCTGGAAAATGGTGATTTGTTAATGTTGTGTAAAACACTGAAGTGATGTTGATTAGAGACCACACATAACATAGAATCCAAGTGACTTTAATATGTAATGTAGAATATGGTAACTAAAATATAAAACATAAACATATGTACATCAGATATGACATATATGAAAAATAGTTAAAATATGTTAAATAGCGTATAAATGCATGTGTACTAGTTACAGAAAAAATCATATATGTACTGAAAACTCAGATTTTTAAACAGTACTTGCTTCAGATTTCTTCCATTCTTGAATTTAACAAGTTTGCACAGCCCCTCTCTTTAGGTGCCTATACAGACTCATTATGCATACATGTGAATATGTACCATGTGTGTACATGGTCCGTCCAAGAGAGCCACTGGTCTTCGTCCTTTTCATTAAGTAGAAGCCAGAATATGTAGCATGGTTCTCTCTTAAATAACCCTCATTTTACCTGCAACTTTATTGTGCATCTTGTGCATTTGCTGCAAAGCGTAAGCATTTACAATATCTTGCCACCAGACCCTCCAACTTACTTAGAACAATGAAATATTGTAAGTGAAGCAAAATACTACTCTAGGAGTTGTTGCTAAGTCCATATCACTTACATTTGACTGCAGTACCTGAATGCCCTTTTAATACTTTGCTTTTGGAAGTAACACTTATCTGACAGTTCATGTAGATCTCATATTTCTTCCTACACTTATTCTGGACATTTTTACAAGTATGAGATTATTTACACTCCAGTTCTGTAAAGTGGTGAGTGTTCTCTCCATTTAAAGCAGTAAGTGGGGTTTTATTAAGGACACTGGGGTACCTGGTCTATGTGTTGGCAGTTGTCAAAACACCTCTGAAATTCCAGTGAACTCCGCATACAAAGAAGGAATGTCAAGAATTGGTGTCTTTAGCAGAATATAGCTTTTAAACAATATTTTTTTCCAGAATATTCTTCTATATTTTAGTGAGCAATGAGATGGGGGAAAAATATTTTTTCCTCTTTGGAAGTTGTCTTTAGCACAAAGGTATAATTATTATTTTAATTATTATTCTGATCTTATGTGATGACACAAGTGGTCACTGCTTCCATTCTTTGTAGAAACAGGACAGGAAATAGATGAGCAGTTTCATAGAAGCTGATCTGAAATTTGGTAGCCACAGAAGTCTGTGCAAAGTTTTTAATAATTTATCTTAATTTTCTGTGTTGTGCGTTTAAAAGTTAAAAAGCCATCTAACAACAAAGGGAATGACAGTAGTTTAGGCTGAAAGGAGGCTGAAGGAACTTGTTCTCACAGCTACACACTGCATGAGAAATTGAATATTTGTATGTATGGGTTCATTTCACTAGCATGTCTTCATTTCCTAAGGAGATGTTGCTTATGTAATATAATAAGTTTAATTTAAAGATTTTCCTCCAAACTAGTTTACAGCTGATCTTGGTAAACACCTTATTCAATATGATCTTGAGGAAGTAGATTTTCCGTTAGTTCTTTAAATGGAGAATGATTAAGCCCTGAAGATTTTTGAGCTCCCCCCAGCTTTGCCCTACCAGTCATGCAACTCCACGGGGAGCACTAGAATAAGATTGCCCACAGGCATTTTTTCCGTGGTGTGTAATGCAGATCCACAGTTGTTCTTTGGACAGCATGAATTGAGCCCAGGACCTTTGAATCTCTGAGTGCAATACTCTCTCTGCTAGAACTAGATCTCGACAGCTGCAGGTAGCTCGTAGATCTGGGTGCCTCCCAGCTGCCCCCAGCAGAAGAGCATGCACGTGAAACTGTGGGCTTTGTGTGTCCATGCTGGGCGTGCATGGAAGTAGTTAAAGGCCCATCTTCACTCTCTGCACTTGTTTCCTGTGGTTTGTGTCGTGAGGGAACCACTCTCAGGGCACTGACAGTGCCACAGAGCCCAGCTTTAGAGTCAGGGAGGAAGGCAGAAGAAGTCCTACAGAGGGACACTGTTTGCTTCTGTCTGTGGAAGGTCAGAGGCCACAAGAAAGGTGATCTGGATACTTTTGTTAATAATAAAAGCAGCAGCAGGGACTGGGTAGCTCTGACAGATGAGTAGGACTTAGAGGGAGAAGGGCAGAGAAAGAAAAAATAAGACACCAAATAAATAAACAAACAAACAAAAAAACCCCACAAAACCAAATACCCATGTGGGTTAATGATCTATCTAGCTACTACTTTGGAACTAGTTTTTAAACTGGAAAAAGAAGACTTTGTATAAGATTAAGTACATCTGTTATCATGGATATAAACAGCATGTTTTCTCTCCTTTAAAACAGAATCAAGTAAGTTATCTTTTTGATGGTGATTCTCAAGTATACCTCTTTATTCTATTCACCATTTCTGCTACATGATAAATGCACCTCTTTGGACAACATAGGACATGCTATATTATGCTTCCTGATATTTTTATTTGTATGTTTACAAAATACCTTTCCCCGGGAAGTAAATCTTGCCATATTAATGTAATCTGCAGTCTAGAACCTTGTTGCTTTAAGATGGTTAAACAGTTACCATAAAATATATAAAGCATTTCTATAAAATTCAAGAAAAATTAGTACAACAGAAAAAAAAATTTACCTCCTTGTAACAACCACCCAAGTGAATGCTCATTCTGCATGTACCAATATCTTAACAATATAGTGGTATTTTCAGTTGTTGTGTGGCACAATGTGACAGAAATATGCTGTCTTTTTTTCTTAAACCTTCTTCATGGCATGACTTCTTTTCAAAATCATGCTGAAGGTTTGTTGTTGTTGGTTGGTTGGGTTTTTTTGAAAAAAAAAAAAAAGAAACAAAAAAGGAAAAAAATAAAAGAAAAAAAAAGGCATTAGTTACCAGCCATCTACAAACATGGTTTCAGGGGTGTGTGGTTGTCAGGAACTCCTAACTGTATTAAGTCAGTTAGACAGACCAGTGTGATTTTCTGCTCCAACACCCCTGGTGGGATCTCTAGAGAGAAATCCTTCTTGAGTCTGACATCGATGTAAGGTCATGGCACTATGTCATGCTATATTACAGAGGAGGTGGGGCAGCGTCCATATCTGCAAGTTGATTCTTCAGCGTTGCACCTGCATTGTAAGCAAAAACAGTTTAAGTGTTCACATATTTATTTCTGGTTTTTATTTAACAGTATATTGTTGGAAGAGTGAACAAAGGAAAATAAGTAAACCCAGAAATAGAAACTGGCCGCCATCAGATTTTGACCAGGGCCAGATTAGCAATGATGAGAAATTCTTGTTTTGTTTATTCAAATAAATAGTGTTTCACTCACAGAATAGTGCAGTGCTTGGCATCAAAATCCATCTCTTCTTGCAACACCAGTAAACCTGTTACTTAATGGACATCAAGGTATCTGTTGCCATGGCACACATTTGGAGTACTCTTACATCTTGCAGGTAGACGCAGATGACAATTGATACAACGTCAATAAGTTACTCTGGCCTTGTTTGTCCTCACCAGCATGGAAGGTGCATTTCCTATTCCACTAAGAGCTGTCACAGGTAGCTTTGAAGGCAACTACGTGCAACTGTGTCGCAGCCTGAAACTTGAACTTTGAAAATGAGACAAAATAAGAGTGAGAGCTGGCATCTGGCTAGAGGGGGACTCTTTTAATTTCTTGTGCCACAGCTCAAGGCAATTATAACATTCACAGCATTTGCATCTTGGAAACTCATGCTAGGGTCTCCTGCACACAACCAGTCTGTCAGTTTCCCTAGACAGTAGTGTAAATGGCTCCCCAGTTTGTGCCCACATGTGAAGTGGTTGGGAACAGCTGCATTCCTGCCTGCTCCCTGACCCAGGCACACTTCCCAAGCAGTGAGGAGGCCTAATCCTTCGAGAATCCCAAACACAAATACTGCAGTGATACTTGTCAGGCCAGCAACAGGAATCCGTGATATTCATAGGCTTACTACAGTTTATTTTCATTGATCTGAAGGCTGTTTTTCCATGAGTTAAAAGTGACTTTTGAACCAATTTCCCCCCTCTAGCAGTGTGCAGTACAGCCCGAAGCTACCAGAGTGTGCCCAGCGCTTGCTGTTGTGCAGGATTCCCCTGGAGCGAAGCGGCAGGACTGCCAGGGGAGCTCTGACACCTGGTGGCTGATCTCAGCTTCCAGACCCGGGGTACATTACCTCTGGGTGGCTCTACTATAGCAGCTTCAGGCAGTGGGGTCCTTGTGCAGTATTTTAGATTAATAAATATCTTTCTGTGGCTGGCCATTGTATGCCAGGATTGATGAGTCCAGGTCAACTGCAGCGAGGAATTTATCACGTGGACTCCTGAGTTGTGTCGTTCCTAAGATTTTTTGCTAACAAGCATTGTTTCTTTGCCATGCCCCAAGTCATTCAGGATGCTTGCCAAAAACGAGAGTTTTGGCACCTGAAAATCGGCAAGTAACCCGAATGTTGGCAGTCCCTGAAAAAAGCAAAAAGGTTTAGCATGTGCCTGGAAATATGATACAAAAAGCTGCTAAATGCAAGGGCTTTTGTGAACTGTTTGGATTGCTGTGACTTCCTTCTGTTGAATGTACTCTGCTAAGCTCACAGTGTGTGTTCTGTCTTCAGAGAGGTGTTTCTGTCAGCTTGTAAAGTAATGTAGTTTGCAGGTCTCTGAAGTCCCATCTGCTGTGAAAAATCACACTAAAGCCTTGTCATTATGCTGAAATAAATGTCGTATCCATTTTACAGTGAGGTAAGTAAAAGACTCAGGGTAGTGATTTGCTTATTCAAAATACTATATGTCAGCATCAGAGTTGGTAACAGGATATGGAAGTTCTTAACTGCTCTGGGCCCTGGGACATGCTTATTGACAGCCCAGAGGACAAGGAGAGGAGACTATACAATGGCTTTGGTAGCACTTGTGAGAAATGTCCACCATGCAGATCTCACCTGACAATCTGAATTGCCATGAACTCAAAGCTCTGCCTGTAATCACTGAAAAGTCTGAAAACATCTGTGAGCATCTTGACCTTCACAAGAATACAGAAAGGATTTCGATAGCGCAGCATTCCATGCTTATGTGTCCCGTTTGTAGCTGTGTCACCTGGCATAGACTGCCATGTACATTATTATGATTTCAGAAAGTTTAAGCTAGAAGGACTTTAATGATTGTATTACTTGTGCGGTTAACTGTTTTTGTGACACGGTGTGTTGAGAGCTGGCGAGCACAAGGTGGCACAGCAGAGCAGTGGTACCAGGCGCTGCACAGAAGGGGCTGCAGCAGGGTGGCAGCTCTGGCACGTGCTGTCGGTCCTGGAATTTCTGAGGTCGCCATCCTTACACCTAAGTCCAGTTCTCTGGTGGAATGTCTGATTTTTTAATATTTCCTAGGCAGCTCAGTCATTTCATCTGCAGATTCCCTAGAATTTATGGGCATCAGCCCAGCCTTTACTGGCATTATTTAATTAATCAGTGCCTTCTAGCAGCCCCCCATTTATGATGCAGTTTTCAGGACATCTCAGCTTTACCTGCAAATTAAAACTGTGGGGTAGTCTCAGTGACATCCTGACTCTCAGTTCCTTCCTCCTACAAGCACATTTGAACATTTTTCTTGTTTCTGTTGTGACTTTTATCAGTTGAATTTCTAAACCTTGTTGTACATGCTTCCAATTTTTTCGTTATTTTTCTTTTTGCATCATACAGTTTTCTAGAGGTTACCTAAGGAACATATTCTAATATTTTGCTCATTGTAGCAGAATACTGGCCCTTTAAGGCCAGAAGGGATGTTTGCAAGATCAGTTGCTCATGTGCCTAAGGAAATCTGTTTAAAAATATTCTATATAGCCTTTGCTATAGAAGAAAGTGTCTTGGGAGCTATTATTGTCAGGGGCAAGTTAGAATGTAGGGCCACTGGTCCCTTAAGGGCCTGGGATGAAGAATCTTGCATTATAAATTTTCTCCTCTTATCTGGGATAAAGATATGTCTGTTATCAGCCTCAGAGCTGGGAGTGATTAGATAAGTGAAGTTAACCATGTATCTAAAGGAAGATTGGGCTAATATGGACTCCCCAAGCTAGGAGAAAAGCCTGGTGATTGCATCTGAAGAGAAACAGGATGAGATTCTAAATCAAGGAAGTCAGGACTGGAAGCCTGAGAACAGTAGGAGTTGAGAGATCAATACAGACCTCAATGTTCCCCCACAGAAAATTTGGAAAAAGCAAAAACAAATAATTAATTTAAGTAGGCACCAGGAAAGGGAAATTGAGGCAGGCTCTGTGCACCAGCTGCTTCTACCATGAGAGAACGCCCTGAAGCATTCTTTGTCTAGCCTGGCCATTGAATTGCTGTAACCTTGATGCCAAGGTTATTTAATAGCTCTGCTGTAACATTATCACGCAGAGCTAATTGCTTCAGCTGGTTGTGTAGATTAGAAGTTAGCTGGGAATTTTCTGACGGAATGATTTTCAGATGGGGAATATGCTACTGTTCAAAGGTTTAAATATTCTTTGCGAAAATTCAGTTTTACTGGAACAACAACAAAAAATCTTTCCAGTAAAATAGGAAAAATGCCTCACTGCCTAGAAGATTTGCTGATTAGTAGAACAGAACTGATCATAAGTAGCATGCACAAACCAGACAGGCAATTTATTTCAGTGGTCTGCCATGGAGGTATTCAGAAACTCCCTTTCCATGAAGAGCATGGTTTTAAAATACTGTAATAATGAATTAGCTCAATTAAAAAAGAAAAAAAAATGCAGGAAGGGCTTTCATTTTCCAGTCCCCTCAGTTTCTCGGGGCATGTGTAATTTCCGAATAGTGCCTTGAGCACACTATTGCACACTATCAAAAACAAGTACTATGACTTCTATTCAGAAGCACATTTTTCAGGAAGTTTCCAATACTTCTGGCACAACTAGGCTGGATTTCAGTCCATCTGAAGACTGCCCACCCACACAGGAGTGCAGCTGTGCTGGTGCCCCATGGGTTCAGAGGAGCTCTGTGCGAGGGCCAAAAGACCTTGATGTTGTAAATCTGTCTTTTATGTAATATTATATCTCTGAACACTGTGCATTTTTTCTTGCTTGTAGACCTCAAATTCTCTGCCTGAGTCAGAATGAGCTTTAGACAGGGAAGAGATCCAGTGCATACGCCCTGTCCTCGGCCAGCATTTATATGCCACTCTAGAGGCCTTAAGAAGCCACACCAGTGTTTTCCAGGTGGAGCAGAGGTTCCTCCATAGCTCAAAGGCCAGGGCTGTACTATAGATTTTGCTATGACGCAGTTATGCACAGATCAGCACCCTGGGGTGTGACCTGACAAAGAGCAATGTTGCCAGAAGCCACCTGGGTAAAAAAAAAATAATAATAAATGACAGGGAATCAAGAAGTTATACTGTAAAAACTTTTTTTTGCTGTTATAAGCTATATCTGCCTTAGAATGCTGTGCCAGCATAATATACTGCATAATGTTATGAGACATAATACCTGTGCTGACAGAGCCCTGAGTGTGGACAGGAACATGGTTGTGTAGTGATAATGTTCCCTGGTTGTTCTGCAGTTCTGAACAAGCTGTTCAGATCAGTTTGTGTCTGTCCCCATAATTCAGAGACAAACTGCAAATGTTAGGCAGACACACTTCTCTGCCTTTAACTGCATTGAGTGTAGTTTAACAAAGACCGGTGTTTTTCTTTACTTTCATGAACACATTCTGTCTTTGAATCTTTTCATGTCTGCAGACCCATCCTAAAAATAATTCAAACCAGAATATTAATTAGTGGGATTATTTCATAAGCATGTGAACAAATGGAATTATGACAATATGATGAAATAACTGATATATTGTATAGAAATTTATCTTCCTCTTTTTTATTTTAATCACAGGTGACTTGAATAACCTCTTTCTTAAATGTTCTCTCTGAGAGAAATAGTGTCTGAGCCCTGTTGTGCTTTCATAAATACCCAACTGTCCCTGGAAGTTAAAACATCATCACATGCTTAGTGCCCTTGATTATGGGGGCAGGATCAGGCTGTCAGAATCTATAATCTCTGGTTCCAAAGAAAGTTTGCAGTTGTGCTGTCTGCAGCTTGCTCCCATCCTCACTGTCTGCTTCACAGCTCACGTTCAGCCTCTAAGTCAAGGTCACAGACAGCCTGAAAATCAATTTTCCATGCTTCTATTATGCCTTCCCCAACCTTATTTCTTTTCTTATCTCTCTTTATGAAAGAGCTGCCTGCACAGACCTATGTCTGATGTATGGGACAAGTTCACATGTGTAAAGTCTTCACCAAATAGGAAACCTATAATAAAGTAGCCTGTAAATAATCTCTTCCCCTAGCTATCATGAAGCCTTTCAGATTTTTTTATAGTTGATAGTCATTTGAATCTTGTCAGTGCTGCATTGTGCTGCTGTTGATTGAAATGGTAATGAATGCAATACAGTCTCTCTCAAACTCCACAGTTTTAAAAAAAGATATAATTTACAGGCAGTTAGCAGTGTTACAAATGCATCTGGCTCATTGATTGATTGCTAAGTACAAGCTGGCTGTGTCTGCAGGCACAGTCTCGATTGCAGTGAATCACTGTCATCTTTGTGTTGCACATCTGTGGTACATTTGCTGACTTGCTAAAGCTAGGGTCAGCAAACAAGACCCTAGCAATCATTAGTAAGTACTAAACTGGCCTAAGAATGTTTGCAATTAATTTTCTTGAGGCAACTCCCTTTCTTTTGCTGTGTACAGCCCACTATCCTGCAAGTCACTGCAGTGCTCTTTGACTCAAAATTCTCTCTCTGTTCTCCCATCCAGACTGTGTCTGCATCTGGTCTATTCTGTGCAAAACTCCCTTTATCCATATGACTAAGGCTCTAATTCAGGTTCTGTTCATTTTGCTTCCAAGGTATCAAAATTTCCCTTTCCTCTGGCACAGTCTTGCCTGTTCATATCCACTCAGAATGTTGTCATAGGGATTATATTTTTCTGTCTGGTTATAATAACCCTAATACCTGTTGCTTTGCATAATTTACCTCATTTTTCTTACTCTATGATGTCGATCATTTGGTGGTTGACATCCCTTCCAAGGCTTCTAAAGGCCAATCTCTGCCCTGTCAGTTGTATCCTAGTCTAGCTAGATATGATTCTTGTTTATGATTAGTCAACAATATCAGTCTACTTTGTCTCCTTGTTATGTTTCCAAAGAAGAAATGTAATGTTTTGGCTTCTTGTGTTTGGAAGTCCATCCCTAAAATTAGGATAACACTAGATGACGCTTCAGTTTCTGATGGGCCAACTGGTGCTGTCTCATTATTTCCTTGTATTCTACCATCTGTTTGTATCCATCTGTGGCTGTTTGCTTTGCATTATCATTTCTAGACAAGATTTCTAGCTCTTTGGAGTACAGACCCCAGAACTGATCTTTTTTTATACAGCACTTAACATGAAGAGAGAAGGAGAGTAAAGGAGAAGGAAGTCAGACAGTGGGGTCTGGAATGTGTGGGCATGTTAGGAACAGAAATGATTACATGATCTTTGTTGTTTGATTTTGCAAAACTGAAATTGAAATTGACTCTTGTCTGAAAATTCTCTGTGGTCAAGTAAAGAATGCTATAGTTTTTGAAGTCCTGCTCATTTTTAGCTCTTAGTGTATTTATAAGGCACGTTGCTGAGATACTGTTTGGGTAGTAAGTAACCATTATATAGATCTCTCTAAGCTTTTGCTAAGCTTCACGGAGTGGCAATCTACATGAAGCAATGATGTGACACACAGAAGAACAAGCCTAATCTTCCATCTGGAATAATTCCAGATTTAAAATGAATGCTTACACTCTTAGGAACAAATTAATTTCACTTCCTCTTATTGCAGAAGGCCAGACAGCAAGAAATAGAGCTAGAGAGAAATTGCCAAGTGTTGCATAGAATTTTGTTGGCTTCATTTTGAGCCATGATGAAATAAGGGAAATCCTTCACTTTTTCAGTCATATAAAGTGTTGGGTCATATTTTCAAAGAGGTAAAAATAAAATGGAACCATTTCTAGTTCAGAACTTCAACTAACTTGTCAATGCTTCAGCAGAGGAATGACACTGACTGGGGCAGCTTCTCAAACTGGGGGAGGAATATTTTATTCCAGGAACACATGGAAAGGGTCCCATCTCTGTACCAGAACCCTCTGTCTGACAGAGTGGGAAGGCACACAAGCATCATAGCAGCTTCTTGATGCCAGACTCACATACACTGCTTCTTGGGAGAGGTCTAAAAGTTCATAGAGTTTTCTGTGCCACCTGTGAGCGGAGAGGGTCCTGTCTGAGCTCAGAGGTTGTGCAGCCCTCACGAAGAGACTTCCTGACAGACTAATCTTTTCCAAAGAAGATAACTGTACTGTTAAAGAAAATTACTCTCTCAAAGGTGTTTATAAGGAGACGAAAAAGCCTTGCTAACAAAGTGCTTGTTTTTCTTGCAAGTGCAGGAAAGGTAGGCTGCAGAAAACATCTGTACTTCTGGGGCTTTAAAAACTGTTGCGGTGTTTAAAGAACGATTCTCTAAAAATGCCTCTCTGGAAGCAAAGCTAAACAGACCAGGAAGACTTGATAGATACTGAGATCTGGTCCAGGTTTGAGGTTTAGTGATAGGTATCCAAATTTCAGTACCACCCAAGCCAGTAAAGCTGAGGTGTGTTCAGCACTTTACTGGGACTGCCCAGAGCTCCAGGTTCTTCACCAGCCAGGGCAGCCTGGGCAGTTGGACTTTACCTGCTCTTCAGCACAGTCAGCATTGAGGACCCTACCGTGCAGTTTTCCTTTTACAATCCTGCCAGTCTAATTTGTTTTGTTTGCAATGGGAATATTTTCTTTAGTTGACCTCCCTACACCTGGTAACCATGTTTCTAACCACAATTCACACATCTGACCTCCTAACAAAGAGCCTAAGCATTAAAAATGTATGAGGCCCTGGTGAGGGGGGCAGCTGAATGGCTGCATTAGCACTGGAGCTGAATTATTGATAGAAAGGACGATCTTTACTTTCTTTTTAGCTATTGAATAATAGATTAAAAGCTGCACAATAACATTATTTTCATTACTCACTTAAATGACTTGTTCAGTTAAAAAGAGTGAGGAGAACAAATGAAAAGTGCCCTGGGGTGGCAAATATATTAGACTTAAAAGTTTTATATTCTAGAGTATTTATTAATTTAGGATGTATTTTCCAATAAATGTTTTGATTTAACAGAACTAATAAGGAATATTTTGTATAATCTAGGAGATAAGAATGTACTTTTTTCTCTCTGAATGTAACTATGCTACTATCAGTGAAATTTATCAATAGAAAACAACTGATGTGTTCTGTATTAGCTAGTGCCCACGCTTATCCAAATAAAAAATGTTATTTAACAGTTGAAATTACCCAACTGACTAATATCTGGTCTCCATAATTTTTATGTTACTGAATCCCTCAGTCCTCCTATGTGTGTTGTGCCACACTGAGATGTCACTGTCTGTGTAGTGCCAGAGAAATAACAAGTTTGTTTGATTTTCCTTTTCCTATTTAGTTTGATTGCAGTAAAAATAACACCTATTAAATCTTTTCAGGCATAAATAATCCATTTGGCTTTCTACACTGTCTTGGGCTACCAGATCTCCTAGCTGGTTATTAATGTGAGCAGCAAGAACCCTGTTGCAGATTTCTGTTAATCAACAGCATTCTTTCTAAAGGTATTAGATGTCATGGTTCCCCTGGATTTTGAATAGACAGTTGCTTCTGCATTTCCACTTGTGCTACTCTCGTGCAGGGCTGGGTGGTGTTGACTTTGAACTGGACAGCTCCTTTTTTATCAGCTTTCAAAGTTTTTCAGCACACACTCAGCCAGTATCTGGGAGGCTGACTGGGCAGCTTTCTACTTACATCCCTTTGGCAATAATTTGAAAGTGAGGGAGTAGGAGCAAGTTTCTTTTAACTGAAATTATTCAAATGCATTTGTTACAGCCACTACTGAAAAATGGGGCTTCCAAAATAGTGTATTTCTATTCTTCTGTTGGTATTGTATTAGTCAAAGAACCAAAAGTAACAGAGCAATCAGTATTTTTTCATTTAAGTACCACAAAATATTATGTTTTAGTCATGTTAGGTATGGATTTAGAACCCACTCAAATCCCTGGAAAAATCTCCATGGATTTGCAGCAGTCTCTGTAATGTCTGTTGATGGGAGGCATTCCACTTAATACAGAGAATCTGGATTAGATTTATGCAGAATTGTACATTTTAGCAGCCACACAGGCCTGTTTCCTTACACACCCACAGCTGATCCAGAATAAGCAATATCAGCGCACTTCTCATCACAGCCGTCCTGGCTGACAGCCTTCAGTTGTCCAGCTTCAATCCTCCTGCATTTTCAGATCACGAGTCCTCAACATGGATGGGAGGATTTGGTAAATTTTGTGATGCTGGAGACTGAGTGGTAAGAAGAGAAAGGCGCCAGCCCGAGTTCACTGTGGGTAGGCTGCTGAGTGACTATCCAAGGGTAAAATGGAAATATGTACCACTGACCTACTTAGTGTGGAAAGTCCCCCTGTTCCATTATTGATGAGCTGATCTACTTAACACCCTCCTTGTTGCCTGCAGTTAGTTCAATGGCAGGATGATTTCAACTATTCCTTTATTTCTGGACTAATGTAATTACAATTTCCCTGTTTTATAGCCTGATGTTCTGACTCAATGGAGTATGTACAGCTGAAATATATAGGCTGAGTCAGAATTTTGGATCTGCTTTTGAAATCTAAATTTAGGCACTCGAGACTGTAAATTTTAGTCTCCATGGTCTGATAAGGTCTGTAAGAAGAGCACTTATGGTTCTAAAGTCTTGTACTTTGAGCTTGCAGTTCAGAACTGATCCATTTTTGTAGGATGGTGGGTTTTTTTTAAAGACAGTTTCTGCAGGATTCTGAAGTATTAGTGTTGTATTTTTGGTTTTTATATCATCAGACGAACTCCAGCAACAGACCGTTCTTTTATGTGTTAAAGAAACTCAGTTGCCTCTGACAAACTAAAAAAGCAAATGGTGATACCAATAAAACTAAGATTTTATTCTAAGAATTTCATTTTGTGAGTCTAGTTTAGAAACATCTATATTCAAAACTTGCTCTTAGGTTCAGTCTGTGTCATGCAGGTAACTAGGGATGAATATAGATTTACATCTTAACTAGCATGAATGACTATTCACATTGCGGAAGGAGGTGATTTTCATTTTGGAAGTTCATTTCTTTTTTTAACTGTCAGGGCTGGGAATCTGATAAATGTAGCTGTCAGCCGTGCGTGGGGTGGGGAGGAGGGGAGAAAGAAGTCTTCCTGTGCTACGTTTAGCAGTGTTCATTACATAAAATCAGCGGTAGATCTGGACTATGCTAAGTTCTTTAAGTTTTACAACCCTGTTATTTAGAACTGGCTGTATGGCTATATAGGCTTAACTTAATAGGGACCTCTTAGAAAAACAGGAAGGAAAACCAGTGAGTCAATCTATGACGTGCCCTGGTAAACACCTCAGGGTACGCAAAGGGCAAATGCCCAAATTATTTCCTTTGGGCTTCATAACTCTTGGTTCCTGCCAGGCTGAATAGCTTGCGTTGCCAGTGATGAGTACAACAGATCACAAGGGCTTTGAACTGTGGAGCAGATTTTATGTTGAGAGATGAGCTCATTTCCCTTCCTGCTGAAGGGAAATCAGTGTCTCCTACAGAGTCCTGTAGAGTGCTAAAGAAGTTAAGCCACCCTTGAAAATTTCTGCCAGGTGAAAAGCTCATGTTAAGTTTGATACTCTGCAAAACCTTCTGTGGTTTAACATACTTCTTTGCAGACACTCTCAGTTTTTTTCTAACCCTAAATGTTAAACACATCATCTTTGTTATTACCAGGAGCCTGGTAGAGTGAGCAGCAGAAGTTGAATCCGAGCAGATCTGCTTGGATAATGATGGAGACGTGTGAGGTGCTGCTGGTGTTACTGGACCTGCTCTAAAAGCAGACTCAGCCCAGTGGTAAATGGAAAGATGAGAACACAAGTGTAGCTAGGCTTTCTGCAGTAGCACTTGTACTGTACCCAGCACTGAATGGAGGAGACAGTATTTCTGTCACTGTTCCATTCCTCTGTTTCACTCATTGTCATAGGCTGTTCTGATGCTTTCTTGTTTCAGATCCTATAGAGTTGCTTTGCCAGCTGGAGATTGGCCAATATGAATGTGCGACCCAGAAATGTTGCAGATTTTTTTATAATACTGTTGAATGCTTTTTCTCAGCCATCAAGGTATGGGAACTGCACAGGCAGAGAGTGAAGAAAAAAATCAAAGTTACAGCAATGAACTTTCTTGATTTTTTTGATGACCACACGTTTTTATTCTCACTGAGAAGGCTTTTTCAGGTATGCCCCCAAAACACAAAGAAGTACACTGTGTACCAATTCATAACGTAGTAGAAATATTTTCTATTTATTTTGCTGCTTTAGATATTTTTGTTACAGTAGACTTATGTCTGAGGAACTAAGTAACTATTTCCTGGAAAAAGTCAGGACTCTTCTGTCTGAGAGCATAGTAAAGCAAGGTTTTCAGTGTTCATGTCACTTAACTTGATAAGAGTTAGGTCCTTAATTGACTTAAGTATTTCTTTCCAATACAAAATGTTTTTTATTGGGCCATTATTCATCGTTGTATTGTGCTGACTTCAAATTTTGGTGCCTTTAATTATAACACTAAGTGGATTGCTGTGTAATACGATGAGTGATAAATTGCTGTTAGGGGATGTTTATTGATTTATATTCTGTGGATGATTGCTGCATGACGTTCTTATTAGATAACAGAATATTTTCTATAGATTTCCTGAGCTGATCAAATAAAATGAGGACTGAGACAATACCACAATGCCTGCGGGCTGGGTGAAGGGTGAGGTGCTCTCTCTGCTTTGAAGCAAAGAGACATAGCTAAGAGGAGCACAGATGCACCAGGGGATGCAAAAGAGGATGTGGAATTCCCTTCCTGAAAGACTTTCTGGGAAGTCTTGCAGCTTTGGGTTGAAGCAACATGCAAGAAAAGACAGAGGGATGTGGATAAAGAGCTGTTCTCTTTGCAACCTCCCTTCTGGGGGCAGCAGATCAAGTTAGCTGCTTCTCGTGATGTTATCTCCAGGCTTGCATCTCTTCCTCTCCTGCAGAAATGATCCAGTGCTAAGAAAGGTGAAAGAGGCAGCAGAAGCAGGGCAGTAGCACAGAGTTGTGAAGAGGTTGAATCTGATGATTAGAAGTAAATTTGGCACCACATCCTAATCAAGAGTGCTCAGGGTCTACAATCACCAAAAGGCAGTTTTCTTTAGAAAGAACCTGGTTTTGGTGGACTGATTTGTTAGAGATCAATGGGGAAGCCAGTCTAAAACATATTTAGGAATTTTTTTCCCCCAAAAACAGTAGTTTGGTGTCATGAAGTTGCAAATGAACCCATCTACCCTAAATACGTACTGTCGCAATTTCTGTTAATTTAAAATATCCTTTTTATAGCAATTTTCAAAAGCTTCATGAGTAATTAAAAAAAAATAATAGAAGAAGGTCAGTGGTAGTTTACTAACCCACTAATTCTTGTAAAGCAACGTTAGGAGGTGACAGTTCATTGCTAACAACACTACCATTGTCTAAGTCCTTCTAGGCAAAGAACCAGAAAACATTTCCAGGCTAATTGGAATCTACATGAAGCATTCATTCTTTTAGCACATGTAGCATCCCATCACAAATCACAGTGACTAACGGTGCATTTATTAATAGAACCGGCCTCAAAGACTAGACAATTTGGCTGATTTGAGCACTGCAGTTTTTGGGCCAGAGTCTGTGCCCACTCTGTCCCAGAGATGCGCAGCATGAAGAAACTCTGCCATGCTGGGCAATGAAGCAGACGGTGAAAGGGGCTGTGAAAGGCTGGTGCCCGGCCTGTGCGCTGTAGGGAGCAGTGCTTTTCAGCAAATCGCTGCATGGAGTCACGGGTGACCAGTGGGTTTGCAATTACCGTTAATTCTCCGTGATCCGTGGGCAGTTACTCAGATTGTGGAGTACGTAGCCTGTGCTGTGGTGCCTTACAACGTCAGTGCATGGGAACATGCTGTGTCTGATGTTGTGCTCTCCCAGAATGTAGGTTTGTCTGGGTTTCTTAGCTGTTACAGCAGGCCAGGCCAGATGGCAGCTGTTCCATGCAAAAAACTTTTGATCCTACTGCAGTGCCTTCCCAAGAGCCGATATGATACACATTTCTTCCACTACCTATGTCTTCCCAGCCCAGTGAAAAGCACAAATAATGGAGCGCTGTCAACACTTGAAGAAACCTGTACCTCATAGGAACACAGAAGCAGATGTTGTGTTGTCTGGGGAGGGGCAACTGTCTTGCACTCTGCCTGTGTGTCCTGGGCATACGCAGGAAAGATGTACATGATCTTGAGAAGTATAACAAAAGAGCTGCCTATAGGATAGACCTGTAGGTTGCTGCCAATGTTTCACTCATAGGTTTCACAGATACCAGTACTTCATAAAACATTTCATTGCCCTTAAGATTATAGAGGCTGCAATATTCCTGTAACTTCCTTCCTCAGTGTCAGCTCAGCTACAGTCACTGTAGCTCTGTGCAGGAGATCTGGCCACCACCTCCATTTCAGAATCATATCAGTGGCTTCCTGAATTGCCAAAAGGGCCATCTGGTATTCAGCATTCACCCTGCCCAAGCCAAGGGGTGCTGCCTTGCAGGGGATTGTGTTCCTCCCTCTGCTGATTGCTCATTGCTGGCTTGCTAGGCTCTCCGTACAGGTGAACCCAGCTTTCTCCTGACTTTATCCCCCGGGCCTTTTCTGGGTGGCAGTAGTACAGTACATAGCTTCAGAGAGCATTCCTACAGGAGACTGATTGTACCTTGCAAGAATTTATCTCTAAACCTTGAAGTATATAACCAATGTAAATGTAATGATTTATTATTCACTGCTGACTTTCAGCATAAAGATTTTTATGTTTGCTAGATGAAAAATCATAATTGCAGTCTATATCCAGCCAGGTGATTTATGTACATTCATTTGAATTGCCTCATTTTCCGTTCCTTGTAGTAGACTGTAAGGTATAACATTAACATTAGATAAAGAAATGGAGAAACTGTTTTCGTGGTTTCTTTGGTTTTTGGTTTTTTGCTGGTATTACACTCAGGATTAGGCCAATAATAGACAGTGTTCAATAACAGTTACTGCAATTATAGGCTTTTTCATTCTTTCTTTAGCAGATAAAGAAGATAGCGCACCTCCTGACACAAGTTGCTCAGGGAAGAATCCTACCCTGCTGCTCTGGGGAAATAGAACACAGCTCAGTGCAGCATGGTTCACATGAGCAAACATATGATGGGGATTAGTGAAATTGATTTCTGAGGAAATCCCACAGGTATTAGGAGCAGTATCCTATCGGTTTAAATCAATCACAATTCCTAATGGCATTTACTGATTGTTAGGCTGAAAATGAACTACAGGATTTGGCTCTGCAAAAATACAGCTTCTGTAAAACAGATTTAAAGCATAGAGAAGAACAGCAGAATGGGAACGGTGTTAGGGTAGACAATGGTGACTGCTAAGGGGTACAACAAAGGCAGAAAGAAGCAGCTTTTATCAGAAGGTGACCTTCCTTTTTTGATCATGAAATCTAGAATTTTGGGAGGCTCAGAAGTGCACCGAAGAGCAGCGGTTGGCATTTTGGGGTTCTGAGATTACTATTGATCTATACAATATTAGAACATGGCTAGTAAAATAACCAAGAAAATAGAGAAAAACACTCATTTTTTTCCAAGAAAACAAACAAAAAGTAGATAAATGGAAGTAAAGTACATACAGCCAATATTTAGACTACATTTTATTCATTTAAATGCAAGTTGCCTGGTCTCTGGACTTATTTTAAAATAAGCTTGCTTCATCGTTGGGTTTTTTCAATATTTGAAAGATTAAATGACCCTTTAATGAAGTAAGTTTGAAACACACTGCAGTAGAGACTTGGGAAACGATAAGCTGCCATTGTAAAATGAATCTTGTCCATACTGAGTTTGTGTTTCAAGGATTGTGCTCACTCAGGCTAGCTGTCATCTCCTTTAAACACTAAAGGGAAAACTAACATACCTTTCTCTACCAGAAAAATATTTATTAGTTTTATTACATTATTTTTAAATAAAAGAGCTTTTGAATTGTGGAAAAAACTAAGGGCATTTTTAAATTTTTAATTATGATTCATTACGTGTTCTAAAATTTTAGATTATAGATGAAGAGTACTTTTGAGAGCTGAGATAATTCAAGTACTATCTTGTTATTGATTGAAGCGTTAAGAAATCTAGCAAAAAAAAACCCTTAAATTGCACCCTTGCTGTTTCCTGGCATCTTTTTGCTGTCTCAGTAGCAAACGACTTCCAAATGCCTCATCACTCTTGGAAACTAACCTCACCAGCCTTGCTCTGATCAGACAGACCCACTGAAAACAGTTGTTCCTCAGGAAGATGTAAACTTGAGTTTTTTGCAAGATGTATTTTGCAGGTGGTTAGACCACCATCTTAATTATAAACGAGTTTCAGGGAGTTGGTTGCTATAGTAACAGTCTACTTAGTGCTTTTTTCAGAGCAAAACCAAACTTGTATGTTGACGGGAAGACGGAGTGAATAAGGAAGGGCGATTGAGCTTGTATTTCTCCAAGAGCCACAAATTGCAGCATCCTCTATTTAAAGTATGCAGATGGGAGAGCTGCTCCTTTTCCTCAATGTTTTTCCTGCCGCTGAAAAGCCCCATTTGATGTTTGTGTAAAATACAACCTTCCCTTATTTCAGATATGCAACCGTGCCAGGGTTAATTAAGGCTAACACCCAAGGAAATGTTTCCTAAAAGCGCAGCTGCAAACAGAGGGCACAATCTCTCCTGAAAAGCCGGAGCTGTGAGAATTTCTGATGCAGTGCTTTGTCTCATGGCTCCTGCTGTAAATAAGGCTCTCTCTCCATCCTTACCGAAGTCAGATAGAATTTGTTTTGCCATTGATTTCTCTGCAAACACCTCCCTGGTTGTGTATCACCACCCAGAAACCACCTTGGCTTCATTTTGTTCCCCTCTGTTGGCGGTGACATGGCAAAACATAACAAAGGGGCCTGGGGGGGGGCAAGGGACAAAAATCCTTAATCCTGCCTAATCTTAGGTTGTGATTCTCCCATCTCTGCGTCCTTCAGTCACCATCTGCACCTCTGTTAATGTGACCAAAGCACAGAACCCAATGCTCACTTCTGTGGCCGCTATTGCAAGGAAACAGAGCTTGACGGGCTTTTGTGGGCACGGCGCTGTGGGTGCTGTGCCAGCCTGTCTGCTCCCATCAGGCACTGAGCTGAGCACTCAGTTTTCATTTTCTGCATTTTACAATGTGCTGCAGGTCAGGATTCTGCAGAACCAGCACATTTCCTTTGCAGAATGAAATGGGGGGGAGAGGAGTCTGTGATAGCAAAGGGACAGTTCTAAATTACGGCTTTGCTTCATTTGTTTGAAAACCCAGTCTACGTTTTCCTACCTTGTTCTCTGTTGTGAAATGAGAATCGTTCAATCAGAAATAAGGACAAAGAGGACCTTCCATTTTCTTGGATCTCCAGGAATCTTCCCTGTATCGTGACCTGCAGACAGTTGCCCTTTGGATGACATAATCACCTCAACGGAGGAGAGGACAGCAGATTGTGGGGAGAGAGAAACTTGCTGGCTGCAATATCATGGTATCATTTGTGCAGTTGTCACCACTGGCTGCTACTATCAAGTGTTGTTAGATCTTTAAGGTTTACCTGAATAGGTCTGCCACAGTACATGTGGAGAGAGGCTTCAATTTAATGCCTTATTCCACAAGAAAAATCTAACAGTACTTTTTTTTCTTCTCTCTACCCTGAGCTGTATTGCTGTCCAAGAACCGCAAGCATCTTTCTCACCTTCAAATGTTGTAAATAAGATGCAGTCCCTGTGACTGGAATGGCATAAGAAACTCACCGCACCAAATGTGTACAGTCTGGCCTTTTTTGAAGAACTGACAAGAAGAGTTTTCTTAAAACAGAGCAGTGTTCCATAAGACCTGATAGGGAACTGTCTTCATTTTGGACATTTCCTTAGAAGAAGAGTGTAGGCTCCCTGTGCACTGGCTCATGACAACAGTGCTTCAGGCCTTTCACTGTCATAGTCAAATTTTTTGCTTTTGCTTTAGCCAGATTTAAAATCTTCTGGTGGTGATTGTGTGTGTATGTGTGTGTGTGTGTGTGTGTGTGTGTGTGTGTGTGTGTGTGTGTGTGTGTGTGTGTGTGGTTGGGGGGGGGGGGAGGTGGTTTGTTTGGTTTTTTTTTTTAGAAAAATGCAGAAAATCTACTGCTGCTGAGAATTTCTGTGCTTTCTGTCTCCCTGGACTATGAGTTTACACAAAGAACCCAGACTTATGCACTGAAGCATGGCCTCTGCCCCGAATATACAATCACAACAGTGTCTGTAGTCTCCCAGGTATTACCAGGCCACAAAAGGGACAGTGCCCGTTTTGGGTACAAATACAGATCAGAAAAGAAGTAAATTCAAAAGGAATGATTTTGAAGTTTTACAAAGCAAAATTGATACGTACAGGCACAATAGACATCTGATTTTAAGAGGTGCCTGAGAGACACACACTAAACAAAACAAAATTTCATAACACAAATTAGAAAGCTTTGAAGTTCATACACTTAATTAAGTTTGGAATAGGGAGTGCTGAACCCAGACATTCAGGAGGAGCCACTGTCTTGCTCAGAGGGTGCTGGTTGCCAGAAGATGGGAAGTTGGTTATTTCAGGTTTCAAAATTGTCCATTTTTCCTCTTTCTGACACTCCTTTTCCGAGCACCTGCTGCAGCCGGGGGCAGGGGTGGGATGCAGTGCTGTTTGGAGGACTCTGCTTCTGCCCCTCTCTGCGTGGTCTGATGGAAGGAACAGAACTAGAGGTTTTACACATGAGGTCCAAAAGGCCGAGGTTACCAGGGTCTCCCTCCTATTCTTTTTACTTGCTGGCTGGTGACTATAAATGCCATCAGGTTTGTACAGAGCATTCTCAAGCTGAGGATCTGCTTTGCATTCAGTGTCTCCACGACTGCACTCCAGACGGGGCTGGATTCTCTCCTGTTTGAATGAAGATGCCTGCTCTGTAACTGGAATCGAGTCTCTTGCTTCCTCCTTCTTCCCACCCTGACGTCTTCCCGGCCACCACAGCAAAACAGAAGTGAAGCAGGTTTTTGTCAGAATAGTAATAAATAATTCATTCCGTCATTTAAACAAATGGAGTGATAATTTGGCCCAATTCCATATAGATAATTATAAGGTCTTCTATAGCCAGACTTCTATAGCCAAAACCTGACTTGTATTTTTGCAGTTGTGTCAGGCAAGACACTAAGCCTCTGAATAAGCAGGGGGGGTTGGTTTTGTTGGGTTTTCTCTGATTGGTTTTTGTTTTTCGTTCTGCCTTGACTTTTCCCAATTTCTCATAGAAAAACACCATGTTTGTTTCATATGTCCTGTCCCTCAGCCCATGCTGCTGTCCGCAGAAACTGTTTTTCTTTTCTTTTTTCCGTCCATCGCCATCTCCCTGAAAATCTGCCATTCAAGGCTGCAGGAGACTGGGAGCCAGCTTCTGCTCTCAGGGTTAAATCTGAGAATCATTCCCCTGGCTTCAAATTTATGCTGGTGCAACGAAGATGAGAATTTAGCTTTCTGTACTGTTTCAACAGGGGAAAAGTAGAGTCTCTATAATACTGTATCCATGGAAACCAGCCTACTGCAATAGCAATAGCGGGTAAAGCAGCAAATCAATTTCTTTGGTTTTAAAATGAAACACATTTAACAACGTTATAGTGCATCTGCTGTTTAAGATATCATCTGCGCTGATAACAGTGTCAAAAAACCCTTCTCTAGCAAATAAGCTGGCAAGAACATTTCTTCCTCCTGACAGAATTCTGATTTTGGATAGAGTAAGCATTGATGACAAAGTCCCATGAAGACAGTACAGTGAGACAGAGCCAAGTCCAGAAGCAACAGTGCTTAATGAAGGAGAAAATTGTTTAATTTAGCATTTAACCCAAGTATCTGGGCACATGGTGACTAACACTCAAATGTATTAGCAGAGGCAGTGGCCTGTCACCTCTGTCTCCCTGCTCTTTGCTTCTGTGTTACCGTATGTGACAAATGGTATATTTGTACTTTGTGATGCATTTGTCTGAACAGGAACGTGTGTGTATGTGCGTGTGTGCACGTGTGGCTGGTGGACTGTCAGATGAGATTTCAGTGTCTGGTTCAGTGCAAGATGATCTGGGCACCTCACATTATAAAGGTATGTGTTTCAGAGCCAGAGGCATTTCCAATGCAGAAAATGTGCTGGCTGTCTCCGCATTTTAACGTTTTTACATTACGTCATGTGAGACTTCAGAGAGGAGCTCTTTGCTATGCCACGGAGGGAGCCTGGAAATATATGGATTTCTTACCCCAGGCTTTGAATGTGTTACCATACTCTTACTCTGCTGTGTGCAGAGGGATTCTGGCTTTATTTTTTAACCCATTAAAGCATCTCTCTGGCCATTTCGAGAAATAATACTATATATCAGACAATTGCCTATATGCAGATGAGGCTCCATTCTGCTTTTCCTTTTTATCAAATCCAGATACCGTAGTCTGCCTTCCCTGTGCCTGACAGACAGGGAAATATCTCTCTGGGAGAAACGCAACCTTATTTAAGACAGAGGGAATGAAGTTGAACCAGGATGGAATAGAGCATTACAGAAATTGCCTAGCCCTTTGGTTGGTGAGGACCAAATACACATTCATCTGTCACTTTGCAGTGTCTAGGCTGTATTTTTATCTGCTTTTGAATCTCAGTTCCTCGATAACAGCTATAATGTATGCCATACTGTTGTCTTTTATGTACAGCTGCCCTATCTATTATGGCAATCCCTCTGATAGTTATCTATTTTTTTCTGACCTGAGGCCAAGCTTATTGCAATATATTCCTTTTAGTGCTATCACTGAAACACATCCAAAACCTTCAACTGGTGCATAATGTAGCGGTTCGACATTTTAATTAGGTGAGCACATACTGTTGGGAGCACATGTGGGTTTTGTGACTCTGCCACAACTACCAGTTAATGGAAGACACAGTTCAAACCATGTTCTGTGGTAGAAGTGGCTCAGTGATCTGAAACACAGTTGTTTGCAGGGAGTGCTTTGTTCTACCTGCGGCTACGACATGCAGTGTTGTCTGCCTGTTTGGCCAGTCCCAGAGATTTCAACAGCCAGGAAAAGACAACCCAATGCACTGCTCTAGGACAGCGTTCCCTTGTTCAGGATGAGTGTCCTGCTGGAAAACATCCAGTCGAAAAGCACAAACTTCTGCAGCTGCCTCTGCCTCAGTCACTTCTCTCACAGCACCTGAGTGGGGAGTTTTAAAACAGCGAACCCCGGAGCATTCTTTCTGTATAAGCTCTTGGGGTTTGCACAGTCATGTCCAGCGTAGGAGTGTTTCTCGATGATGTCTGTCTCCATGGATTCGGAGATGACACCATGTTTATATGTCGCCTCTCTTACACTACCACCCCCGTGATTAAGGCGAAGATCCTGAGTCACCTTCCAAAAAAATTAAAATTTCCGGCAAACCTGTAGGCCATCTGTTAATGTAGGTGGGCAAGAAGATACTGGGTAGGAAAATTCAGTCACATGGCAGTGTTTATATCTATCACCACAGACATTTCCTTTAAGTGTGTTAAATGCCATTTTAATTATTGTCTAAATTATTTTTATGTAATAAATTTGTAACAAAGACTGTAGTGAAATGATCCCTTAAAATGAGACCAGTCCTCAAAGTCACTTTACGAATATGCAAATCCCACCTGTATTTTAAGATGCCATTCATTTTACTGTTGGAGAAGCCTCTATCAAAAACCAACAGATCCCTTTTGGAAAAGCTTGAATTTTCATCTTTCTGGGACTGAGGTGGTAGCGTATAAACTGTGTCACATTCCTGACACCACGGGTGTCAGTGCTGACACATGGTGGCACATAGCAGCTGCCATTTGAGACAATGCAGTAGAAAATGCCCCCATAATGTCTACTTGCAGTATATCTTGTACAGTGTGAAGAGTCAGTCTGTTACTGCTTCTGACAGTCTCGGCAGCTATGACTCCCTTCTCTGTTTCTAGCGGGAAGCAAATGACTCCTCAAAATTAGAATACCTTTGTGCGTTCCCAGCCTGCGCAGGCAGCGATATTCTTAGCAGTACCCTGTAGACTAATATTCACAACAAACTAAAAATATCAGGCCAATTCATACATTGAACTGCTCTTCTAACCTTAAAAATCTGTGCCTAGCACCGGTTTCTTACATATACTAGCTATGACTAGGAGTCTTTCCTTGCCTATACTGAATTTTTCATTTCAGAAATAATCTAATAGAGGCAAGTAGTTCAGAGGACTATGGTGTGTGCTTGGATGGCAAGTTCTGCCTAAAAATCTGGGGGCACAAGAAGGTGGCTTGCTAGTCAGCATTGTTTGCAGGATAGTTTGCAACAAAAATGGAAACAAAACAAAATCACTTCTTTCACTGGAGGAAGACCCAGTTCACTGATGAACAGGTAGTAACTAGATGATGCCTTAGTAAAGGGTATTGATGACTGACAGTCTCTGGCCATTAACCTAATGCAGACCCCTGAAAAATATGCCTCCCTGCAATGGGAGACATGTTAGTGGGGAAGGGCACTTTCACAAAGATGTAAATAGCAAAGCAGGCAGCTGAATCTCCCAGGACTTGAAAATGTAAGGATGTTTCTGCCTCATGCAGAGAGAAATACCGTCCTTTTTAGTTTGTGCTGCTTGGGAAGCCCTTAGAGATGACCAGAAAACAGTTACACTGCTGTGAGCAACAAGAAGCATTGTGTTCTCTGGGTTCCTCCATGCAATATTGAGCTGCTCCTTAATTCTCTCTCCTGGCCCTTGCTGCAGCCTCCTCTCCATCTTCCACCACATCCAAAGGCTGTTTCTCAGAGTGCTGGGGCTGGGCAGAGTCCAGCCAATCTGTCAGAGTTGCCAGGACACATGACAGAGAATTTGCATGGGTTTAAACTTCTAGGACAGATTCCTCTCAGTAACTGGAGGACAGAGGATTTCTCACCTGGCACAGTTAGAGCAGTATGTACAGATGGCATCTGCTCTGGCCTAAAGCCTTGTGTGACAGGCCAATCTGAACCAGCACCATGGCTGTGTACTTGAGCAGCTCTTTCTGTTTTACAACAGAGGTGTTTCTTACCCTATGTCAGAGAACAAATTCTGTATCTCCCTGTCCAGTAAGTGTGGTTCAAGGATTTTCAAAAGCTTGAGGTGCAGCACAGAGCCTATAATCCCTCTCTTGAGAAGCCTGTCAAGCTTTACACATGGAGCATGCCTTGGCTTCAGCTCTTGCCCTGCCACGGTGCTGTTTGGCCAGAGACCAGCTCTATCTACTGGAGACAGATTTGAAGCTTGCAACCCTGTTAGGAGAACACCCTTTTGGTAGACTTGGCAGCAGCAGCAGAGTATTGCGTGCTTTCCCTTGTGCTTGAGGGCACACCGTACACACAACTCCAGGACAGGGTGTGTCTGTCTGCCCTGGGACTTAACGTTGCAGATCTCCGGCTTTCTCCAGTGACCCCTTCTGTAGCAGCTCACGCCTCAGACTGCAGTAGAGAACTCTGTCTGATATCCAGTTATCACTCCAGAGGGGAAGAAGCAGGGCATAATTTTTATGTTTTTATTAAGTAGTAAGAGGATTTAATGACCTGGTAGTGAGGAATCTGAGCTGAGTGCTGCCAGCAGCCTGTGGCCAGGCAGCCATATGCACAGTGTTGTTCCAAACGTGGCAGATCCTGGAGTAGGAGAAGGGAAAATTTTCCTTGCTTCAGTTGGTGTGAAAACTGCTGCATCTAAATGGAAGATGGGGCTTCAACATTTGCACGTGTCTTGTAAGACTCAGGGAATGAGATACCTGCTATATGTGGCTGCTGTTTTCGGCAAATGTGTCATTTAAATTTTGATTACTCTTAACTACCACACTGAAGTGGAAGTTAAGAACAGTGGAACTGGAAAAGTGAGAAACCCTGAGTATGTATCAGACTCCATTGCCCGAAGTGTGAAGTCGGAACAGATGTTACCTTTTTCACACTTAATTTCACACACCCTATAACCACTCACCTTCTCAACGCAGGTGTGTTACTGGTGGTTCCTCCCTGTCACTGCTGTCCCCAGGGTCACAGCCTGCAGGTTTGGGGACAGAGCGCTCCCTCCAGCCAGACCCACGTGGGACATCTCCGCAGAGCTCCATGGCCCTGGGCTGGGCGGCTTGGCCTCCTCCAGCTGCAGCGGGTCTGTGGGAGAGACCGAGCTGCTGTATGAAGTTTGTGGAAATATAGCAGGTACGTCTGAGCAGACAGAGTTAAAGAGAGGTAAAAATGTTGGTCTGCTAAGAGTTGTGGCAGCAGCAGAGTCACTTGGACTGAGGTCAATTGTAAAGTCTTTTAAATAGGACAGCGCTTGATTGTTTAGCTGGGCATATTCAAAATTTATCTTGCTTCTAGTGACCTCACCTAGGATTTTTGCTCTGCTTCTCTGATCTTCAGAGCAAATTTGCTCCGCATTTTGCTTCAAATGATAGAGACTGCCAGATTGGAAACTTGTCTCATAGTTGTATTGATTTGTGCTAGGAATACTGGGGTATTCTGGATTTTGGGCAATGCAGTTACATTCGTTTTGCAAGAATAACTTGTTTTTGTACTG
This sequence comes from Patagioenas fasciata, assembly GCF_037038585.1. Taxonomy (NCBI): domain Eukaryota; kingdom Metazoa; phylum Chordata; class Aves; order Columbiformes; family Columbidae; genus Patagioenas; species Patagioenas fasciata. The sequence goes on from NC_092528.1 coordinate 9,203,039, forward strand.
AGACATCTTACGAATTATATTGTTTACTTCATTCCCAATGCATTTGTCTTCCAGGTGTTTGTTTTCGTAGCTGATTTTTAATGATGCCACTTGTGTTACACAGCGCTCTAAGAGCTGCACTATGTTAGTGCTGCTCTCCGTTGCTGTGGGGCTAATGTGGCTCTGGAAGCGTCTGAGAGTCAGAGGCTGCAGTGGTTTATCACAGGGAATAGAGAGAGAGGGGTATGTTGGTTTATTTCTGTCGTCCAGGTGATCCAGGAGTGAGGTCACAGCAGTCTTGTAGGAGTAACATGATTCTACTTCGTGATTATCATCTAACAAAGGGTTTTCAGAGCTCCGGGAACCACTCTGTCTGTTCAGGTTTTCTGGCAGTGGGTTTTTATCTCCAGATGTCTCGGATCCTTCTGAAATTGTCATCTTCTCATTCTTACTTGAAGATGTCTTCAGATTATCTCCGGTAGCCTGTGATTGTGGTGCATAACTTGATGCTTTGGTGGTTTCCAGAGTCCCAGGCACTGTAGATGAATCCTTGTGGTGAGTCCCCTCCCTTCCTTGGAAATCCAAATTAGATGTGTTAGGGCAAGAGTCCAGGCTGTGGTCTCTTTCAGCGACATTTACTGAGGAGGCCTCAGTGGCATGGTTGCTTTCATCCAACAACACACAGAGGTTAAATGTATCAGATTCTTCCTTGCTTGGTTTCTCCTGCTGAGATTCTGTGCTCACTTTCTGTTCTGGGCTGGGTGGAATCGATGAATCATTAGATTTTTCCGGCTGTGATTGAGGACTCTGAAGAGAGTCAGGGGAGGAAACGAGCCCCGCGTGTTTTCGCAGCCAGTTTATTATCCCCATGGTCAGTGAAAGCTCGGTATCGCAGAGCTTTAGCAAACATTCTTTGCCTTTCCACGTGCTGTGGAAAAAACCCTGGCTGATAATGTCTAGAGTTGGCTGTGAAGCCATGTTCTCCTCAGCTCCAACGTGAAAGCTGTAAATGGACAAAGGGATTTCAATGGCTTGTTCTGAAATGCTTTCAGATGTGCACAAGTCATCATCTAGGACTGGGTTTATTTTGACCTCATTTGGATCATAGAAAAGCTCATAAAGGGCATCTCCACTGTAGCTGTCTCTTGGAAATCTACCTGGGACCCCAGGGGTCTGAGCTTCCTTCATTTCTTCATCTTGTCCAGGAGAAAATGAATCATAGTAGCCTTCATCACTTGTGGATGTGGATTCCTGGTTGTCACTTTTCGGTGTTCCTGTTTCTGTGGAGCTCTCTTTGGAATTGTCACCATCTTTATCAGGTGATGCTTGGGGGTCTGTCACAGATGCAGCAGCCTGGCATCTAGCCTTTTCCACATCAGGACCAGGTATCTTCAGTACCTTCTTATCAAACAGAGCACTCTGATGCAGCCTCACTGATTTGTTGATGTTGTCCCAAAACTTTGCAAATTCAACAGTCTCATTCTGCCCAGGAGAGGCCAGCTGCTCCACACCCCCTTGGAAAGAGCCCATGACAGGGCTGTCTTTGTGCTTGCCTCGTCTCAGCAGAACTTCTTTGCTGTTCTCCACCTCCAGGTGAGCCGAGCTCTCATCAGCAAAGATTTCCCCACAGCCAGTGAGAGAGTCAAAGCTCTTCAGAGAGGCGACATCTTCACACAGGGTGTTGCAGCAGTCGTAGGAGGAGTCAGACTGCAGTTCACTGTCTGAGCAGTCTTGGGACAAGCAATCAGATGCAAAACTTTCCCCAGTTTTGAAAAGATACTTTGCAAGGCGCCCAGACAACTCACTCTTGCAACCTGGAGAGGACAGATTCTTCTCCTTCTCAACCAGGAATGGAAGGCTGTCTGGTTTATTTTTTTTTATATGAAATATATCTCTGAGCCCTTTCTTAGATCTCTTGAGGGAAATTCTCTTCCTGGGAATGGTTTTAGCGACAGCTGGTACAAAAGGCATCTGTGGCACAAAGTTCCTGTAATCAATCATCTGGCTGCTGCATGCAGACTGGCTGGGGCTGACCACACACTCTTTCTTACTGCTGGAGCTGGACATACCCGAAAAGCTGATACTATTGACAAGTCGCCCCTTACCCTTTCCAGAAAAACCTTCCTCACAAGCCCTGCTGGGGCTGCACTGCTCTGTTTTGTCTGCCTCACTAACACAGTCGTGGGTTTTACTCTTCCTTACAAGTTTGTAGGAGGACCCAGTTGATTTTTCCAGGCTGTTGTCACCAGCTCCATTCCTTGCTGCCCTGGTAGAAAATCTGTAGTTCTTGTGCGTGGCCAAACACGCCAGCTGGACTTCAGCTACACTGTGGTTTCCCTCCAGAGCTGCCTTTTTGTCTTTCCCATTGTCATCTTTGTTGATAGGAACTATGTGCGCTGGTGGCACCTTCTCATGTTGCACACTGGATTTAATGAAGGTCTTTCCTCTCTTGAGCTCCATACTGCTTCCTCACATCTGTTTCTGTAAAGAAAACAACAGGATAAAAATACCGTGAGGCTGAAGGCTAGCACTTCTAAAACTAGAGAACAAAGGGATACATATTAAGCATTATACAATTGCATTTATTTGTCACCAGGAATTTCCATCACTGAATCATGGTATTGCATGAGAAACAGATCAAGTGAAACTGCAGGTCTGTTGGCAATGGCTGGAAGGTCCAGCAAGGAGAAGACAGTACACATTAGGGCTTGGTAGCTGATGCTCAGAGAATATTTTGTCTGTTAGAAATGGGGGCGTCTGGATATAGGATTATGACTGCAGGATGGCTTTTAACAAGATAGAGATAGTATTTCAAAAGTAGATGAGGCATCAATGAAAAGCAATGTCTGAGGAACTTTAACATGCAAGTGTGTGCATCAGGGATCAGCAGTTCACAAATCTGTGCCTTTGAAGAGGACTAAGAGCTCAGGGTGGGAAATCTCCTGAGAAAGCAGATCAAACATCTGACACATGATGCTCACTTTATATTAAAATAAGCCTTACCTGTGAATAGAAAATCCACAAACCTTGGTACTGTCCTGTGAAGCTGAATTACTGGTTTTGCTTCCTCCTGAGTATAAAGTATGATTTTCTGCACTACTGCTTTTATTGTAAAAAGTCAAAAATGCCACATTGAAAATCACTGTTAATTATGGCAGAAGCATCATTTCTAATTTGCAAAGACCAGTGTAAGTACATTGAGGCATTGCCACACTGAATCTACATTGTGCATTGATTAGCTATTTCTAAAAATACTCTGTTACCTATATCAATGCTCATTGTGGCCTGTTTGGTTTTAGCCATGACGCTTCCAGTTTTCCAGCAGTTATTTCATGGACACACTTGCTCCTTTCCTGCCTTATTGAATATTGAGTAAGTCAATGGACTTATGTAAAGGTAGGTCAGGGAAGAAGCAAGCCCTTCCTAAAAGCTGCTAGAGAAACCAGGTTTTTACTGAATGGGAAGCAGATACAGGTCTGGCAGCTGGGAGTTGTGTCACCTGCAGCACTTCTCCAGCAGGCACATCAGTGACAGCCTGTTTCTCATAGGAGCTGCAAACTGGCAGGTGATTAGCAATGTTTACAACTAAATGTAGGTCAGTGACAAAAGGAAGAAAATGTAAATGTAAATTGTGACTATTCAACATCAAGAGTATGGTTGTTATGGAAGACGTGGGTGGTGATAGATGGGTGTCTGTCAGTATGGTAGAGATGTTGGCACATTTATTTGTGTTTGGGGCTGTGTGTGAGTATTGCAGAGCATTCTTAATGAAAGCCTGTAAACATTTCACTACACTGTCAGGTATCTGGAGTTCACTGCTGCTGCAGGAAACTGGTTTTGCATATTCAGAAATAGGTCACTGGGACATGATTATACTCCTCTTTGAAAAGCAAGGTGTGATTGAGAAGAAATTCAGTGTGCAGAACTCCAGCAGAGCTATGAAAACGATTGGAAACAACTGATGCAAGACCAGTTATTAATATGTCAAAAATAGTGTCTGACATCTCAGTCCTTTACAATTGTAGAAGTATTAACAGGTTCTGTGTCCCTGCAGGAGCTCCTGCTGCTGTCAAGCTCCTCAGAGGTCTGTGCCGTGGCGAATGCTGACGTTACAACAATGCTATGTAGGACTCTCTGAAGTCCTGCAGCTGTTTCTGCCCATTCTCACTATTAAACAATGGTCATTTTTGTAGGAAATTGCATATTCGGGAAGTTTTCCTCTAGATACATTAAAAATATTTTTAGCGGTGGATTTGTTTTATTGTCAAGTATGAAACATTAAAGCTAAGAATTCAGGATGTCAATAGATAATCTTTGGTCTGAATTGTATCTCCTTGATAATAAACACAATGGACCACTAGTTTGATAACTGGGTCTAGAAACTTTGAGGCTTGTTCTTTTTTTTTTATCGATTAGATGAACAGTTTTAACATGAAAGTCCAAATGGCCTGAATAATGTCTGTACTGACAATATATGTAGTATAATAATGTAAGATATGCTGATGGTAGACTATACTACCTTTTCTGTTTCATCTGATGAGGAAAAAAACATAAGTTAACTATTGTTTTGTTTGTTTGAACATCTTCTATACATATAATCACTAACTTTGTACTCTGTTTAATGTCCCTATATAATCCCATATATTCTTTTTCTCATTTTCCCCCAGGATTCATGCAAGACTCGTTAGATCTAGTTCACTGTGTCATCCTGCTTATCCTGTTTTAACACTGACACAGCTTTGGGAATCTTCCCCATTAAAAATGTTATTAAAAATGAACATCAAGAACATTCAGCTCTTTGAGGGCACTTAAGGGCAGGCAACCAGAGCCTGCTGATTTTTTGAAATGTTTATCTCAGATGCTGTTTTGTAACTTCCTATACGATGAGTTCCTCTTCATCCTCATATGATACAAATTACCAATGAGCTTCTTTCCAAATACAGAATAGAGATATTTATGAAATGCTGCTCTCTTTCTAGATCTATTAATACTTTCAGCATTCTTGGATGTAATGGACCATACCATAATACCTTTTTTCCCCTCTCTGCAGGGATACAGCTGTATCTCTAACACTAGAAGCTGTACCAGTGAAGTTAAAGACAGATACAGGTGCTATAAGGGAAAGTTACCCTCCAGTGGTTATGTAAAGCTAAACAAAATTCTGTGAAAAATTATTCTAGGCATTTAAAACTGGTACATTTCTGGGATTTCTGGACTGGTGCACTCAGCCACACTGTTGCCTGTCTCTGCTCCTTTTTAATTATCTTCTTGAACTTAACTTGCAGTGTATCTCTTCTTCCACAGGGATAAAGGGTATGTGAGGGACTGATTTCCACCTTTGCAAAGGAAATACATTTTGCAATTAAAAATCACTGTGAAGAACAGAAACCTGTGGAAATGAGCAGTCAGTCAGCTAAGGCTAGGTTGTTCTGTTTCAACAGGCTCTGGGTGTTTTCTTTGTTAATGTTACTTGACCTCTTTTTCAATATCTGTGAAATTACCTGTGGAACACATGTTTAAATAGATAACATGCTTGAATCTCATACTGGGCTACAGTTTAGAAGTCATTTACAATAATCTTAGGTGCAGCAGTGCTGAGACTTCCCATCTACAGTAATCGGTACTTTTATCTGTCTTGATCATACCAGCTGCTCACTTTTAGGATTTCACAAATGTCTAAGCAGGCAATTAGATCTGGATTTGGTGCTTATACTATAATGGAAATAAAGTTTTGGTTTATATTTGAATAATATTGCTTATAAAATGCAGAAATATTTCAGGCTCAAACAAATATCAGAAATACCATTTTACGGCGTCTGTGGTTCATATAAAAGTTTTAGAATAGGAAGGCAGACACAGCCCTGTGGGCTGAGCCTTGGTTTTGGGACAGTCAAAGCAATTGCTCATAGTCCTGGGTTACAAGGACCTGAACGAGACTGAGTTAGGTAACTGTTCTGGTTCATAAGAGCCATATTCAGGTGTCCTAAATTCTACCTAAGTCCAGGTCAGCAGACATCGAGGAGAGGGGGGGGTGCAGTGGAGCTGGACTGGGTGTTCACTGGGAAGCAGGAGGAAGATGGATGGAGGCAGGATCCAAACCATTCCAATTGTGCCTCTGTCGTGGGAGTGAGACAGAGGGGTCACACTTGCGTCTACCCGTGGCCCCCAAGCTTTCTGCCAGGCTGAGCTCCCCACTGTTTTCCCTCTCTGGAGGAATGAGGGGAAGACTTGCTTTGGTTTTTGGGCTGGTGTCAAAGTTATTATCTTAAACCAGTTTATCTCACAACGAAAAGCTTTCTTTAGGTTATCTTCTAAGAAAAGGTAAAATAGATTGTGCTTTAATGTTTCAGTAGCTGAAGTAGCAGTCTTCCAGATGTAGCTCTAGGAAGAGCATCCTAATGGGAAGGTAGAAGTATCTGCTTCAGTGAAGTTGTGTGGATAAGAATAATAGTATTGTCAAGAGGAAATGTCCTCTCTGGCTTGGACACTCTTACTTGCTTTTTTGATGGGTAATTTATATATAGGTGTCTCTCTTGGAGACAGAAATAAGCAAAATTCAGAATATAGTTGTTGTTTTGCAGAGGAGATAGGAGTTAATTCTTAAAATTGGCAGGTTGTGGAAATGGTACCTCGCTGCCTCTTGCTAAGCAGAATTGTGCATGCCACTTGGAGTCTTAATTTAACCTCCCTCCAAGCGTTTTCCTTTTATTAAATGAAAGACTTGATAAATATTGCACACTCTTTTAGGGTTTTTAATTTAAAAAGAAGAAAAAAGTTCTATTTGGACTGCTTTTATGTTTTAGGATACAAGTCTGGAGTGAGTCCAAAATCCCTTTCTGCAAGTGGCTTCATATCAATCAGACTCAAGATCCTGAATATCAGCGTTGCCTTTGAAAATGTTACCCCTGCTTTCCAAACAAAAGTGGTAGCATAATTAAATTTCCTGAAAACTTATCTGTGGTTTGGGCATTTGGACATGTATTACGCTTAAAATGGATGCACTTTAAGATGCAATATTTAAAAAAATATTTATTGAGAAATTGTATCATGGGAAAGGGAAAAAGAACAGAGTGCTCTGGGAGACTCTCCCTTCCTATGTCTAGTTAACCTCAGGAGGATTTGTGCTGAGTGCCAGTTGGAAGCCCTAAAATACAAAAACAAGGAAGCATGAGGTGGTGAGAGCCACAGCTACTTTTAAAGTCAGTAGGCAATACTAAATTTTAATGCTGAGGATCTAATCAATTAGCAATCCATAAAGAACAGCTGGTGCTCCCAGTAAAGTGGGAGGGGGGGAAGTATTTTTGGAATAAGACTTTATTTACAGTCAAAAGCCTTGACTCTATCTCAGAAGATAAAAGTTAATAATGGAAATACTAATAATCATTATAATATACTCCATATATTCCCTTGATTTGTTTTTTAATAACAAAGCAATAAAATGCTTCCTTGCTAGAGGGTGGTGATATCCTCTCTGCAGTTATTGTCACACTGTTTCTAGTAAGCAAATAAACACAACAGTTCTTATGGTGAAAACCAAAGAGGATTTTAAGGCAGAGCTCATCTTCTCACCTAAAGTGATTACCCTGCTAGTATCTCATCTCCATTAGAAGACAGAAAAGAACAGGCTGGAAAGGATGGAGGATGTGATCAGGGACAGGCATGAATCAGGAAACAGAAGAATGTTTATTTTTAAAGACACCTGTGTGACACACAAACCTGCATTGGGATCACGCCTCTTGTTGGTACTCCTCCTCTCATCATCGTTAGGGGCTGTATCTTATCATTCTCCTTAATCATTTGTCTCTCTTGGGTAACCCAGGATGTCTAATTATTTGCATATACATTTAGGTCAGGCAATGGTTTTCTCATGAAAAACCAGCAAAAAGCACATGGATGTGTTTTTCTTCAACCTCAGTTCCACTGAGCACACAAAGTAAAATCTTACACTCCCAGCAGAATACTAGAAGGATATGTAGTTAAATGCTTAATCTTATTAGTGATGTGCTATAGGGAAGCCTGAACCTTCCTTTGAGCCCTGCCAGCTGTTCCGTGGAGCTCAGGATTTTTCATAGTAAAATTAACCATGTTTCTACTCCCAGTATACTCTCCTGCTGTGTGCCGACAGGAGGGATCCCTGCGGGAACAGCAGCACCCACGGTGTCCCCCAGCCCCGCGTGGGGCATCCACAGTGTCCCCCAGCCCACCATGAGGTGTGTGGCACGGCAGCAAGAGGCTGAGACTATGACAAAAGGAGGCTTATTCTCTGACAAAACCTCTGCACCCCTCACTCAGTTTTCTTCTGTACCTCAGGCTGAAAGAAATGTAACTGCTCAAAATGTTCCAATTACCCTGTGTAAAAGGGCAGCATAAACTCCTGCACTATCATCACTATCGAATCATCACTCTATTGCTGGGAGACGGCAGCTGAGCAGAAATTTCCACTGTGTACCTGTAAAGGAAACAGCATTTTTTACTTGCCCTGGCTGACAGCCTGTTGGTAACAGACAGCAGTGTTAACGCTGTCAGCTTTGGATGTTTTCAGTAATTTATTGCTTTGAATGAAGGTAGGATGTACATTATATACAGACAGGCATGCACTTGTCAGATGTATGGAAAAATAAGTAAGAACCAATTAACCAAATTAATAGTCACTGTGTCAAAGCAAAGGAAATGACATTGCACCAGAGCAAACAATAAGGCAGATCACAAAAATCCTACTCACCATGTTTTATCCCTGAGCAGAAATCCTCTCTGTCTCTCCTAGCCTTGCTGCTGAGGCTGGTCTTTATCCAGAGGCTCCTGTGATGCTTTTCAGATTCTGAGGGGTTGGACCACTGCTGCTCTCCAGTGTTACTCTCCACCCCCTGTCTTTTCCTCCTCCTTCTTCCTTCATCCCCACCCCCTCATTCCTCCTGCTTGTAGATTTTTCGTACCTTACATAGATTCTAGGCTTCCACATGCAGCTTAATTTAGGAAAGATGCTTATTTCAGCCATCTGCTTAATGCCATGGAAATGCCTCCATTGCTAAGGAATAAAAGCCCAGAAGGTAAGCTTGGGAGTCCTGAGCCAGCATTTTGGTTCCTCTCTATATGACTGCTTATTAAATAGGGAGGAACACATACCAATTCATTTCATTTCATATTATTTTCCTAGGATTCAGGAAAAGTGGTCCTAACATGTTCTAAGGTTAGTGAGATGCTTCACTGTGCAATGTATGCAGATTATTGAACTGTAGCCCTTTGTAGGGCTTTTGTTAATATTGAAGTTAGGGAGAGTTTCATGTGGGTGTAAAGTGGTGTAAGGCGAGAGAGTGGATATTTCTGCTGGCCAAAGTCGAGTGCCTGGTGTCAGCCTTGTATTGCCTTCATCAAACATGATTTATCAAATTGCTTTTACAATCAATCTAACTTCTGCTTCAGTGTGCAGTGAAGTCAACATCTGACGTTGCAACATCGTTCTTTGTTATATAGATGAGTTTATTACCATCACAAACACAACAGCTTTAGTTTCACAAAAGCGTAAAGCTGGCATCCTCGCCCCAGCCCCTCTCCTTGTGAGGAGCTTCCAACCTGATCATATCTTGATTGTCCCGCCCCATTAACTCTCCTCTGAGTCCTTCACATCAGTCTTTCAAATACACTGCTTGTTGAAACACCACTGTTGGGGGCATGATAGGAGCATCTTAAGCCCGAGTGTATGCCATGGACCAGTGCCTTAATCCAGTTCAGTAGCTCTCCTGTGAGCTGCGGTTTAGCTGTACTCCAGGATGCGGCAGGGGTTTGTGTACAGACAGGTGTATCTGCAGGCAGTCCACCCTCCTGACAGCGCGGTTACCCTGAGGTAGTCCTCGGATGATTGAGTGAGACAGCAAGTTCAGACAGCTCCAGTCTGTTCAGATATTCGGAAAATCCTCCAGCTCTGTATGAACTGAAGATGAGCATTCCCCCACAACTGGAGTGGGTGCATCAGTCACAGAGCTGATCTTTTCTGTCCCAGCGTGACAGCAGAAAGTGAACAAAAGTGTTGACCTGCTACCTGTTCTCATCTTCTGCTCACTGTGTGCTCTAGCTGAACCTTGGAGGTGGGGAAGGAGCTTAAGCTTTTGTGCTCTCTAAGCTTCTAAAGCTGAAAAATCTGGCAGTTAGCCTTAAAGAAGGTAGAACAGAGTGCTCCTGCTCTGAGTGCCAGCCTGTGAGCCACTGAGGTGTCCCCGACGGTGGAGACTGGAAAGTTACAGCCTGGAAAACACTCTGGGTTCAGCACAACCTGCAACAAATAGAAAGCCCTTGTGTGGCTCCACCGAAAGACTGGTGGGAGGAAAGAACAAGCTGTGGGCAAATCCTAGTAGCTCTGGCAAGTAGATGGAGACCAATCATGAGAGAAAATACATGAATTAGAAATAGATTTGATGTTTTTTATTCTGCATGAAATATTTGTATTAACATAGGAGGAAGCCTTTTTTCTTCATGATGGGTCTATGAAAACACAAAGTTTTCAGGTAGTAGATCCTTGCTCTGCAGTGATGTCACGTTTGATAGTCTCCACTTAGTGCACTCCTTTTTGGCAGGAGGGAGACTTTGAAACTTTGAAATCCTTCTTTGATCAAAGTGACACCAAGGCTTGTTGGAAATGCTGACAGATCTGACATTCAATCAGACGTCGCTTCTGGTGCTGATTCAAGGCTGACGGCTGGTGTTGGTATTGTCTTAGCAAGCCTAGCAAAACTAGGGGTTTAGATTTTTCTATTTGAAAATTATTTGTTTCAGGCTACTCCACTGTGGCAGTTGAACAGCTTGGTTCAAAAGGTAGGTTCTTGCAGAATGTAATCATCCTCTCTGATTAATTCTGATAAATTCAGTCTGTCCAGAATTGTTTTGGGCATCAGTGGGCATAAAAGGGAAGGGAAGATCAGAAAACTGTAGATGAGTGGCACATGGAACAGCTGCCATCTATTTAGCAGAAGCACACAGCCCTGGGCATGGGGAGTAAGAAGAGGGCCCGTGAGAGAAGAGAGACTAAGGAACATACAGTCCCTGGCGTGGCAGGAGATCCTTGGCATTCAGTGAGGAGGCCTGGGGAAAGGAGGAAAATCCACACAAGGGGTGGTATGGACACATAGGGAGGGAGTTTTCAGATGAAGCAGCAGACCCAGCCTGCTGGCACGTGGAAGCCTGCATCTCCCCAGTGTGGGTAGCAAACGTTTGCATCAAGTGATCAAAGACAACTATTAGCATGAGCAACTAACAAAAAGCAAACTATACTACTTTTTCATGGCAGAGTGTAGCAGATTGTTTAACCCTGAAGCTCAGAACAAAACCGTTTGCTGAGATAGCTCTATTTGTTTCCAAGGAATTACTTACAGGATGAATTTGACCGGAGCTATTCTCTGCCAGTGAACTGAAAAGGCGTCTAACATCCCCAGTCCGGTTGAGCTTTCTGCTAACATCAGCTTCAACTTAATTATTTATGGATTCTTATCAGTATTTCTTGGGTTTGCATGTCGTGGAGAATGAGTAATGGGATATGGAGCTTTTTCTCTCCAGGTTGCTCGCAGAAAACTAACCCAGGTTGAAGGGAACAATCTTTGCTACTTATCTGACTACTTCCCAGGGCTTACATTAAGTTAATTGCTACTCGCTTCTCAGTTACTTGGTGACATGGTGTCTGCTGCAAAATTTAGGATTGTGAGTTGCTGTTAATAACATTAGCACTTAGCAAAGGAAATAGAAGGATTTCTATCCACAGATTTCTGTAAGCGTATTCCACCTCAACATCTCCTGCCTGTTTTCCCTGGGAGGCACTGTTGTTGCCGTATTTGCTGCCAAGGGCATGAGGTGGAGCAGGTATAGTTGCAAGAGCCCCTCTCAGTGTTGGTATGGAAAAGCTTGGCCATCCTGCCTGCCAGCCAGCCCTTGGAGTGCCCGTGCTGGTGGCCTTGGGGGCAGTGCTGAGTGCCCCAGTATGGGACCGGTGAGTTCTCAGTATTGCTGTTGTGGGGACTATGGATGACTGATTGTGAACTGTTTGTTGCCTCAAAGGAGAAGGAAACGGGATTTTGAGAAAAAAGAGAATGGGGAGGACATTTCTTCAGCTGCTTGTGTTAGAATAGTGTCTGCCCTTAAACTTTCTGCTTTAAACAAAAAGCTCTGGGGTAATAAATGCTTTCCTGAAAAATCAGTGTCAGAAAAATTAGCTGCATTAAATGCTGTAAAGAACTACTCCAGAAAAATTGTTTCACCAGATAATGAAGATCTCCAAGGCTCTAGAGAGCAGAGACAGCACCTGGGAGGGACATGACACCTCAGGGTCCTCCCTACAGAAGTGTTTAAATACAAATTTCCAAGGCACGTATTCAAAGCTTTTCCAATCCAGATATGCCTGTGTGTCACAGACATCTGTCCAGAGGAGGCAAGAATACCTCCAGTTTCTTGAACTGCTCTTGTCATTAGCAGACACTCCCTGTTTCAAAAACAAAATAATAATTCAGCATGAAGCATGGAGGATAGCAAAGTGTGCTATTCCCCAGGCATCTGGGTACAACCTATAAGAAAAATTTTCTCAGCTTCTGCTGAGGAAGATGCTAGTGTGATGGATTCAGGGAAGGTTACAGGAAATTTTTAATGACTGTTTTGTATGACTTGGTTTCCTTGCTTAATTTAATGTTGTTCTCTGCATGAGTACATACAATTAAGTGCTCCCAAGGCTTTGTTAAATGCTCAGTCAGGAAACTAAAAAAAGATATACAGATGGAAGTAGCCATAGATACACAGCGTCAGATAACAGAGAGAGACCATCAATGAGGGAGAAACTACTTCAGTGGCTCTAATGGGGTAGTATTTCAAATGCTAAAGCTGGAGTGAAAGGAAGGCTAAACCCAAAAAGACCTGGATAAGAGAGAAATGAGTAATTGCATAAAATTAGTGAGGGTGAGCACAAAAACAGAGCAGGTTGAGATCTGCATGCACAGATGGGGATGCTGAGCTATGAGCAGGACAGGTTGCTGGTCACACTTCTGCCTTTCACTGTTTGAATGCTTTAATTTTGTATCTCAGTGAAAAAATAAATCGTGTGTTGCACAGAGATGCTGTATTGGTCACACAGCGGGTAATATATTTGTCACAGGATCTTGCAGAGGAGTCCTCATGGGCGGTATGGGGGGACCATGAACCAAATCACAAATCCTGTTCTGAAGGAAGAAACCTCTTGGCTGAGTGTGTAGTTGGTGGAACCTTGAGGAAAAAGAGCACTCCAGCCAGTTTGCTAACTGAGACAAGTAGCACCTTACTGTATGTAAAATCCCACTTATCTGCCAATTGGTATCTAAAAACAGGCAAAGAAAAGAACATTTGGAAGATGGATGAAAAATGAAGCCTTTAAAATCACAAGCAGTGCATTTGGTAGCAATGCAGTCAGCAATGGTTGATGGTTGATTTGTTCAATCAAACATACATTTGGGAAACAAATTTGTGTGTTGAATTTATGTTGTTGTTGGTAATGTCACAGCCAAACTTAATTTTAAAGTGGCGAGTCCTACATTACAGAAGAGAATAAAATACTGGCTTTTAAATGCCGCATGCTAGCAGAGCAAGAGATGATGTTTCGGGGTGCTTGTTTCTCTTGTTTTCCCACCTCCGTGTGCTGGGTGGCAGTGACTGACTCCAGAAGCTCCTGGCTGCTGCTGCCTTACCTGCCATCACAGCTGGAAGGCGAAACCTCTGACCGTGTTCCTTGAAGTCATTAAGTGATGTCTGTGGTAGGAGTATGGCATTGCAAGCAAGGCTCTTATGGTAGTGAAATATGACCTTTAATATATTTTTGCAGTTACAGTAAATAAAGCAGTAAAACTGAAAGAACTGAGCATCTGACAAAGTGCTTCATTAATGTATCATGAGTATTGACAATGCCAAGGTCATCATTTGGTTTGTAGCTACACCAATGATCAGCAGGTCTTAAAATACGGTATTTTATGGGTCTTCTAGCTGGCAAGCTATTTAGAGAAGGGTGATTTGTTGAGCACTATTCTTTGGGCTTTATCCTTTCAAGGCTTCGGCTGTTACCATAGCTCTGCAATGAAACAATCTCTCCCAGCAGTTTGATTTTTCACAGAGGGGTTATTAACATTTCTAAGCCAGCTGATATGCCTAGGCAGTACTCAAGCACATTAAACTGTTCCATATTTCTCTTATGAATGTGCAGTAGCCATTTTCCAACCAGTAGCTGAGTGCCAGCGCAAGCCAGAGTGGTGTGGAGCTGGGAGGCAGGCACAGTGTGTTTTGGGACAGAAAGCCGGGAACTGAGCTCAGCTGGGGCTGTGCAAGAGACACTGTGTTACGGTGGGGTGGATGCTCTGGTTTTGCTGCTGTGTCTTGAGGGGGGTGGTAAGCCTGACAAATAGGACACCTTCATTTAGGAAAAGAGACTCAGAATTATTCTTGCTCTAATACAGAGATGGCAATTTCTCACCCTGCAAACGCACGACGACAACCTGTACTTTTGAAAAGGACTGGTGGGTTTTCTAATACGTCTGTTTCTAGGCACCTGGTTTGAAAGACCTTACTCAACTCTTCTTGAAAATCAGACACCTTAAGGTGCTTCAAAGCCCCTATGTGTTGGGATTTTACTGGGGAAAAAAAGCAGCAGGAGACTGATAAGTTCTCAGAGCATGAGTGGAAGGTGTATGGAGAGTATGAAGTGTGGAGTGCTGCTGACTGCATGGTCATTGCTACATAGTCTGCATGGTCATAGCTCCATAGTCATTTGGGGCTTGTCAGTGTTTCAAAGAGCCTGGTCCATTCAGAGCCAACAGAGTGGTATCCCAAAATGGACAGAAGCCAGCCCCAAAATGATTTAACTTGTTCCTCAGCTCATTAAATGAGTTGCTTCATTAAGAATGAAGTCTGGATTAATGCATAGGTGCGTGTGTTGTCATAGAAATGGTATGAGAATGACGGATGAGGACCTTGAATTCCTCATTTGTTGCTATAGCCTGAAGTTTTCTGTACAGAGGATGTTGCTGCATCTCCTCATAGTGTGTAAGGCAGGGGGTGCGTGGTGGATACCCTGCAAATCAGGCACAGGAGTGCCAGTGTGCTGGTGCGAGCTGGAGGAGGCAGATTTCTCTGCCTTTGGCTCTCTTCTGTTATGGATGTTTTACCTAAGGCCGGCATGGATCAAACCCAGGTTAGTCTGCTCCAAATTGGGAGTCATTGCCCCACTAATTAGAAGTTACCCAAAATAACAAAGAGCTGCAATACTAGGTGTTGGAACAGGCCAGGTAATATGCAGAGACACAGTGCTGCTGCCTGCAGCGCTGAGGGGAGGACATGGCAGGAATCACCTGCTTCCCCAGTAGCGGGGATTCTCTGATAATAATATTATTTTCCCTGTCCCATAAAGATCTTTCTTCAACACCTAAACAGGTATTTGAAGTAGTGATATTTTTTTTGCCTGCTCTACCTGAGCTGTGCCGCTGTCTCCACCTGAAATGTGGGACGTATTTCTGATTATTACGGTGCTAACCTGTCGCATCCCTTCAGTGTTCAAGGGTGTGGGAGGAGCAGATCAGCAATGTGTGCTTTATTTCAGAGTTCTTATCTTTGGCTGTTCGTAGGAGGACAGAAGCTTTCCATGGAGATGATACGCCTGTCAGACTATGGCAATCATCAGCACTTTCTGTGAGGACATCATAATAAAGAAGAAATAAATACCCGAAGTCAGCTTTCATGGAATTAAGTAATTGATTACACACTCTTAAAGCATTTTAACAGGAAAATTTGTAACAATATTATAACTTTTTTTTTAGCTTCATTTCCAGATCAGCAAGATTCACGAAATCTTGTTGTTTGTACCTGCCTATTTGTCCCTGCCTTTCAATAACTTCTGCATGCACTTATTAGCCAGGTTTGTCCTGATTTGAGATAGTGAGAGAGCTCTCAGAAAATATTAGCTTTTTTTAAAGGTTTCATGAACCTAAGCGGCAAGGTAGCAGAAACAGGCCAAATAAGTAGCTCCACTGTGGAAAAAAAGGCTGGAAAAGAAACTCTGCGTTTATTAGAAATCAAAAAAGCAGCATTGCAAGCAGGTAAAAATTTTAGATACCCAAAGCAGTTAATCAACAACAGATTACAAAGTCCCAGAAAAGTAGACTTTGTTACAGTGCTTGAACTGTATCAGTGGGGGAAATAATACTTTTGTTAAGCAGGAATAGTTTCTAAGCTTTAAGGCAGTGCTAAAGAGAACATGAGAAAGTGGTAAAAACCTAAGTATGAGAGATTTTTCCATGCCTTTGGAAATCCCAGTTGTTTTCCAGACCGGCAGTGGGATTTATAGGTAACCCTACAACTATTATAAAACCCACTTCTCTCCCTCTGCACTGCGCAGGTGGGCAGCTGGGTGAATTAATCTGAAGGTCTCTAAAATGACTCCAGTATTTACTGGGTTATCGCAGTCATTTGACCAGAGAATCTCACTCAGAACACCTGATATTGCTGTGAAAAAAATACTGAGTATCAGCTACCACAGCTCTCTGATTAATTCAGTCCAATACCAGTGCTACATCTATACTAATGCCTTGCTGCACCATCACAGTATGCTGCCTGATAGTGTCACCGAGCCTTTTTGAGCTTGTATTAATTAGAACAAACACTGAAACTCTGAAACAGGGGTTTGGGGAGTTGAGGTGGTTTTTCGGTTGATGCATCCACCTTTTTGTTTTTGTTATTTTTTTGAGAAAAGCTTGGGAATTCATTAGTCAGAGGAAATTACTTGTAGGAAATGCACACTTGTTGCAAAAGATCCTGCAGCAGACAGGCTTGATTTCTTGTTCCAAAGGCCCTCCTGAGGATGCTGTGTTGTCTCAGCAGGGAAGCCTTGGCATCTGCAAAGTAGAGCTTGTACAGTGCATTTTGGAGGTGTTAGCAGGCAAACATGCCTTTGTTCAGGCTGTTGTAAAATAATACCTGTATTTGGGCTGTTGTTGCAAACGAAGAGACTTTCCACTAGATGGCCCTCCACATCAAACATTGAATATGTAAACATGAAAACAATTTCTGGGCTTTGAATTTCACATTAAGCTTTGTCAACAAGCTTTCTGTCCCATGATTCATGTAGGCCAAACTCAAGTCTTCTCCAGTCCTGAAATTGGGCAGCTCTCTTCCTGCAACCCAATACCTACATTAAAATACCTTGTCTTTTATTACTGTCAACCTGAGCTCAGAATGTGTATGCTTAAAATCCTGCCTTCTTGTATATGAGAGCTGTATAAGTGGCTGTTAAATGTTCTTTTTATTCACAGATAACAAAGTGAGCTCTCGGATTTGAGGAGGTGCTCATTAACAAAAAAGAATGCAGTGGTATTACAGCCTTGTCATTTGTTTTGTTGCAACTGTTCTGCTTAAAACTTTTACATCTGGCAGGGTTTCCTAAGGGGGAAAAAACACAGAACTAAACTTTCAGAGGACGTAAACTGATGTTACTCTATTAACATTTTAAAAATTGCATTAATCAACCTCAGCTTTGGCTTTGGTTGAGGAATTTTGGGAGAGATCCTCTCTGATTACCTTGCTTATGACAAACC
This sequence comes from Patagioenas fasciata, assembly GCF_037038585.1. Lineage (NCBI taxonomy): Eukaryota > Metazoa > Chordata > Aves > Columbiformes > Columbidae > Patagioenas > Patagioenas fasciata. The sequence continues at coordinate 9,220,594 of NC_092528.1, forward strand.
GACTGGAGGCCATTTTTGGAGGTCTCTTCCTTGGAGTGTGGCAGAAAATACTTCCTGGTATTTGTTCCTCCAGGTCACTGCTGTTTGTCCAAATAACACCTTCCTTTGTTTCTTATGTTTTGCTGATGCTGCCTGGTGTTAAATTGCAGGATGCTTGGCACAAGTCTCATCTTCCTGCCAGGAGCTCCATGTAGGTGAACTCTTTCCACAGACAGCTCTTTGCAGTGCTGGTTATCCCCAGAAGACAACTCACACACCATGAGTGGTACACAACACTCCAGAGCTTTTTAAATGAGCCTGGTGGAAGTGTAGAACAGTCAGTCTCTCATTCTGCTGGTGTGCAGATGCTTACAAAGGGAGTTTCACCAAGAAGTTGACCAGGAGTTAATGTGAAACAGGTCCCTGATACTAACTTGATGTTTTGTGCACAAATGTCCACTCATGGCACCTGCAGGAACCACACAACAATTTGAGAGATGGACACAGTCCTGAGGAAGAGACTGAGACGGAGGGTAAGGTGTTGTTGAGACCGGGTATGTTTTATGTTGGGGTAAAGAAGGGGTTGGGAACGAGTTTTAGGGGTTGGAGGCTGCAATAAAAGGATGGGCTGGAAGAATTTTGTGTCCTGCCTCAGTGCAGCACATATAGCCCATTGCAGAGCTGGGTGCTATTGCTGTTCTCTCAGTTGCTGCTGCTAATAAGGATGTCCCAGCTAAGCAGGTTTGGAAAGGTCTGTACTAAAATGAAAGCACAAGTCTTCCTTCTCATTTTGTGAAGTGACACATGGACTTTGAGTCTTAAACTGCTGCAAAATATGAAATAGGCTCAGGGCAAGGTGAAGTAATCAGTTTGAAAAGGGGGCAAACAATGGTGCAGAGTACTAACTAGTACTGCTGGTAATAAATAAATTAAAACTGTCACTAATGAGGTACATGAAGGGGGCATTCATCAGGCAATGCACAGAGGGGTTTAAAAGTTGAAATTAAGTGATCATGACCACTGAAAACAAAATAAGAACACATATCTTAAAGTGTGCCTTTGTGAGTAGGCAAGAACTGGTGTATTCACTAGGAAGGAAATGCAGCTGATTAACAAGAACGCAACTGAATATTGCGTTGGGCCCTGGTGAGTGCTCTCTGTCTTACTGTGCTGCCTTCGAGGGACTGGTATCAGTTTTTCTTGCTAAGAAGGGTGGTGTTGCTAAATGATATTATGATAACATAATGAGAAATCAGAGCAGCTAAGTCTTGACGAGGCATCCGGCTCGAGTTAATTAAAATAGAGAAGTCATACCATGGTGCCAAGGGAAATAGTAAAAGCACAGATGGGGAGAATTGATTGCTTATGGGGGGATTAGTGTGTTTAGTGCAGAGGTCTTAAAAGGACAAAGGGACAATCTGGACAACCTCAAGGCTGGAACCAGAAGCTGAGAGGCGATGTGGGCATATGAATTGCAGATAAGACAATTTTAAGAGTTACTACCAGTGTGAGTTTGTGAAGGAAAATGTAAGCTTTAGAGTTAACCCAACTTTTTTGCAATTATGGGAGTAGAATCTGAGAAAAGGGGAGCCTGTACACAGCCATGGCTTGTCATAATAAATGGAACTAGTAATCATGTTCGTACTATATAGTAGAGACAAGCCCAGGCCAGATCTCTTGAACAAAAGGCTATCCTGAGCCAAACTGTTCCTGGTTCAAGCCAGGCTGGCCCATCATTTTCAACGTTACAAGGCAGATGTGTGGTTCAAGGTGTGTCTCAACATCCCAAGTGAGTCTTGGAGATGCCAGGCACAACTCTGCTGGGCTCCAGTAGCAGGAGCTTGTCTGCCCTGGCCTGGAAGGGGAAAATGCATGTAGCACGGCATGAGACATTTGTGGCTTTTCTGTGCTGCCCACAGCAGCCATAATCCCCTCATGTCCAGTCCCCAGAAAAGATCACAGTGCAGAAATATAAGTTGATCAGACGGAGATGTCTTCCATGCTCTGTTTGGCCTAAGAGCCCAGAGCACACTGAATGAGATGGCCATGATCTCTCCTCTGCACGTCCTCTCATATTGTGCTTAGTTCCTGCTCAGATCTGGAGGCGTGGTACCTGCCTTATTGCATTTTTTGCTGTCTTCCCTAGGACTGCGCAGAGACACAGGAGGCTTGGGCTGAGCAGCTCCTGTGACAGGGTTGTACAGAAGAGCCTGTCCCTCCGCACAGCCCCTAAACCCAGTGCAACCAAGTAAAACCTCAGGGCGGGCATGATATTTCCCTGAGAAGAGGAAAGGGATTGTCTGGAGGCTGAAGAAGGAAATTCCAGAGCAGATGAAAATGGAGAAAAAATTCCAGATTAGGAGGGATTCCTTAGAAAAGTAAATAAGATACATCAGTGTAGAAACATGTCTTTTCCCACTCTTCAGCAGCCTAAATGCTGCCTAACCTCTGATCAGCTCTCTGTCAGGTTATAGATCTTCTTGTGCCTAAACAAAAAACACAGGCTGCTTGTTCCTAAGGCGACTATATGAACTGAAAACAAAAACTACTTAATAGTTCTGAGCTGCTTTTGTTCGGCCTCTCGCTGGAAGTCAGTCCTGATTATGCATAAATTACTAGAGAAGCTGGTCATTTATAGCGTGCTAAAACCAGACAGGACAGTATGAAGGGTGGGCAGGAGGAGCTGACCCTCCTGCAGTTCGTTTATAAAAACAAATCTCTTTTTATAATTCTGTATCACTGCAGACACCCTGTGAGGCTCCAGGGCCCCCATCTCGAGTCTGACAAAGAAGGAGTTAAGCTGCTGCAAGCTGTTCTCCAAGGGGTTGAAAGGCTTTGCTTGGTAGGGGCAAGTCCCTAAGCTGGTGTTTATTGATGGCTATCATGGGACAGACCTCTCTCTATTTTGGGAACAGGAAGGGTGGACCTGGGAACCTTGCCAGGAAACAGCTTCGCTGGAGCCTCATGGGCCCTCACCTTCCTCTCCTCTGTCCTTACAAAACGTTTATCTCACTTCAGGGCTGAGGTCACTGCTTCTGGAGTGTTTTTAGCAAGGTGTTGAGGTGAGACACCTACTGTGAAGGCAAATGTAGCCCATGTGGCAGGCAACTCCTGTCAACCTGAGCAGACAGCAGGAGTTCAGGAGCACTGTTCTATGTGAAAAGCCTGTACTACTGGAGGTGCAGGTTTGAGGCTCCAGGAGCAGAGGAGCTTTGCTTTGCACTGGCTCCTCAGCTCCTCAGGCTGCCACCAGCAAAACAGCTTTAGATGCATGTTTGCTTTGTCTAAAAACAGGGCTCAGTGATGCATAGCAGAAACTGCCTCACTGGGACTGTTGACAGGACCTGAAGTGGTTCACAAATAAACAGTGTAGGAGACTTTAAGGACAGATAGCTGGGGATGAAAAGTGGCGTTGTGTGTCTCATTTTCACCATCACTTCAATCTCCAGTAGTGGACAGGTGAGAGAAATAAGCAGAGAGACAGTCTGAGCTCAGAAATTGCACAGAAGAAATTGGCAGGGTGTTTGGCAAGGAATGAGGAGACACAAGTGGCAGGGGCTGAGGTGTCCTGGGGATGGCACACATAATTCCACAGCTGCTGTGCTGGAGCTGGAGCTGGCACTGATGTAACAGCGCTGGTTTGACTACAGCTCGGGCAAGATCCAAAACCAAGAGAATATCATGGCCGAAGTTAAGTGTTTGAAAGAGGGGATAGTCGTGGGGTGGATGGTATTGTGGTGACCAGCAGAACATCTGATGGCGGTAGCGCTTCCAGGAACGGTCACTAAACAGGGATGCGTGACCCTGAACTGCCTCAGGGCATTGCTGGGGGCTTTGCTGAGACACCGCTGCAGTTCTGACCTGGTTCAACCCACACCTTGTTAAAATGGCTCATTAAAATGCATTGTGAATACATTTGAGTTTTCTTCCTGTATGTGTTGTCTTGCAGCTTTTGTGGGCTGTAGCAGTTCTGTGCATCTTTATATTCCTCTTAGTTGCTATCCATTGTGCTGGGCTGGCAGTGAAGTGTTTATTTCAGAGCAAGAAACTGCTGCTTCATGATTGGAAAAAGCAGCTCAATTAAAAGGACCTAGGAATTCCTGAGAAAATGCTGAGAATGGGTTAGAAAAAAAATGCTTGTTTTCTAGTTGCCCCCAGTAGCTGGAAATATAATGAACTCTTACAGGACGGGCATTTGGCTGTCGATCTGAGCTACCTGGAGGTGGTTTGGAGCTGGCTACCATGCTGGTAGGTAGCAATGCTTATGAAAGCACAGAGAGACTGAAAAGGGAGGGCGATACATTTGCCCTGAACCAAGACTCAGGAAATGAAACTCTAATTTCGGGCTTTGCCTTGGCTTTTCAGTATGATTTGTGTTAAATTGCTGAAAATCCATCTGGCCTCAGTTCTTCATCAGACACCATGGTGGCTTTGTTCACAGAGCCTTTTTTGGCTTTAGGTGCTGCTGAGGACAATAGCAAAGGAAAAGAGAAGACATGTCTTCTCCGGAGCTCCTCATGCACATCCTTTAATGAGCTGGAGCTTGGACTGGAGAAGAAAGAAACAAATAATTAAACTAGAAATAAAGCTGACTGTGTTTAGTGAAGATCTCAGCTTGCTGGCTGCCTTCAGCAACATTCTCTGTGTGTCTCAATCTCTCCCTGTCGTGAACTGTGACTCTGCCAGTTTGGTGAGAAGTTCTGGACATATCTGGGGGTGACGTGCCCTCTGCCTTGTGCCTGTGAAGGTCACCAAGAGAGTGAGACTGGTGTGGGCTTACATAACCCAAACACAGATAGTTTTGCCTAAAAAAAAAGTACCGCCTTTTTTTTTTTTTTTACAAGTTTAGAGCATTTGTGTTCCAACATTTGTGTTCCTCCTCCTTCCCTAGCATTGCTTTTGTGCCATGAAGCCTGATTCTCCTGTGTGAGGACAGGGTATTGCTATGGAAATGAGTGCAAGCCATACAAAGGCACTCTTATGAGGACAAGGCAGAGCAAGGCCTCATGTGGAGAAAATCTAATTTTAAAGCACCTGTGCTGCATAAGTAACAAAGGAGCTGCTGGGAAGGGACAACAGAGCTTGTGAATGGCACTGTGTATGCGACCCACGGCATATCCCCTGCTTGGCTAATAAGGGATTGTGACTCTTATGCAGCACATGCTGGCGGTTAATCCCTCTGCCATATGGCGGCTGTGCCCGGCACCTGCTTCATCAGTGTGAGATAAGGTCAGTGTCTCCCTGTGGGCAGAGGTACTTCAGAGAATCAATGTTGCTTCAGCATCTTTGCCACCTGAGAATGACTGCTGTTCCTAGGTTCAGTGCTGGGAGCTGGGAAGGAGCATCTGAATTTTGGCAGCAAGGCTCCTTCCTCCCCAGGATGGTACCGTGCCTTGTGCTTGTCTGTGCCATGTACAGATTGTGTCCACTCATTCACAGTCTGTCATCAAAAGGCATGAATTGGAAGAGGTAACATGTATTTTCTTTCACACTGCTTTTTTCCTCCCTTTTCTCTGATTCTACGCTGCTTCTAGCTTGTTTCCTTCCATCTTGATTCCTTCTCCCAAGTAGCAAGTGATAGGACAAGAGGAAACAGCATCAAGGTGCGCCAGAGAAGGTTCAGATTGGATATTAGGAAACATTTCTTCATGGAAAGGATTGTGAAGCACTGGAAGAGGCTGCAGAGGGAAGTGATGGAGTCACCATCCCTGGAGATGTTTGAAAGACATATAGATTATGTTCTTAGGGAATGGTTTAGTCCCAGACTTAGGTTATGGTTGGACTTGATGATCTTGAGGGTCTCTTCCAGTCAAAATGATTCTATGATTCTGTATTGTCTTTGCCCCCCAGCTTGTGCAGCGCAGGCGAACGCTCCCGAGCTGCCTGTGACTGTGGCAGAGTACAGCTGTGCCTGGGTCTTCCCATCTGCTTGTTGCCATCAAGGCCCCTGCCTGTCTGCCTGCATCTGCCAACCTGTCTCTTGTACCCTTTTTTCCTTCCATCTCTCTTCTGGTATTTAATTTTCTCTTGCACATTATACTTTCCAGCCATCTGTCTCCCTTCTCATCAAATCATCCTTCGAGGAAATACCATGCTAAACCTCTCCTGTGCTGCCTGGCTTTTTACATGAGACAAAACATGTTAAGACAGGGACACAGCCAGATAACTTCTGCTTTTGCTTATCTGCAGCAGTCCTTCCTAGGCAATGTTGGAGATGGTTGGTAGTTAGACAGGACAGAGACATAACATTTTCAGTGCCAGCCACAACCAGACAGACAGCCTGAGATGGAAGGATGCTCTTAGGAGGTCTGTGGATGCATATAGCTCTCCCACTGGAGAAGCTTTTTCTCAAGAGAAGGAGCTTGCTCCCTGGCTTAAAGATAGTTGCTAAATCCTCAGGTAAAAGTGATATAGTCTTGTTCTTCACCTGGGGCCCTAGCTTTCTGCAGGTAACTGCTGTTAGAGCCGAAGGTTTCTCACAAACTAAACTGCTTTAGGAAAGAATGCTGATATTTGTAAAAAAGACCTTATTTCATAGGCTGTTTCTCCTGTTTCATAAATGCATTGTTATGAAAAGTAGGTAGACATGAGAGATCTATAAATCTAAGAAGCAGTCTAGAGAAGCAGTCTAGAGTGGCTGCTCTTGGTGTCTCGTTGATCTGCCCCTAAATGACCATGTAAACGAGCAGTTGGTTGCTATAAATCCCTGGTCATATCTGCAACTTGTCACATGGAAACATGTTCGTGAGTGAATCACGTAGGTCCTTTCAGCACAAAAGAGGCACTGTGGCAGAGGAGGAAAACCTGTCTTGCTTTGCCTTGCCAGGCTCAGGAAATGAAAAGGGGTGAGTTCTGCCAGCAGCAGCCTGGGCCAAGCACTGACCTGCAGGAAAACGGGTGGTGTCTGGGACTTACAGGCACTTTTTCTTTTTTCTCAAGTTGTTTTACTTCCCTAACCTTTTGTTGAAATACATCAAATGTTCCAAAATTTTGTTCTTCTGACATCCAGCTTAATTCTCACTATTCCACCTGCAGGGCAGATTTGGTACAAAATGTACCTTGGCTTTGTGATCACTGTGGCCTGAAGGTATTTGAATTAGAAAAAGTGATTCAGGGATTTAATGCTGTCCTCCCACTCTCTTTCTCAATGTCCTCTTTTGTTTGGGAGCCTCGTATAAATGTCTTCAAACCGGCGCTTTCTAATCCCTGTTTTCTTTTGTTTCAGGTTTCATTTGACCTTTAAAATGATTGTAAACTGAGCTTAGTTTTCACACCCATTTCTTAACTTTAGTAATTGCTATGCCTGATTTGTGAACTTTGTACAGTTACAAGAGCAATGTGTATGTCCCTTATCTATCGCAAATAACATGCAAGGTGCTGAGCAATAGTTGTGGAGCCAAGTGGAGACGGACAGCTGAGCCATGGAGACTAGGACAAGGAGCCTAGGACAGTCAAGCTGGATCTCTCCCCTGAGGGTTCTGACCCTGAAGAAGCTTGCAGAAAAGTTTAGAGGGAATCTTAAAGGTTTGGGAAAAAAGTGATCTTTTACTTGACTTCCTATTTAAAGGGGATAGAAAAGGGAAAGCTCAACCCGAAAAACAGTACAGTTGAACTGTTCTGATTACTTGTTTTTTTCACTGACAGCATCTCATTTCCCCAGTTAGAACATGGGTACAGGCAGGAGATAATTGCAGCTGATTCTCCCTGCCCTGCTGGGAGGAGCTGGCGTGCTCATGGCCGCTTGGCTGGTCACAGCTGGAGAGGTTCTCACCAGCACTGAGATACCTTCTGTGCCTGGATAAACCTGAAAGAGGGGCATTCTTGGAAGCTGAGGAAACTGCAATAGGACATGAAGGCTCCTGAGCACAAGGCTCTGTTAGCAAACGCAGCTGGAAATATCCCCATGAAACCACATTCCAGTGAAATTGTTGATTTGTTGGACCCAATTGTCTCATCCAAAACACTTCTGTTCAAGGAGCTGTGGTGGACTCTGAGGTGGCCTTTCTACACTGCTCTCGCTGGGCTCCTGGCCAGGCAAATCCATCTCTGGGGCAGACAGTACCATTTTTTAGGTTAGGACCTGGTGAGTGATGGTGGAACAGGCAGACTGTCAAACACTCCATGCTCATACTGAGCCAGTGATGTGATGGCACCCAGGGAACCTCAGCGGTGAATGTGAACATGCAATTAGTCACACACTTCTTCTGGGAATCATCTCTTGGGATGAAGGACTGGGGAAATCTTGGCACTATTCTGGCTGGCTGCTCTTTCTTGTATGGTGTTTCCCTGTCATGGCAGCAGTGTGCTTGATGACTTTTTGCATCAGTTAGACTAAGCTCTTTGTGAAATAAGAAGCTTCCCTATATGTGTACACAGTTAAGTCCATATCAGCTGCTGTAAGACAGTAATGTTTCTGACCTTTTCTGTTTAATTTGACAATACCTGTTCCTAGTCAGTAACAGAATATAACGTAGTACAGGTTTTACTGGGTTTACAGTGTTCTCTACGGCTCAATGCATGCTTCTTCAGATCTCCCAAACTTAACAGATAAGATAACTAAGCTTTCAGTGGGATGTTGATTGAAGCAGAAATGAGTAAAGTAATTAACAGTGTGTGATTCAGTTTGAAAATCAATACAGACTGTATGGAGTCAGAATAAGAGCCAGAAGAGGAGCTGCTTATACTGCAGATCTGAATCAGCAAGATATGTAAAAAGTGCATCCACCTAACATAAATTTACCAGAGAGCATTTAAAAAATCAATAACTAGAGCATTAAGGCCAGGTTTACAGGAAATTGCAGGAGAATCATTCAGGTTGGCACCACAAAGTATTGAACGCTGAGACGCAGTGGCAAGCAGCTGTCTAAGTTCAGTATCCCCAGGAGTGGTCTTCAGAGCTAGCAGCCTTTTGCAGGTGATCCAGATGTGGAAATGCCTCCTAAACTCAGGAAAATGAAAGGAGAGAGCAACCAGATATTCTCCTGAGCCACCTATTCTCGGTGTATATCAGTGTGGCAAAACAACAAACTTTAATTTTTTTAAATTTAGAAGAACTATACTGAAGAGTTATAAGCCCCTGTGGAAACCTGAGGGGAGTGGCTTTGGCTGGGCTTGCTCAGCTCTGAGGGGGTTGAATCTGTCTTCTGGTTTTTTGCTGTTTTCCATTTTTGTAGACTTAAAGCCTGCCTGCGTTTCTAGGACTTTTACAGTAGCTCAGTTAGAGCTGGACAAGCTCATGCCGTAGGGCTTGCTGGGCTATCCGTAGGCTGTAGCAGGTGAATAGTTGAGGACAGGATAAGCAAAGCTGAGAACTTGTGATGCCTGGTGGGCTCTGTGGTGTTCTTTGCATATGGGCTACGTGAGTCATGAGCTACTTTGCACTCTCAGCTGAGAGTGAACCTGCAGGCAGCTACTGCAGAATAATTAGCAAGTTCATTCCTTGCTTACCTTTCACATCATTTACCTTACATTATTCACAGTTACACTTTAGTGGCCACGGAAGTCGATTTTTAAAACATGGTTCAGTTGAAAGTGCTAGATTTACCACTTTGGTTTGTACTTCTCAGTAGTGAGAATGTCAGTGTTTGTTACCCCCCCAGATGTAGCTGGGAATTCTAGCTCATGATAGCTAGCTCTTCTATCCAAGAGGAGGGAATAGCTCTGATTATAAGGATGTTGTTTTCAGGCATCAGGAGAAAAAACAATTAGACTGAAAAAATAAGAACTATTTGTTAATTGAATATATATAAACAACAATCCCTTGAGATATGTAGGTTGAGAGAGGTTCTCCTGCCCCTCTACTCTGCCCTGGTGAGACCACATCTGGAATATTGTGTCCAGTTCTGGGCCCCTCAGTTCCAGAAGGACAGGGAACTGCTGGAGAGGGTCCAGCACAGGGCAACAAAGATGATTAAGGGAGTGGAGCACCTCCCTTATGAGGAAAGGCTGAGGGAGCTGGGGCTCTTTAGCTTGGAGGGGACTGAGGGGTGACCTCATTAATGTTTATAAATATATGAAGGGTGAGTGTCACGAGAATGGAGCCAGGCTCTTCTTGGTGAAGAGCAATGATAAGACAAGGGGTAACGGGTTCAAACTGGAACACAAAAGGTTCCACTTAAACTTGAGAAGAAACTTTTTCTCAGTGAGGGTGGCAGAGCCTGGACCAGGCTGCCCAGGGAGGTTGTGGAGTCTCCTTCTCTGCAGACATTCAAACCCGCCTGGACACCTTCCTGTGGAACCTCAGCTGGGTGTTCCTGCTCCGGCGGGGGGATTGGACTGGATGAGCTTTTGAGGTCCCTTCTGATCCCTAACGTTTTGTGATTCAGTGATTTGCAGAACAACAGTGCTGTGTAACATCATCCTGTGAAATACTTGGCTGCATTAGACACTCCTATAAATGCCAGCAGATCGTTGTATATTGTATTTGCATTTAGTTTTCTGTCATCCAGAAGTGTGCAGCTGAGATGACAATGAGCTCTTTTGTTTGTTCACATTTAACCCTAACCAGCTGGTGGAAAAAACAGTTGTGATTTTATATGGAAATGAGAGAATCTGCCCAGTAACAGGACACCCTTGGACTGCCATGAGCTGGGAGGCAGCAAACACTTCCACCATTAACAGAGGTCTGAAATTATAGTGGGAGGTGATTTGTCACACTTGGGTTTTCATTGCTTCCCTTCCATTTTGCAATAATAGTGTAATTCAACAGTTTGGGTGTTTGAGTGCTGCTGTCTACTTTTGGTATTAACTGTGTTGTGAAACACTGATAGATGCAGAGCGTGATCCTGAAGCCAAATGTATAATTGCATCAATATTGTTCACACACTCTCCCGTGGATGCAGGATTGAGTGAGCAAAAATAATCGCCTTCTGTTTTGCCTGCCCAGGCACTATAGCAACTGAAATGCTGTGCTTAAAATTATCATTGATTTTTCCTCCTATCCCGTTGTTCCATATGGTACAGCCTGTCAGACTGTCTTAACATGCAGCCCCATGGATGCCAACTATCAGTGTGTAAGGAAATGCAATGTGCACAAGATTTGATGACTGATGCTGAGCTGCATAAGCTGTCTGCTTTGTTCCTTGGCATGCCCTGAGACAGCATATCCGTGGCACAGCACTACTTTCTGCCAGGTGAGACCCTGCACTGTCTCCCACAGGTGGAAGCACGCTGCATTGCCATATGCTGGTAGTGCTGGGGAAATAATAAATGCAATAATGCCATGTTAAGTAAGGAGCTGCATTCCCTCTGCTCTTGTAGCATCAGTAGTAAAATCCATATTACTTGAGAAGACAAGGAAGATCATACTTGAAACAGTAGTTAAAGATTTGACTGTGCTGGTGGATGTGGGAGGTCCTGGTAGATTCATCAGGCCTGCCAAAAGGTTGTCTGAACTTAGACATGTCTATTTTTACGCACCTAAATAAATAATATAATGTCAAAAGAGCTGAGTAGCCAGCAGGTTTCATTAACTACTTATTTTGACCATTTTATTAGACCTTTGGCTTGTGCATACACTATTTTTCAAATATTGATAGTAATCCTTTGATGGTTACAATTACTTAGAAAGCTCCAGGCTACCCCTGCACCACTGATGAGAAGAGCATCTGGAACTGGGAGTTGACAAAGCTGCCTATTCTGCAGATCTCTTGTCGTTCTTACTTACAGCTTGTGTAAACAGCAAAGTAGTGTGATGTTGTAGCAGCAGTGTGCTGCTTTGTGCAGTGTACGCAGGAGTAAGCAACTGCAGGAAACGTAGACCATGAAATAAAATAGTGCTGCTGTGCCTGCTTTGCGTCACCCAAGATGACGAGCAACTGCATCAATACAGTATATTTTATTAAAACTAAAGCATTATTAGTGAGTGTTCAGCCTGTTTAAAAAACTAGCTTTTCTTCTGATCAGACCACACCTGGAAGAACTTGAAGAGTTCCTTCTCCACAGTCCAGATTCTTCACAATTCTCTCATTGCACCCCCAGCTCTGATACTGAGATCTGACAGTTCGGTGCAGCAGCGGTGTGCTGGCCAGCAAGCCAAGAACTGGTCTCCAAATGGTCACTGGAAATGCCCAGTCTGCTGTAGAGTGTGCTGGCACATTATAATGTACGTCACTCATCCCAGACAATCCACAGATTGACTGTAAGTCTGCAACAGATGAGAGTTCAGTATTTGCGTATCATGCATTAAAAAAGACAGGAGAAGGCTTATCATCTATAAATAACATTATTTGATTCACTGAAGCAAAAATGGTTGTCATCTATAAATAAGGTCATTTCATTCACTTGAACCATTGCGATAAAATTTTACAGCAGGATTGAAAGCTGTTTTTATTGATCACTTCAAGTCGATTGTGTTTTTGCATACAAATTGATGCGAAACGTCACCCCATCACATTTATGACTCTCCTACATCAGTATACGTGTAATGTTGTTCTGTATCATTGTGTATTTGTTTAATCAAGCCAGTATTTCATTGGACTGGTTGTGTGATGAGAATAAACTCAAATTACTGAAAATGATCAACCCATTCATTTCTGATCAAAGAACTAGATGAGGGATTTAGACATTTTTTAAAAGCACGCAAGGATTCGTTCTCTTTTCTAAACATTAGATTTTGCAGAAAGAAAAGACAATATCTACTTTGGGCAAAAACATCTTTTGGGACCAGAGAACTCTCTTCCAAGTTTCAAATTTCAATCCTTGAGAAGAGCTGGCAGAATTTGCTACGGAAATCACTTTGCTTGTGCAGGCTTTTTGCATCCTCTGCTTCATTTGCCTTTCTAAGGACTTTGTGTAGAAGACCTTGCTTCTTCCCAGTCAGACAATCATCCTCAAATCCTTAGGAAATGGACTTCTCTGGCTGTGCTGCCGTAAGGAGGGAGAATGCAACTGCATACCAGCCCAGGGAGACGGAGTTCAACAGTTCCTCGAATTTGGATGTTGCTGCTTTGTACATTTTGCTGGAGGAGTGGTCTCTTACCGCATCAGGCACAAACATGAAGATGTTTTTAATCCCACCGGTTGTCTGCCTCGGGGCAGGTGTCCTCATCATTCCTGCCATTTTGTTTGTGATCTTCTCTAGGTTGAGCATCCGTCGGGAAACAAGGTACATGCTGCTGGGAAATGCTCTGCTTGCTGATCTGATCTACCTTGTGTTCTACACCCTGTCAGCTGCTCTCAATGCAGCACACGTACATCTCCCAAAGGAAGCTTGTATCCTTCTATTATTTTTGCTGGCAATGGCTTACTGTGGAGGATTGTTCACAGCTGCTGCAATAGTCTTGGACACATACATAGCTATTTTGTTTCCTTTGCGCTACAATGCTATATTGCCTCCTTCAGGAACAAAAAAATATATTGTCTTACTATGGATAAGTTCTGGGGCTTTTCCGGGGATTTTCTTCTTGGTGCTATTGAGCACTCACAGCTTTGTGCCCTGTGTCCTGGAAATGTGCTCGATTCCAGTAATACTGATACTAACTCTGAATGGGAGTGATGCTGTGAAGCTCTGTTTCTGGCTTTCCACCACAGTTAGCTTTCTCTGCCTCTCTCTAATATTTTGTTGCTATATTATGCTGTATTTTAAAACCAAACAATCGGGTATATGGGAGAGCATCTGCTCCAGAGCCAGTGTAACATTCTTAATGCACAACACTGTGTTATTTTTTTATTTCTTTCCGCTCTTGGGCTTTTTGGTAGAATCATTCTTGCGTGTTAATGTTGCCATCAGACTGCAAATGGGAATGTGGGTCTCCCTGACGATCTGCAATGTCCTGATGATTCTACCTAAAGTTCTGTTCCCTTTTCTGTATGGGCTTCGATACAGAGAGATCTCAGCATCACTCAAATCCATTGTCAGAAGGAAGCATCTTCGTCTGGTGTCACCTGCCTCATCACCTGCTCCGTCCCCACCCTGAGCCAACGCAGAGCCCAGCCACAGCAGAGGTGCCTTGGTAGCATGCCAGCCTGATAGAAATCCTGCAGCTTGTGAGGAAGTGACCTGAAGAAGAAGTGATCTGAAGAAGTGATCAACCCATGTCTTCTGTGACATGGGTTGATCACTCTGCCCCCTTGATGCCAGAAGGCCACAGATCTTGCACCACATCACAGCTGAGAATACAGTGAATGCTACACTGGACAGAGTTCTAAGCTTTGTTCTGATGTGGGAGGACAATTTCTTTTAGAGGAGATACTGAATCAAGATCGTTTTCACCCACCCATGGCAGATGCCTTTCTATAAAACGTAAAACAAAAAATCGGTGGTGCAAAGCAAAGGGAGTAACCACAGGTGTCTTGATAGCATCACTTATAGCAGAGAGGATCCTTAGCCAAATGTGCTGTGAACAGAGCAGCTATTTCTTTCACTCACAGTGTGTTCTTGCAAGATTGATAGCCAGTGGCCTGTTCTTTAAAACATACACTGAGAGATGCCTCTGGAACCTGCTGTACTCAGTGAAAAGCTGTGCTTCCTCTTGTGCAGTGTGCCAGCATATTAGATGCCACACCGAATTTTTATAAAATCTCAGTCTGATGGGAAGTCACCTTTGATCAGCGTCTGTTGGGTAGCCCAGCACAGGACACTGTCAGGAGTAACAGAGATGGATGAGCTCCGTGTCAGAGCTGCTGTTGGGTATCTGCCACCAAACCCCTAGGAAGTTCAGGAGAGACTGCAGAGCCTGTTGATGTACTCAGGGACAATAATTAGTATATCTTGTAAGAGCCTTGGAGGTTTTCCAGATCAGCCACCAACTACAGAAGATGAGTGAAATGTTTTTCTGATCTTCAAAGAACCCAACATTTCATTAGACATAAATGTCAGTGCGGGAAGTTTAAATTGCAGTGCCATTCCTTGGACTCGAGAAAAGAGCTTTTGTATTTCTGAAGAGAACATTTTTAGTATTTCTTGCTTTTTATATACAAATACATTGGGCTTTAAAAAAATGGCATTAGAAAGCAGCCGTCCATTTCAGTCTGTGCAGTATTTTAATTGTGTGCAGCCTCTCTCCACCTCCTGTTTGCTTAAAGCAATACACAGCAAGCGCTGAATGTGGCTTTGAGGTATTTCATGCTCATCCGAAGAATTCCACTAAGTGTGAGCCAGGAGGAGATGGGTGTCTGGTTGCACAAGATTTTTTGGCAGTGGAGCCTGTTTGAGAAGTTTCTGCTTATCTCTTCTCTCCTCGTTTCCAAACTGCTTGCTACTCTCCTCACATTGCAGTGTCTGCTCTCTCCAGTTTGCTGATACAACTGCTTCTGGGGTTGCAGGCTAAAAATATCCCTCCAGAGAGAAATGGTGTTGTTTTCATTTTAACTGAGATAATCCCAGCAATCTGTTTTATAGCGTGTTCTGCAAACAGCTGTGTCAGCACAACTGAGGGGGCAACAAATTCCAATTCAACAGTGGAAAGGAGCAGGGGCATCTTAGAGCGTAAGGGACAGCTCTTGTGTAAAAGCATCTTTAAGGTGAAGTTGTTGCAGGTGAATAAATTGATTTTTTGTGTATTTGTTTTAACCATAGTTCTGTGCTTCACCCTATTTTGACCCAAAGGAGCATTAAATTCCTGAGTAGTTGCTTTGTTTTCCAGGAAAAACAAAACAAAACATTTCTTCTCAGTCCTCTTCAATAAAAAAGTGTGACCTAAAAGTTGGTTTTTGCTGGCTGCTTTTGTTTTTCTCTAAGATGAATGTACTGTAGACATTCAGCACACAAACTACATTTGTGTAAAAACTTTAGTTTCAGCCTATAATAAGGCTCTTCCATAACACTAGGAAGGAGGGGGTAAGTGTCTGTATACTGGATCAGTGCATTCTGCTAAATCCCTCCAGCCTGTGATATAATCAAGAATGGAAGCGGGACCTTTAACTCCACAGGCCACACGTATCTTTATAGCAATGCTCATTGGCAAAGATGCTGATAACTTACAGGTTGTTTTGTCCATAGAAGATTATTTCAGGCTTTATTTCCTGAAGTTTACTGATATTATAAATGTTCATGCTAAGTAGTAAAGATAACTGTGCAAATAGTATGAACTAAGGTAGTTCTATTTAAAACCATAGGTGACTTTGAATAGCTGCAGGTTAATTGTATTTGATCTTCCTGCTAACCTTTGTCCATTATGAAGTTAATCCAGGACAGACCTGGATAGGATTGTATTGCCAGTTCTGTAACTTTATTATATGCACATCATTTGCATATATTTAGAGACAGCTAGAAGTTTGGTAACATGAAGAAAGACACTGAAAGAAGAAGTTAATTGATTACTCTGGCAAGTTTATGTATGTATGAAATCTTCTACAGTGATATCATAAGGACCAAGCAAACAAAACACTGCTTTGTGGAAATGACCTTCTGAGAAAGATGAATTAAATTATCTTATTCATGTCCTTGAAATTGTTCCATAAAATGCATGTTTGCCTAGAAATGGTTTTGGTTGAACTGAAATTAAGTTGAATGGAATTCTGAAAAGGTCATCTGATATTAATCCACTTTAAATTGGTTTAACATTAGTTGGATAAGATTTTCTTAAGTGACCGCTTGTAGACAACTACTTACCATGGAATATTGCTGTGCTGTTTGGTACAGAAGCAGTTTGTTACAGCAAGTGTAGAAGAAACACACCATACACCTGAACCATTTGCCTTTGGGGATTTTCCAGGTTTATATGAATGGGATCAAAGGAGTCACCAGGGCAATATCACAAGCACTAAGTTCCTAGAATTCTTTTCATAAATGTCTCGAGTTTTGTCTTAAAGATTTCTAGGCTTCCTTTTTCATCAGAACCTCTTGGCTGTGGTGATTACCAGCCTTGTAAGGATGTCTCCAGACAAGCTTTGGAAATTGAAACGCAGACTGTTTACCAGAGCTCAGCTATCAACCTCTCCTGGGTCACATAAGTGAACTTCTTGGATGTCACTGTGCCTGTCCAGCATTTTAATTTAAAGTGAAATGGAGAGCAGTTGACTTTAACATGTGATTTGGCAGCTACGGGCAGTAATCTTTTAATAAATTGCAATAGCATGAATCACTAAGGTATCCTAATTCATAACCTAAATATATTCCTGGTCAGTTTTTCCCCTCTTTTCTTGTGCCAATGTTGTCACTCAGCTTACCGCTGCTCTCTCCCCTCCCTCGGCTGGATTTACAGTGCATTTGACTGCTGTCTGTAACCCGCAGACTGAAGGGAGTCAGACCTCATTCCAGGGGCTGGGTCTGTGCCATCCAGCACTGGAGAAATAATTAAATCTGTGCCTCGGATGAGATCAGTTTCAGTGTCATGAGATACAGAGAATCTCCAGGCAGGTAAACAAGCACACAGCTTTGGATTTGGGGTTTAGTTCATTTGCAACAATTTGAGTAATTATTCAGTAAAACTAATTAACCTCCTGCAGTTTTATTAATTAATATTAAAGTGTCTACTCCTTCTCCATCCGTTGGCTGTGTCATTTTCTAAGGGAAGTTTAATACAGTAATAGGTCAGCAGGAAGCTAGCGTTTGCCTGGCTGCACTGGAGGCAGCCCCCAGCACCCCAGGGCTGTGTCCCAGGGCTTTGTCCCAGGGCTGTGTCCCAAGGCTCTGACCCCACACTGGGGAGCAGGTCACACTGCTCTGCAGGGATCATCTGCTCCCTGCTTTGCTAGTCCCTGGTTTTGTACACTGAGATACTCTACGTCCTTTGGACAGAAACTGTGATTGTGGCCATTCCCTGTGGGAGGTGGGGATGTCCGACAGATGAAAGAGAGCCCGTGATAGGAAAAGGAAATCACAAGTTTCCTTGAAACTTGTTTTCTGTTGTCTCCTCTCTCCACCCCCACCTTGCTGCTGATAACTGAGGGCACAGCACTGCTTGTTCTTGCCTTTTTTCACAAGCCTCGTGGTTTTTATTATCTTCATAAAACTACTGATCCTGAATGTTTTTGGTTTTCAATATGCTTTTAGCCCTTCAGATTGCAACAGGAATCTGAACAGTACAAAGAGCAAGGAGGCAAATAAAAACAACTCTTCGTGAACTGCTATTAAAACGTCAGAATTTTTGAGAGACGCTCATGAGTTAGGGGAGGGAAAGGAGCCAAGCTGTGGTTCTGCTGTCTCGTGTTCGTCAGCGAGGGATGGTCTGGCTTGGGCTTGCTCAAGGTCTGCGAGTGTGGCTGGGAAGCTGCCACGGGAGAGACAAGAGGCTGTTTTCTGTCTCTGCTGTGTAGAGTTAAGAATTTGTATTTGGAAGTTTATTTGGACAATTTTTTTCCAACTCGGTGGATTATTTTTCTCAAGCAAAAATATACAAGTTGTGCTACTGACATCACGGGGAGAAAACCATCAACCAACTCGTAAGGGCTACTGTTTTTTGGATGATTCCCAATAGGAAGAACTGGTCAGCTTCAGCAGCCACTAGGATGAGTTTTGGCAACAGGTGAAGATAGAGAAGCGCAACTCCTCAAGGGGAAAGGGAGACTCCCCATTCATCCACCCTGGCTGTCCCTGTAGACCAGCCAGTACTGCTAGCCAAGTCAAAGGTGGTATCTGTTCTTCACAAAAAACTTTTGAAATGCAATGCCCTTTCTAGAGGGCATTTCTTCATGTCCTCCAAAAAGCAGAGCAGGATGGGAAAATGTGGGCCAGTGTGGAAGCGTGAGAAATGCAACAGGAGCATTAAGAAGGAAGAGGACCAATTTAAAAAATAGTTGAAAAGGGGAGGACTGTAGGAAGATTAAAGTAAGAAAATGAGGGGATTGGCTGGAATCGCAGAAGTGAGGTTCAAGATGTGGGGCCAGTTGCAGCAGAGACGGGATTTCTCACAGGCTTTTGGGGGGAAGGAGATGACACAGAGCTGTTGGGGGGCAGACACCCCCGTGGCTGCCTCTGCCCTCCTGCACGGCTGGGGCAAACCCACCAGTGTGGTCTGGGGCCTTGCTGTTCCGCTCACAACTTTGCAATTAGTAGGCTGAAATTCAGGAACCCACTTTTTTTCTCAATCCAGCATGAGAGAAATATTATTTTTAATACTGTATAAGGCAAAAGGATGCATGACGGAGAGGGAGAGAGGCTGGAAGGTCTCACTGCATGGACAGATTTGTTTTGCACAGTGTTTTCTGACTTGTATTTAATGGTGAGTTGGCTCTTTCCAGCAACTAAGCAGGGGAGGAGGGACGGGAATATGTTCCCAGCCTTTGGCCAAGAGTGTCCCAGAGCGTCCCAGGCGTGACCTCGTCAGTGTTTATTTTGCTTTCTCTACAGCTGACCCAGATGCTGGAACTCGAAACTGAGGCCCTCCTGGCCTGTTGAACGTTTGCCCTTGTGGTACAGCATGTGATGGTCGAGGAATCAGGTTGGGAACAGTACCTGGAAGTGTTTTTCTCTCCAGCAGACTGTTTTGTCCGTTTTCATTCCAGGAAATCAAAACCCGTGAGAAAAATCCTGGGAGAGCACTGCCACCCAGCGGGGCTGGCGCTGGGCATGGCAGCGCTCAGGCACCGACCTCTGCTGGTCTGCAGCAACACTGAGAGGAAAAACCCTACAGGCAGAACAGTAAACCATCCCAGAATAGAACAAAAGGGAAATCAGGTTTCAGGCTGCTTTATTAGGAAACAGCTACAACGATGTTCAGTGGAACCAGATTAGCGTTTGTTTATATTTGCAGCCTGTGCAGTCTTGCGAACTACAGCAAGGTTTGCAAACTGAGATAGATTTCTTTGGTCACGCAGAACTGAAAAAACAACAAACTGTCTCTGAGCAAACAAACAAACTAACAAACTAACTAACAAACCAGTTTTAACCTTATCTAATGTGCCAACCACTGGAAAAAAGCACAGCTTTGGAGAAAACAATGTTAAGTTTCACCAAAGTTACAAATCTTTCATTCCAAAAAGCAACTTCTCTTTTTCACTAGTAGGTGCTGCAGATCCAGCTTAACACTATAAATAGTTGAACAAACTTCAGGACCAGGCTGGGCCAGTTCAAGCATTTTTTGGGGAAGTAAAATTCCCACGTGCATGTCACATTTCTTTTCCTGATTAGAGGTATTGTGTTGGCTGGAGTAAACTACAGCTGGTCCCTTTGTTTTTCTGTGGAGGGAAGGAATTAAGATAATTTAAGGATATACTGTACAGAGGAAATGCAAGGACTGAGCATATATACAGATACTCCCCAGAGGACCCCAGTGGTGATATTTCCATCCATTGCTGACTGCAGCTAAAAAACATCATCACTGCAGCCTGTGCCACAGGAGCACAGAGGTGTTTGGTTTCTTTGCAGTTCTACGGTCAGACAGAAACTGCCCCGGGCACAATCCTACGGATGTGTGTGTAAGACTTCCTGAGGGTAACGCTCCCATGATGAGACACCCCCCGAGGCAGGACACACTCTTCGGTCAGCTTCTGAGTTTCAGGGTCCCAGCACAGCACTGTCGCGATGACTTCGTTCTTTTCATCTCGGCCCCCGGTGATAAACAGCTTGTTGTTGCAAGGAGAAATCCCACAGCTGGCTCTCTCATGGGTGAACTGGGTCACCAGGCACCATGTATCTTCCTGGGGGCTGTAGGAGTAGAGTGCTTTCATGGCCCCACCTGGAGACAAAAGGAATATTGGTTTGCACTGGCCATTCCTGTAAGAGATTTTGACTAAACCACCCACTTCAACAAGGCTCTGTTCCTGACATTGGTAAGAATGATTTGTGTGCCAAAGTTAAGAAAAAACAAGGTCACAGGATACTTTATTGTTTTGAAAGCCAGATCTGCAGAAGGCCACTTATTGTTCATGAGGATGTGGAATCTAAAGCCAAAACAAACTGCTGTGGTCATGCAGTGTGACCACAGTGAACCCAGCAATAGACCTTTCTTTTACCTGGGTCTGTCTTCAACTGTATAGAATAGGGCTGGGGAAACCTTGAAGCCATGGTCTTATTGATGAGTTGCAGCAATGCCAGTGATCCTACCTGTTGTCAAAGTGAGCATTCATCCATTGTAGTTATAATCAATATTGGTTTTGGCAATACTAATCTAGTATTTCAGAGACGATCAAGTCACTGTGGGGTGACTTAAACAAGTTTTATTTCCCAATTGGAGCAGACTGAAAACATACACATTGTTATTTATAGTGATTCATCTGGTGGCTGGTAGTTCATCAGTCTGGGTAATTTGATTGCTTCGGATGCTCTTTTATCTTCTAAGGCTCAGGTGGGGCTGATTTCTATCCAATTGAACTAGATTTGTTTCTCAGACAGGCAGACAGTAGGTTTACTGGTGAAAGATGCTGAATGAACGTAACTGGAGTATTGTGTCAAATTTTATGGGGGGTTGTCTCAGCTAGCCCGTCAGTCATGCCTTCTCTTTCTGTCTCTCATCTTGTATGAAGAGGGTGATGTCAGTCCCTGTGCTGAGGAGAAGCACGAGGTATTTACATACACATACGGTGCATGCATATATATGTGTGTGTGTGTGTGTGTACATGCACATTATAAATCTCCCTTCAGAAGACCATTTACTGTTTGGTGATACCCTGGCTCTGCACCAGCCCGCAGCACCATATCGATTATACTGCAAGTGAGAAACTTTCTGCGCCACGGCTGAGGACAGGGACTCTTCAGAGCTGCCGTTTTGGAAACAAATGTGCTCTTTCCTTCTTTTGTTTTTTTCCAGCACAATCTGGAGACTTGTGCAGGCTCCCTCCTCAGTTCAGCTCACCACCATTAAACTCTTGTTCTTCTGTCTTTGCTTCCACTTGTGGCAACTGACTGAATTAACCCCAACAAGGATCTAGCGATGAGGTCTAGATCTTTGGGTATCGGTGGCTCTGCTCCCATGACCTGCTCCTAGTACTCATATCCCCACATAAATCTCTGTAGTGTCCCTGGAGAGGAGAGGGGACATGGTATAGCCGTGAGGTCATGCCCTTGCCACTATGAACCCACCTTTGGATGGCTTTAAGTTGCCTCTGGGCTCCAGCTTTCCAAGATACTTACCACACTAACAAGGAGTTGGAGTTGATGACTGTCGTGAATGTGCTGGATTCCCATCCCTCACTAAGCTCAATGGGAAGAGCCATCTGACCATTTGCTTATACTCCATAGAGTGTGTGGGTAAAACTAACACACAGAAACAAGCCCTGATACATCTAGACAAGAAAGAACATTAAAGCTTCACCTACCCACAACATAAATGTGATCACGGAAACTTGCAGCATTGATACACTTGGCTTCTACCGGCATGGGAGCTCTCAGGCTCCATGTGTTGGTGGCAGGGTCATAGCACTGGGTCTTGTCTGTCGCCAGCTTCCCATTGGGTCCTCCCCCGATCACGTAGAGTTTCTTCTTGTAGCTCGCTGCTGCAAAGGAGCTTACGTTGACCATGAGGGGAGCAGCCTGTGTGACCGTAAGAACTCATTAGTAACTGTTTTGATGTCAAGTAGTCAGGCTGATGCCTATGGGGTGGGAGCCTGCTGAATTTTAAGTCAGATGTCCCTTTTAATATGATCAGTAAGGTTCAGAAGATGACATTTCTAGGGGTGAGGGAGAAGTATGTTTCAGCTTTTTCGTAAGACTGTGTAAGCCTCTTGATAAAAATATGCTCTGTCCAAATGCTGTTATTAAAATTATATTGTCAACAATTGAAAAGCTAGGAAATGTCAGAAATGCCCCAAATCTCCTTTACATAGTTATTTACATTGAAAAAACACAAGGAACTTGTTCATACTGGTCTTCCTACTTGCAGCTGTAATTGTTAGATTCCTCTGCATGGTGTTGTATAATCTAAAAACTAGAGTTTGTGTCTGCCATTATGATGCCTAATCTCATTAATTTCTGTCGAATATTCTCCTCTCATTGCTTGAATTACAGTTAGAACTGGGGTTTTTTTCCATCCTGTTTACCTTGAAATCTGTACTTTCAACTCAAATGTATAACCCATACCATACATAATGCACAGGTTGGTATACACGTTACATGTTACGCATCAGAGCAGTAGTTTTCAGCCTGTGCTCTGGTTGATGTGTGTTGCGCTCTTACTGCTGTATGAACTACTAGCTTTAAAAGCCAGCTAAGAAAAGGAAAATTAGGCATTAGATGTCTCACAGGCAATGATTAGCAGGCAATTCTGTGATTTTTACTTTCTGAAGGATACGCATTTCTATAGAAAAGACTTAGGGTCTCTATAGACCAGAAATGCTTCAAAGAATTGTACTAGATCCTGTCTTGTTCATTTTTATGATTCAAAGCCCTAACATTTTCTGATTAAAATGTTCAAATGAGTAAAATGTTATGTGATGCAGTATCTTACCTCTGACCAGCAGTTATGAAAGGGATCGTAGGCTTCCATGCTGTTGATTCTCTGCATGCCATCGAACCCTCCAATGACATAGACTTTGCCACCCAGCACAGCCATTTTATGCCTCCATCGACCAATATTTAGATATTCAATTTGTATCCATTTGTTGATGGAGGCGTTGTATTTCCAGACATCGTGCTTTGTTTCTTTGCCGCCTGCAGTGTACATGACACGTGTAAATATGATAGCTTGGGTTGTATTTACTCCAAATCTCCAATATGATTACATTTTTAAATGCTTTCTCATAATATAAAATAAATCACTGGTCGTTATTCTTAATTACCTACACCAATGGCCCAGCCCTGTTATACAAGAAGAAAATTTCTGCATTTAATTTCCTTAGTAGTGAGGGAAACTCTGCACAAGTTGTACAGCCAAATATTCGGTAAATCTAAATCACCGTTCCTCACTTTCCCAGACCTCAACCACTTCCATTTTCAGATTGAGTGAATGACCAGCCACACACAACATGGTGACATGCAGGAGATTTTTGTGCACCACTGGGGTGTTGCAAGATGCTGGGAAATGACAAATAAACATGATTTAAATAAAATAGTGGAGGATGCTGCCGTCAGTGGTGCCAAACCCCTCAAAAGCCAGGCCTGTGCTGGGGGACGGCTCATTTGCGCAGGGTGGATCCAGTCAGCCAGCCCAGGGGTTTACATTGCAAAACTAAAGACCTGACTCTGAACTATCAACAGCAGTCCTGCATGGCATCTTACATGTTTTACTAATGAGCCTTGGGATCATATGGCTGGGATCTCATTTTTGTACCTCTTCCTCTGGTCTCTTTCTCTACTGGCTTGGACTTGCTTCATATTTATAGGTCAGAGATCTGAACTGGACTCTGCAAACTCATTCTAGGGCTGACTTGCAAGCAAATCATTACTCATGCTAAAGCACAGAGCAGTGTTTTAAACAAGCACTTTTGGTTGCATATATTTTTTGGTGCAACTGCAATACCCACGGATCTAGTTAAGCCTGAAACCACATTTACAGACTGAGAGCTTTTTCCATCATCTTCAACCTGATTAAACATTTACTTCACTGGTGAATATACTGAAAAGAGAATTCATATTCCATTGAGAAAGTGTCTGCCTTCATTGGTATTCTGTACTGCAGCCAGATCACTGCAAACTGGTGGAGCTCATCTCTGGGCCAAATAGCAGATTGAATAGGAGATAATTAGCATGCTAGAAAGAGTCGTTTGTAATGCTTTTGTCTCGGTATTTTTCACATGTATGTGTTGAATTTTATTTGCACTCAAAGAGCTGAAGTGGCTGAAGGGCCTGAATGCAGCATTCATGGTTACAAAGGGCCTGTGAGGCTGCAGGTGTTCCTTACCCTCCCTTGAAATTCCCCTTTTACACCAGCCCGTTCTCTCCTCCACAGGCTGGAACTCACGTAGGAGCTAGAGCTGGATGAGGTGGGTGAATTTGCTGCACATCAGGGGACAGGGAGAGGTTTTTGAGAGAACTTGAGGTTTATTTTATTTCTGTAATTTCTCTAGTCCACAGTTCTTTCTAATTTGAGGGGAAATTGTAACTAAGTTAGCAAAAGTAACAGAATGGTGAGTGATAATTCATGTCATTTTTCATTACACTACAAATGCAGTATTTCAGTCCATCCAGTCAAAGAATTTAAACTTTTTGGGGCCATGATGATCTAAAAGTAGTCATTATCTCATGCAAAGGACTTCCCTATTGTTCAGATGCTAAAAGAGCAGGGAAGACTCCAAACTGTACCAAGATACTGAGGGAAATGTGCATGTGTGAGCAGAGATCAAGTTAGGAAAGGTGCAAGTCAAGTTAGAAAATAATGGAGTCACAGGACCTACAAGAAAGAAAACAAAAGTAGGAGGACACACAAGGAGGAGGCAGATGTTCAATTGGGATTGAGACACTAATAATTTGGTTTAGCTGGAAAGAAAATACTAATGATTTTGTTCCACTCAGCCCTTTATTTTGGTGGGAATGGTGAAAAGGAGATAGGAGAAAAGCTAAGAAGGAATGGAGGGAGGGAGTCAAAGATATGAAAATGAACAGAGAAGGAAGAAATAGGACCTGTGAGAAAAGCAGCAAGAGGAAAGCCAGTTTAGACTCACCATAGCAGGGGAGGAGACAGCCTAGATAGAACATAAAAGAAAAGCGGAGAAGAGACACTGGAAAAGATGTCAGGGATAAGAGGAAGCAAAAAGCCTGTGACCTTGAAAAAGAGGGAAGGGGAAGAGATTAAAGACAAATGGAGAAGAGACCTCTCAACTCAAGGGTGTGAAGGTGTGAGGGATGTTCTCTAGAGGAATGTTTGACTTTGGCTCCACTCTGCAGCCAACCTTTAACAGAGGGCCTGCTGCCAGAATACAAAGAAATTCCCCATGGTGGGCTGAAAGAAAGAATCTCCTTTATTTGTAACCAGGGAAGGAATAATCCAGTTTTTACCCCAGGATAAAGATTTAATAAACTTTAAATTGGAATGAGGTAATAAAGAGCTGTGGATTCCCAAAAGAGAGAATGCAATGGAAGATAGTTGAATAACTGCACTGGACCACTATTCATACTTAAGCAAAGCATTCACGCTTTAGCTCTTCCTCCTCCTTTCTTCTCTCATGTCTTAAATGAGCACAGAATGTGGTGGGTGTTTTTGCAGGAAAAAGCGTCCTACCCATGGAGACACTGCTCTGTATCGTGGTCTGTAACGTGACAGTGATTACAAGCTTGCTATCACTTTTCCTTTGAAAAGCAGAGCAAGATCATTAGACTTGTTTTTGACAGGCCATCAAAACCAGCTGTCAAACTGATTAGCGAGCTTGACTTTCACCTTTTTGATTGTCAAAGTAAAAACTCCGTAGCTCCAGGATCAGACCCCTACATGTAGCTGAGCTGTATTTGTGGGGGAAGTTAAATGTGCCTCCTGAAGCTCTCCAGATGAGGGCCTGCAAACGGTATGTTCAGACCCACGCTGTGAGTCTGGAACGTGGGCTTCATCTGGCTTTGACAGTTAATATCACCGTTAGCAAGTGGGCGCTTCTGAGTCCTGCCTGATGTGCTGTTGAAGTGTTCCTGCAAGTGCAGTCTTCAGGTAGCAGACAGGCAGTGGTGACAGTTCCCTACAGGTTCTTGACTGATCCTTGCAGAATGAGCCAGATTCTGGTGGACTTTTGCTTACGCATGTGGAGCTGCAAATGGACTTATTATAACAAGATGCTGGAGGAATTATTCTTCATTTTATGTTTGGTAAGCTGTTCTCAGAGGCCCTTCCATGGGCACAGTAGCTGAGCATGCACAAAAAGTAGCCATGCATATGGATGAATATTGTTTGAAAAGGAATCCTGTGTTAAAACTCTTGCCAGGGCCAGGCAATATCCTCACACATCCAGCACTTTCTGCAGCCTGTTCAAAGCCAAAGCATTAGAAATACCTGTAGCGCTTAATTCTACTCAAGTGGCCTCAAGCATTCTTGTGAAGAAGCTGGAAATAATATGAGAACCCTCAGCTCCCCTCTTCCACTCCCAATGTCATGTTCCTTACCCGATATGTAGACTTCATTTTTTAGCGTAATGCATGCAAACTCCACCCATTTTTTATTCTCATTCTCCGTCTCCTGCTCTGTGATGGGTAATTTTGCTACTTCCAAGCGGCTTCGCCTCAAAGGATCCAGGCAAGTCACTTCTGCTACAAACTTCTCATCTTTTGTACAGCCCCCTATGATCATAAACACCTCAGACTGGAACTCGTGCATCCTGGGCTTGGTTCTTTCTGTAATAATCTAAACGCAAGCAAGACAAAATGAGTACACAGGGCACTTACACCTACAGTTACAGAAAGGTCTGGTGACCTTTTTCTGATTACCTGTTTTGTAAATCACTACTGGCTTACATCAGCTGAACCAATTATCAAATGCTCTTTAAGATGAAAGCCTGGAAAGCATCCTAGAAGCATTCAGCAGAGGTTGCTGTGTCCTTCTTTCAGCAGGATTGCTCCAACACTGGACTCGGTTGCCTTTGCCTACCCATGAGGATCCTTTCAGATCCTCCTGGGAATTCCAGGGCTGGCACTAAGAGCTACAAAGGCAAGCACTAGTGACAAGGTTGGGTGCATGTGAGGCAGCTGAAGAGGACAGGTTTTATTTGGGCTGACAGAGTGGGGGCAAGGTAGGAGGGCCCTGAGGGCTGTGTATGCCCTGGGGAGCTTGGAGAGAGCAAGGCTGCAGTTAGCACTAGCAGAAAATAACTGCTGTCATTATTTGTCCTCAAAAGATATGTTAAAGCATCAAAGTAATAGCAATTCTCTACTCTGGGGTTTTTTTTAATTAGTTTCTCTGTTTATAAGCCTTAGTTTTAAGATAAAACCAGAAGATTTACTTAAAGCCAGCAGCAGGATCTGAAACATGGTTAGCTCTAATTCACCACCTGTTGGCTCAGTTTATTGACCAAGTCTTTGTCTCAGGGACACTCGGAAAAGTCACTTCCCGCGTAGATGTTTGCCAGGAGCAAAGAATGTGGGGAGTGCTTGGAAACTTCTGTTCTGCCTGGAGGAAATGCTTACAAGCAAGTGGAAATAAGTGCATTAGTGTCCCAAGGTACACTGGCACTATGCTGAAGGACAGAAGGAATAACCTTCTTCGTCCCCCTCACTGCCCCAGTTTTTCATACTGGAAGAAAGGCAGTGTAAAAGGTATGCGGAGCAGATAAAGTTGTTCCTCTGCTTCTTCCATATCACAGGCCATTTGCCAATTTGCAGATGCTCAAAATCTGCTGGGAGAGGTCTGCACTGCTCTGCAGCAGCCTTACATCTGGTGCCAATGGGATTGCAGTTGTTACCTTCTGCATGCTGCAGAGAAGTGGTCTGTGGACCTACAGGTTCAATTCTGTGGCAGTAGCCAGATAGCTTACAGTTTTACTTCTCTTTCTAAGCTACTTTTAATATGTTTCTATGAACTGGCATGATTTATCTGTATTGAAAAAATATTATTTATACAGACATAAACTTTGTATTTTCCCTACGTTTAGCAAATTATTAGGCAATTTTTAAAAAACATGTGTCCTAGAACTTGCCAGCTTTCAGAATTCTGTTTTTAACGCACCTGTCAGGGTCACTAGACATTAGCCCTGGGGAGGGTGGCTGTCAGGGCTGCCTCTGTCGGTGGCCCCTTTGAAAATGAGCTAATGAGTGTTCAGCCCTGAGCAACACTCCTTTTATCTGTCCCGCATGGACCTGGTGGCACAGCTGAGTGAGGCAAGGCTTCCTCAAGGACTTCCCACCAGACTGGCCAGCACTGCCCCGGGTTGTTGTGTACCATCTTACGCAGCCACCGGCACAAAGAGCCCTTGGTCTCTCGCCCTCTGCAAGTGACACATCCACCGTTGGCGATGGATCCACAACATGCTCCTGGGGCCTCCTGCCTTCCTCGGGCTCTCTGACTGAGAAGGCACACAGGTTTCCTCACATGCTCACGTAACTTTGGTCCTGTTGTGAAATCTGACCTCTTGTTGCTCTCCCCTCTAGCCCACATGTTGGGCCAGGAGATGTGGCTGATACCTAACTTTCCAAAGAGGATGGGCAACTGAAGAACGGGAGATCCACCGTGGCCTACCTCGAGCAGGCAGGACAGGACTCGACTGGGCATCAGGATGAACCTGTCTCTCTGGGTGCAGGGACCTCTGCAAATGAGGAAGATAGACAGACATCTCCTCTGGGAAGAGACCATCTTCTTCAGGGGGGTTCTCTCTTTCTGAAAGATTTCCCCCCATAAGTAATGAATGGAGGTGTTACATATTTAGATTTGAAAGAGTCATTACAGACTGCAACAGTTTAGTGGGAAAATAATTCTTCCTTCCTCAGGCTTGAAATATTAGCTAAGAGCGTGAGGTCTCAGGAGTAACACCATTTGCCTTTTTGCTAGGGAAGTCACCTGGGTTCTTTGTTTAGCTACGCAAGTGTGTGTATGAAGGCTCGAGCTCAGATGTTCACATACAGGAAGTTTTACACTTTGTTTTAAAACAAGCTACCAAAAATTTCCAAGCTCTCTAAATAAGCAGGATAAGTGGTAAGGCACACCTCGACTTTTCAGTAGCACCAGTTAGTGAAACTTCACTGCGAATAACTTTTTCTGTCTCATGGTGCTGCTCCTTCTGATGGGATTTTTGAGCAGAAGCATGAGACATTTGGAGAGAGTGGTAAGTACCTTCTTTTTTTACTCACCTCGTTGCCTGACAGATGGTACATCCTCGCTTCCTGGAGCAAAGGAAAAACATCTGGACACTGTCTAATGAGTTGATCGGCTTCAACAGTCTCTACAAAATACCAAGGGTCCAAGAGGGGCAGACGAACATTCTCCAGCACATATGGCAAGAGAGGAAACCTTTCCGACTCCTTATAACGAACCCAGTTCATTACAGTTTCGAACACCTGTGCCTCTTCCGTGACGTAGAGGTCATCGCTTTTCAGCGTGCTGCAGAGAATGTCGGCCGGCAGCTCCAGGAACTCCTCATAGTTGAGGACCTGGGTGAAGTTCTGGATAATGTAGTTCTGCACTTGTTGTTTCAGGCTCTGCAGGGAGTGGGCGTCAGCCAGCCTCAGGATGCCAACACAGTTCTCCGGCTGGAGAGCTTCGGTGAGAAAACTGGCACAAGCATCAACCATGCGAAGGAACTGTGGACAAAAAAGCATGTGTAAGCACAGAGCAGTTACTTGTATTACTGTATCGCAGAGAGCTACGGAGCTTTTTGAATTGTATTTGTTTTACAAAAGTAAAAGGGGTTTCTGCCATTCCCCTCACCTCCATGAGGTTTCAAAGCACTAGCTAACGTGGAGTTACAAAGCACAGATAAGGTCCCCAGGCTTCAGATGTGCCTGCCCTGCTTCATCTGGTATGTCAGCTCAGATCAACCAGAAGGGGGTTTGGTTTTGGAGTGCAGATGGCTCCACCCTCTACATTTATGCTCCCACCATCCCAATTCCAAGTGTGTCTGAAGCCTTGCAAAGGTGGTGGAAAACCAGTGCTGGGGCGTGGGAGGTTTGGGCAAAGTGCAGCCCCCCAGAGCGTGTGGGCATGCTGGGCGTGCTGTCCTGCACTGGGGATGTGGTGGGAAGAGATTGACCGTCAGCAAATCTTTGAGTTGCCTGACAGCCAGGCTTGTCTGGCAAGCATCTGTTGTTGCCTTCGGAGGTTTTAGTGACCTTTGTTTTCCTTGTCATCACCATTGGTTCAAAAAAACATAGATGTGCTTTTTACACACAGAGTCTGCTTAATCAAATGACTTCCCATGCTTGCGTTCAACAGGGCATCACAAACTACTCTCATTAGTTTCCTTTGCACAGTGGCCCCGCCTGAGGGTCCCAAATGTGCAGGTCCTGGATGTCTGTGGAGCATTTCCGATGAACTGTTATGTGAGCTGGGTTACTGGTGATTCAGGAATTGGGAACCAGTTTGGGGTAGAACTGGTAAGTTATAGCACTTCATCGTGGGCTTTCTGTCATCTCTGTGATTTCAGGTGTGGGCACGCCATCAGTATTTCGTGTTGATTTTGCCCCTGAGCAACACGAACAGTGACATACAGAAAGATAGTTCAGAACTGATGCTGTGCATTTCCGTCCATCCTTTTTGGGTCCTTTTTCCATCCAGCATCAGCAAGCAAACCATTTAAACTCATTCTGCCCCACTGGGGAAAGTTACACAACAGTAACCTATGGGCTAAGAGGAAGCGAAACATTTTTAAACAATGCGATATGTAGATTTGTTTCAGTAATTAGGGTAGAACCTTCCAGACCCGGCGGTGTCGTGTTGACATATTTAGGCTGTTTACCAGAGCTGAGTGATCGCAGACGCTGCATACAGACTACCTTGTTCCTGTTTTACATTCAGATGTGGTCAAGAGTTTAGAGAAATGCAACTGGCTGATGAACGAGGGTACGCGAGGTCTCAGAGTATGTTGCTGCCGTTGTGATATAAATATGTCAGCGGCATGCCGTGGCACCGTGGCAGAGCTCGGCAGCCCCTCGGTGCCTCCACGCTCACATTGCCTCTTCTCTGGGCTAGCACAACGCTGACACTTTGAACTCACCAGTGCATTTCCCTGAGGAAAATGGATCTGAAAGGACTGAAAGGACTTTGCCAACACTGAGCAGTCCTCAGACCTGAGGCAGGTTAAGCATTAGCCCTTTAAAAGCTGTAAGTAATGAGATGCAAAAAAATCAAATCTGGGATTTGTCAAGGTCACTCATCAAGTCATCTGCAAGTCTGGGAATAGACACCAAAGCAACGTTCTCACCAGCCTACAGCCCAGCCACTGTAGAGCGCTCTAATTATTTATACATGGCTTGCTAAGAGCGATACTCATGAGATGACACCAGAGGTTTTCTCCCAAGCAGTGCACACTGGTCTAACAGCCACGCAGGCACCATTGATCATGCTGGGGAGCTGTGTTCGGGGCCAGATGAATGCGGAACTGCGAGGTGTGGGTGTGAGAAATGGTTCCCACCGAGGGCTTAACCAGAGAGGTCGGACTGTTCAGGAGCGTAGCGAGGCAGGACTTTCCCTGGCTGCTGCTCCACATCTCCGTGCTGCACTGTCTCCCCACCAGTCTCTTCATTTAGAGACAAAACTCCCCCCAAACCCTCCCCCAGATTTGCTGGGCAGGCTTCAGTCAGTCCCATGAGACAGGTGACTCAGGAGAGCACCCAAGAGGGAGACTCCCCTGAGCCTTTGTTTCACTTGCTCTCATTATTCTTGAGGAACTCTAAGTTTTCTTCTTTCCCTTCTGTGAGTGCCCTCCTAATGCTGCCCCAGGCATTTTAAAAGCTCTGTTCCTTGGGAACAGTTCCTTCAATAACTGGTCCTGCTCCTAATACTCCTTTGAATCCAGGTTCTTGCTTGCTAGAGACATCCCATATGCGTACTCTGCCTCCACTTTGCCTTCTCTCTGAATAATAAAATTTATTCTCCCCATTTAAGTCCTCTCTTGTCCCAGCTTTTATTGAACTGCCTAGCATAAGCAGTGCCAGCAGCCCTGCCTCCTGCTATAAGCCTCAGAAAGGGACGGGAACAGTGGTTGAAAGGGCTCTTATTCATAATCCCTCTCTGTATGCAGCACACCTTGGTGTCAGATCCCACTCTGCTGTGGCTGAAGGGGCAGCACATCCCGGCTCGGCAGTGGCGCCTGTGTCCCAAGGGAGCCCCACAGCAAGGAGCCCCACGGCAGGGAGCCAGCCAGGCGGTGGGGGTACAGCAACCCTTGCAGGGTGGCTCTCTGGGGAGCTGGTGGCTTTCCAAGCCTGTGGACATCTATGACGCAGAGCTGCCCAAAGCCCTTCATTAGCAAACCATGTCCTCCTGGCCGGTGCAGCTGGCACTGCATGGTGGCTGTGGTGTAATGAGCTATGTCCTGCGCCAGCCACCCTGGCCTTTTTCTGCTAAGTGGCTACGGGATGGTCTTCAGATAATTGGCAAGGTATTTTTCTTATAGTGTCTTGTTCATGAAAAGTGGATTAACGTGGATGAGAGGTGCTTTGGGAGTCAGCAGGGCCACCAGACTGGTGGTGCTTCAGCCGTGCCCTGGGGCAGAGCAGCCCTGCTCTGCCCAGAGCAGAGTGATGCAGCTCAGGGGCATCCTTCACTGTTCCCACTGCAGCTGGCATTTCCATGGCAGTGGTCGTCACAGCCCTTCGCCACAATACTGTTTCTTTTACATCTGCTCAGGACCTTGTTTCCCTCTCACCATCTCTTTGCTCCCACTAAAGCAGCTGATGTGGCCCCTCACCCAGGCCATGCTGAGGGTATGGGGCAATACACAGGTTCCTGGGGAGGCAGGAGGGGCATAGACAGGTCTGAAGGCTGTTGTTGAATTACTGCAGGTGAAGCAGAGCTCTCTGCCACAGCGTTGAGAAGCAGCTGAGATCCTGGCCCTACCGAGAGGCAAAAGGATGAGCTGCTTTCTTGGCTGCTCCGCAGGCAGAGCTGGTGGCAGGGGGTGCTGGGCTGGATCCAGGATGGGCACCAGCTTTGTGAGTGTGGTGGCTGGACAGCTGCCACCCCAGACAGAGAAGGTGACTATTCAACTCGTGTTGCAACTGTGCTCTGGGTGGAAAAAATTTGTCTGGGTCACTCCAGTGTGAGGCTTGGCTGTTCAGCAGCTCCCTGTCCAAACCCTCCACCTGCTTCCCCCAGGAGAAATGTGCACAACGCAGGGACTCCTGCTCTCTCTGAATAGCCTTTCACCTCTCCCCGCTGTCATTTTCAGCTGCATTTGGTCAAAACTTATTGGAAGGGACTAAGGGAATGCATAATTATGTAAAACTTTTTCAAAAATAGTTTCTAGAGAAAATGGAGTATCTATATTGGAATATCTGGAACTGTGCAAGTTATTTCTTCTTTGGTTCTTTGTCAAATCTGAGAAATTGAAAAGAGGCACTGCCAAAAATTGTTGCTAGTCAGATAAAAAAGTTCTATTTCGAATTTCGGTGTCTCATGTCATTAATTGGAAAGGAAGGAATTTCCCAAACAAAAATGTTACAATATATTGCAGCATTGACCTTTTTCAGATGTTGATATATTGAAATGAAACATTTGTCTCTTTCAAGTGTTTGTGTTTGTTCTTCAGCATAAATAGCAGAGACAAGTTGGCAGAATGGTCATCGTTACTAAATCTTTTTTACACAAAACACGTATTCAGTCAGAAACCTCAACCGTGTATACTGTGAGGCTTTAAGACTTTATAAATCTTGACAGTATCCAAGATCGTTGTAGTAAGAGTGGGTATTGCTGCTTTCAGTAGAACATTCCTGATTTTCTAGGTTTTTGAAGTTTACTGTTCTTACTCACAGCACCCTCATGATTTTATCATTACTCTAACACTGCTTGAGAGTTTTCTTAAAGCACCAGCCTTAGGAATTAAATTTAATCTTAATTTTAATGACAAATAGGGAACAGAAAGGAGAACTCGTAAGTTAATGCTTTTGATAGTGTCAGAGGTAAAAACTGAGGAATGATCCTAAGGAAAAATGGTTCAGAAGAAAACATGGTTCAGAAGAAAACAAAAAGATCACAGAAACATGTCCTGAAAAGGAACCAAATGTAAACTCTGAGTGCTACCAATTTGCAGTACTGATCTCCTGAAAATGTAAGTTCTTGTACTGCGACCCCAGGTGCCATCAAAGCTACATCACCTTTTCTGAGTTATCTGGGGGAGTACTTTGTGATAACCTTCCTTTCTCTCCCCGCAACAAGTTCCAGCTCCAATTACCCCAAGAGTCACAGGTTCATTTCAGAGCAACATCTCCCATGTTTGTAAGATTCAAGAATCTGAAGTTCATAATGAGCCATGATGATTATGGAGTCAGGTGTTTCTCGCCTTTCTTAACGCAAAGACTGGACACACATACACACATTGGCGCTTGGCAGGTTATGCTGGTTGCAATTTGTTAGCAATTTACAGCTCGGTACCAGGGACTGCAATTTGGTAGACCTCACAGGTGATTTACCGGACACGTGAATACCTCACGGACCACAGGCTGAGTAACGCTGCTCAAGTCTGACTTCCCACAAGTCCTAGGTTGTGACTAAAACCCTTTACGTCAACAATCCTCCAAAGGAGGATGCTAACTTTGGCTGGTGAGCCTCCATCTCCAGGCAATGGAGAGGGAGAGATGAAGTTACCCACTAACTCTTTTGGGCTGGAGGACTGACCCGCACCTGGGGGAGCACTGTCCCCCCTACACAACCCTGCTGCCTGGCAGGCGGCACGCGGGAGCAGCTCCGGAGGCAGAGCCCAGCTCTTTGCCTGTTTGCATGGCTGCCAGCACAGCAGCATTCCCACTACATGGCTGCAACTGCCATTTTTTATCACAATGTAAAGAATTATGAAGCAAAATGCTTCCAGAACCCATGAAATCAGGTAAGTTTGTAGTGTGTTAACCAAGGTAAGACATGGTGTTGCCAGAACAACAAGACTGGATCAGTGTGTTTATCTGTACCTGAAAGAGGCTGGCGGCTTCCAGGACTTTCTGTACGTTTTGCTTTGTGATGAGCATCTTGCTGGTGTAAGTGTAGTCCAGGAGTATATTCATGGTTTCTGCATCAACTCCTTTAAGTATGATCTTCTCTTCGTATTTCTCTCTTAAATCATTGCAGAACATGGCCCTGAAAAGAAAGATGTTTAGCTTTTACTGCATCCCAGCCAGGATGAGGCATTCTGAAAACATTTGGTATATAGATTTCAACATAGAATACTGCGATTGCTTCATATTTACTACAATTAGTCCTGCAGCAAAGTAACAAGGAAAATCCTTTTGTTGCTTTCCTACCTGTTTACTCCTGAGTTTGATAAGGCATACACACATGACAGATACCCCAGAGCTGGACTCCGCCGTAGACCTGGAGCTCCATGGCAGCACAAGGCAGCGGGGACCTTCTCTGGGAAGCGCTCTGTGTCTGGACTGATGCTGCAGAGCAGCTGGGATGTCTCACCTGATGGCTTCTTACAGACTCTTGCTGTTTCTGGAACAGCTCATTAAGCCCAAACCTCCAGCCGCTGGCATTCTCTGTACTTTATTAACACTTAGCACATGTACTTTATAACCCTTGGCAAGGGCAATACCCTGCTGCTTTGGGGCTGCTGAACGCTGCTTAGGCTGAACCCTGAGGGCCAGCCCAGATGCACATGGCTGATAGCCTCGCCTCTGAGCTTCCCAACATATCTTTGACTCCATTAATACCAGGGATGGGCCAGGAGGGAATGGCTTAAGAATTCGCTTCTAATTATGAGAACAACTTTTCCTCTGCTAAATTTTGGTGCGATTGTAGAGCTGGTATGTCTCGGCTAGAAAAGTATTGAATAATCATGAATTGGAACTACTGTTAACCAGAAAGCACAGTGATGCATGCATGTTGATGCCATCTCTCCTTTGGTGGATAATACTGCATTTGAAAGGTGACCACCACACTTTGGCACTAGTCAGATATTTCATGATATAAATCAGAAATTTATCTAAGAGCTATTTAAATCCACTTTGCGTTGTGATAACTGCATGGCAAACACACGGGTCTTCATCTGCATTTTCAACTCATAATTTAAAGTGTTTCTTCCAATGCTTTTGCTTTATTTAGAAGTTTGATTGGTTGCATCTTGTTCACTGCATTCAGAGAGGGAGATTTCACATCGTTTGGAATCTGGATCAACAGATTAGGAGTACGTGAGCCCGCTTGTAACTGTGTTGGTGAAAAACATGTGAAGATCTAAAGTGTAATTAGAAGTGCTGTTTACCCTGCATACCCAGCCCTTCTATATTAGTCATGTGTGATGTTAACAGGACAGTGCAACCTAGGAAACAGCTTGAGATCCAAAGTCTTAGGCCATGCTTTTCTTGTAAAAGTGGTGCCAGGATAAAGCTGTCTGATTGACACATCTTACTGGAATGAAGATGTTAACAGTTTTTATAGCAAAGCCATTAGGCATGATGAATGGCAAATGGGTGGAAGATAACAGCTGTTCCTTGCTTTAAGTGCTACCTGTTCCTTGCCTCAGCAGTGATTTTATAGCAAGAGAGCTGGTATTAGTTATCTCAGTGTACAAAACTGCTTTTTGGTAAAGAGACCTAACTTTTGAGCAGGAAACTTGGGCAGAAAAGTTACTTGTCAGAAAAAGATGTTCAGCCAATATTCTCATTTTCCCTTCATTCAGCTCGTTAAAGGTTTTCGATTCACTGCTCTGCTCCATGGTGCAGTTTCTGCTGCCACTGAAATCAGAGTATTTGAAAGGCATTAAGACAAAATGCTCCTTAACTTCAGTGAGCACGAGACTGGGACCCTCCTTTGCTTCTCTCCCTTTTGGTGCTGTCAGAAGTTGTACATCTGGGGCGCATAGGCAGGTGGCCATTTGAAAACAAGAGCCCTCGGTACCCACTTCTCCCCAGGAATGGGGTTTCAACACAGAGA
This sequence comes from Patagioenas fasciata, assembly GCF_037038585.1. Taxonomy (NCBI): domain Eukaryota; kingdom Metazoa; phylum Chordata; class Aves; order Columbiformes; family Columbidae; genus Patagioenas; species Patagioenas fasciata. Next base: position 9,257,814 of record NC_092528.1, read on the forward strand.
GGGAGGCTTGTACAAAACAGCTGTTTCAACGGCATGGGATTGATAGGCGCTGAATGCTTCATCTGAACGAGAAATAGGCCATTGTAGGACGCAGGTGTTGTCTGCTCTTGTTCCGTTTGTCTCTTAAACTGGTGACTCTGATCTTATATTTAACCATCCCTGTTGGGGAGGCGAGAGCTCTCAGTTCTGTCCCGCAAAGCCGGAGTGTTGGATGGAGGTCAGGTGGAGATACCCAGCGTTACACCATTGCAAGGCTCTTCCGAAACCAGCCTTACACAGGGATCTTGTCAAAGTACTTCCCCCTATCTCTCTTCTAATCTGCAAAATTGCATTAGAGCTGCCATCCACTCCCGATCTCACAGGGTAAGGATTCACGCAACGTGGCTGCAACCTGCAGAAATCACACATCTAAAGCACCGCACGCTGCCACCTGTACTCCTCTCTAGACAGTGGTGGGGTGAATAGGGCCACAGTGACCAGGAGAGCTGAGTCCTGTACTGGCCACCCTTCTGCTCGGGTGGAGTGGACCTCGTTCCCACCCTGTGTGCCGACCAGAGGGGAGACCCTGACACCACTCAGGACTGATCAGGCTGAGCTTCTCTCCTGGAAATTAAAATGCCACCTCTGAACCTCCGGGTTTGCCTGTACTTACCCAGAGAGATGTGTGGTTATTTTCTCTGGGGCTCTAAATTCAGATGTGTCTGCTAATTTAATTGTCTGCTTCCCTGGTTCATGTCCCTGTGTAATTCTAAACTAGATCTTTGAACCAACTCTAAGAAATGCACATCTGAAGTGAGTGGCCCAAGACCAAGTTTATATACCTAAAAATGGGTAAATTTAGAAAAAACGGGGAGAAATCTCCATGAAATACATGAGGCGTAGCAGTTTGTGAAGCACTTTTTAACCACCCACCCACACTGGAGTGCTTGTGCTTGGAATTACAAACCTGACTTCAAACAACCATGCTGGAATTTGAGGATGCTCTGGAAAATATTGCTTCAACCTCTCCCAGCCCCATTCTCCCACTACCTTGGGCAGTGCAGGAGTGAAGAACTACTGGTCCGCCTTGGTCAGCTTGTATTTCTCTTCTCTGCTTTGTTACCTTCACCCAGGTGAAGTGGAGAGTTAATTGCTTTACGTCAATAGATGCGAGAGGTGTCAGAAGCACTAGTCTTCTCTCAGGCAGTGCTGAAGGAAGGACTAGAAGTCGTTAACTTTATTTAGTGGTGTTTAAGTCGACTGCTGCAGATTGCTTGCGTTGTGGCACCCAACGTTCAGGAAGGGGGTTGTGTAACACGCTGTTGCCATGGTCTAAAGCCTGTGACTCACAGGGTGTCTTTGCTCTGCTCCTGTGCATGGGTGCTTGAGGCCCTCTAGTAGCATGGAAAGTACTCGCAGGAATAGTGTGATTTATTAATTTCTTCTTTCGTTGGGCCCATGTAGCTGCTGGTGAATTATGGCAAGATGAAATAAGCCACCGTGTGAGCAGGAGAACTAGTGAAGCTCAGTTCCCTGCACACTTGTGTCCTCCTTTCCCTCCTCACACTAACCTCAGCTTCCCCTCCCCGAGCCCTCCGTCCTCTCTCGCTATTCCTCTCACACATTTCCCGTCCCTCTCCAGAGGTTCAGCTCTGTGCTGGCTGCCTGTGTCTGGCCAAGCAAGGGCAGCATGTGCTTTGGCTGGCTCTGGGGACCCGTGTGACACTGACCAGGACACAGTGCTGGTCACCCAGCTGAGCACCGTGGGCCCTGCTCCTGGCATCTCCCCTCTGCCTGGCTACCGATTTCCATCACACTTCACAGAATCACAGAATGTTAGGGATTGGAAGGGACCTCAAAAGATCATCCATTCCAATCCCCCTGCTGGGGCAGTGGGAGCTTCAGTTTTGAGATTTCCACTCTCTGCCAAACTTGAATGAAAACTAACCCAAAGAGTTGTGACAAGAGGCACTGACAGGCAGGCAGAGAGTGGGATATCATAAATCTCAGCTCCGTGGGAAGCCAGGGCAGGCAGGAGCACCTTGGGGACAGACCCTACACATCTGCAATTGCCTTGGGATGAGGTGACCTCCAGGCAGGTGTCCCCCTTCCTTCCATGGGCAACCTGCTGCTCGGGGCTCAGGGGAAAACCAGCCAGCAGTAGTTATCAGCAAACTGCCCTGTCTGTTTTTAACTATTGAAGCCCCTTCTGATTGCAGCACCTTTCCTCCTAGCGGAAGAGGAATGGTTTTTTTTTCGAAGTAACATTATGGCGATTCTTATTTTAATTTGTGCATCTGCTGTCCTTCCTGCACACGATGCTGGTAAGAAATACTTGGGCATCTCTGCTTTTAGTTGTATATTTTCACATGTGATCTATGTAGTCTATATGTAGAAATAATACCCATCTCTGTATATTCACAGATACAATCTCTATTATGAGATGATAAAAACAGAACTGTTCTTCCAGACACTACCAGCAAAGCTTACTAAACTCCATTAAAATTAGCTTTCTGCTCATGTCACAAGTGGTCACAGGTTCTTTTTTCTCATGTTTCCTCTGTAGCTTTTCAGTCATCTGACCACTTTAGCAGTAAAAAAAGAAAGAAAAAAAATCCCAGCCATGCAAATGTGATTGTCTAAACGATAGTGGAAAATCTGTGTTGAAACTGAAACTGAGTTCCTCTGTGTGTCTAAAATTTGTTCTTACTGGCCAGTAGTCTCAGATAGACTATCTATTCTAGTACCGGAAAAATGAAAAAATCAAGAGGACCAGAAGGAGGGGATGAAATAGTAAAAATTTTACCACAGAATGGTAACGTGAAAAATCAGATTCCTCAAACCTACTCCTTTCTCAATAAAAATGCAGCACGATCTGCATAAATATTGCTTTTTGCCTGGATCCCAAAGGGACAATACAAGGGGCTACAGGTACTTGTTTGAAACACCCTTTTCTCATCCACTCGTCTGCCGGCCGTTCTCCGTTTCTCTGCGTGCCTCCCGCGGGCTTGCTGAGTGCTGGTATCAGAGCTCGGCAGATCCACAGCTTGGCACCTGCCTTAGTTATAAGTCTCCAACTTTAAAAAAAGAGCCAAAAGGCATCAGAAATTACAGACTCACTGCAAATTTGCAGAGTTTAGCACACAGTTTGCACTCCTTGGAGATCTAGAGGTCAAGCCTAAGAAGCAAAGTACATTTCTTGGTTTTGTTTCTTACATGTCTTACCTGAAATAGTTGCTTGCTGCAGCAAGGACCACTCGGTGACAGGAGAATTCCCTGCTGTCCACGCACAGGATGACGTCTGTAAGGGAATTTTCAAGCCGAAGGTTCTCCAGGCCATTCTGAAGCACCAGAGAAAGTCCTGTGTCATCAAACTTGACCTTTTCACCACTCGAGACTTCCACCAGGTCCCCCATTTTTGTTGAACACTCATTGTCCAAAGAGATCTCGGGCTCCTCAGAGCTCTTCTCCAGCGTGTCCCCCATTTTCTGGCCAGCACCGTCTCATTCTGTTGGTGCTTCGATCTAAAAAGAGCTCCGAAGCTTCAGACGAGTCACACTGCAGAAGTTGGGCGTATTTCCTGTCCAGCGGTCTCCGCTTATCTCGAGCTGTCACACACATAACAGGAAGCCTTGCACTTTCTCATCCTGTTAACACAAACAAAGGCTGGGTGTTTTTTCGGTGAATTTCAGGCAGTATCAACGTGTTTAGGAAGGACTTAAGATGCCTCTGGATGTGAGCCGATTACAAGTGCTGGGGAAGGCCTGCTTCCCACCCTCAAATGTTCGCTGTTATCCGGATCTGCTGTTTGGAGTGATAGGTGCACCACGCGGCTATCGAGTCACTCCTGCCAGGATGGGCTGCCAAGGGGAAGAGGGTTTTATTTTAAATTTCTTTTTCCAGGTATGTGATTGTTAAGCACTGAGCTGGTTTGAGTTTTGGTTTTGTTTTTTTGTTTTGGTCTTGGTTTTTAATAATACGCTCACATATTCAGAAATCCCTGTAAGAGGCTGGTTTTGTCCCTCATGACGTGTTAGCTGACAGACTCTGGATGGCTGTTCTTTAAGGCTAAATCAGCAGAACTCTCTCCAGGACATGGAGCAGCATCAAAGATCTTGCAGCTGATGGTCTTCAGGCCACGCTGCCAGGCACAGTGATGTCCCTGATGCGTCCATGCAGCCAATGCCATGCCACCAACTCTGGCCAATAGTGGAAGCTGAAGGAGGGAGTCTGGGGAGCTCTGTATCATCCCCACCATCCCCACTGCTGGAGATAGCCTGAGTCACACCTACACCGAACTTGCAGTCCCCAGATAAACAGGGATGGCGGTGGGCCTGTGGGCTGAGCACCTGATGGTGAGGATGCTGCTGGGAGCACTGGGGCTGACCCTGCAGCATGATGGGAGCACACCAAGCACAGGGCTGAACACTTCCCTTTCTCCTAAGACTGAGTTGGATCTACTTGAACCTCACTTAGATGAGAAACTGACCCAAGCTGATGGAGATAATAAGCCACACAGCCTGTTGAAAGGAACAGGGTAAATCGTCTGACTCGATTAGGAACGTTTCATGCTATGGTGTTAGAAAATCACACTCCCTCTCTCTCCCCCTGAGAGGAACGCAAGTCTAGCCACTCACCTTGGTAGCTTGGGTCCTGACCAACCTTGCCGTTGTGATATTCACTTCTAGGAATCCTCGTTTGGCCAGTCCTCATGTTTTTATTGTGTGTTTGGTTTCCTCTTTTGTCTCCAGCTTGTACAGCTGAACTCCCAGTGTTAGGGGAAGCTTGACGTAGAAGAAGGAGGTGAAAGCGGCATTCAGAGACAGATCTAGAGGGTTCTTGTATAAGATAGAATGATCAAGAGGAAGGAAAACAAAAAATCTCCCTCCTGCTTTCTCCTACATCCTTGTAACTTTTTTTTTTTTTTCTTCATTCTGTGTAGTCTGTGCAGTGCTTTGGCTTTTTACTTTCCCTGCTGATGTAAATGTGTTCCTCCTGCCTTTGTGCCAACTCTTGGTAATGAATGCTTCCTTTTCTACAGCCAGTCCCATCTTTCCACCAAGTACTCCTGCTGGAATACAATCAGAAAATGAAGGACACCCTTCAAAAAAATCACAGTATTTTAACCCTATCTTGGGTTAGGTTCTCTTTGTTTATCCTCATGACTTTTGACCTTAGGGAATTCATCTTATCAGGCTTTTCTCTGATGGCGAGAAGCTTCGTATTTTCTTTTATCTGTTTGAAGTGAAAGCTGAGATTTGGCAGTGATCACTTGATTCCAGTTGCTGAAGCTTTAACAAAGCATTAATAGTTGCAAAAGCTGAAGCAGGATTATATTGGCTGTGAGTGCTGGGAACGGAAACCCTGCAGTCGGTTAATCGCTGCGGTGTTGTCAGCACGCTACCATTAACTGCGCTGTAGGAAGGGCCTTGGTAGCTCAAGCAAGCGTTGACTAGTAGTAGCGGTGATCACTATCTGCGGTCTGTCTCCTATGCCATTGCCAACCCATGTGATATATTTTTAACCCTTAAAATTATTGATTTTTTTTCTGCCAAGCACTTCCCCTCCTTTATTCGTCTGTCGGTCTGTTTTTATAGGGCTGCCTAATATTTACGGAATCCCTCAGTCAGGGATTAATCTGCAAATGCAGTAGCTAGTTTCATCATTTGGACAGGCACCAGGGCAGTGCTGAGGTGAATGTTGTGTCTTTGCAAGTAGAAGGAAACAAACCAGCATCAGGGAGCTGCTTGCTTGAGCTGCTCCATCACCCAAAACTGCAGCAGCAAAATGTTATTTAATTCTGGGGCAAATCCAACTTGATACTTTATGGCAGCAGCTTCCAAATACATTCTTCTTTTTTGGCCTTTAGAAACTTGATCTGGCTGCACTCCTAGTGTTTTCGTTAAAGAATTACCTGATAGCTAGATGAACCACTTTATCTGGTAAGAGCTGAAGGTTTGTCTGTTCATGATGTGTTTGTGTATTGTCCTTAGCTCACACATACTGAATTGACCTATGTCAAAGTTGTACCAGCTTGAGATATCTGGCTGGAGTGACTGGCTAAATAATGTATATCCACCACCTCTGTCACACAGTAAGTTTACAGAGGTATGTAACATCACAGACTATTGCTGGTACATATGTATCTCTGGTTTGTATGTTTGGTGAGCTGAGTTCAGAGACTGCTTTGCATCCTGCCCTGATCTCCTTACTTCTGCGTCCTCGGTTACCCATTGATTATGCTCCCTGCTTGAATGTTGATCTGTAGCAAACATCAGACCATTTTCAACTGAAACCAGCATCTCATCACTATGGTGTTTCAGTACTGTAAAGATTGACCAAGCCAGGTGAATCTGCCCAGACTGGCCAGGGGTCCTGGTTCCCATCTTGGAGAGTGAAAGGTTCAGGCAGTCCCTGGGAAAAGTCACAGTCATGGGGTGATGATTAAGAGGAGAGCCAGAAGAAAACACACCTGGGATAGCCAGCAACAATGGATCGAGAGCAAGGAGCTGAGGCATTCTCAAAACAAAGGCAGAAACATAGAAACTTATTTCTGACAGTTCTCGTTGCTTATTTTGCTACCCACAGTCCTTGTACTTTAGCTAACAGAGCCATTATGAACCTAGAAAGTCTGAGAGGGCCCAAGAAAGAAGTATGGGAGCATGTGGTTGCCTCAAGGATGAGGCCAGATAAAGACGGGCAGGAGGTTTTCCAGACTGAGAAAGAAGATGCTGAGCCAGCCTCATATTGCTCTGGGATCTGGAAACCTCCTACTGTAGGTAAGGAGCAGGTTGCTGAGCTTGCAGATGGCCATGGCTTCATGTTTCTGACCTGGAAGGGAACTCTCCTGTGAGTGTCCCATCACTGTAGAGCTCCCACAAAGTGCATCCTTTCTGTTTGTCTTCTTCCTCTTGTTCCAGACTCTGTCCATTTCATGACCACCAACATTGCTCCAGTATGTGTGATCCATGACCAAGCAGCTGCTGTTGGCTCTTCCACCTTATGTTTCCCCCAGTGTTGAAAAAACATCACCAGAGCTTCTTAGGAGCAAGCAGATAACTTGCAAAGCTGGAGCCACCCAGCAACATACTGGCAGCTACCTCTTCAGCATACTTCCTGATGGTTGTGGAAGCATTCTTTCATCTGAGGTGGCCTGTTTAAAGGTGGTAGCCTCCAACAGGAGGAGGACACAACAGCAGACGTGGAGCCTTGGAAAGTTTTGAGTTCTACCTGGGGTCCCAACACTCCAATCACTTCCATGGGGCAACCTGATAAGTATCGCAGAAAAAGCCTTCGAAGGCAGAGGACCCTGGGGACTGCAGCTGGACAGATGGACAAACATGTCAGGGCTCATTTAACCATGAGCTGTTTTCTAGCACAGTGCAAAGTAAGATACTAGGACCCGAGATAACCTTGTCAACCCTGGAAAGTTGCTGAATTTTTTGTCTGTGTTTTGAATACATTGGGATAATGTTCACTGGCTTAAAATAGCATCTTCTTATTTTAGCGATGGGGAAACAGATGTGATTTTTGTTTTTGAAAATACATCCAGAATTTGTGGATCAAATTTTCTATAAACTACAAGTTGGCATTTTTGTTTCATCACAATTTTACTCCCTCTTCTGAACCAGCACCACCTTCCATTTCAAAACCTACTCCTTGAGCCTTCTCATATCGCCCCCCCTGTGCAGCTGCAGTTGTTCAAAGTCAGCAAACAGCCATGATTTGGTGAGGTTGGCCAGTCTCATCCCCTCCCTCTTGAAAAGCACCTCCTGTTTTGAGAGTATCGCAATGTTACTCTGCTAGTGCTGTGTTAATATCTTGCCAACTTTTGCTCTCAGACTATTTTGCTTGTATTTTAAGTCACAGGGATGTTTCTAGAATAACTGCTGCTTCCAGATATTGTTTTCTTAGGGGTAGTGGGATAGTCAGGCATTGTGCTAACAATCCAGATGAGTGACTCCAAACCATGCTTTTACCTTGTAAAAAGATAGGTCTCAGATGACCAAACTGTAAATGTCAGGTTATTTGGCTTCAGTATTCAAAGTCTGGTTGTTATCCTAAACATATTACTCCCATGTGTGTTATTGGCCATAGAGGCTAGTAAACCTTAACCTTGATGTGTGGATGGGCCAGTTGAGCTTGAGAAATCTTTGATCACCAGTTCACAGGCTTTTGAGGGAGTGGTGGAGGAACAATACTATTTAAATAGGTGTTTATTCTATTTGGAGAAGCTGAATTGCGGTCTGGGGGTGCAGTACGGTCACTCCCAAAGCGGCAGGCAGAACAAGCTGAGACATCACTTAGCACTGGATTTTAAGATCTTGTAGCCCAAGATGAGATGCACGCAAATGAAACTGGAAGGACCAAAGCCCAGGGGTGGGGCTGAAGGTCAGATTCATAAGAAATGCAGTAGGTACAGGCCATGGTAGCTGCTGAGTGCTGTAACTCGTTCAGAATAATATTTTCATTCTCCCTGGAAGAAGGATGTTCTTTCCACAACACCTTATGCTACTACAGGTTTTTCATGAGAACAGTCAAGTGTTTCCCCTTTTGCCACCTCAAGTTAATCAGTTTTTGAAACAAAACAGCTGCGGTTATTTCCATTTCTAGTTGTACACGAACAGGGAAAGAAATGCGATTCTTAAAGTTAATTTCTGTAATACTAGGAGAGAAGTGCACCATTTTCTTTTAACTGAGTCCTGAATTGCTCTCTAAAAGATTTTGCTGGTGTTACTCACAAAGAGGTTTTGTCATCAGCATCCGGCTCCCTCCTGCTCCAGTTTATGTAACGAGATGCTTGGGTCACTTGTCTAGTGCTGGCTGCCGTGCCACCCATTTGAATTTAAAAGCATCTTCTCTGGACTATTAGTTAATGGCTGTTTATGCACAAATAATTCTTCCTCTCAGGAAATTGCACCTTTGATCTCTGTAAGTGGACACAAGGAATTAGGTCCATGGCAGAAGAAGTAGAGGCCTGTTGTCTTCAGTGATATTTTGATCTCATATTGTTCATGCACCTCCATCTTCCGCTGCAGCCAGGCTCTGGTGTCCGGTGTGCCAAGGTAAGAAACGCAGCCTCGGTGAGAAGTCACAGCACTATAGTTCAAGCATGTTTTCCATGGCTTGATAAAACATGGCCACCAAAGCAGCTCTTGAAATGAAGCAGAACTGTTCTGCTTGGCAAGAACTCAGAAATGGAGGAAACTGCCATTTGTAGTGAATTGTGTGTAGGTCTGTGTTCTAGTGTGTGCTTGATGTTAATGAATGTTGGGGACAATGGCTGGACTGAAACTCCAGTTCTTGAGTCTATTCATAGAATATATTAAGTGGCCCTGTGAAATGCTGACAGTGTGACCCCAAACCATGGGAAATAAACCTAGTCTTGGCTCTTACTGAAGTCTACAGCAATGCTGACTTCCATTTTTCATTAAGGCTTGTCAATCTCAGCCAGTTCTGTGCACACATACCTGTCTGATGAATTCACACCCCAAGTGACGCTCCAAAGCTGTGACCGAGTTGTGCTTTGGTTTTGGGGCTGCCTGAAGCTTAGAAGTGCTGTCCCCAGAATCAATGTGGTCCTGATGTTCCTGGGGATGGGCTTTTGACCAGCATACGAGATAGTTACTGCTGCTGGCTGACATGGGGTCATTTACTAGCTGGCCTAATTATCTGAAAAATAAGGATGCCATTGGCAAATATTGCTACTCTTAGAACATGAGTTTTTCACTGGAAACTAAAAATTTATGTAATTAATTATGGTATCTCCTTTTCTGACATAGTGAAGGGCGGAATCATTTGGTTCCCTGGCAGCTGAATGCAGAAAGCTCAGCCTTGATCAATGGAAAGAAGCAGAAATGTACATGTTTTTAATAAATAAATACACAAATTTTGATCAAAGTGCAATTTGACTTAATACACCTCCACACACGTGCTCTTCTGTCTGTAGCCAGTACATACGTCTTTCTAATTTCCAGTTTATTTATTCCCTCCACAGCTATTTGTTTTTGCTCACAGCTGACCTTTAAACTTTCCAGTTGATGGTGAGAAGAACGGTGAACGTTTGATGAACCTGAACATCAGTTTAAAGAAACTTAGTATAGTGCTCAGCTGGTTCCTCGTCACTGTCACAGCAGCGGAAGTTTCAGCAAGTTTTAAAATACTGTTAAAAAATGGAGCTTTTGCAATTTTTCAGCAGGGTGTCTTAATTGTCTCTTTTGCAAGAAATCTAAACACATGTGAAACTGGTGTTTAGGCAGAGTCATTAGCCAGCTCTCAGGACAATTCAATGTTAGTTATACACAGGAAGGGTCTTTAACCTTAACTCTGTATGGTGTGAGCCAGGGAGCTTGGGAACGTGAAGGAGCCCTGCTTCACAGCTTCCAGCTACCTGCAGCCTGTGGGGGAATTAAATTGAGAGATTGTTAGTTACATAGCTGAGCAGGTGGAATAATATTAATCTGAGCAGAGGTTATGCTGTAGAAAAGTACAATTTGCTACTTATTCCCAGCGGTAAAAACCATTACTGCATTTTACGTAACTGAGTTGTTAATGACCTAAAGTTAGAAACGGTGTCAGTGACTTGTTAATGTCCTTATGCAAATAAAAGTATTGTGTGAAGTACAACAATTTAAAATATAAAAAGGGGAAGCACTGAAAAAGTTGTAGTATTTCCAGATGAAGAAGGGAAATTATCAGAGTATGCTTTAACTTCCTGTGCACCAACGTGAAGGTGTTGCGCTGTCAGGAGCCTGCTCATTTGCTATTTTGTTTTTTTAAGTTCATCAGAACCATCTTAGCTTAATGCAGCCATAACTTTCTGTCTATAAGCACAGCAAATTCCTAGCAGCTGTGGCCAGAAAAGCACACTATGATTTTCGGACCTCCCGTGGATGCAGGCCAGGCAGTCCCACGCTTTGGGAGGACACGTGTCCCGGCCTCTGCTCCCCAGGCTCCAGGAGCGAGGGCTCCAGGCTGCTCCTGCTGTCTCCAACATCCATGGGCTCCCCCTGACCACCCTGCAGGTGGCTGCCAAAGAGCTCCTGGGCTAGAGACACCAGGACTCAGGTACACTTGAGCTTTGCTCAGCATCCTGCAGCCCAGAGAGCCGCAGGAGCTGGCCCTGCCCTCACCCTGCTGCCAGGGAGCACAGGAGAGCTCTGGGAGCACAGGGCACCATGTGCGTGCACAAGCTCGCCGGCTCTGCTTCGATCACGGTCTTGACATACCCCAAGAGTCTCCAGCCTCACTGGCACAGACCTCGGTGCTGGCAGGAGCGAGGCGCCCGGGGAGCTGCTGCGAAAGCTCAGCGGTGGCTGTCAGGCTGTGCAATCCGTCAGGGACGCTGTCTGGAATGTAGGGCATTGGGACAGCAGCGCCGGCCAGGCCAGGAGCTCAGCAACGCAACGCTTTGAATTTGGAAACCATGACAGATACTTGTGCTGGCTGGTATCAGGGCCAGGAGGTGGAGCCCAGCTCAGCGGCTGTGTTAAGTGTTCCGGAGCATCGGGGAGGGAGCCGAGGTGCAGCTGACTACGTGTGAAATTTTGGAGGTGTGACATTGGAGAAAGAGGGGACCAAAGTCACCTTAGACTTGAGAAAGCAGGTAACTTTTAGAAGCTTCTCGTTTCTGATTTTAGATTCTTAACTTTAGAAATGCTACTTTAATTTTTCTGCCAGTTGGTATTGATTTAAAACAATATAACTTTCCCATTAAAAAGAGACTGGAGGATTTTAACATTCCAGTGTCATTTCCATTTCCATGGTATCTGCCCCAGGGAAAGTCAGAAGAGCTTCAGAATTTCATACTCTTGTTAATATGCTTCCGTGTTAGAAAAAAAAAAGATGTGCATTATTAGGTTTATTAAATTTTAGGGGAAAATATAAATAACATACATATAACAAGCATCTAAAGAAATGAGGCGTGTATTTGCCTTTATATTACTTCCTGCCTACAATAATGACTTGTTGCTCATTTCAGTTCTCCTCCCCTTTTAAAATTACAAAGTATTGTCTCCTAAATATTGAAATGTTAACATAAAAAGCTAAGAAAACCTGTTATACCTTATGTAATATTTTATGTCTTCCTTTTTCTTCAAGGTTCAGTACCATATTGATGTGTACCAGAAAAGTCTAGTAGCTGGCCATGGCACAACAAAACTTTCTGTTTATTATCAGCAACCAACCAATCTTATTTTTACAATCATTTCTGTCTAATGATGCTACTTGTGAATAGATGGGTAGGGAAGGCTTAGGATCAAAGAATAAACCGCAGATTTCACAATGTTTTCTTGGCAAAACAACATGTTGATTTAGCTACTGCACTGGAATCTGCAAACGTTCACTAAGTGTGCTTTTCCTGAGATTATTTTGGCTACCATTTTCTGTCCTGTCCTCGTGTGATAAATGTTTGTCCAGGACCATTGATCTGAAACTGCTTTAGTATGGCTTAGCGTTTTAACAGAGCTGAGCACTCTCCTCAGGGCAGCATGCAGCTCTCTTCCATAGGAGTGTTTCAGGTCCAGGGACAGTCCCATTTTAGGCATCAGAGCAGGTGCTCGAAAGCTTGTTTATGAAGAAGGGAGAGACCGGGGTGTTGATCTGGGCTGGGATTTTGGGTGCCACTCCAAAGCAGCTGTGTCCACACAGCAGCTGTTCCCACATCCCTCCCCACCCCTCCATGCCCAAGGCAGCATTTGGGCTGGGAATGCCAGACCGGTGAATCGCAACGGTGACTGCTGGATAGTCGAGGGCTTTTTTCCATGCTGCTTTGCTGGGTGCAGGAAGCCTGGAATTTGAGGACAAACTTACCAGTTGTCTTTCTAGCATCCTATGATTCCTCCATCTTTTGAGAGCCAAGTCTTGTCAGCTTGGAGAGGAATTGCTTTTCCCCATAGTGCCAGTAATGGAGGAGAAGCTGCGTGTACCTGGGTTAACTTTACCCAATGAAGCTTTGTTGATGACCAAAGTGAAGGGGCAGCCACAATTATAAGATGCTCAAAAGCACAGCAGCAGCAGAGCAGTGTGAGAACCTCTTCAGCATGCAGGCTGGCTGCTCCTGCAGCTGGAACTTGCTGTCCCACAGTCACTGTTAGGGCTAGCAAGGATATTAGTCCAAGCTAACTAATTTGTAAGCTTAGGTTCTGTTCCTCGAGCTGTGCTGCACCAGATGTAGCTGGTGGCATGGACCAGCAAGTGTGGAGGTCACTGGTAGCTTTGCCACTCTGAGATTCCCAAATCTGGGATGGTGGCATGCACACGCCGGTTCAAGATAATGTTTATTTTAAACCTGACTTAAATGTTTATTTTAAACCTGACTTATTTTCTGCTTCACTGACAAAGCTTTTCATGGTCACTTGGGTTGGAGAAAGGATTTATTTAACTTGTGAAATGCCTGAAGGTCTCAGAGATGAAGCGGTGCAATGCTCCTGCCTATTAATTGGTCCTGGCATTGGCAAATGGTTTGGAGAGAGCTATTAAGCATGGCTAAAGGGCAGAGCTGGAGTTCTGCAGCAGGGTGCTCTGCAGCAGCGTGGCAGAGAGAGAAGGCCTGTGCTGTAGGGATGTGTGAAAAAATACTCGTGAGAAAATTCTTAATGCGTACAATTGTGGGGTTGTGGTTGCGCTTGAGGTTACGGGGTTGGGTGGGAACATAGTGATAACGCCACATCAGCTCGGGCAACTGTTTTTGCAGGTACCTAGTTAGTGATTGCACATGCTGTCTGTCTGCCATTCTGCAACAACTCCCTTCAAGTCTTTGGTCTTGTGTGGCCAACAAGAGCTCAAACAACGTTTATTTTTTTGCTTCTTATTTCTCCCTGGAGAGAAGAATCAGACGAACAGCAGCAGACTGTCTCCCTTGGTTAGGTACTGGTTTCACGGTGTCTCGATACTGTAAGGGCTGTAAAAAAGAATCAGTCCAGTGTTTATAGCGGCAGTGATGCAATGTTCATTCTTCTCAGCTCTGCAATTACACTCCCATAGTTGTCTCCCAGGCTTGGGAGATGGGAGATACTGGGCGGAAAAATTCGACACATGCTTTCTGCAGAGGAGCGCCATTGGCATGAGGTGCCTACAGCAGGGAATGGCTACTGGGATGAACTGGGAGAGAGGGGCTGTGCATCGGTGAGGAACATGGGCTGGCCAAGTGGGGGCCGGGCTGTACAGGGGGATATGCAGTACTAATTGCAGGGCTGAATTAGTAAAAATGTTATTGATGTTTTGCCAGGCTTTTGTGCTTAAGGACATAGTCTGTAATGCAAGCGTCTCCCTGGCTGAGCAGGAGCAAGTGCCCAGCAGCCGGTGATGGGACGGCACCCAGCCCGGCACTGCCATGTGGGGATGAGTGCAGCGTTTGGCTGCAGAGGATGCCCCGTGTCACCCCTGTGGCATGGCCGCCACTGCAGATGGACACCCAGCGACGCATTGCCCACCTGAGCAAAGGGTCGGGACGTGCAGCATGTGGGGCCAGAGGAAAGGGGGATCTACAGAGCCAGCCAGGAGGCAGTGAGGATGGAAAAGATGAGTAAGAGGTGTCCGGGCAGAGGGAGTACTGGTTTGCCAGGGCCCTGAGCTGTCCAAGCACCAGCGCAGCAATCTGCGTCGCAGATGACATTTCCTGGTGCAGCTGCCATCTTCAACAGGTGATGGGGAGAGGAGAGGTTGAAAGGGAGCGGTCCTGGAAAAGTGCCTTCCACCCGAGAAGCTTGTACCTGCCTATTATCCACAACAGTTCTGCTCAAGTCACTGTGACCCACAGGGCTTTTGGCAGGATGATGGTGCAAGTCTGTTCGAAGTGAAGGGAAGGATTTTAGCAAGTTTTGGTGGGTTCTCTCTATTCCTCTGAGAGCTTTTTTTATCTTGCGAAAAGACTTTGCTGTACTTTCATCCTCATCTAAATCCAGACTCTTATTTATAATACTGTTTCCATACACCTCTTCCTTTTCACCTAGTGCACCTTAGCACTTTTTCCTGGCATACTCAAAAAGTAAATTCCTCAAGAGTTACTGAAAACACTCTTTTGCTCTTCCTCACAAATTGCTATTAACGTCACCTTTTCAGACAGTACAGACTATTGTTTGTAATCCTGCTGAATGGCTTCTGTCATTTTGTTTTGTGCTTACTTCAATCGGGATCTTCAATGATGATGTCACTCAACATCATCTCTTTCTTTTTGTGAGCTTTCTGTCCACTAAAGCTTTTTCTAGCAACATCAGAGTCTATTCTCCCCCCTTGTGCTGAGAAGTATTTGGTTCACCTCCCTTCCTTTCCTTCCACAGCTCCTCATAACATCTCTTATATTGCTCATTCGTTGTCAGTTATTAGCCTGCACTTGTTGTCCATCTTTAATTAGATGTCTAAATTCTCTCTTTTATACAGTGCTACATTCCCCATGTTGCATTCAGGGTTTTTAATGTTGCTCTCTTCTCTCTGATTAGCGATCAGGGTAAGGGACATGGCACTTAGGCTGTCATCTCCCTTCGTATTCTTCGTCAGCTTCCTGCGGCTCATTTTCATCTCTTCTTTCATTCAGCTCCGAGCCCTTCCCCAGGCTGGGTAGGGTAGGTGTCCATTAGCAGTAAATAACTACTAAAAAGAAACCATGGATTTTCATTGATTTTGTTTTCTGTATGTTTGAACTACTTGAAAAACATCTGGGCTTTGCTTAATTTTAGAAAAATCTGGTTAGGAGTTACAACGCTCTCCGCAGTAGAGAAAAATTCTCAGGAGCATGCTAGCACACGACTTCCCAAAATAGTTAATGTCTTTCTTTGGAGGAATGCACTGACCCAGTTAGGTGGCACACCGTGTCGTTGAAATGCATGTGAAAAGTGCCTGACGGTGCTGGTATTCAAATCCAACACCACCAGAAAAACACATGAACGTCGGTGGATGCATGCCAGAATTTTCACGCAGGCTTCTAATTTTAGGTTTTAACCTTTCCAGTGCCCTGAAGATGCCTTCAACATCTCCAGAATCACTGACCTCCTCAGAAAATATTGGCCTTAAATGCTTTGCAAGTACTTTACATTGTTAAAAAAGTATCAAAGAAGCTTTGTAGAAGTGAGTAATCTTTAATAATTGCCTTCAGCTTCTCAGGCAGCGTGCAGCTGCTTATTTTGAGAGAAATGCCTGGCAGCTTGAGAAAGAACAGCCAATGCCCCTGCTAGCAGAGGAATGAAGAGCAATAGGATGTAGTAGCAACTCAAGTATCCTTAATTTCAGACATTGTCGGTGACGTTGGCTTTCAGGACTGGAAGTGTCTGGATGTGACTGCATGCATACATGTGCACATTATGAAACAATTGATTGCTCAATGAATATTTTTAATTAGTGTTTTCTTTTTAAATGCTCCATTTACCCTCTTCACACAAGATGGTTTTGCCATGTGCAGTTTTTATTGGAGTAAACATACTCCCTTCAGATAGCTCCTTCAAGCCAATTCAGAGATCTCTTGACCCTCTTTCAATGTTTTTCCTTCCCGTGACTCACTGCTTTAATCCTGGTTATGTTTTCTAAAGTGAACTCTACATAGTCGCATTGACCTCAAGAGTTACAAACTCAAAGGACTGGGGCAGACAAGAGGGTATATCAGATAAGAGAAGATCTATTTTAAGCAAATAATTTTTCTTAGGTAATATACTTTCTAGATTTAATGTCTTTGTAACAAGTAAGGTTATTAATCTTGTTTATATTCAGTGGGTGAAATAAGTTATCGAAATGCAACTTTACTGTACAATGTGAACTGTCTGCTGATTTTCGCTTTGCTGTTTATGTTGTTTGGGGTCCTTCTTGCTTTTCCAGGCCAAAGATGGAAAATGGCTTGAACAGTCTCACTTGTCATTAAATCTGTAAAGCAAGTCTGAGTTTTAGTTCAGCAGAAACATGGTTGAAGGTTTCAATTTATTAAGGTCTTCATGAAAACAATTTACATACCAAAATCAATAGATATTTTCAGCCTGTTTTCAGAAACTTAACCTCTTAATTAGTAATTCTGACTGTTTTGCAAAGCTGCAATTTACCTGACCCCAGGGAAAAGCAGGGCTTTTTTAGCCTAGGAAAATCTGAGACTGGTTTGCCCCAGGGAGTATCAGTCCTGGAGTCCTGAGCACATGCTGCTCTTCTAATAGTTTCAGAGAAGCAGCACCGTCAGCTACTGCAAAGAGCACGAGACTGCGTACGTTGCCTGGGGAGAGCCTGAAGAGGCAACAGGAGAATATCCTGAGGTCAGAAGATTGTGTGGGTTCACTAAAAGGTAAAGATTATACCTGGGATTGATATCTAACAGTTAGGAGAGCAAAGTAGGTGGCAGCTAATAGAATTGATATTCCTTTCCCTTGGCAGTAAGGGGCAAAGGGAGAGGTCATCCTTCTAGGAAGGAGAACACAGCCAGTTACCTGCCTACATCAGCTCCACAGCATTGCATAAGGCCTCATTTAGTACCTGGTAATGAACTTAATTTAAGCATGCATGTCCCTGCCCTTGCCTCGCTACTGTGCATTATGGACTTGCAAGTTTGCTTATGCTAAAGGGCAGAGCAAAAATAAATTTCCATACTCCCAGGCATGTTCCATCAGCTTGTGTTGGAGCATGGGCCGGTGTCCAAATAGTTTGGATATGAAGTGAATTTGGGCTCCAGGACAGGCTCAGACCTGCTCTTGAAATTGCACGGCAATGACACTAGGGTCCTGCTTTTATATTTGCAGTTGACTGGCTGCCACCACTGCGACCTCCAGCTGCGACAGCAGTGCTCCTCACATCCCAGCTTAAAACTAACCTTGCCTTTCTGTGGTTTTGTCTTACTGCTGACCAGGAACCGGTGAAAAGCTTCGTCAGTTGGAAATTCGATATTAAGTAGGCGAAGCTGCAGCTCAGGTAGACAAAAGTCCTCTTTTGTTTGATGTTTTGTGTGTACAGTCATAGTTTCCATTTTGGTTGTGCAGACTGCAAAGCTACCCAGAGACCTGGTGGTTTAGTCTTTAGACCTTTAGTCTGGGAGACAGCTTTTGTGGAGGGGTTTTGGTTGGGCTCCCCAGAGCTGGTGCAAAGCAGCGTCCCTGTGCACGGTGCCATCCCGACCCACCTTCCCGCAACTTTGGCCTGGGTCCGGCCCGGAGTACCGGGCTGTGTGCATCCCCCGGGGGTCCCAGGGGCTGCTGGGGGCCCTCCCGTTCGCGGTTCGTCCCGGGCCGGTTGGCAGCGGGACCGCAGGCTCGGGCGGGGCGACGGGACTACAGCTCCCAGAGCCGCGCGGAGCCGCCGTGACATCATGTGCGGTGGCTCGAGGTCACATGCCCCGCCGGCCCCTTTGTTTTGAGCGGCGCTGGCAGCGCGACCGGCAGCGGCGGAGAGGCCCGAGCGCACCGCATCGCCGCGCTCCGCTCCCACCCGACCCCACCCCCGCGGGCGGCAGCTCCCGCGGGGCGCAGCGCGGCGGGGCCCGTTCCCGGCTGTGAGTACGGGGCCGGCGCGGGGCCGCGCTGCGGGAGCGGGACTCGGGTGTCGGCGGGGCCCCCGCGGCGGAACGGTGGCCCCCGGAGAATTGCGCGGGGCTCCGCAGGGGCTCGGCTGTCGCGGAGGCGGGGAAAGGCGCCGGGCCGGCCGGGACCGTTAGCCGCCGCGGTGGGGCAGCGCGGGGCGGTCCCGCAGCGGTGCCACGGCGGGGAAGGGCTGTTGGCAGCACCGGTGCCGCGGGACCTGTCGGCTGTGTGTATGTGTGTCGCTCCCCCCACTCCCCTACTCCTGTGTGCGGGTAGCGGGGCCCGGCGGGCGGGGAGGGGCGGGGCGGTGCTGTCCGGTCGGCGGAGCAGGACAGGGGGTACACGGTGCCCCCGGCTGTTTCGTAACGGGGGTCTGGTCTCCCCCGCGCCCCTCCGTGCCCCCCGGGCGGCGGGGGCTCCGCGGCCGCGGATTGGGCAGGCAGGCTGGGGGGGCGGGAGTTGGCGTGGGGCCGCCGCGGATTGGGCAGGGCGCAGGGGGCTGGCTGTCGCTCAGGCGGCGCGGGGTGAAGGTGAGCTGGAGGGCGCGCGTGCGCGTCGCGGCTCTGGGAGGGGGTACCGGGCTGGGAGACAGTCGCACTGCGCATGCGCACCCGGCAACCAGGGGCCGGGCGAGGTGCTGCTGTCGCCATGGTGGGGCTGAGGTGGCGGGTCTCCGCACCCCGGCGGGTGTCGGTTTGCTGCTGTGCCCGGGGCCCTGGCCCGCGGGTGCAGGGTGCCCGGGTTCTCCCCGCTGCAGCGGCGGGGTTAAGCCCCGGCTCCGCCGGTGGCGGTTGCTGTCTGTGCTATGCAGTGTCCGGTTCTCCCAGCCCGGGAACCCCGTCTGCTCCCGCCGGGCGCTGCCATTTTCTGCTGGTGCGGCCGTCTGCAGCCCCGCCAGTAAACAGCCGGGGGACGCCCCCGTCGCACCGGCCTTTTCCGTAATTCCTTTGTTTTGCTGAGTTTGTCTGGGTGACGCTTTGCTCCCTTACGTAGCAAACCGGGGCAGCAACAAGTTGGGCGTGTGTCGGGACCGAACCGTGCACGCACGCAGCTGCCCCGGGGCCGCAGTGTGAGCGGGGTGCAGTCCCCGGCCGGGCCGCAGGAGCCGCCGGCGGGCTCGGGCTCCAGGGCCGTCTGTACTGCGTGCTCTGCGTTCCCTGCACAGCAGTTCAGAGGGACCCATCGATGTGTTAATCCGATTTCCACGTTGTTACATACTCAAAATTCCTGTTCCTTTAGGTAAGAGTAATCTAATTGGGTTCTATATCAGCCTGGCGGTTACTGTGCTGTTTGGTTACTGCAATTTGTTTGTGTGTTTCAAATTTACAAGCAGTTGTCTGAACTCCCTGGAAGTCCTGGAAACACACTATTGGGATGCGAGCAATGGCTGGGGCTTTTGTTCTGTTTTGGTTTTTCTAAGCAAAATCTGAATATGTGTAAAGTGATAGTGAAACTAAGGTGGAAGAGTGTTTACTTTTTCACAGTCTCTTCCCCACGCATTAATGATAATATGCTGTGGGTTTGGTTCGTTTTGCTTTTTCCTCTGGGGCATGTGTCCTTTTGGGTGACCTTTTAGCTTACAAAAGGTTACCTGAAGACTTCTGCACAGTTCAGAGTTGTACCTTTTTGCTGCTTGTTTGTTTTTTGTTTGGTTTAGGTTTGCTGTTTTGTTTTACTTAATACTCATTAGCTTCGTGTACGGATCAGTTCCTGGTTTTGCTGGGTCATTTTGAGGATACTTAGGGATATTTTTGTGTGTGTCACTAGCTTGATTACTATTGAATTTTGGCACTTAGAGTATATTTATTTAATCACAATAGTGTTTTATGTTAAGAGACTTCTACAATACAGTAACTTACTATGTCAAGCAGCTTGCTGACTTCAACTTGTTGTTTACTAGTCACTCAGTATTCTTAAAGGCTTCATTCATGTTAAAAGCATATAAATCCTCAATTTCTGTTGTAAAAGAAGAATAAAGAAGTCCTTTAAAACCAACAATTTTGGTCTTTTTGTGTCACAGAGAAGAAGGAAAAATAAATACTATATTTGGGGTTTGGCGGAAGGAAAGGTTATGCTTCCCCCCCGTTGCCTTTTTCCTTTAAACGAAAACAAACTAGAGCACGTGTTGTGGTTTAGGCAGTGTGTTGCAGCAGATAGAACTGGGAGTTTGTTTTCTCTGACTCTTGTGGTAACCAGACATCTGAGACAAAGCGCATCTGCAGATCATTTTAAGTGGCAAACGAAGTAACTAGAGTTGCCCAATCCTGAGTTATAGTTCCCATGCCTCAGAAGAAAAATACTGTTTATTTGTATTAAATGTTGGTTGTGTTACTCTGGGGTGCTGTTGCTAATACAGTACCAGGTAGCAGTAGATGTGACTCTTTGCAGGCTGGTGCTGCCCATTCGCAGCACCTCCCTTTGCCTGCCCCAGGTGTCACCAGGGGCACAGGGTGGCAGCAGCTGACCCAGCTCAGCCCCAGGTACTCCCCGAATTGCACCCCGAGGGGGAGCTTTGCAGGTGGAGCTGGGGCACACCTGGTGAGGAGGTGTCACCTCAGGTGTCACCAGCCCTGACTGTGTGTTCCCATCGCTGCCTGGTCAGTTTTGGTGACGGACCAAAGGAGGTTGGGGATGCAGAAGGGACAGAAAAACAGCTCTGCCAGAGCCAGTGGGAGAGAGGTAAAATACTCCAGGATGTTGCGGCAGAGGAAGGAGGAGTTTGGTGTAACATAAAAACAATTTGCAGAGGAGGATTTACTGATTTATTAATAGAAGCTGTCAGGGAAAACATTTAATAGACTTCGTTTACCAGACTCTGAATTGGGATCTTAGATTATTTCTGAGGAACACCTTGTGTAGACAAACCTACAGACAACATATAGACTAAGGAAACAGAGAAACCTGAACTTCTGGTGAACCCAGCTCAAATTAGAGATGTGCAGGTAACATCTGTGTTGGAGCTGTTTCTGTAAAGCACTTTTAAAAGTTGTTGATAGAAAGTGTGACTTGTTTTTGCTTTCAATTTTTTAAAAATTACTCCCTGATTTGCTTAAGATCTGTCCTTGTTGATCCTTGTTCAGGCAAGCCATCCAATGCATTTTGTACTTTTTTTTAACCTAATAATTTCTAATAGTTGCATTTGGGAAAAAAAAATCATTTGTTTGTCTCTTGCTTTGCTTAAACTTACTGAAGATATTTCAGCGTTAAATTCTCCAAACAATTGGTGCTGTACAATGCAGAGTCTGCAGGGCTGTGTAAGAAGCACCTAGCTGTGCACGGAAGGTGCAGGCAGGTGTATCCTCGGGTCGGTGTTTCCCTCCTTTGCACACTTAGCATCTCGGCGCTGGGCACGGATTCCCCTCTGTGGTTCCAGCTTTCGGGTTGAAACATGAGGTGGTGACATCTTAAAACTGCCAGAGAAGGTCTGCAGTGCGGCCACGTGTGTATCTGACAGCTGAACGTGTGATAATGTTACTGATGGTCTTCTAAATGTACTTTGCTTAAGCAAACCTGCAGAAGTAATTAGCTGGATAGAAACTGAAGCCTAGTGTATTCAAAAGCAGTAATTTCTGCAATAGAGCACAATACTTTATCCTTTCCATTCTCTTGTTTGTGAATTTGCAATATATATCCCCTTGATTAGGTTTTGTTCCATGGAGATTTTTTTTTTTTTAGTCTTCCATTTCTTTAAACCGTTGGGACATCAAAAAAAAATTCACTTGCTCACCACTAATATTGTGTTGTTCCAACCATAAAGACATTGCTTCGTTCAGTGAACAGTCTTAACCCACAACCTTGGTTTCCATTTATTAGTGATTGTGTAATAAGAGTGTCTTTCTAAGTCTTAACTTCTCACATAATGAGAAACATTTAATCTTCAGGCTTTTTGTACTTCATTGCAGTGCTTTACCCTCTCTTGCAATATGCCGGTGTCTTGTTTCTGATTCCAGGCTAACTTTGCTTTGGAAAAGCTCCATTATTAGCTTTAGTGAAATACTTCTGATGTGAATCTGTGACACTGGAATCAAGCCTTTAGGGTTTATATTTTCATTGCTACATTTCCCTTTTCTACTGCTGATGCTTCATTTCTACCCACTTTCTTGTGCTGAGTAGTATGGAATTAATTGGCAGATAAAGTTCAAAGTAAGGGTGAGGGTGATAGCAACAGAGCTGGTGAGGTGGTTGTTGGTTTTGTTTTTTATACAGACTGCATCATTACAGGGTAACGTGGTTGTGAAATACATGGGATAGAACATCAGCTGTTTATGTCTCGTTAAAATGTCTCTGAAGCCATCAGTTATTAGATAGGCTCATTGCAACAGTGTTTTTCTAGCATCAAAGGGACAACCGATCCTATTTTAATTCCAAATAAAATGAAGTATTTTGCAGGGTAAATGAGCTGTACCAAGAATCCACCAGTAAATATGTGTAAAAGATTTTATATGGGAAGTGACAGCTTTCCAACCTCTTTTCTCAATGAGTAAATGTACAGCACACGTTCCTCCCTCACTCTGGGTTAAGATGGTGCCTTTTAAAGGTGCTGTGTAAAAAGCCTGCTTAAAAAAAAAAGTGTGTTCGTTGTGCTCTATATTAAGCAGTGATGTAGCCAGACTTGGATTGGGTAATTGCAGCTCTAACGATGCTGGCACGTCAGGAAATGAAGTTGCTGTGAGGAGGTGACGTTTACTGACTCTGTAAGTGGGGAATGAGGGAAACTGAATATAACCTCTTGGAAGCATGAAAAGAATGTCCGTGAACTTTAAAATAATTCAGTGCCTGTCCTTCTAGGCATACAAGTAAATACTATGTGTATTTGGAATGATGTCTGTGTCAGACCTAAGAGGGTGTTTTGCCCAGCCTCTTGCTGCCTCAGTATATCTTGGTGGACGTTCATCCCCTTTGTTTTAAAGCTCAGGAGTGGCAGAAAGCTCTGTTGCTGCCAGATTGGTTGATCACATTCCCCGTAACACATGCTATCTGCAAAATCAGCTGCATTTCCTTCACTTGCAGACTTTAATATTGGCATACGCTATCATTTGAGTACTTGATTTTTGCAGCTTCAGTGCTCTGATAATGTGATTGTGTGTTTGTGTGCTGGGGTGAGTGTTGTACTCTGGGTATTTGGAAAGTGTTTGAGCAAAAAGTGTTGCTAATGATTACTTGCTAGTGGTACTTTGTACAACAGAAAATCTCCCTGTCCTCGGTAAGTTGCCCTTGGTTCTTGTTTTCAATAGTTTTACACGGACAAATGTAATTCTTTTTCCTTCTGTTTTGTGCACTAGCAGTTTACACTCATTTTTAATTGAATCTTAGATAATCAGTGAACTAATTTTGAGATGCTAAGAATGAACAGGTAAAAACTTTAGGTCAAGGTTATTCATGGAGATAGCTGAATGTTATTAAACACTGGTATTTTAAGACTTCATTATGATAGACATTATAATGAAAATTGAGGGATTTCTCAACCGATTTCCACCCCCCCCCCCCTTTTGACTAGTGCTGGAGCTGAGAAGAGCTGAAGCTCTGGATCTTTATCCAGGAAGTCTTTGGCTTCTGTCAGTTGGGTGATTTGCTGGAGCCAAGATCTCAGGGTTTTTTAATGTTGAGTGCTAATGCAGTGCCAGTGGTGCTGGGACATTCAGAACTTGCCATCCATGACACCTGTTCAATGGGTATATTTTGTATTTAATGTGTAGCAGGTAATGCTGCATTGCCCTGCACAAGGTGCATGGTAAGTTGCCCTGTAATACTGTGAGACCTCTAGTAAAGGTCAAAAACTGTACCAATTCTTAGAGTGACCGAACACGTATCTTGTCTAGTTCTCGTGATGAAGTTAAGAAAATACCAGACTGAATACTGAAGTGTTTTAATTTTTCAGACCGTAGCACTGTGAAGGAGAAGCTCTGCAAACTTTTCTCAATGACTCTATAGCCAACTGATGTAACAATGGTACTAATATTGGGACGCAGACTGAATAGAGAGGATAGTGGGATACGAGATTCCCCTGCAACCAAGCGGAAAGTTTTTGAAATGGACCCAAAGTCGTTGTCAGGCCCGGAGTTTTTCGACTTCTCCTCGGGATCATCCCATGCCGAAAGCATTCTCCAGATCTTCAATGAATTCCGAGACAGCCGGCTGTTCACAGATGTTATTATCTGCGTGGAAGGCAGGGAGTTTCCCTGCCACCGAGCAGTTCTCTCAGCCTGCAGCAGCTACTTCAGAGCCATGTTCTGCAACGATCACAGGGAGAGCAGAGAGATGCTGGTGGAGATCAACGGCATTTTTGCTGAAGCTATGGATTGTTTTTTACAGTATGTATACACCGGCAAGGTGAAAATCACCACAGAGAACGTGCAGTATCTCTTTGAAACATCCAGTCTCTTTCAGATCAGTGTTTTGCGTGACGCCTGCGCCAAGTTCCTAGAGGAACAGCTGGATCCTTGCAACTGCCTGGGAATCCAGCGCTTTGCAGATACGCACTCGCTCAAGACGCTGTTCACCAAGTGCAGGAATTTTGCACTGCAGACATTTGAGGATGTGTCCCAGCATGAAGAATTCCTTGAACTGGGGAAGGATGAGCTTATTGATTACATTTGCAGTGACGAACTGGTGATCACTAAGGAGGAGATGGTGTTTGAAGCTGTCATGCGCTGGGTGTACCGGGCAGTAGAGTTGCGCAGACCAGTGTTGCACGAACTTCTGACGCATGTCAGGCTCCCGTTGTTACACCCAAACTACTTTGTTCAGACTGTGGAAGTGGACCAGCTGATTCAGAATTCCCCAGAGTGCTACCAGCTGCTGCACGAGGCCAGGAGATACCACATCCTTGGAAATGAGATGATGTCTCCCAGAACTAGGCCACGCAGGTGAGTAAATGTTTTTTCCCCCCTTATTTCTGTAGAAGAACATAGTTTGATGTACAGATGTTTGATATACACGTGCCTAGAAAAACATTTCTTGCAGATTATTTTATTTTGCATTCTGGAGCCAGAACAGTTACGCTTCTGTACTTGCCCACAACGCATGAACCTCACACATGTACGTAAGCGAGTCTTTTTGCACAGATGATTTTATTGCTAGGAAATAAATGACTGTTCAGGTAAGTGAAGTTATATTACCTTGCAAGTGAAATATTTTCTAAAGATTAATGCTCACTAGGTGACATCCTTAGATATTTCACATAATAGCAGTGTCTTGAAAATAACTGTGCTGCAGCAGGTAAATTATTCCATTTCCCAACCTTCTTGTTATAACAAAATATTGTAAGTGTGCAATATACTATAAAGGATGTGGATGGGCATATCCAGAGCATTTGCCTACTCCATCACAAACACTTTACAGATGGTGTAGTACACAGATCTGTAATAGACAGCAGAACAACAGGTTCTTAACTTTAAAGAAACAAAATCTTGCATTTTTAAAGAATTATGGAGCAGTGCGTGAAGTATTTCATGCTTATTCTATGACATTTTAATAATTCAGGATTACTGCCACTTAATAATGTGTTACCCAAATAGGTGACTGAAGTTGCATGAAGAAATGAGGAAGAGTCCATTAGTGGCATTTATGAGCAATAGTGATTATGTTTTGGTTTTTTTCCTGAAAAATATTTTCCCAGTAAAAGCTTTACCTCCACATGACAGTTGACACGATAGTTTATTGTTAACTCCAGCTGATCTAAGCTGTAGTTATAAAATCATGTGTTGTGTTCAGGTGATGCAATGATCTGGTCTGGACAAACAGATTGTGTTAGGAGTTACTCCTCTTTGTTTACTCTTAGTCATATGTGGTTGCTGTACAGTGACTGTACAGGGAACCTTTGTTTTCTCTGGCATGTGTTGAAGGCTTGCTTATAGGTGAAAAGCGTTTGCCCCGTGAGTGGCTTTACAGTTTTCAATCCTGCCGTGAGAGAACAAACTCTTCTTAAACCCCTCGCGGCCCTGCTGCCGGGTTTTCTACGCTGTACTCTGCCATGGAGGGTCTTCGCAAAGTTTGGGTTCGTGGCAGTTTGGAAACTGGTGCAATGACAGTTTCTGAGGCATTTCATACCCTGAGCCTGGGCCTGAGGGGGGGATGATGGAACTCAGATCAAACACCTCTGTGTTTCTGAGCGGTCGGAGGGGGGCTGTGTTTTATGGTGTTTGATGTGGTGTTCGTTGTACGTTTATTACTCAGTTTGATGAAGGAAGCAAATACACTGAGGCCTAACAGTTCTGTGGGCCTGCATGGTGTGTACATTCTTGATAACCTGGAAAGCCTCAGGGTAGCGTTCCAGTCTGGAAATGAAGTACCTTGCCTAATACAGGTGATTTATGAAGCTGGAGGAGGGAGGCTGTTGCTTTGGATTTTGTGGGTTTTGTTGGTTTTACTGCTGAGCTTATTAAACTGGACTGTGTATTCCAGTAGGCAGGAACAAGAGAAGTAATTTACAAAGAGAAAAACTGGCTGGTCTCCCAGCAGGAATTTTTTCCCCTTTTCTATATTACATTCATGGAATAGTTCTTTGCTGTTTGTTTCTGTTGCCTATAGCAAAAAGAAGAGATCGTGTTTCATAACAGTTACCAGGTTCCCTTTTCCCCTCCCATGTTTTCATCACACCTTTTCTGGGCATTTCTGGGGGGATTTGGGGAAAGAAAAAACGCTGGAGAGCTCTTTTACTTCTTTCTTACCTTCCTCCAATTTCTTTTTTTATATAAACTGTTTCTAAAAGGAGACAAGCTGCAGGATCAGAAATTCCTATGCCAGTGTTTTTACTGAAACTTCTGAAAATTAATTGTGATTCCTTGTATGGGTATGTACGAACTTATGGGTGAAGTGGGTTCTACCAGTTGTTTAAAAAAAAGCATCAATTGCAATTGACAGTTGATTTTTTTTCTTTTTGAAGCCAGTGAAGAGTTACTTGCAATAGATAAAAATTTAAAACGTGGTGTAACGGCTGCCTGCTTGCTCTTTTGCCGCTAGACATCATTGACACGTGCAGAAGGTCTTTTTGAAAGAGCTTTTCAGTTGTGTACTTGTAACGGCATAGTGACATCTTGAGGTTGTCGCTCCTGCTCCTTTTAAGTGTCTCTTGTCCCCTGCCGTTGTGTTGCACAGCAAGTCTCTAAGCTGTCAGCAATAATACGTTTCCATATACAAAACAAAACAGGCTCTTCCTTCTGTATGCTTTGAGTTATCTTCAGATTTTCATGTACCTGTGAATTCTTGAATCGCACAGTCCCTGCAAAGCTGTCTGACAACAATATGAGTGTACTCTTTAGTTAGAAGTTATCACATTTATACATTTTAATACATCCTTTTTGGTTGCCTTTAGAAAGCTTTAATGTAGTCCTTTAGTTTTCCACCAAGGAGATAAGTTTTTATTTCACTTTGCATTTCTGTCTGTTATTGCATTTTTTTTAAACTGATGTGCCCTCTGTCATTTGCAAAAAGTCTTTTGGAACTTACCTTAAAACCTATGTGGTGCAAGACTCCTTCAAGAAAATGTAATAGAGGAAATATCTCTTTACTGAAGAAAGGATATGATTATATAGGTACTAAAATGTTGGGAAAATTTTGGTTTTCTATGGGCTTCAAATACTGTACTAAATGAATATTTTATTTAAAGAGCAAAACTCAATCATAGTAATTCATAAAGAACTCTTTCTGATCAAAGGTTTTTGATTCATTTAGTTTTAAAACAAAGATTGATAATCCGATACAGTAAGCTTTTCAGTACATAAGTGGAGGCCTTGGTTCTTATCTAGAAAGTAATCAACAGACAAACCTCTTTCACATGTACAATTAGCTGATGAATTTGCACTTCCTTCTAAGGCGAATGATGAGTATCTTGCTTTTAAGGAAGTTCTCTTCCTGGGTAATGCTTTGCTGGCACAGAACTTCCCCTCTCTTGTCCGTTGAGAGATTCTTTTCGGAGTTGTTCCTCAAAAAATGCAAAAAACAGTAACAGTAAATACACAGAAACCAGGAGTGAGGTGACTTCAAAGCTGAGCAGCTGGAGAGGGTGTTTCTTTTGACTAGTTCAGGTGGGTAAGTATGCTTTTTCAGATACATATCTTCAGTACGTAAGCGTATAGTACATTATCATTTAGCATTGCCTTTGCCTGTTTAAAATGCTCTGAGTAGAAATATATATGATGTATTTAAATTATGATATATGCTGACAAGGAGATAGAAGGGCTAACTAATTTGTTCCTGATGCTTCAAAACAGGGAAAACGTGATCAGGATTTCTAAGTTAATATGCGGGTAAGTGCACATGTTAAGAAATTTGAGGACAGATCACGTGACTTTTATCCCAAAGCAATGGTATGAATGAGATGACTGTTCATATTGGGATCAAAGTTAAAACATAACAAAAAGGCTTAACCAAAAATAAAATCAGTCTTGCATTCAGTTTTACGTAATTAATAAACAGCAGTCCTTGAAATAACTGTCAATGCAGAATCCTTTAATCTAAAAATGCCCTTAAAAGAAAGGATTTTGACTAAGACTTACCAGAAATTATACATTTGAGAGACAGGATAAAAGTTGTTCATAGTTTGATTTGCATGTTGAAGATGGTTGCTTGATTCTCTATGTACAAATGTGAATTAACATATAATGAGTTTTGCTACTGCTGTGAATAATATGTATAATGCAGCAGAAGCATCAGGCTGGGAGAAGGAGAAATCAGAATGTGGAATAGAATTTAAAGGCTTATTTGTGCACATTGTAGACTGTCTAATGCTTAATTTTTCACACTGAGTTTTAGGTTTTGATTTAGGCTTGAATTTTTATTTCAGCATTTCTTAATGTTTACTTCTACTGCTACCCTTGTTTTTCACTTTTTAAAATGTCCATTGGCTGTAAGGTCTTTTCCCTTGTTTTGGTGATTATATGCCTCCAGCTTTTTTTTTTTTTTTTTCAGGAAATAACCTAAGGCATTTTAAGCTTTTTTTTTCTCTTTTTTCTTTATTGTAGAAGTCAGTGCTAAATAGTAAATTTTCCAATTTTCACACAGTTTTGAAGACAATATTATTTGGCCTTCATGTGCTAATAAATATCTTGTACATCTTAGTTTTCTGTGTTTGCTTTTTTAGATCAACTGGTTATTCTGAGGTGATAGTTGTTGTTGGAGGCTGTGAACGAGTTGGAGGGTTTAATTTGCCGTATACTGAGTGCTACGATCCTGTAACAGGAGAGTGGAAGTCACTGGCTAAGCTTCCAGAGTTTACCAAGTCTGAATATGCGGTGTGTGCTCTACGGAATGATATTCTTGTTTCAGGTGAATAATGCTAGAAAGTTTAAGACTTCTTTCTTTTCTTCGTTGTTTGTGGTGGTTTGGTTTTTTTTCCAGAGTTTTGTACTGTGAACTCCCAGAAGCTCAACTGAAAGTCACTTTCTTATTTAAATGGTGAACACCAGCCCCAAACCAATCTCATTGTAGGCAAAAGTGGGTTTTGTGATTTTGTTGTTGTTTATTATGATCAGTTTTTTACAACCAATCCCAGGACATCAGTTGTATTTAAAAAGACTAGCTTATGCTCGTTAAGTACGCTGCTTTAAAATATAGTAGTGGCCTCTTTGCAGCAACAGTTGGAAAAATTACAAGCGAAAAATCCCAAGCAGCTTTTTCCCAGCAGCATTTTCTGTGCTACAAAACGTGCTGTGTGCTGGTTGAAAACACGGGTTGCCTGGGAGCGCCGCAGCGCTGGTACATTGCTGGTGACTTGCTCCTACCATATGACTGCCCAGACTCCTAAAGAAAAACAGTTAAAGCTGCTCCTTGTTGCAGGAATGTAAAACAGAAACAAATTCCTTTTAGCCCCTGAGTTTGGGATCCATTTATAACAGCCTTTTACACTGAGATGAGCAGTAACTGTAGGTTTTTAAACACCTCTCATTCAGGTGTTTAGAAAGGATGAATTACAGGATACAACTGATGGCTTAGATACCAAGCCCCATGCCTTAATGTAACAAAAAAAAAATAATTTGTCTCCTCAGATGTGTAGCACCTGCATCATTTGAACAAAATGTAAAACAAAGGAGATGTTTGCACAAAGCACAGAGGTGTGAGGGATGTGCTGTCAGGCACACAAACAGTTAACGCCTTGAGTGTCTCACCCAGGCAGCGCACTGAAGAAATCTGAAGAGCACAGACAAAAGCCACTAAAACGTATTCCGATTTCCAGAAATAATCTAATGCAATCTCAGCATGTTCCTGGGAAAGGCACACAAGTAAAAGAACTTACTGTGTATTTTCATGTTTTAAATCCACTGAAGCTGACTTCTTCAGTCTAATGTATAAACATAGATAGACTTTTATTTCGCCTAAAAAGAACATAAAGTTTTCTTTATCCACTGTGGAGGGGCACTTTAATGGTTAATGCTCATTCAATAACGAATTTATTCAAATTTTTGCTTTTAAAGGTGGAAGAATCAATAGCCGGGATGTTTGGATTTATAACTCTCAACTTAACATTTGGATCAGAGTTGCCTCCTTAAATAAAGGCAGATGGCGTCATAAAATGGCTGTTCTTCTTGGTAAGGTAAGAGAAGTATATTTAATTTTTTTTGTATAGTGGGGATGCTGACTGTGTGTAAGAAAACTGGAGAAAACATACATATATGTTTAGTATTATTTTGTATTTACTAATATATAATCTTAGAAATACATATTTTTGAATAAAATAATAATTTAAACTATTAGACTCTTTATCAGTCAGACATTATCCAAGGACATGAAAATCATGCTATCCCTCAGTCATTTGTGTCGTGTGCCTTGAACTTCTTAGAGATGAGACTTGCAGCTGGAGCAAACAGGGGAAGAAGGTAGACACAGGTAGCAATGAGCTCTGCTGTTTAAATACGAGAGAAGCAACAGCAGAGTAAAGTTCACAAGCTGAGGGGAAGAAATATTTTTGTAAGCAAGTAAGAAAAAGCAAAGCACAGAAAATCAAAGGTAAATTCAGATTGAGTTTTGCGGCTGCTGTTACTGAATGTAGTCTGTAAAAAGAAATGCAGAGAAATGCTGTTTTTAACAAATGCCATTCAAATAGGAAGTTTCTGTCTCGGTATTAATAATACTATGCTTTGGACATGTGTTTGCAGTGTCATTCCACATGTGACTGAATGGAACTCTCCAGGGAGTCTTTACCTATTATTTTTAGACCGGGGTCTTCTCCTCTGTGTATAAATTGAAAATGTAAGGAAAGTGTCCCTTCACAAACCTAGCAAATTAGGATTCTTGCAGCTTTTAGTTAATTTAATTTCATATTTAAATGTAGTAACGACTCTAAAAATGGAATGATGATAGCTTTCACTGCTTTGCTTAGGTATATGTTGTTGGAGGATATGATGGGCAAAACCGCCTCAGCAGCGTAGAGTGTTACGACTCATTTTCTAATCGGTGGACGGAGGTGGCTCCCCTTAAAGAAGCTGTGAGCTCTCCAGCCGTCACCAGCTGCGTTGGCAAACTGTTTGTGATCGGCGGTGGTCCTGATGACAACACGTGTTCTGACAAGGTCAGTGATTGTATCTGGGTACATCTCTTCTCCATTGTGAACAGTAGTGCTGGTTTAGCTGAATGGAATATGGAGTTATTATAATACAAAAAAATACAGAGCAGAAAACATTAGCTCAATAATATACAGTTATTGTGATCTTTCTCATGGATACCATCATAGGCTTAATGAGTTCTGTGAATTCTTAAACCTGACTGTTGGGAAAATTATGCTGCATATGTACAGATGTTACTGATACATGGACCTGTATTTATATTGACTTTACTTTCTTGGTGAGGTATTGCCCACCAGCTATTGCTTCTTTGGCTCTCCTTGTGTAATCTGTGGGTATGCCAGGTTATTATTTCAGTTAGTTTTTTAATCTGAAATGCATGTATTTGTTTTCAGGTTCAGTCTTATGATCCCGATACTAACTCTTGGTTGCTCCGTGCAACTATCCCTATCGCAAAAAGATGTATTACGGCTGTGTCTTTAAACAATCTGATCTATGTTGCTGGTGGGCTTACCAAAGCAATATACTGCTACGATCCAGTTGAGGACTACTGGATGCATGTACAGAATACATTCAGCAGACAGGTAATTAACACTAGAAGGCTTGTAGACGTCAGAAATGTATTTTTTTTTTACTCGAGTATCTTGGCATGAAATGAGTGTACACTAGTTTAACCCTGTTCAAATTGCATCTCTGATTCCATTTTTGCTGCTTTGTCTATATAATCCAAAACCTCAAAGAAGAGGAAGTTTCTAAACCAGTGGCTTTTCAACTGGGTGTCACTGTGAGCCAGGCCAGTCTTCTTGTTTGAGATCAGTTACTGTTGGAGAACAGCATAACAGTATAATGGATGATATTTTTATTGCATAGAAATTGATCTTTGTCAAGCTCTGCTACATATTTCAGTTTTTGACTGAAGATTATAATTTCCTTAAAATTGATTAAAGCCTTTCAGTGCAACAAAAAATATTGAAGGCTGATTTTACAGTGTTAAAAAAATACATTGTATAGCACAGAAAGTATCTGACTTAAGCAGCAAGAACATCAAGCAGAATTTAAAAATGTGTCCCCTCAGTAGTAAGGTGTGTGTCTGTCAGTGTTTCCCTATGTTTTTAAAACATCCAACGATTACATACTCTACTGTGTCTACCTTAACAAAGATTTGTTACTAATTTTGCTGGCCTTCCCTCTGTTGCTCTATTTTCTGATCTGCGTTCTCTATTTGACTGAATATTTTTTCCATGTCTGCTTCTAAGGCAGAAGTAAAATCCTATCTCTCTTGGTTTCAAGTAAGACATAGCATTGTCTTTTTCTTATGCATTCTTTTCTTGGGCATAGCTTTTCCCCTCTCTCCAGTTTACATCCCTCTTCGTTAGACGATACACTCTTCTAATGTGCTTCTCCTCATTTCCATTTTTTTGCATTAATAGTACCTACTGTGGTCCCTCTTCTGAAAACCTTTGTTCTGCTTTCCTTATCTCAGATGTTCAAATGGCAAGTACAGTGTTCAGCTGTATTCCATTGTATTCCTTGCCTGAGCTATGCACAGTGAAAGCTTAGATGTGAAATAGTCTTTTCTGTAGGGTTGTGCTGCTGTTTTCCCCAATTATTGTGCTTTCTGCATTGTCCCTTTCAAGAGGGAATAGTATAGGCCAGTCTGTTTACAAACAGCAGTCACAATGCTGTCCTTCTGCACTGGGTAGACATGCAGGAATTGAGGTCTTGTTTTTGAAATAATCACGTATTCCTTTGTGTATTTTGAAACAGGAGAACTGTGGCATGTCTGTGTGTAATGGAAAAATCTATATCCTTGGTGGAAGACGAGAAAATGGTGAAGCCACAGACACTATTCTTTGTTATGACCCTGCAACGGGCATTATCACAGGAGTAGCAGCCATGCCCAGGCCAGTATCATATCACGGCTGTGTGACGATCCATAGATATAATGAAAAAGGCTTTAAACTGTAATTTTTTTCTTGAAAAAAGGAAGATTGCATGAATTAATCCAGTGGTCTGCTGCAAGACAGGCTTTTTAAAGATTCCTGAAATGGGAAAACGCCCTTTCCCTACCTAAGTGTCATATGAAAACTATATCCTGTGCCTTTAGAAAAAGGGTTACTTTAACTTACAAAACAAGTCTACAAATCTATCCAGTAACCAGAGTTCAGTTATATCTGCTACAGGCTCTGATACAAGAGCGGTAACAATACGTTGTACCAGTGTTCAGAAAGCTTGCCCTAAGTGTGATTAGTAGTTAAAATCTTGGAAGCTTTTTGCGGAAAGTGCCTTCACAAGCATTTGTGCCTGTGTCCTAAGAAGCAATATCTGCAAGGTGTTTCAGGTTCTGCTAATTGGAAAAATACATAGACAAGTAAATTCCAAAGAATCAACTAGGACAATTGCCTACAATTTTTAAAAGCTTATATAATTGTAATTCATATGCGCAGCATTCTTACAAGCAGATTACTTGGCTTAACCAAGTAGATTTTATGTCAGATCATGCCTGATTTAGTATTAAAAAAGAACAACAAACCAAACAAGCTACATAAGACAAATATTAGAGTCTTTGAGGAATACTGTTTTGTGAAGGAGAAACTGGTTGTTCAGTGAGGTGCTGAAACACACTGCAGTGACAATTGCATACCTGAACACTATGGACCTTATTCATAGTGTTGCTAAATGTGTATCAGAAGTACAAGTCTATGTGACATGGAGAACAAGTGACCGCTGGTTTGTAGGCATGCATCTGTGAAGCAAAATTTGAATCCCAGTTCTTAATTTTTTAAATAGTGTGGCTGAAGTCTGAAAGCTACTGGGTTTGCTCTTTGCTCACTGCGGATTATCTCTAAACTGTTCGAGGAATAAAGGATGATGAACTCTGGATTCTTCTGCTTTTCTGAATCACATTAGAAATTATCTGATGATAGAGGCAGGAAGTTGGGTTGCACCCTACAGCTTATGAATTGGTCTTTGCAATATATCTCATCTGCAGAGATGGCAGAGTACCCGCCAAGTGTTTCTTGGCCTTTCTTCAGACAATCACTCCAGCACAGTTAAACTACTGTATAAGCTGCTTGGCCACAGACAAAGTAGTTCTGGAAAGGTCCCTCCTGTCACCAGAAGAATATCTGTGGACCTGTCCAGGTAGCCATATGAGCTAACTCCCAACATAACGGGTTTTGGATAATTTTGAAGTGTAGGAAGCACCTATATTTTGACCCTTTTTTTTTTTTTTTTTTTATTAAGCTATTTTTATAAGTGCTCCATAGATTTCTGTACTAGATCTCTCTATTTCCAGTACACAGTTGTATAGTTGAGGCACAAATTCTTAAACTGAAACAGCACTTGAGAGCTGGAAGATGAATAGGATTGTCTGTGTACTAATTTCCTGTTAATCACCAAAAAGCCCTTGGGAACTGCCTTTCAAAGGAATTCTGAGGACAGCAGCCAGTAGGGAAGTTGGTCAGTGCCAGGGCAGGAATAAAAACCATGAGGCCCCTGCAGAGACAGGCCTGGCCTCGGGTTCTGGACTCCGTGCTTGCTCAGGAGGGTGAAAACAAGCACCGTCTCTGGAGCGTCGTTTGTTCCACTGGACTTTCTTCATCTGTTTTCCCAGAGTATTTCTTCATGGGATGGAAATTCTGACCCTCAGTGAAGCTGTGCCAAGCTGGGAGTCATCATTTTCAGTAACATATGGTCATGACTTTTAAAGAGCACTGGGAGCTGCACTTTGTGATGCATTAACTTGTAACCTCAGGAAAGGACACAAGTTTCAGTTTCTGGCTGAATACCAAACACTGCTCTGTGTATGTTAAGAATACTGATAAAATACAAATCTCTGTGTAGGAAGTCAGTCCCTGAGCACGTTCACTTGTGTTGCCCTAAAAAGAAAGTCCCTTGGTAATGTAACATGAATGAGATAAATTAATCCTTTTCCAAGTTTCTTGTGTTTCTGCTCACCAAGGTTACTTTGAACAGATAATTTCAGTACCTGTGAATAAGGTCCATTAATAGCAATGGTTAATTGCCCAGTAACTGATATTCTGTACTAACACTGTATGTAACTTGTGCCATCATTGTAAATGAAAAATGTAAAAAATGATAGGAGCGCTTCATTAGATGTGCAATTTGAAAAATATTCTCCTTTCATTTCCTTCTTATTTGCATTAAGACTTGTAATGTTGATTGTCATGCTAAACTGTTTTTAAACATTCTTTATTCTGTAGGTGTAGAACAATGTCATTTATGTATAGATATCTTCTAATCTGTGTTCATAATACCGCACTACTCTGTAAATAACAAGATACTGCTTTCTATGGTTTTGAAGATTCATTTTACAGATCAGTTGTCTTTTCTTAACAATATATGTACTGTTACCTATTATTTTGAAAATGACAGTGTTTAATGAACCAGTAAACGCAGAAATGTAGATGTAGAAGAAAATTTCTGCTTACAGTTCTTGAGAATCTGTATCAAGTGCTGAACAGTTACATGCATGGGGCATTGCTAAAATGGCAGTTATCCATGCCATGATTTCCTTAAATCGAGCAGTGAAAACTTCTTTTGCTTGTTATCTGTAAATAACTTGCACTTATGGCCTGTTCTTTTAAAACTATTATTTTTAGATGTACTAGGAAAAAAAAAAGTTCAACCTGGGTTTAATGAAAACATATAATTTTTCTAGAAGGATGCATTTATTTGGAAGTCGCATTCCTGAGCCACCCATTCTCCGATGCATTTCACTTAGGTATAGATGAATTCAAAGATTTAAACTCTCACTATTACACATATCTGGCTGCTTGAAGTTAAGGGGCTTGAGCAGCAGGTGGGCTTGGTTTTTGTTTTTTTTTTTTTTGTTTTTGTCTCGTCAAGGGGAGAAAATTATTAATGTCATCTAGTACAATCAAAAGATTTCCATCATTAATTATAATAGGTTTGGTAACTCTAAAGTAGAGAGACTGCTTTTAGATGTCCTATGCATTCCCTCATTTCACAGCCATCAAGCATGTAGCATTGCCTGGTAATCATTTAATTTTACCTGTAGACTTCCTTGGTAATGCTGAAGTGGTTATAATTTGTGTGATCTCTTCCAGTTGTACCATCACGTGATTCATTTTGTACTATGTGCCTGATATGCATTTTGAGGATTAGGCACTTGTGCTTTCCGCTCTACCACCAGGAGTCAGAGTCGTACTGTTACTTTTTTATTTTAATTTGCACCAATGCAGTTCTCATTAGACTGCGCTTGTTTCCACGTTTCAAAGTGCAGATCTCTTTAATGCAGTTTAAGTTGATGTGGACCCTTATGATAATTTACTCAAGCTTTTTATGGCATTTTAAACTCTGCAAGTTTTTGAGAGAGGCTGATGATGTAGGAGGTGCTAACCTTGGCAGAGGTTCAGAGAGGAAGCTTTGGTCACTTGTACTTGAGAGCAAAGACACTGGTGACTGTTGAGCTTCTTCCTCACGATACTTGAGTTCACCACATTATCTTACGTAATTACTCAGTTTATCCAGATGCTGAAACTTGAGTGGTAAAAATATTTCACGTTTGTCAGCCCACTGAACTCAGTTGGAGTGATAGATACATATATGGTCACAGTCTTCTGGTGGCAATGTTCAAGAGAGCCAAAGGTTTGTTTTTTCCTAATTGTTCAACTGGGCAAGTATATGTGGGTGGGTTGGTTGGTTTGTTTGTTTTCTAGCGCTGAAGATGGTAAAAACCAAGAGCATTAAGAAGCTCACAAGACTTGGTCACTGTGAAGCAAAATGAATGTTTTCATCTGAATGTAGTCCCATGCACACAAGAAAGTACAAATTAAATGGTTTGTTTGTGCCCAGTTAAAAAAAATCTGAGCAATATATACTGAGTTTACAAGGTAAGATGAGATTTTTTTTTAAGCAGAAATTTGCTATCTGGTTAGGGGCCAAGCAGTGATTTTATTAATATTTTTTTAAAAGTATGTCTAGCACACAGGTTTCTTCAGTGTTGAATTCTTTCAGGTGGCATTAAGAAAAATTGATCTCGCTGTCAGTTTATTATGATTGAGTCAGTGCTATGAGCATTGCTGCAGAATGGTGAGCAGCCCCTTACCAACCCCAAGCCAGATGTGCAAATCCCGTGTTCTCTGCACACTGGCCTTGCTGTCTTCCATAACCAATGTTACATGTAAATTTATATTACTCAAAGTATATAGCCCTGATAACATTACTCTTTAGGAACCCTATTTACAGGAACATTTCTTTTTTTCTACTGTAGTCCTCCAGTCTATGCTCTGGTTTATGTGTGCACATCTGTGCATGTGAATAATTTTGTGATCATTTTCTGATAATGCTTGTAAGTAATGCACACAAAAGTCCCTGTGTACAGCATGTTGATAATGTAATTATGGCTTACTTTGTATTATTAGTTCCAAAGAAAATAATGTGTGTTAATTTTGAAAATACCTGTGCCTTGAATTCACCTGTATTTTCATCTGTTGTGAAAAAGTCCTTGGATGACTTCTCCCAGTTAATCTTTATTAGGATCGGTCTTACTGTCCGGACTGTTGATATGCTTCTAAGAGAAATAAATCTTGCCATTCATTAACTAGAATAGTTCAACCTTTTGTTTAGAAAGTGCCTAGAATGCTTCCATTATTACAGTGCTATGGCAGATTTAATGTAGGGAAATCAGTATTTGTTTTTTCCTATTTTTTTGTTTCCAGCACTCCTCAGTGACAATGGATTTGAGTTTAGTCTTTGGCTTCCTGTCCTCAACACATAGAATTTCTTGTTTTAGTTGATAGCCTCTACAGTATTTCTGAATCTTCTGACTTGTCAGTCATCAACCTCATGTTCAATATATGTAATATGAAGCAATAATACGGTGCAGCATGGCAATAAGCAAATCAAGAGACTTGAATGTAACGTACTATTAGTAATTCCATCTGTATAAATGCTGGAGTTGGGCGTCATTCTCCTTTTGGTGCACCTGTAGCAATTTGGAGTCAGATTAATAGGAGCTACTTGTCCATGGAAGGAGAGTTTACCTCCTGAACTGTTATTCATATATTTGATCTTCAACTGAAATCATGTTTTGATTTTCCTTTTTTTGCTGAGGAAAACAGCAGTTCATGTTATTCCTTGCCAGTTCCTGTATTTGCTGAAACATCAAAGGCGTAGTTCCGCAAAGAGCTGATCCTGTCTTCAAGAACAGCCTGGTGCAGCACAACTGACCTTTGAACAACAACAAAAAAAGCGCAGACCACTAACTGTGTGCCAGAGTCGATGTAATGTTATCTCAATTATAACATTAAGGTCTTCAGATTGTGCTGACAGTAGAAAAGTGATTTTGTAATGTAGCGCAATTGCAATAACACCTGTTATATTTAAATATATTTCTTGCATAATTCTTTGAAAGTTTTTTAAAGTTCAGTGTACCTAATAAACATTTGCCTTTTGAATAGTTGACTGTGTTTTATTTAGGTTATGAGAAGTTCCAGAGTGGGGTTTGGTGGTACAAGGAGGGAACTCCTTCCTGTTTTGGATTTTTTTTTTTTTCTAGGCTATTTAACTTGGTGGATTCTGCCCCTTTGCCATCTCCATATCTATCAGCTGATCCATTCTTCTCTCTCCTAGTCTGCTCATCTTTCTGTCCTTGTCATGGAACTTATTATTGACAAGCTGGAAGTTGCAGAAGAGCAAACTTAGAAACTGGGAAAATGAAGCACGGGGGTGGGATGTGAAATACTAGTTAGTCCTGGGTATTGCAATGGGAAAAGGATGTGAATGGAAAATGAGGAAAAGGTAACATAATGCTAGGAAGGTGACTGGCAACAATACAGCTTGGAAAGAATCCTGTAGAAAGTTTATTCTCCTAAAATTAGCTACTTGGTCATCTCAAGGCCCCATTACAGATGGCAGAGGGAGGGTTTGGACGGTGATGGAGTGGTACTACTGCAGAGGAACTGATACAAAGAAAGTACTTGGCTTAATACCCCATTTTTTACAGATTACATCAATCTTCCACAGATTTAGCAGGACTCCTGGCTGCTTCTTCCCTGTAATGTGCATTCTGGATCTCAGAACTTGCCCTTCATGTAATCCTAGTCTTGTCTTCTTCACAAAAACATGTATTTTAAGTATTGTGGCAATCAAATACAGCTTCCATAGCTTTGCCCTGTGGCCCACTTGAGATATAATCTGTGTCACAAGTCTGTTTACTGTGTGGTGTATTCAAATGTGGGACCTCCTGGACATACCAAAATAAAGCTGAAGACACTGGGGCCCTGATACTTTGTGTCTCCGACACAGAGAAATAAATGCAAGGAAAGAGATGTTCTTTGTAGAAATGGTGCCAGATATTCAGCATTTCAACATAACTTACCTAAATGGACAACATGATACTACTGCATTTTTCATATTGTTGTTGGTTTTTTTTTTCCTGCAGCTTTGAGATGCAGAAAATTGAAGTATCAATGCCTTCACTAATTTCAACAGTTTTGAACCTCCCCCATAGAGATGAGTCTGTATGTTGCAATTCTGGGATACATAGTGGTTTTCAAATACCTTCTAACATGAAATTAAACTTTGCAAGCCAATGGCGCCTTCTGCAGTTGTACAGTGTGGCCAGGCTCCTTCATGGCGACCAGGTAGCTCTTGCTGTGGTGCCAAAAGTAAGTTATGACCAAGTTCAACACTTGCAGAAGTTTACTTTTCTGAAAGAAGTAACATTGCCCGAAGGAATCCACAGACTGCAAAGCAATGGAAATATTTTTGAGGGCTGGAAGCTCATCTTAAGTTATTTTAAGTCTTAAAAACATCCAGCTGGCAGCAATATTTTAACAACAGCCTATTCATCTTTCCACTAAGCAGGGAAAAGGAAGAACCTAAAATTGAACTACATTATATGCATATCCTGATGAGCATGATACAAATTTCAATACAAGAACAGTCTCCATCGATTTGCCATAGTTCACGTTAGTTGCTTGCACAAAGGTCAGCCAGCCATTGTAGTAGCGGTCCTGAAAACGGGAAAAAAACAGAGAGAACTTCATGGGCTAAGCCTTGAACTTTCAGCATGACTGGTAATTAGTGGCCTCATAAATAAGTTTGCAAATACATGTACGAGCAGGACATGAATTTATGCTGGGACTACCACAGACCAAAGCACCATTAGCCACACCTGACAGAGATATTACAGTCTGCCCAAAAACAACCAAACTGTGGCATTAACTATGCTTATTTGGACAATTTTAGCTCTGATTTGTGAGGCTATGAAATACCGTGAGTAGTAAGTATGGTATAAGATTTTTTTTTGAAGCCTGTATTTAGTGAGGTCAGTACAAAACTCCCTTCAGTGGATGCACAACATGTCAGGGCAGGCGGGGGTCACACACCCAGTGGTGAGGTGACACGGTGCTCCAGGGCACTTGCTGTGGGCTCTTGTGTCTTGCATGTCAGTCAGCCCATACCTCATTTCTCGGTGGGTTTTGGTTTTTGTTGTTTTTTTTTCTAATAATCATCCTTTCACTGAATAGCTTCTGCATTAAAATGCCTTCCTCAAATTATTACTTACTAAAAGAACGTTGCTTCAGCCAATAAATCAGGATTAGACAAACACACGAATATATCCGAACAGAAACATGACGGCGTGGCTGATCTCGGGGTGTTTTTCCGGTGCCGGGGATAAATCACTGCCCGCGATGCGCTCGTTCGCTGACACTCGAGGCCGCCGGGAGGCGATCGGCTCCCCATAGCAGCAGCGACCCTGCTCCGGCCGCCTTCACCCGTGGGACTTTCCCCGCTCCTTCCCTCGACACCGGCGGGTGAGGCCCCGCCCTCCACCTCCCGCCGAGGCGGCACCTGCCCGCGGCAGCAGGTGCGGGCCCCCCGGGGCGGTCCCTGGCCCCGTCCCGCCCCTTCGCCGCTGTCCGCCTGCGCGGGCCCGCCCCAGCCGCTGACGGGCAGCCCGGCGCTCGGCCCTGGGCTCATGGCGGCGGCGGCGCTGCTGGCGGTGGCGGGACGGGCCGGCGGGGGCCGGCGCTGAGCGCCCCGGGGCGGCGGGCGGGGCGGCCGGTGCAGGCGGGGCCGGGCCGGGCCGGGCCGGGCGGCGCGCGGCGGAGCGCGGTGAGCGGCGGGCGGGGGAGGAGCGCGCGGCCGCGGCGGCTTTGTGTGCGCGGGCGGGGGGAGGGGAGCGGCGCCGGTCGCGCACGTGGGCCCGGCCGCGCGGGACCGCCCCGCCCACGGGGTCCCGGCCCTGCCACCGGCCCCGCTCCGCCCCTCGGGGCAGCGCGCCTGGGGCGGCCTCGGCGCTGCCGCCCGGCTGCGGGTGCTGCCCCGCGGCGGCGGGGGTGGCCGTGGCCGCCGTCCCTCCGGGGCACGGGCGGTCCGCGCTGCGCCAGGCGCCTCCCGCCCCAGAGGAGCCGCTGCCCCTTCCCGCGGGGAGGGTCGTGGTTCGGGTTAAAGTTCTCGGAGCGGCGAGCCCGCGCGGGGCCCGGGTTCGTGCTGAGCACCGGTACCTGTCCGGCCCCGCAGGTGAGGTCGCAGGGCCTCGTGTCTCCTCACGTTTCGGGGGCGCGGCGGTGGCGGTGCTTGTGCTGGGGGACACCCGACTCTCCTGAAGTCACCCCTCAGGGTGTCCCCTCAGGTCCCGTGCAGACTTTGCTGGCAGTGGGGCACAGGGGCTCTTTGCTTCAGCAGGCAGTGGTTTGGTACCGCAGCACCATGGCTGTAGGCGCACGGGCTGCCCTGAGCTTCGGAGATCAGGAGGCAGTTGAAGCTCCTGGACTATGTGGAGCAGGACCAGTTAATCTGTAGCAACTGGGGAAGGAAGTGTCCCAACTCTTTTGGGAGGTGCACCGCAGGCCTCCCCATGGCGGGAGGCTGAAGCCTGCCTAGAAGGTCACTGTGGGTGACAGTAATGCTTTTATTTTTCTTCTTGATGCAGCAGTGGAGAGAACATGTCTGGGATCAAGAGAGTCATTGCAGAGAAGGACCCTGACTATGAGGAGATCACCATCACGCATCCCAACAAGCGTCACAAAGCGGCCGAGCAGTCAGGTAGGAGCTGTGTGAACGGAAGGGATCTCCCGGGTGGATGTGCTGTGCATGTGCATGCTGTCTGCAGGTAGGTTAGGAAAGGACTGGGAGGAGCTGAGGGTCAAAGGGCAGAAATTGATACAAGGAAGCGAGTGATACACCTGCATAGCCAAATGATGATGTGATAGTCATACCTGGAACCATTCCTGCTGCTAGCTGAACCGTATAATTAAGGTGTGAGGATGCAGACTTTGGTGCATGATAACAGCTAGAGAAATAGCTCTCCAGGGCCCCAGCTGTGCACTTTGGTTCCTGTTGCCTGCGGAAGTATTTGCCAGTGCATCTTCCCAGCATCTTCCCACGCTGAGATGTGCTCCAGCCTGCGCACCTGTTTTGCAATTGAAGTCTGCTTCCAGAAAGATTGGCAGTTCGTTTACATTTGGGGGGATGCGTGTCGCAGTACAGCGTGAAGGGGAGGTGGGGAAGAGATCTGTGACCCCACAGTAGGGGTAAAAGGAATCCACAACCCTGTGGTGGGTAGGCTGGCTCTTGGAAGATGACAAATGTTTGCAAGAGCGAGCAAATAGAGTGAAGTGGAGCAATGTGGAAGGGGTAAGTCAGGGAGAAGGAAGGGCCTTTGAAAGATGCAAAGGAGCAGCTACCCGACTGAAGGAAAGATGGATAAAAAAGTGTAGTGGAGAGAGTAGCTGGATGAGTAGGTTTGCATTTGGCACGCTCAGATATGCTTGCTTTGGGAACCAGCCTCTTGGCAGGGTGCCTGGGACAGGTTGCAGTTGTCTCTGGGCAAATGAGAGTAGAGCTCCTAGCCCCTGGGACAGGGAGGAGGCTAGTGATTTTTGGCGTAGCACTGCTAGTGAGAGAATCGTGATGGGAGGAGCTGACAAACAGGGAGGTGAGAAAACTCATGCT
This sequence comes from Patagioenas fasciata, assembly GCF_037038585.1. NCBI lineage: Eukaryota > Metazoa > Chordata > Aves > Columbiformes > Columbidae > Patagioenas > Patagioenas fasciata. The sequence goes on from NC_092528.1 coordinate 9,301,720, forward strand.
GACTGCAGGATCTGAAGAATATCCAGGAACAGAGCAGGCTGCCAGAGCTGCCAGTTGGAGAGGGACGGATGATGGCTTTGTGGGAGCAGTTTTGGAGGGTGACATGCAGCTGGACAAGTCTGAGGAGGCTGAACCCTGGGTTGGATGTGCTGCTGTGCAGGTCATGTCTACCAGGTCACTGAGGAGTCAGCTGAGCTGGCACTGCCCGTGCAGAAGAGCATCACCGCTCCCAACTGCCTGCCCTGCCTGGCTGCCAGAAGTTGCCACCCTCCGTGGTGGAGTGTCCCCAGGACTGCAGATGGGTTTTTAATCTGCTTCTGAAGTAACCTTTCAGAAGGTTTTAATAATTAGCAGGCAAAGTCTCAGGGCTTCATAAAACTGTCCTTGTTAAAGTGAACTTTCTGGTCAGGTGATGCCTCCAAATACACTTCTTTCTTCCTCTCATGGAAGATCTCCAACTTTTGATACAAGAATTCCTTAAGTATACAAATTTCAGTAACGTGATCTTAATTAGGCACTGTGGTTGATGCTAAGCTGGAAAAAATATGAAAATAAAATGTTCTTAAAAGCCTCTGTAATATAACCGCAAATCCTAAAGTGCTTTAATTGTTGTAATGCTAGTGTTCCATGGCATCGGTCTTGGGAAGAGATGCAGTTGTCCCTGTCTGAACTGTTCATCTCATACCTTAATCTGTTTAGGTTTATTTTAGATGTAGCCCTACATGTGAATTTCCTAGGCGTGGTGTTCATGGCTGGAGGAAAATTATATCCCTCTGGTTTTTAATTTTGCATTACTCATATAGATTCAACCATAATTTTATCTTAATGTAGGCTTGAACTGTTTCTGGTCCTAGAACAGATATATACACGGGTATCTGGAAATAAGCAAAAATATTTAGGATACCCCTGTTGCATATAGAAGTATGAGTTGCATTACTCCTGTTGTAGGTACCTCATCACACAGTAAAATGATATGTGCTAGCTGGAACCATGCCAGCAGAGTTTTGGCTTGCTTTTGATTTCTTTACTGTTTATTTTGGGATATTAGAAGTCTCTTCAAACAGATATGTACCCTTTGGTAAAACAAATGCTTCCTCTGAAGCTCAAAACAAAGTCTTGATGCTGTTGGCTCCCCTATTCCACATAGGAAAAATGTGAGATTTTTTTTCAGAGGAACACCAGCTTTTTCTCTGATCTGCTTTGCGGTGGGGTCACTGTGCTGCTGACACAGGCTGGAGGACCTTTTCCACGCTTCCTTCTGGAAGTACAATTCTTGCTTTCTCAGTTCTTGCTTAGAACTTGATAAAAAACAGATAATTGTTTGAACCCCTTTGATATAATGGAGGTGACTTGAAGAAAAGGCAATATTAAAGTTTACAGTAGGTGCAGAGCAAAAAGAATTGTTCTTCCTATGTTTATACATATTCTAGAAAAACACGATAAAATACTAATTAAGTTCTTAGGCGCTAATTTGCCGTAAAATATTTGCGCAGTTTGAAATACTAAACTACATGCTTTCCACTGAGGTCAATAAACCACTGAAAGGCTAGAATTTTTTGACTGCAGTGCTGGAAGAGGATTTTGCAAGACGTAGACAAGCTTTTGATAATGTAGTTTCCTTTGTGGGTAATAAAAGGCTTGCAGGCACTCCAGAGCAGGCTGCGCTTCATGCCAGTGTGGAACATATGAAGTATTAGTTTGCCTTATTGCTGCGTGATGTGGTGTAAATTTCCTGGAAATGAATCGGGCCAAAGAGAGCAGAAAAAGGTACGTAGTGTTCCAGCATAGTCCTGTGCAATCGCAGCGGTAACTGCACTTGGCTGTGGCACATTTGAGTTTTCCTTTTGCTGTTTACAGCTTTACTGAGACAGAAGTAAACAAACTGGTCCTGCTCTTCCCATCTTCTGTTATTTGTCATCGCAGACCTAAAAAGGAAAAAATAGCTCTCCACATAAACCAGCTTTTAAAGATACATGTGGTTTTTGTTAAGATAAATCACTTTCTTTTGCAGAAAAATGATCCTTCCTTTTTGTGTGTGTGCTGAACTTATTATCCCTTCACTTCTTACTCCATAGTGATTTCTGATCTCTATGTTTTCAAACAGAACCTCAAAAATAGAGATAGAAATACTTCCTTCTTCTTTATTTTCCATGTGTACAGCTCGAGATGTTACTGTGCAGAAGATTGAGACAATTATAAAAGAACAGTTTGCTGTCGAAATGAAGAGTAAAGAACATGAAATTGAAGTTATAGATCAGGTATAAACATTTTGTTCTTAAAAATACGTAAGATTCTGGTATATCAGGGTTCAGGGGGATTGCTGCAATGGTTATCCATTACTATATGTTACGTCTTCTTTCCTTAGCGCCTGATTGAAGCACGGAGGATGATGGATAAGCTGCGTGCCTGTATTGTGGCTAACTACTACGCATCTGCTGGTCTCCTTAAGGCTGGAGAGGTAAGAACTACTTTGGGAATAATATGACGTTAGGGAATATTTGCGAAGGAAGATGTGTAGTTTGCTCGCTACTCGGCTGATGTTTCGTTTTGAAATGTGACTTTCTGAAGTGGTGGAATATGAACTGCAAATGGGGCGGCAGTGGGAGAGGAGACCTGGGCCTCAGGTGTTTGGCAAAGATGAGTCTTCAAGGAGCAGTTGAGAAGTTGTTCATCAGCCCTTGGTTCTGGTGTCTGAAATACTCTGGATTTTTTTTTTTTTCAGCAGTTCTTGCATGAGGGCACCTTCCTTCTCACACATTGCACAGTTTGTCCTTGCAAAGCCCTGGAAAGTGGGGAACATGTTTTCCCATTTCACAGGAATGGAGTGGAAACAGATTGGTTTTGCAACTTCCCAGGGGAAAAACAAAATCAAGATTTCTTGAGGCTCATGAGCTCCATGAAACCATCCTGCCTTTACCCTGGCAGCCAGTCTGTTAACAGCTTGATGAACAGGCTGATGGCAGCAGTAAAGCAGGAGGTAAATCAAGGAGATATCACAGAGAGATTAATAATTTACAAGGAGATTAAAAAAACCCCAAACCCTGTTACTTAAACCTGAGTTCTGAGCGCTCTGTCTGTAATGGGCTGGTAATTGCAGGGTGTTCATGACTTGTGTGGACTCCTGATTGACATGTAGTTCACTACCAGTGTAGGTAGGTATTTAGTTACTGTCTTTTCAATTGAGGGAGTTGATTTAATTTCCAGTAAAGATCCGAGCTGGTTTTTGGAAGCTGTAGATGGGTACCGCAGACTTGTGTTTTACTCTAGGCCCACAGTAATTTCTCTTCCAAGCAAAGGCTCGCACTGCTACTCCTGGTTTTCCTACTGTGATTTCCAGAAGACTTGGAGTGGGGTAAAAACAAAAAAGTCCAGCTTGTTTTTCCCTCACTGAACTTGAGTTGAGCAACTGGAGTTGAAAAAGGTTATGGTAGTATTGAGAGGGCTGGAGATCCCTCTTTCCCCCCTTTGATTTTTGTGTAGGTGGCAGAAGAATGTGAACTAGGTTCTAATCTTGGAAAGTGCTTCTATCCAGTGTCATTGTGCATCAACCAGAGCTGTGCTGTCCGCTGTTATTGTTCTGCCATGCAAGGTGTTTGTTTTTTCCGTGCTGATTTTCACACTTGCCAGAAGTAACAACTTCTGCAATTGTTTCAAAGTATTCACAAAACTTACCAGTTCATCCTTGTTTTATTCAGTTTTGCTGTGGTTTTTATGAGCTTATGGCTACTTTAGCTGTATCTTCAATTGCATTTTTATTTTTTTCTAAAAGTGCTGATTTAGATGAAGGCTAAATCAGTTCTGTTTTTATTTTGAAATGTTTATTGGTTTCCATTTTCTTTGTTGTCTGTTTTTAATGTGTGGTTAATATATGTTTGACATGGCAGTGAATAATTGTCTTGTTTTCACTTCTGGTAGAATGGGAGTCTTTGTAGTTTAATTCAGAACTTATAGGAAGATGATTTGCAAATTCCTAACCTGTTCTTATAAACAGTTCTTCAACTCAGTGCTGCTGGGTTTTGAGGCTTATGATTCCATATGATTACGTCTATTATATTTTCCCACAAATTAGTGGACGAGGTGTTGGTCGTTTTACTTCACTAGAGGTTAAAAAAAAAAAAGAGGAAATAAAGAAGATAGGTTCTTGGTGGTGGTTTGGTTTGGTTTTGGGGATTTTTGGTCATGCTCTGTGTGTGTCCCCACTGTTGGATATATGGATATAACTCTCTTAAATAAGTAATAGAGAGTTTGTAACCTAATGGACAATTGGAAAGAAAGCTCTCAAATGAACCTTTAAACTCCGAGTGGGACAGTGTTTAACTCCACTCCTGCTGCCACTTCTCGAGGACAGTTCCGCTGCTCCATAGCAGTGCTGGTGTCTGTCCCCACGCCACCCACTCCATCATGTTGGCAGAATTTTGTGTTGGGGAATTTACATGGACTAAAAATGGCTCTGCAAATGAAAAAAAAAAAAAACAAACGCAACAGAGACAACAAAAAAACAAACAAACAAACAAATCCCAAATCAGTTTCTTGATTTGCTTTTCTTTGTGAGCTGCCTCCTCCCCATGAATAATTGTGCTAACCTGACTGATCTGGGTGTTTCGGGCAGGGAAGAAGAAAAGCCTCTTTCAGCTGGTGCTGTCTGCAGAAAATGCTGCCAGTGCAACTCCAGTGTGAGCCTGTCTATCAGTGCTCATCACACCAAGGTGACAGTGAGCGCTGGTGGCTGGGAGAAGTGGCCAAGGGACCTTTTCTTTGAGTGATGGGTGTTTTTGTTGCTACTTCTGGGGTTAAAAGGAAACACAGGAGCAAAAGAAAAAAAAAAAAGAAAAAACTACCTTTGTCACAGTAATGAAATTAAAAAGAAATTAAACACTCTCATGCCTTATCTTTCTCCTTGCAGGTTTAGAAGGATCTAAGATTAGCTCTAAGATGTCCATTTTGAGGAAAGTTTGCAAGCATGCCTAAGCACATTATTCTTTATCCTTCCTTAAGCTTTGGGAGCAGACAGGGCACTAATACCTAATACATGTAGTTTGCCTCAGAGGCATTGACAAAACTACCAGTCAGTGTGAAAACTAAAGAGCCTGATGAACTTGCCTGCAAGAATCAGGCAGCTGTGCCTTCCTGTCTGTGGTAAAACACCGTAGGTGTCTGCAGAGGAAGGGAAGATATTATTTTCAAAAGGACATTATAGGTATTTGAGTAGGCTGCAGTCCTTTCCAATACCAGGTGCTTTCTGAGATCAAAAGATCTGAAGGAACAGACTCAATTTGGGGTTCTGTTTCAGTAGAACCATATTAAGCTTTTATCTTCTGCGGCATCTGTTTTTCCAGCTGATTAAATATTTGCTCTTTTTTCACACATTGACTTTCTCCTTTCTGGCACGGCTTCATTTTTATCCGGGCTGCAGGGAAATAGCGACTGGATCTGCCTGACCTCTTTGTTGCAGGGAACCAGGTCATGTGAGGCGACAATTCTTAATCACCCTTCAATCAAGAAATTCTTGGAATCGCCCTCCAGATCATCATCTCCAGCTAACCAGGGCTCAGACACTCCATCTGCCAACCACTCGGAGAGCGACTCGCTTTCTCAACACAATGATTTTCTCCTGGACAAAGACAATGGCAACTTGGATGCAGACGAGCGGCTGACAAACAGCCTGGACCAGAGACAGAGCAGAAATACTGGCCGGGTAAAGTAAAACTCGAGCGGTGGTCAAGTTGTTGGAGGTGTGTGCTCTGTCTGGACTCGGTGCTGGCACCAGGAGCTCTTCATGTTTTCACCCACCTTGCTGAAGATCTGTTTCTTACTCTCTCGAACCGCTTGCTCCCGCTCTCTCAGCCTGGCTTTGCTGAAAGGCTAACTGAAGTGTATGTAACTTGGGTGACTCCTCTTCACTCAGTCTTGTCCAACAGAGGGGTCAGCCAGGCAGCGGTGACAGTGTTCGTGTTAGCACAGCTGTCTGCCCCTGTCCTGGCTGTAGCTTCTGGGGAAGGAGGTGTTCCACAGCTTGAGCAAGGGGTTTTGCTGTGCAGATGGGAGTCAGGTCAGGAAGGGCAGAGCCTGGAGAGGAGAGCACGATGTGCAGGGGGACTGCATTGCTCAAGGGCGTTGAATTTCTGGAGTTTGGGGTTTGGCCTGTGGTGAAAACACAGTAACGTCATTGGATTAGCTCACCCTGGGAGCGTGAGCTGGTAGAGCCTGGGTGCATAGTTTGAGTTGTTTTTCTCTTGGTAGCACTGGTTGGTGTTGTGCTAATATCACTGCTTTGGTTTAACTGAACCAGACTGACCCAGGTTAAAAATACCTCCTTTCATTTTTTCACCATACTTTCTTCTGGGTTGTTTTTGACCTGGATCCACTCCCTTTCTGGCTGACTCTGCAGCTAGAGAAATGCTTTAGCTATCGGCTGCAGTTAGCTCCACCGGGGAGGCTCTGTCAGTGGCTGCAGGTGAAATGTGCCTTAGTAGGTGAGACAAAACTCTTCCATTTCCTTTCCGTTCCTTTAAGCTGTACAGCCCCTAACCCAAACCAGGGACAGATATATCACGTTGCATTTGACTGCATTCTGCAACTGAACGAGTCGCAATAATATGCAGCAGAAAGAGCAATGATTCTGCCTCCATTAAACAGCATGACACCCTTGATAACGTGGCTACAGTTTGCTGAAACCCTGCCTAGGGTCTGTAGCAGAAGGTAGATACACGATATATAATGTGCACCTAACTATGTTGTAAACCACCAGACCAATGTAAGTTGTTTCTGCACTGGGGGCATTGATGGAGGAGTTGTGTTGCTTGGGTGTAGCACGTTGATGCATCTTTGACCAACGCAGCCTGTGGCCCAGAGATGGAGTCTTGGCCACTGCTTAATAGCTAAGGTTGTGTTATGGGGTTGCTTAGGCTGGATTTATTACACCCAAGTATCGCAGTGAATGTATAGGCTTATGTTGGTGACGTGGCATGGCAGACTGCTATCCCTGTTGATTTGGAGCTGAATTCTTGTCTCAAGCGCAGCCTCGGTTCTTCACCGTGAAGCAATGCTGGAGTCCCTCAGAGCAGCAGAGGCTGGCAATCAGGAAGATTTTCAGAAGCCTCTCATGGGAGATTTAGCTTTGTTTCTGATTAGTGACAAACATGATGCCACTTTAGCAGTGCATGGTTTTTTTCAGATAGTGCAGTGGCAGTGCTTTTGAAACCCAAGCTGAAATCATGGCTCAGATCCATGGTATGTCGCATAATGTGTGCTCAGTTAAGCCGTGCAGTATAGTAGTATATCATTGTTGCATGCCTGAGTCGCTTAAACGTGCCTAGATAGCAATTTAAGTATTTTGGGAGATGATTCATTGTTGGCCTCTCATTTAACTATGCAGGTTTACTTTTTTTAACAACACCTTGCTTTTCTAGTGCCAAACAAAATGATGTTTAAGAGGAATGTGTGGTTTTTTGTTTGCCTTTTTCTTTTCTTCCCCTACCCTCAGGACAGTTCGGGTGTTTCAAGCTCTCAAAAACCAGGACAACGAAATGCTGGACTGTCAAATGATGAAACTTCACGGCTTTATGTGAAGAAAACTATTGTGGTTGGCAACGTCTCCAAGTTAGTATCCAGAGTCTGAGGGACGGTCCCTTATTACAGGATTAAATGGAATAGGAGGTTAAAATCAGGAAACAAAATTGCTAGGCTGTCACAGTATGAGATATTACCCTTGAATAATCACTGTACTCAAGGCTGCTTTTCTGGAGTGCCCACATGAGTTCTTTTGTGGGAGGAACAGGTGTTTCAGTGATTGTTTTATTTATAAATATATGTACACACACACATATGTATCTATATATATATTTATATATATGGAGGTTTTGAGATCTGTTTCTCTCAAGGGGAGTCTTTCAGCCTTTGTTGACCAGTTAGAAATCCCAATGTTTTCCATGAAAATTTGGGAAAACAAGTTGTCCTAATGGCTAATTCAGTGTGTCCATAGGGGCAATGTGAGGGCTTTTTTTGTTTGCTTTTGGTTTTGTTTTTAAACCCCAAACAAAACCGTAAACAAATAAACAACCAATCCCCCGAAACACCAAGACACCAGAATGAGGAAAATTGTGAAAGTCCAGCACAGTCTGAAGAAATTAATTTCTACAGAACTTGTGCACTTTGAGAAAATCAGTGAAGAAAGGAATTAATTTTAGGAAGCTTATGGACAAGTCCAAGTTTCAACTCTCCACCCTTGCACTACTCAAGTCAATCTTTTCCTCTTGTGTAGGAAGTAGCAAACATTTGCTGATGAGACTGAACAGTGTTAGAATTGTGTCTTGAAAATCTCCCTAAGCCTGGACCCAGACCAAGTGTTGACATTAAATTTTTTAAAAATGTGTAAGAATTCTTATTTTGTGTGTTTATGGTAGCAGAGTGGCTGATGTGTTCTGGTGGCATTTTGCTCCCTGGTATCCCAGAAAGATGGGGAGAGGGATTTGACAGTGGTAGAATGTTAAAAACCTTTCTATTTAAGAAAAAAAAATATTTAAATGGATAAATTTCTTGTGGGAGTTGTGCACTACAATAGAGCAAATGTGTTAGAAGTGTAGAGTAGGTACCTGTGGGACCTGTATCTCTGTCTGGATGAACTGTTGGAGTAAGGAATAACAACTAGAACTGTACAGGGGCAAGGTTCACATAGGCATTTTACCATCCCCAGATTTTTTGCATCATCTTTCCTAAAATACTTTTTGTGGTATTTATCTGTTTGAGGTTTTCATTTTGTGTTTAATCTTTTATTTCTTTGCCAGGTACATTCCCCCTGACAAGAGAGAAGAAAATGACCAGTCAACCCATAAATGGATGGTGTATGTCCGAGGCTCCCGTAGAGAACCCAGCATAAATCATTTTGTCAAGAAAGTTTGGTTCTTCCTCCATCCCAGTTACAAACCTAATGACCTGGTAGAAGTGAGGTAATAAGGAATTATTCCAGTTGCTATTCCAGTCTTTATGCTTGCCAGGCTTATAGTGCCAAGTTTCTTAGAAAGTTAGTAACTTCTTTTCCTGGTTTACTGTTCCACATCTGTCTTTAACCTCTGGCTTGGCTTGACTTACTCCAAAATAATAGGAAAAAAGTTTTTATGTAGCCAATGTGCCAAACAGTTTTGTTTGTTTGTTTTAATTTCCTACTGAGAAAAAACATTCAGTTTTTGCATTTCGTGTTATTGTAAGTTTGTGCGTCTCCTGTGTTACACTGTGCTGTGCAGGTTAGACTTCTGTTTCTAAAAGAGGTGTTTTCTACCTATCACCCAGTCCAGTGTGGAAGAGAAAGAAGAGCCTCAGAAAGCTGTTTTGCCCATATTTTTAGTGATACTTGTGCATTTGGGCAAGAAATTGTATCCCCTTCCCAAATATTTCCCCACTGTAGTGAGATCAGTGGCATTGGCTTCGTGCTGCAGTGATTTCCCCAGGAAAACGCCTTGTCAGTCATTCATTGTTGCTCCTTTGGACAGGACAGCAGGAGGGTGCCTTCAGACTACTTTGTGTCTTCCCGAATAAATTATTCACGGGCTGTTCAGCTGCCTCCTGCAGCAGGGTGGGGAGAGTGCCTAGGTACAGAATGGCAACTTAATTCTGGCAAAATTAAACTACTGAAAGGCAACTCCAGAAAGATTTATCTGAGATAAGAAGTGTTGGTATGGCCCAGTAATATTTGTGGGAAGGCAACCCTGAGCAGGTTGAAAGCAAACTCCTCCGTATTTATTGTATAACGTACTAAATTACACTTGACTGCTGTCTTTTTGTGCCTTTCTCAGTTTGCAGTATCTGATGTCAGAGCTGTTTGTCTTCTTTTTTAATCCCATCTAGTTAGTGGATTTCTTGTCACACAGTCCTAGTCATTGTAGTGAACGTTAATGTTCTGGATAACCTTTAAATCTCTTGCATTTTGTTTTGTTGCAAAGCTGCATTTGGGATTTTTGATAACAACAAGTTGAAATACAAAGTGACTGTAAATCTTAGAGATAAATATGCACTTCTTTTTCAGCGTGAAGAATGACAGTGGTTGAGTTAGCTTTTTTCTTGTCTCTGTGGTGTTCTCTTGGTATTACACAAGGTGTGTGCCTTCTTGCTTCTAGATAGGGAATACCAGAAAGTGATTGAAAAATGCTGCATTGAAAGCTCACCTTGCAGCCGTGTCCTAGCAGCTGACTCAGGGTTTTTTGAAACAAGTATTTTTCATTTGTCATTACACAACTGTCTTTTTTTTAAGCATACTTGTTTCCCCATGTTCTCTCATCCAACAGTGTTTTACTATTTTCTTCCCTGTCCCCTTGTGCAAAGTAAAAACATGGTTTCAGCTGTCCAGTGCTGCAAAATTCTCATTTCTGTGATTGTGTTCCCTCTGTGGTGAATAGCAGGCCTGAAGATAGCTTTAGTTGTCAGCTAGAAAAGCAGCCTTTGGCTTCCTAAAGAAGAGAAAGCCATACTGCTTCTGCCTCCAGAATGTGAATCACCATTTGTTTGCAGAGAACCTCCGTTTCACCTGACCAGGAGAGGATGGGGAGAATTCCCTGTGAGAGTCCAGATACACTTCAAGGATAGCCAGAACAAGAGGATTGATATCATACACAATTTGAAGGTATTTCAACAAAAAACCTGAGAGAAAGACAACTAAATGAGCTCTCCTGCATAATGTAGAAGAGGCTCGGCTTGTGTATGTCCTTCTGCCTCTCTCTGCTGTATGTCCTGCACATGAATAATTGAGCTGGAGAATCAGGAAAGATCCAGGAAAGTCTCTTACCTTGGCAATATTAGAGGTGATACTGTAGCCAGGGAACCCAGCCTTGCAGAAACTGGAAGCAGCAAAGCATTTACACGTTGCTGCCCTACAGTTTGAGATTTTTGTCATACTCTCACTGTTTTTTAACTTGACAGGGTGCTGCAGGACTGTTTCTGTTGGTAAAGTGATTGCTAGATCTGTTCTGTTCCTTCAGCACTAGCACATATGAAGTGGATATGATCTCTGGGGGTAGAGTGGGCAGGTGGGGCTGACCTTCCCCATTCATTCACCTTCCTTTTGACAACAGCCTTCTTTTCCAAGTCATTCACCTGTCCTGGGACACACGGGGGGATTGATAGTATGCAGCAGTCCTGCAAAACTAAAAACTAGGCCATTGCTCTTGTTTTCCTTTTAATTAGTAGTCCCTAGCATTAGTGGCATTAAATCCGGAACTGGTTTAGTTTCCTCTTTCTTTGAGCAGCATGATTAATTTTATTTAAACCCTGCATGCATTGATGAGTTTTCTGCTAAAGTAGATGGATCATTGCAACCCCAAACATAAACAGTAGAGAAGGCTGAAAATGTTCCCCTGGAACTTAGGGCCATTTAATGCAGGTAAAGAGTAAAGTATGTTTGGAGAGGTATAATTTGGGGAGAAATTTGAGGGCATGATGTACGTTATACAGTGAAAATAATAAACAGGACATTCCCTGAAGACTCCTCTTAGACTGAAATAATATTTTCCCAACAATCTCATTTCCTTCAGCTTTTTTACTTCTTTCTACTTTAGTGTGGGCTTTGGGTCCTGGTTGGCTTTTTTGCAGAAGAAAGGGTACTTCAGAGCACACAGATTTTGTACCTTGTGGCCTCAGAAAATCATATGTGCTGCTGCTCAACTTATTTTCAACTCTTTTAAAATGAATTGTACTGTAAATTCTAGCGAATATACTGTTTCACTCTGGTTAATATAAGTATATTGTATTGTTTTACCCAGTTGGACAGGACCTACACAGGCCTGCAGACACTTGGTGCAGAAACGGTGAGTCGACAGATATGGGATGGATGTTTTACTTTAATTCCCTTAAACATGTTAAAAAACATACATGGGACTAAGCACAGAGTCAGACCCATTTGATTTCACAGTTTCTGGAATGTAGATTTTACTCTCTTGTTAAATGAAATTATCATGACACCTTGTCACTATTCATGACAACAGTAGTTTTTTCCCCTTTCTAGTTAAGGGGAGACTGTTTCAGCTCTTCTTTCATAAAGAACTTAACTTGTCCTACAGTTTTAATTTTTATTTCTTTGTGGAGCTTCTGGTGCCAAATGTCTTGATTTGCATTCTGATGTGCTGCAGATCTCATACATACAGAATTTAAGTTAGAAGGATCACTCAGTTATCCTGCTGAAATCTTGTAGTATGTTAAGTACTTCTAAGTTTCTGCGTCTGTCAAGATTCAGTATCTTCATGGAAAATGAACTCTTAAAATTTAAAATAAATGATTTAATAACTCATAATTTGCTATATCTCGCAAGGGTTTTTTTGTATTATTTTCCCCATGTTGTACCGTAGTGAATGGAAATTTTTATTGTGAAATTGCATTACTTCAGCTTTTCAGTCTGTGAAGAAAACATTATTGTAAGATGTCTACTGTGATTAAAGAACACTTTTGAAGAGTAGATAATGTGGTGTGTTTCTCAAGGCTGTATCAAAAAAGGCAGAAAAGGCAAGCTGCAGTTTTCTGCCTGTCTCCAAGGGGATCTGCAGTCCTGTCCTTAGTGGGATGCTTGGAGCTGGGGTCTTAATTCCTTCCACTATTCACATTCCCCACAGATTGAGAAATGTGCTATTTTGCTGGAGAGGGTTAAATGTTGCCAGATTTTTGTCTTAGCTCAGATGCTGCCGAACCTCTGAAATGAGTGGAAATGTTATGTGGAGGTGGAGGGAGGAGAGGGAGAGGTTTCTAGACATTAAAATAAAGAGAAAAGACATAGTTGTTTTCATGTTTTATATCTTTACATAGCTACCGAATGTTAATGTCGTCCTTCCTTCTATTTCTGAAAGGTAGTGGATGTGGAGCTACATAGGCATTCCCTTGGCGAGGAGTATCTCTTCTCCCAGTCTTCAGAGTCTGACCTTTCTGACGTTCCTACATCTTTACCGCTGCCATTGAGTATCCCAGCACCAGTCAAAGCTTCTTCGCCAATTAAACAGTTGCGGGACTCCAGCCCAGATGCTTCTGTGGACAAAGGTAAAGTGAATGGGGGTTGGTGAAATTTGAATTCTTGGAACTTCAGCTCTACTTTAATTGCTCTTGTGCTTTAAATGTTGCCAGTGCTTCCTGCTCCTTGCTCACACAGATGATAATTTCCTCAATGTACAGAAATTGTTATGGTTTATTTGGGTTTTCATCTTGGTTTGGTTTGGTTTGTTTTTTAATGTGGAGTTTGTTGAGAGGGCTCTGTATTGCTAAATGTGGTGAATATGGAGCTTTATGCACCAGGTGTAATTGGAAAAAATTGTTGAACAGCACTTCTAGTTTTGTTCTTGGCAGACTGTTTCCAGAGGGATTTTTAGGTTTCCGCGTATTTTGGAGACTCTGCATGCGTTTAAAGAATTGGTCTGGTTGTGTGTTCAGTTATATATGTCAGTGCCTAACATGAGTTGACTTGGGGGAGACAAAAGTGGCTACACAACTACGGTGTTGAGAGTGAAAAGGATGTTGCAGTGTCTGTCTGTCTGAGGGTTGGCAACTGTACATGTCATGGTCTCATTGTCACCTTCCCTCATAAGATGAGGAGATGCAGCACCCTTTGCAATGGGGCAGCAGTTGGTGCCTCAAGATTATTTGAATTGCCTGAAACAAACTAGTGCTGACCCCTTGGGTACACTGTTACGAATTTTTATTAGTGTGAAGTAGGAAAAACTATGTCTCTGTTAGCATTTATCTTTATTTTCCGAAATATACAATGTCAGGGCTTGCACAACAGGCCTGGGTTAACTGGGCTGAGAAACAAGGGTGTCTTTTATGGTTTGCACATTTCACTGTGAGAAACTTGCTGCAAACAGCAACTTTACATTTCAAAATACAGTTGCATGCAACATGGTCTGATGCCCTTTTTTTAAATTATTTTTTTATTTATCCTGACACTGCTGTGTCCAAGGAAGGGCTTTAAGCTGGTGTCTTGCACGGTGCGCTTTCTGGTAGGCGCCACGACGCCACAGGCGCTGCTCTGCCTCAGGGAGAAGAATGTCTGCTGTTTAAATGCATTGTTTTCTTGTGGCCAAAAAGGAGAAAAGCAACCAAATTTTAAATGCACAGGCTTTTTATTCAAACAGGAAGATCCGCAGCAGCTTTAGGCGAGCGGTGTCACAGCCAACAGGAAGGAAGCAAAGCTACCTCTTCCGTACGCTGACGAGCGGTGGCTCCAGGCTGATTCATCTTCCCCTGCATCGGATGAGGTGGATTCCTTAACCCAGGTCAAAAGGCAGTAGATGGTCTCCTTGTGCTCTTACTCCAAAAAATGCAATGCAGGATTCTCTGCAAAGGAAATCCAGCCTTAGTCCTGTGGAGCCTTAACCAAGGACACTTGAAACTACCAGCAGCTTTTGGTCAATGGAAGGGTCTTTGCAAGGAAATGTGTAAGAAGTGGTTGATCACGTGCCACTGCTGGACAGGTTCCTTATGGTGGCATTTTATTCTTGTGTTCAGAGACAGATCCAACAGGCTTGCACAGGAGGACCCCCCTACTCCACTTCTCCCCGTTCAGCGCTGCCCACCAGTTGCTTTTCCTTCCTTCTAGAGCGTGTTTGTCGTACCTGAGTTCTGTTTGTGTAGAGAAGCATAGTAAGGAATTAGATGTCTCCGCCTAAGAACTATTTCTCTTCTTTTCCCTGTTTTAATCAGGATTCCCTGGGAATGCTGAAACCGAAAGACATGCCACGTTTTATTCCCTGCCATCTTCGATAGAGCGGACTCCCACCAAGTTAGCCACACAGAAAGTTGCCTTTGGCTCTCATGGAAATTCAGCCTTTCAACCCATTGCAGCTAGCTGTAAAATAGTGCCGCAAGGTCAAAGTCCAAGCCCTGCAGAGTCACCAGGAAAGTCCTTCCAGCCTATCACCATGAGTTGCAAGATTGTATCAGGTGAATGTTAGTTTACCTGCCCTGGAAAACAAGAGAGTGAACCAGTTGGACTTGTTTTGTGTCCTTTCCCTGATTTCCTGCTAATATTTGAACATCAGGCAGTAGGGAACTCTAGAATAAGGAGCTAAACACACTTCTTAATGTTCAAGAAAAAAAAACCCAACAAGTGTGAAATGCTTCACATCAGATCAAAAGCAGGGTGAGAGCTGTTCTGGCTGTTCTTGAATGCTTTTAAGTATGAAAAGTCTTTAACTGGACTGCTACCCACAGAATGATCCAGGCAAGGATGCATCTTCCATGTGGGCCATTTGTTTGTGGGAAGAAGTCATTCTTCTCCCTCCAGCTTTCAGACAGCTGGGATGGATTAAGAAGAAAACTTTTTTCTGATTATTGGGTGAATAATTAGATTCAACTTTGTAGACTGAAATGGTCCCTCTTGTGCTTCCGAAATCTCATACGGAACAATGGTCTTCCTCTTCCAAAAGTCCACCCTCTGTTAGATTAGATTGTCAGCTGATGCACTGAACAGTCATGGTGCTGGGCAAGGTGCTGTTTACTCATCTCACTTATAGTTCCTTCCCTGCCTGGGCATGATGCCATCCACTGGACGATGTTTTACATCACAAAGTTTTATGTTTAGCTCACCATGTCACGTGTCGTGAAGCTGAAAGATGACCTCTTACATCCCTTTACTTTCTAGTGTTTAGGGTAGAGAGGATGAAGCACCAGCTATCATCAGTCTATGTGATTTCTGATGATCTGCTCCCAGATAATGTTGCTCAAGTGCATCTGGTTTGTTGGGGTTTTTTATTAAATTTCAATGTTGTTCATTGACATCTTAAAACTGTACTCTGGCTGATTTACATTTGAACCTATGCCAAGTGCTTTCTTCCTTCTTAATAAGCTCTTCTCTTGATCTTCTTTTCCCAAGGCTTCCCAGAAAGCAAGAATTACAGGGGCCGTCCTCTCTTTCTTATGATCCTTGGACTATTTTCTGTTGATCTTTGCTGTTTGAATGTTTCCCTACTAAATATTTTTCCAATGTTCTGCTGTCTGCTGAGAAGTGTCACCCCTTTCAGGTTTCAAAAGCAGTTTCATAAGACATGAGGATTTTATTTGATCAGCATTTATGTTCCATTTTAATTGTCAGTCACTGCCAAGAAAAGAGATTAACATGCAGTTGAAGCCTAGCATGCGTGCTGCTGTCTCTTTTTTCTGATCACTTCCTTGCCTGTCCTTTTCTCTGTGTCTCTTGTTTACCCCCTCCTGCAGCTTTTTTTCTTCTCTGGCTTTTCTCTCTCCTGGTCCTCTTACCCAGAAGTCATACATTTTACAGTTTGGTTCCAAGGGCTTCTGCTGCAGTGAGAGCAGTGAACAGATAAGAGCATCCAAACTTTTTACATGGGCTGGTGGGATATTGGCTCTGAACGCCTCTGGGCTCCACACGGGACACAGAGCGCCTGCCAGGGAGCTCAGCCCTCTGTCTTCATCTCCTTGGCTGGACTGATCTTGGCAGTGACAATGATTTAGGGAGCGTCCCTCGGGATTCCGGGACAGACCAGATGGCTCCTTAAGGTCCCTTTGAGCCCCGCTTGTCCTGGTAGGCAGAGAATGTCCAGGGTAGGTATGAGCCATGGTGCTTTACATGCCTTTTCCTCTCCTGTCTCTTTCTTTCTCCAAGTCCTCACTCAGGCTGAAACATGCATTATCAAAAAATGTTCCTTCTCTAAGCCATTTTAAAAAGTACTACTTTTGCTGTATTTTTTTTTTGTGTTCTTACAACATTTACAAGATAGAAGCATTGGATTTTTGTCTTAAGGTTCTCCAATATCGACCCCTAGTCCATCTCCGCTACCTCGTACCCCAACCTCCACTCCGGTGCACATGAAGCAAGGCTCTGCTAGTTCAGTCATTAATAATCCGTATATTATTGTGGACAAGCCTGGACAGATGGTTGGAGCAGCAGCTACAAGCACAGGTGTGTAGTGTGATCACAGAAGGCAGTGACTTAGTCTTACCCATTCAAGTTTATTCTCCCTTTTAAAAATTTATAATAGTATTTCAGCTTGCAAAGATGGAAGAGTACTCGGCAAAGAAAGAGGGAGGTATTGCTGGTTTTGTACAACTGACCTGTGTAACATGGTTAAGGGCATCTCAGACTTTAACATAAATACCTTTAGGAAATAGCACATAGTGTAAGGTGAAATTGAATGCACAGATACCTCTTCAAAGAGAACCTGTTCTTTGCAGGCAAACAGGGAAGGGAAGAAAGTGATGTGGGCTGTGGTGCACAGAGATCTAAACAGAAACAGGGCACAGGTGGCTGGGTGAGAACTGTGTCGTGTGGGCCAAAAGCATGGAGATCTGGCAGTGGCCTGCAGATCAGCCTTGGCTCCCAGTGAACGGTGCTCTAGATGTGTTGACATGTGCAGACCCAGGTTACCAGGAGAAGAGCCACGCTGGTTTTTGTTACTGTTCTCAACTTCCAGCTGGACCGATTCCAGCTGGTTTGGATTCCTCTAACTGGATTCCCTTGGTGCTTTGGTGGTGACACGCTGAGCTGCAGGAGACGGGTGGTGGGTGTGGGAATCAGTTGGTAAGCTTTGTGGCCGAGCTGAAGGAAAGGTCACTCAAAACTCATTTATTTGTTGTGATTTGTGGCCAAGAATCACTACCTATTTAAAACCACACTTGTTTGTGTGTGTGTGTGATTGCCAGCGTCTCAGAAGGATGCTCAGAGCTGTAGGGTGAGGTGCAGCATCCATGTGACACATTACATCCATGTAAACCATTTGCTGGGCATGATTGAAAGTGCAAAAATTTGTGTCTTAATAACGGTTCCTCCTTTTGTGTAAAAGAACACAGCTGTCATGTTCATTTTAGCTTAATCACAAAGGGACTTGGTAGGGGGACCATAGTCATAAGTGATTTTTTTTGAAGTATATTTTGGGACTTTCTTGTTAACACTGAAGCTGCTTTACCTATAGGGGTGGAGTTTTTGTTTGGTTGGGGTTTTTCTGCACTTTTTCTTTTCTGTTTCTTCTTTACCTCCGACCTGACTGTCTGTGGTTTATCATGGTTTGGGTAACTTTTGTGTTCTCCTAATAGAGGTTTGTACGTGGAAGGCAGGATCTGTAGATGCACCAGATGCTTTGGACGTACAAGTCTTAACGCTATTAAAGGTGCAGTTTCGCACCACATTAGTGTGATGTAAATACAGACTGGCCTGGAAGAAACTGCTTGCTGCCTCTCCCTCCCCTGCACTCCTGCTGCTTCCCCTGTATCCTGCACAAGTCAGCTCAGATCAGCGGCAGAGCAGAAGATGAATACCCTCCTCTCCCCAGTCTGAGCTTTGTTGTCAGATGGCTCCTCACCAGACCCTGTATGAGGGAGCAAGAGGGCATGTGGAACTGGCTTTTTTGGCAACGGCAGCCAGGCTGGATTGAGCGTAATATGATATTACAAAGTCACTGGGATGTTTTTGATGGGACTGAGATCATATTTAAAAAGAGGGGTGAGATCTGAAACGTTGTGCTCTTTGAAAGCCAGTCTTCCCAGACCCTATTATTGCAAGAAATGGCTGCTTTAAATTTAAGCGCAGATTGTAATACAACTGTATGAGAGACTGTTACTGTGTTTTCACATGTGTAATCCCTGACTTTGGCATCTCTTAAATGAAACTAGCAAACCAAACAGTAACAAAACTACTGCTGAGCAGGTGTTGAGAGCACGCTCTGATAATGCAGGGTAAGTTCACCACTGGACCCCCATCCATCTTGGAGGTCCAGGAGAAGGCTGTGGCACACAGCTCCATATGATGATTTTGCAAGAACAGTCCTGCAGACTCAGGAGCTGATGTCTTCCTTCCTTATTTCTGTTTCTTCCTTGCCTTGCTCTGTCCTTTCCACTTGTTACTCCTCACATTGTCTCTCCTTTTCTGGCCTTTCCCCTCCCACTCCAGCCTCCTCCAGGCCACCCCAATGTAGGTTCAAAGGGTTTCTGGGCAGTGGAGGATGTTACACCTACAGCAGTAAATTCTGACTGGCAGCTCATTTATTCTCCTAATTTCACATGATTCACACCCATGGCTGATACCTCAGCTGCCTGGGAAGGTACCTGACCATATGTTTGCCAGAAACACAGCTCTGAATGGAGAGTGCCTTCTCTGGGGCATGAATTCTGCAGCTGGAAATTTGGTAGTGGATTTGTTTTGTGCCCATACCAACTCCCACTGACGTACCTCATGGAGAAAACAGAGTCAAAATGAGATGCTTCTTGTTAGTAGCGGTTTCATGTGTTTGGTGGCACCACTCCCTGTCCCTCACCCGACATCTGCTTTATTTCCTGAACGTAGGGAGCCCAACCAGCAAACTGAGCAGTGTTTGTCAGGCCTCTCACGGAACTGGATCTCCTGTATCAAAGACCCATGGGAGCAGTTTTGTCACCTCAGCTGTCAAGGTAATGTTCTCATTAGGTGCGTACTTTCCCTTTAAAATCCACCTTCCTAATAAATAGGGCTTTTTAGTAGTATAAATTCTGTGTTTCAACCAAGTTCTTTTGATTGTCATTTCATGTGAAGGTTTACTGTGTCTAACAGATGGAGCCATATGGAAACATGGTGGTTATACAAGATGATAGTGTCACTTCCTGAACCTCTAATTAGACTTGCCTACACTTCTGTTAAAGGCACTGCTCTTTTGCTTTTCTACAAGGAAATCCGTGGAGGACATAGCTTTCGAAATGTCTTATCTTTCAAAAAAAGCTCTTCTGTAGCTGACTTTGATCTTCTTCACCTCGTTAGTGACAGTATGTGATTAAACCAGAGGTACCTACCTCAAAACCTTCACTCTCTTCATTATTTTTGTACAGGGACTGCTCCTAGCAGCCTGAACATAGCTCATTTAGTGGTTTTACAACTGTCTGCATTTAGAAAATGTTTGTGTTAACAGTGGAGTAACCAAATGCGTGAACAGTGATAAACAGGGTTCATGCTGCTGCTCTGCGAAGCCCAAAAGGTACGGAGCTGAACTGACTCACATAAAATCTCTCCCACATCTTGTGCTGGGAAGGATATTTCTGGCAGGGAAGTGGTGTCAGTGAGGCTCTTTCTGAAAGCAGCTGGTGGGTGTGCTGCTGAAAACAGGAGCGTTTCCCGGTCTCCAAGTCACAGGAATATTAATGCAGGATATGGTGTGGTGGGGGAGGCTTGCAAATCAGCCTGCAGAGAGCATATCACTTTACATTTGGAATTGAAATGCTTCCTATGTCTGTTAGGGAAAAAATGTTAAATATTGCTGTCTGAAGCAATTATTACAGTTTGAAGTAGCATTTTAAGTATCAGGTGTGCAGCTAGCTCAGCTTTTAAGAGCCTGTCTGCTCAGATGGATTTCACTTAACTGTGTTGAAAACCATTCATTAGTCTTTCTTTTTCACTGATTTGGAACAATTCTTTCTGGAAGGTTTTCAGTGAGTCAGAGTAGGCACATGTCATTAGTAACAGTTGAATTCCGTATTTCCAGGGCAAAGTGAAAAACTGTAGATACTTTAAATATATCCGTATATAAAAATCATAGCTCTGTAAACAGGAATGTATTTAGATTTATGCCTTCTGATTGGTGGAAAAGCTGCCATTTTATAGTTTCTTTAAGAGGAGGGGGGGTGTCTGATAGTTCAGTATGATGTTACAGATTGTGCTTAACTCACCACTTTTCATCTCTTCCCTATATGCTACTTTTTTCTCTATTTTTTTAAACGACTTAAGGCTGTGTTTCTTCAGCCACTTTAAAATGACTTATATGCTGATGAGAGGACTGGTTATGCCTCTAGCTTTGTCTTCACACCTCCCCCTGTTTGCTACCAATTGTGCAGTGGTGTAAACCAGAGCAGACAATCTGGTTGAAAAAGAATGTGTCAGTACAAGGAAGATGGCAGGAGTGTTAGGGTGGAGACTGAACACTTGCTTTCTGGTCATGATCCAACCCAGGGGTGGGCAAAGTGATTGTGAAACTGTGGCTTTGGAGTTCACATTGATTGTAAAATAGTACAATTATATTACTTAAAACAGAACCATAACAAACTTCAGAAATGAGTGTGACTTCTCTGGCAGCGTCAGATCTGGAAATGCCAGGTGCATGATTTTGCAGGTGTGGAAATGTCTTTTACTTCATTTGGTTACATAGCCTCACAGTTTCTGCCAAGTGATGAGTTCTGCCTGGAAAGACTGTGTGCCATCACATCTTTCTAGTTACAGGAGAGAATTTTGCGTGTAGACTTAAATGGAACGGTTTTTTCCCCCTTTGTAACTTGTCTCTTCTTAGATTGTCTTCTCTCTCTGAGGGTTGTGTGTAGAATCACAGAATGGTTGAGGCTGGCAGGGACCTCTGCAGATCATCCAGTCCAGCTCTTGCTCAAAACAGGGTCAACTGGCGCAAGTTTCTCAGGAATGTGTCCACTTGGATTTTGAGGCTCTCCAAGACTGAAGAGTTCACAGGAAAAACTTTTTTTTGTTAAGGTTTCCTTATAATTACACCAAATTTCCTGTTTCTTAATTTGTGCCCTTTGACTCTGGTCCTTTTGTTAGATACTATTGAGCGTTGTCTGGCTTGATCTCCTTTACACCTTCCCATCAGGTATTTGTAGACATTGATAAGATTCCCACACAAACTGCTTGAATTTTATAGCTCTGAAATGCAGTGTATAAAAAGCTGGTTGAGGAACATGGGTCAATTTATTTCACCTGTGTAGGATGAGGTAAGAAACAGTTACTGCTGTGACTGCTGTTATAGATGTGTCTTTCCAAATAGAATTTGCTTTATAGGTTGTATCTAGTATGTTGCACTCCTTTTACTTAAGTGTTGACTGATTTTGGAAGTGTGGTACTTGTGCAGGTATTTTGGCCTCCCCAGATGGTCCCTTTGTTAGCAGTGTCTTGTTTTATTTCTTGTATTGGACATCTCATCGATTTTTTGCACTTTGTCTTCCTGTTCGCAGCAGGAGGATTCTCTGTTTGCCACCATGCCACCCCTTTGTCCCATTGGGAGTCATTCCAAGGTGCAAAGCCCCAAATCAGTCACTGGAGGACTTGGAGCATTTACAAAGGTATTCTGCTTGGCTTTTGTGCCGGGACAAGGAGCCGAATAATGTAATTTCATGCTGACTTGTGCCACAAACCATGTAACTTCCAGTGCATGTAAAATGTTACTGGAACCAATGTTTCTTGCTACCAAGGGCTCTCCAGCACCTCTCAAAAATGTATCTTTTTCTTTTTCCCTGTGGCTCTTCTGTACCTATGATCTTTTTGTCTCCTCTTTCATCCTTTCTTGTTTTTCTTTGAATCACTGTCATATTGAAGCTGGTATTTTAAAAGCTAATTTTAGTAGGATACAGTCAAAGTAAAACTGCAGTACATCCGTCAGGAGCTTCTTCAAAAATGATACAGTGATTTCTGAATCTCAGATGTTGCCACTTCTGAGTACATTTCCTTAAGTATTACCATCCGAAATTTAAAGTTGTTTCTGGCAATATTAGTTGATCCGAGTAAAAGGTGGAAGAATGCTTCCTACCGGTTACAGTACCTACAGTAATCTAATGCAAAAAAAGCCCCAGTCTTTCCTGAGTCGCTGCTCTTAGGGATTAGATTTAGGGCCTGTCCCAGAGAAACAAAAAATATACAAGATAATAATGTCAGCTATGATAATTTACAATATCTATAGCTATGATATCGGTTGTAATTTTGCAGGATAGAAAAAAAAGGTTTAGAACGTGTTCTGAACAGTAAGCTACTTAGAAATTTGAAACCTTGAAGTGTTGTGGCTCCGTGCTGAGGTGTAGGGCCTGAAGAAGACACATCTGGCCAAGTCCATTGGCAGTATCACTGGTAGTGATATTTCTGGCATGTTCTGTGATTCTGTAATTTCTGTGAGCACCTCTAAAACCTGGAATGCTTTGTAAATACAGACACCCCCACATGCTTGTGTGTTTGAAGTAGCTCTCATCTTGGAGTTGAGTTAGAGAGTCGTCCTCGTGGTAAGAACCACGTCTGAGTTTGCTGATTGTTGCCTGCCCTTTCCTGCAGATAGGCTGTTCCAGCAATGATTCCCAGTAATTTAGTCACAGAATCATAGAATACCAGGTTGGAAGGGACCACAAGGATCATCTGGTCCAACTTTCTTGGCAAAATGCACAGTCTAGACAAGATGGCCCAGTGCTCTGTCCAGCTGAATCTTTTAAGGTCTTTGCTTTTCTTATTAATTCTTCCTATTTAAAAGGTGATAATAAAGCAGGAGCCGGGAGAGCTGCCCCAGCAACCCCAGCTACCAGCGACAGGGACAAGCACGCAGACCTCTGTGCAGCAGTACGTCACTGTAAAAGGCAGCCACATGTTAGCCTTGTCACCACAGAAACCGGTCATCAGCGCGGGCGAGGGAACGGTGCAGTCTAAGGTACGAGTGACTTGGGCATCTTCAGTGCGGTGTAAACTGTCTTGTGGGTTCATTGCAACAGCTCATGCTGCTCTCAGGGGTGTAGGTTTGCTTCTGTCTCAGACCCAGGCAGCAGCACCGTGGGTAAGCAGTGCACAGGGTGGCTCACATTTTGGTTGCCTGTAGTCCCTGAGAAGGGAGCAGGGTGAGCATTTCATTGTGTTCAGGGAGCATCTCCTGCTTTTGTCGGACCCATTGCAAAAGTGGGGTGGGAGTGGTGTTCAGCTGGAGCCTGTCAACCCAGAAAGTTGGCTGCCATCCTTGCTGAAATTCATCCAGGTGTTTCAGTAAGAGGAGGCAAATTCTTTCCTTGGACTGCAGGCCTGCGACAAAAAAGAACAGGACAAATAGGGAGCGGTGTGGAGGCTGAGCATGAGGTGGGAGCAGTCCTGCTTGAGTGGGAGCTCAAGTGTTTTGTTGTAGGAGTCTGTGCCCATGCAGTGCTGCCACGGCACTGCTTCTGAGAAGGCACAGTAACTGCAGTGACAAGATGACAGATGTGTCAGAAATTGTCTCCAATCTTGCCTGTTTCCATTGTGGATTGAGTCAAATCCTGTGTCAAGCACAAGACACTACATACATACAGAGCTTTGAATTTTTCATAAGTAAAGATATATTTACATTTGTGACAGTTCATTGTGCTTTTTACTACTTTATTTGCCTGTTGGAGCAGGTATGCAAACTTATGTTTCTCTGCAGTTATTGTCAACACATAAAATTGAAGCACTTTGTGGATTCTGCTTTGAGGCCATGGTTTTCCCAAAGAGTCTGTTCCCATAAACTTGTTGAAACTAAATTTCTAGATTTCTGTGCTTTGCCAAGGCAAGCTTTATCTGCAGCTGGAATTAAGCTGTTGCTTATATGTCAGAAAAAAATTGAAGTGCCCTGTAATTTGAATGTACATAATCTTTTGCGGGTGCTCTGAAATCTGGTTGTATTTAACAGTTTACCTTTTTACTTGGGATTGGCTTCTTTCCAATTTAATTTTGTTTCTGAATGAATAGCTTTTATATGTGACTAGACATGTATAGAGTGTCCTGAACTGTCCAAAGGTAGAGGTAGCGTGTCAGCTAGAACTCACGTGGTTGCCCTTGCCAGCAGCACTTCATCCGATACTGATTTGTTGCAGGTTGTTGGCGTTCCAGTTGGTTCTGCTTTACAGTCGACAGTGAAACAAGCGGTGGCTATCAGTGGTGGCCAGATACTTGTGGCAAAATCCAGTTCTTCAGTAGCAAAAGCTGTTGGTCCGAAGCAAGTTGTGACTCAAGGTGTAGCCAAAGCCATCGTGAGTGGAGGTGGAGGGACAATTGTTGCTCAGCCTGTGCAGACTATAACAAAGGCACAAGTTTCTTCCACGGGTGCTCAGAAAAGTACATCTCAAGGCTCAGGTAGAGTAATTTTTATACCTTGTTAATAGCTCGTGACGGGTGGACTTTGGGCTCCATGATGATTTCTTCAAAATCACTGTGTGACTGAAAAACTTCCAAATTAGTAGTGAAGTCTGTATGGAAATTCAGGTGGACTGAGATTTGTAATAAATGAAATGTTAACTCATTATCTGTAAGGGGGGAAGAGAGAGCACAAGTACTTTGAAGCATGCAGTGTTGTGTGAATGGATATCAGACAGATGTGCTACACACCTAGCAGACTTCCATGGAGCTAGGTCTCACGTTTTTGCCCAGCATTGTGATCCTGAAATACTCAGAGGGCTCGACATAAATCCAACCAAGAAGAGCCATACTGTTCTTATTGAATCTTCAGGTCTTTCCCAGGGCTTACAGTTGCAGGAGCCTGGGCAGAAACACCCTGCCTGCTTGTGCACACAGTCAGCTTTAGGTGGGCACATTGGCTCAGGCTCTGGAGTGTTTGAAAGGTCTCGTGTGGTATCTGGACTGGAAGAAGCCTCTAGTCCCCATGGCTGTGCTGCTTTGGTCTGCAGCCATAAGTGGTGCTGCACGCAGTGAGACCTTTTTTCAGACCTGTTGAAGAATGTGTCTCTGCATCACTGGTGGAGTAAATCTGCAGTTAGGCCAGACTCATGTGGGGTTTCAATGGCTACCTGCATGTCACTCCTAGTACTTTTATCCTGTGCAGACTTCAATGCATGCTACCTTCTGAAAGTAGTAGTTTTATTTCTTTTTATTCTTTCTTTCTAGTGATGGCCACTCTGCAGTTACCAGCCACCAACCTGGCAAACTTGGCGAACCTTCCACCAGGCACCAAACTGTACCTCACCACCAACAGCAAGAACCCTTCTGGGAAAGGAAAACTGCTGCTGATACCCCAAGGAGCCATACTGCGAGCCACAAATAATGCTAGTTAGTCTTGCAGGGAAATCTAATGAGTTACCTAATGTAATCACTGCATAATTAATATGTTTGGCATTTTTGCTGTAAAGCATCCTGGTACTGTGGAAGTCAGTAATGGGATGGGGTTTCTTTGTTTATAACAACACTTCTTAAGACTGAGCTCTCAGAGGTGTCTTCTGTTTTAGATGAAACTGCTTTTCATGAGTGCTCTCAATGTCTTTCTGTGCTGAAAGCAGTATAATTTTCCTCAAAATTCAACAGCAAAGGATTGTATTTTAACTCTTTGCTGTGATCTGGAGGAGGACACCACTATGTTTTCATGGTGTAGAACTGAGTGGATTTGAATGTAGTTGTGAAAGCTATTAATAAGTAATGGCATGACACCCTGAAATTAGCTTTGCTTACCCCCTACTCCTCCTTATTTTCCCTGTAGCCCCTTTCATTTGTGGCATTTGCTGAGCTACAAGAGAGCACACCAGCACATCTGATCTGTGCTGTACTGGGTGATAATATTATTCAGCTTCAAAACATGTGGCAACAAGCATCTCGTAAAGTTTTTTCAGTTACTTGTATATCCGGGGATGCTTTAGCAGTTGACAGTGTCTGGTTACCGAAGGGTCAAGCCTTTTCTTCTGCTTACAGGTCTCCAATCTGGTTCTTCTACAAACAGTGGGGGAGGAGGAGGAACCCAAAGCACAAGCAATAACTTGTCACAGCATCTCACCTATACATCCTACATCCTGAAACAGACACCCCAGGTCAGTGGCATAAGCATCTCAGTGGAAGCAGACTGATGTTTCAGGCTGCAGTGGTGATTTGTGGGTGTCCTGTCATTCTATAGTACCCGAAACATTCTTGGACTATGGGGCTTAAACGGTAGGAGTTTGAGAAAAGCACTAGAGACATGAAAATGAAGGGGAGTTATTGGAGAAAAACTGCAAGGCTGAGTGAGGAAGAAAAATGAGAAAACTTAGGATTGCATGAAGTGATCCCCGTGGGTACGTGGAGCCTCTGGAGGACAGCAGCTGAATACTGATGTGAGGCAGGAAGGGTGGCCAGGCCTCGGGCAGTGGGTTATTAGAGTGCACGCCTCCAGTTGTCGCTGTGATTTCTGAATGCTGAGCTCTGAATATATGTATATATAAAATACATTTTGAAGTGAGAAGACAACAGAATGTCTCTATTTCCTTTTTTCTTGGCTCTCTGATCTTGCAAGTTAAGCAGCATTTGTCACAAAGAATAAACTTGAAGAGCACAAAGTATGTTAAACTGTAGTGGGTGCCTCTGAGGAGACAGGAAACTGATTGTGGCTTTTTCACCTCTTCCTTTGCATCAGAAAGTGTTCTTCTGTACCAAGAACAGAAGGCTGTGTCCAGCCCTTAGTGCAGAAGCATCCACTGTAATTAGCAGTGCCTTGTTTTAGAAGATGCTGTGTTGTGGCATTATAGCTGAGGCTTATACCT
The DNA here is from genome assembly GCF_037038585.1 of Patagioenas fasciata. Taxonomy (NCBI): domain Eukaryota; kingdom Metazoa; phylum Chordata; class Aves; order Columbiformes; family Columbidae; genus Patagioenas; species Patagioenas fasciata. Next base: position 9,328,876 of record NC_092528.1, read on the forward strand.
TGTAATGACACTCCTAGATTTCTGTTTAACTGTGTTTCAAATTGCTGACCTCCCTAACTTATTTCTGGAGCAGGGCACCTTTCTGGTTGGCCAGCCTTCTCCTCAGAGTTCTGGGAAGCAGCTGACTCCAGCTTCAGTTGTTCAGGGCAATGTGGGGGTTGGAGCATCTTCCACACAAGGACAAGCACTAAAAGTGATAACTGGACAGAAAACAGCTCTATTTACGCAGGTAACAGGCAAATGATCTTTTTCTCTGTTACTAGTCAGCATTTTGTCAGATAAAGTATAGGAAACACAGCCACACATTGTGAGACCTCTTCCTTTTGTAGTTGTTTGCTTTGTTTTTTGTACGAATATGATGCTGGCTGTACTATGATAAGGAAAGCACATGAAGGTGTACTTTCATATGCAGATACTGGGCCACAGTTTTCCAGCTTTATTTGTGTTCTCAAAGTTGATTATCTGTAAGCTTGGGTTGCTAGTTTGAAAATGTGCTCTGGGATTTCTTAATGAAATGGAATTACAGAAGTGATTGCAGTCATGTGCGAAAATGTGCTTAAATATTTGAACCTTAGGAAAGGGACACCTGCTAAAACTCTAAAATTTTTGGCCTTGGTCATCTTAAGATCCCTCAAAGGCCCTTCTTTTAAAAGAAGTAGCAAATGGTCCCTGTGAAATTTAAACTCAGCAAGAATGCCTGGAATTGATCATCCTAAATTCAAGATTGATAAGCATATTTTTGTAAAGTCAGCAGTTTGATAAAGTTGATTTTCTGAGTTAGTTGTTTTGTTCCAGCTCTTACTGCCAGATTGCCTTTTTCAGAAGTCTTTTGAAAATATTTTTCAGTAATATAGAAAGAATTTCTCTTGTTTTGTTGTTTTTTTCTTTAAAGGTTTTGTGGGGTTTTTTTTAATCCCAACAAATACACCTTTTACCTTATGCTGAATTATTTTTCAAAGGCTTCACCCAGTGGACAGGCATCGCTGATGAAGATATCAGATGGGTCTATAAAATCAGTGCCTGTCTCGTCCCAGCTCTCCAAACCTGGCACCACCGTGCTGAGAGTATCAGGAGGTGTTATCACCACAGCTGCTGCTCCTGCTGTGGCCCTCCCCACAAACGGGGTGGCCCAGGTGAGAAACAATATTGCCAATATTCTGTAATAGAACGTTTGCACCCTAGCCAGTATAATCCCCAGGTAAGGACTAGATTGATTGATAACCGTCTGGTTTTCCTGCTGCTAGATGTTACCTTGTTGTACTTACTGTTGAATCATCTATGACATGAAATGGAATTTGTTATGCCTCTCTGTCTCTTTTATGCAGCAAATAGATAATGCAGGTTCCAGTTCATCATCTTCTGGAACTCCTGTAGCGAAGACATCTGGACAGCAACATCAAATCTGTGTAAGCCAGAGCCAGTCAACTTCATCAGTAGTCAATAAGACTGCAACTTCCACTGTAGTAAGTGTTGCTTCTCTGATGACTACCCCAACGCCTGTGACTGGAAAAGCTGCAGTGTCAGGTATTAAACTCCCTTCATGCCTTTCCTATAGAAAGTTAGAATCCAGATGTGAGTTCTTCAGATGTCTTCACTGTAAATGAAATAATATAAAGTCACCTGCATTTCTAAATGTGTAAAAGTGAAGTCATGCTTTCTAAAACATATATATTATTAGCATAACTTCTGGCTTAGCCAAGGAGATGTCTAAATAATTTGGCATCCTAGCACACCGGTGCAATGACTGTATCTGTTGCAAATAATAGCGCGAGTTGCCTGTTGATATTGGAGAGGGATTTTGGTTCTCTTGCCACGTTCTCACTAGAAGATGCGTTCTGCCTATTCAAGAGCACAGCGTGTCACTGAATGCTGAAACTGTCAAGGTACCAACAATACTGCAGACTGGGTAATTTGTGAAAGTGAAACCCAACTGAAGTTGGAGAAGCTGCATGTGCAGAATTTGGCTCTGAGGCTTTGCATATGCTCTGTTTGTCTTGGAAAGGTGAGGGATGTTGATTAGGGGAAACTGATGCCTTTGAAGTCAAAATCCATTAAGTACAGTGAAGTAGGTTGGGTCTGGAATGTTTTGAGTTTATAAAGATGAGGTAATAAAGATGGACTGCCCTTATGTAGAGGGAAGTTTCCCTTATTTAGTTTTATTGTCTTCCAGTGTCTTTTGGACAAATATAGCAGGTTTGAGTATTATGGGTTAAAATCAGAAATTTACGTTTTGACTAATTTACCTGCTGGCATGTTCTGTTGACTTGAGGTGGCTTCTTACGAAGTGGAAACAGAGGAAAAATATGGAAAAGATCAAGTGACGCTGAGCTTATCTGAGAGCGTCTTTTAAATGCAGCTCTTTTTTGTTTCCTGTGTACACAGTCTTACAGACTGTTTCTTTTTTAATCACTCTGTTTTTCCCAGAGCTTGAAAGTAAACAACATGGTCTAAGACTGCCAGAATTGTGCAATAAGCACTTAGTGGAGTGTTTTACTCTTTGCAAACAAAGCAGAGAGGTTTGGGGCTTTTTAAATAAAAAATTTGCCATTCTAAATAGCTTTCAGAATGAAACTCCCATCTTGGTATGAGACAGCTATCTAGATTTTGGGTTGGTTTGTTTTTTATAACCTGAGGCACTGACTTCTTCATTTCTTCAAGAATCCCAAAAGAAGCAGTGGCTATAAACATGTTATGTTGATGTAAAACCAAACCAAAACTGTGTTAAAATTCTGGAGATTTGCATTTTCAAAAGCAACTTTTCAAATATAATCTCAAATTTTCCCACCCTTTTGCAACAAACTGTGTCTCCCACACATCACACTAATAGGGTTAGTTGAAAATGTCATCTGCTTACTCGCCTTGCTGTTTGGGTCCCTTGCTATCCTGTCCTGACACATCTGTGCATCACACACACTTGGGACATCCCCCAAGGCACTCTTTTAAATGATACACTTTCTCAAAGTGTGCTAAACTGCTCTGGAAGGAGACTTGCAAAACCGTGAACATTTACTTGCTTGCTGGAGACTGGCTCTGTGCCCCAAGAGACCTTCCATTCGCCATTTGACATGCCCAGCACTGCTGGGGCTCAGTGTATCAAAGGGAACCAGCCACCACTGAACTTGGCTGTCCGGGAACTGTGTGTTTAAAAGGCTGGAGGTGAAAGAAGAGGTTTTGGCAAGATGTGTAGCAATCGTATTTTTAATTCTAAAGATATGGGCTTTTATTTGAGAGTCTTAAATAGAATGCACTGTGATGTTTAAAAATCAGTTGTTAGTACTAGGTTAGCCTCCTGCCCTTGTGGTGAAAGCCTGACCAGTGCTATACATCTGTCAAAACCAAGAGACATCTTCACCAGACCTTGCATGTCTAGCACTTAAAAGGCAGCTGCATTTCTTAATAATAATAAAATATGAGAAGAATGGAAACTTTATCTCAAATCGTGAGTATAAAATTACTATTATGAAACTAAGAAGTCTACGGTTGTCAGTGTTCTAGAATAGAAGCCTGTTAAATTTCCACAATCTGAATAAAAGTTAGCTATAGACTGAATACAATTATATTGAAAATAGCTGGTTTACTAGTAGGAAAGGATGAGCAGAGGCCCAAATCACAGTGTTACAGTGCTGGCTGTGGTGGCTTGAGGTGTCTTCACCATGGAGGAGAGAGCTGGTGGGCAGGTGATGGGCACTGCTCACCTGGCACTGTGGTGCAACTTGGAGCCATGCAGCTTTCCACCAAAGTCACTGGTGCTGCCATTGGTAATGCTGTTAATACCTGAATGTATCTGCTTGTTCTTTTAGCCTTGACTAAAATCAGTGATTTGAGTCCTCACTTCAGTATGCTTCATAGCTTGATTAGCCATCCTTATGTATTCAGTGCATGTTACAGAAGGATGCAGGACACTCACTTTAGGTATGTCCTTTGTCAGACGTACTGCGGAGCTCTTTCTCGTCAGTTAGTTAAAACGTGGTTGGTTGTGCTCTGCTGACTGCAGTGGGTTCTGCTAAGCTGTATTGCAGAGGTGTGAGCGGCTGTGCAGGTACAACAGATCAGTCACGGGCTCTGCAGAGCCTTGAGCACAAGGTCTTGTCCTGACAAGAGAGTGTTTTTTCTCTGTGCTGAGCCAGCTTCATCTGAGAAGTTTGTGTTACATCAACTTCTGCCTAAGACGACTTAGGTAATTAGGAAACTTGCTTCACAAATATCAGAACATTGTGCAGCTTACAATGCTGCACATACTGTGGTGCAGCACCACAGTATTTTAGCAATCATTTGTGTCGGTGAAAACTTGTTTGACAGTTCAGTGAACTGTGGCTTGTCAAGAGGGTGGCAGTGCTAGCCTTACCTGCCATTCTGATTCAGGCAGAAAGGGAGATAAGTAGCTGGAGATAACAAAATGGTGTGTTTTATTTAACATTTTGTCTTCCGTTCTTCTTGCAGGGTTGCTAAAAATCCACTCAAATCAGTCTAGTCCACAGCAGGCTGTTCTGACAGTTCCCAGCCAGCTTAAACAGCTCGGTGTAAACACAGCTTCTGGAGGTGTTCAGACAATACTCATGCCTATGAACAAAGGTAAAGGGCAGAGGAGGATGACAGATGGTGTTTGAAAATCCCCTTTGACACAGGGTAGCTCTTGGTCACTGTTGGCATACATGGTCCAAAGTTAGAGATAGAAGAAAATGTAGCAAGGAAATTCATCCCTAAACTTTATCCTGCAAACACCGTGTTGCTTCTGAACATGGTTATTTGTCAAAGTCTTTGAAGTTTGATTTTTTTTTCTTCTTTGTTGTTCTTTTTTTTTTTCTTTTGTCTTTTTTCCTCTCCAGTGATACAGTCACTTTCTACCACCAAAGTTTCAGCTGTTTCAGCTGCCACAACAGCAAGTACAGTTGTCCCTAGTCCATCAACAGCATCCATCACTAAAGGTAACATGGAATTTCTCAGTAAGATAAACAGTAGAAATAAGGTGATGCTGCTTTATGCAAGTGGCCTGACTATGGAAGTAGACCCTGTGACTGGGAGTTCCTTATTTCCATTGTTAGTAGAGTTTAAATCAAGTAGAAATGGCACTTGGAGACTAGGAAATTAACGATGCCTTCCCCCTCAACAAATCCCAAAGCATGGGCAATTACAGAGAGAACTAAGGATGTTCTAGAAAGCTGCTATGAGTACTTTAAACACTCGTTCTTTCAACTTGTCATTGCAGAATGCGTAGAGCAGCATGTATTTTTTTAATACATTTAATGATTTAATGTGTTTCATTTATTTAATCATAGTAACTGCTATCCTCTGAGTAGTGGCTATGGTGAAATGGACTTGATAATGCTTTCCAACAGCACTAGATCTAAACACACAGGGGAAGGATGTACGTACAGTACTTCCCAGGACAGTGCATAGGCCAGAGCTGACATACAAAGTCTTGTTCATCCAGAACTGTCATGTGTCTCTCCCATCCCAGATGAACGACCAGTCTGCCTGGCTGTTAAGGTTTGGGAATGTCTCTCTCTCCCTGCTTCTGTCTCACCAAAGTTCTGTCCTAGATGTGACAAAGTTCACTGATGTCAAAATCAGTGATGTCTTCAAAAAAGTTCTCACTTTGAAATGTCACTTCTCGCTAAAACTGTCAGTTTTCTGTCCAGCTCTTTCTTTACAAGAAGGCCAATGTACATTCACAAGCAGTTCAATTTAGATCAGGCAGTCATGTGGAAAGCATCAGCAATTGATTATGGAGATTTTCTAAAAAGGATGAGATGAGAGCATGTTGAGATTTGGAGGGGGAACGTGTTCTGGTGGCCTTCTTTCAGCAGAATTGAAGGCCAGATTTGGTCATGCTTAACAATCAAAATACAAACAACAAATTAAGTGATGTTATATAAGAACCTTTTCTTACTGGAGTCTCACAGGACACTATTTATCAAGCTGTCTGGTACTTCTTGTCTTTTAAAATGTGTTCTGTTTCTTTGAAGTTAAGATGGAGCCTGATTCAACAGGGCAAAACTGCAGTTCTGTGGGTACCCAAGAAGGCCAAGCAGCAGTAAAAACAGAAGAGAGCTCTGAACTTGGGAATTACATTATCAAGTAATTGCTCATTTCTCTATAAGCGTTTCTGATCTTTGAAACACCAG